>NC_132880.1:16961465-17593132 GCF_030463535.1 Salminus brasiliensis
GATAGATAACAAAGAAAATCAATACATGTATAGAACCTGAATGATCACCTACCTGTTAGACAGTAGCAAAGAGATAGACAGCAAGCCGTACACAGTGACAGATGGATGGACCCTTGATAAACAGACGCACCATCAGAGAGGGAAAGGGTAATGGCATCCTCTAAACCTGTAAGACAACAACGAAAATCAATAAATGTTTAGAAACTGAATGATTACCTACCTGTTAGACAGTAGCAGACAGATAGAAAGTGAGCCGTACACAGTGACAGATGATTGGACCCTTGATGGACTGACGATATCAGAGAGGGAAGGGGTAACGGCATCGTCTAAACCTGTAAGACAACAAAGAAAATCAATACATGCATAGAAACAGAATGATCATCTACCTGTTAGACAGTAGCAAACAGATAGACAGCAAGCCGTACACAGTGACAAATGGATGGACCCTTGATGGACAGATGCACAATCAGGGAGGGAAGGGGTAACGGCATCCTCAGGACCTGAAAGACAACAAAGAAAATCAATACATGTTTAGAAACTGAAAGAACACCTACCTGTTAGACAGTAGCAAACAGATAGACAGCAAGCCGTACACAGTGACAAATGGATGGACCCTTGATGGACAGATGCACAATCAGGGAGGGAAGGGGTAATGGCATCGTCTAAACCTGTAAGAACACAAAGAAAATCAATACATGCTTAGAAACTGAATGATTACCTACCTGTTAGACAGTAGCAGACAGATAGAAAGTGAGCCGTACACAGTGACAGATGATTGGACCCATGATGGACAGACACAATATCAGGGAGGGAAGGGGTAACAGCATCGTCTAAACCTGTAAGACAACGGAGAAAATCAATACATGTATAAAAACTGAATGATTACCTACCTGTTAGATAGTAGCAAACAGATAGTCAGCAAGCCGTACACAGTGACAGATGGATGGACCCTTGATGGACAGATGCACAATCAGGGAGGGAAGGAGTAACGGCATCCTCGGAACCTGAAAGACAACAAAGAAAATCAATACATGTTTAGAAACTGAATGAACACCTACCTATTAGACAGTAGCAAACAGATAGTCAGCAAGCCATACACAGTGACAGATGGATGGACCCTTGATGGACAGATGCACAATCAGGGAGGGAATGGGTAACGGCATCCTCAGAACCTGATAGATAACAAAGAAAATCAATACATGTATAGAAACTGAATGATCACCTACCTGTCAACCAGGTGCAGAAAGAAATACAGCGAGCCATACACAGTGGCAGATGGATGGACCCTTGATAGACAGATGAACCATCAGGGAGGGAAGGGGTAATGGCATCGTCTAAACCTGTAAGACAACAAAGAAAACCAATACATGTATAGAACCTGAATGATCACCTACCTGTTAGACAGTAGCAAAGAGATAGACAGCAAGCCGTACACAGTGACAGATGGATGGACCCTTGATAAACAGACGCACCATCAGAGAGGGAAAGGGTAACGGCATCGTCTAAACCTATAAGACGACAAAGAAAATCAATACATGTATAAAACCTGAACGATCACCTACCTGTTAGACAGGTGCAGAAAGAAAGACAGTGAGCCGTACACAGTTGCAGATGGATGGACCCTTGATGGACAGATGCACCATCATGGAGGGAAGGGGTAATGGCATCCTCTAATCCTGAAAGACAACAAAGATAATCAATACATGTATAGAAACTGAATGATATCCTACCTGTTAACCAGGTGCAGACAGAAAAACAGTGAGCAATAGACAGTGACAGAAGGATGGACCCTTGATGGACAGATGCAACATCAGGGAGGGAAGGGGTAATGGAATCGTCTAAATTTGTAAGACAACAAAGAAAATCAATACATGTATAGAAACTGAATGATCACCTACCTATTAGACAGTAGCAAAGAGATAGACAGCGAGTCGTAGACAGTGACAGTTGGATGGACCCTTGATGAACAGACGTACCATCAGAGGGGGAAGGGGTAATGGCATCCTCTAAACCTGTAAGACAACAAAGAAAAATCAATAACTGTTTAGAAACTGAATGACTACCTACCTGTTAGACAGGTGCAGATAGAAAGACAGCGAGCCGTACACAGTTGCAGATGGATGGACCCTTGATAGACAGATGAACCATCAGGGAGGGAAGGGGTAATGGCATCGTCTAAACCTGTAAGACAACAAAGAAAACCAATACATGTATAGAACCTGAATGATCACCTACCTGTTAGACAGTAGCAAAGAGATAGACAGCAAGCCGTACACAGTGACAGATGGATGGACCCTTGATAAACAGACGCACCATCAGAGAGGGAAAGGGTAACGGCATCGTCTAAACCTATAAGACGACAAAGAAAATCAATACATGTATAAAACCTGAACGATCACCTACCTGTTAGACAGATGCAGAAAGAAAGACAGTGAGCCGTACACAGTTGCAGATGGATGGACCCTTGATGGACAGATGCACCATCATGGAGGGAAGGGGTAATGGCATCCTCTAATCCTGAAAGACAACAAAGATAATCAATACATGTATAGAAACTGAATGATATCCTACCTGTTAACCAGGTGCAGACAGAAAAACAGTGAGCAATAGACAGTGACAGAAGGAAGGACCCTTGATGGACAGATGCAACATCAGGGAGGGAAGGGGTAATGGAATCGTCTAAACTTGTAAGACAACAAAGAAAATCAATACATGTTTAGAAACTGAATGATCACCTACCTATTAGACAGTAGCAAAGAGATAGACAGCGAGTCGTAGACAGTGACAGTTGGATGGACCCTTGATGAACAGACGTACCATCAGAGGGGGAAGGGGTAATGGCATCCTCTAAACCTGTAAGACAACAAAGAAAAATCAATAACTGTTTAGAAACTGAATGACTACCTACCTGTTAGACAGGTGCAGATAGAAAGACAGCGAGCCGTACACAGTTGCAGATGGATGGACCCTTGATGGACTGACGATATCAGAGAGGGAAGGGGTAACGGCATCGTCTAAACCTGTAAGACAACAAAGAAAATCAATACATGCATAGAAACAGAATGATCATCTACCTGTTAGACAGTAGCAAACAGATAGACAGCAAGCCGTACACAGTGACAAATGGATGGACCCTTGATGGACAGATGCACAATCAGGGAGGGAAGGGGTAACGGCATCCTCAGGACCTGAAAGACAACAAAGAAAATCAATACATGTTTAGAAACTGAAAGAACACCTACCTGTTAGACAGTAGCAAACAGATAGACAGCAAGCCGTACACAGTGACAAATGGATGGACCCTTGATGGACAGATGCACAATCAGGGAGGGAAGGGGTAATGGCATCGTCTAAACCTGTAAGAACACAAAGAAAATCAATACATGCTTAGAAACTGAATGATTACCTACCTGTTAGACAGTAGCAGACAGATAGAAAGTGAGCCGTACACAGTGACAGATGATTGGACCCATGATGGACAGACACAATATCAGGGAGGGAAGGGGTAACAGCATCGTCTAAACCTGTAAGACAACGGAGAAAATCAATACATGTATAAAAACTGAATGATTACCTACCTGTTAGATAGTAGCAAACAGATAGTCAGCAAGCCGTACACAGTGACAGATGGATGGACCCTTGATGGACAGATGCACAATCAGGGAGGGAAGGGGTAACGGCATCCTCTGAACCTGAAAGACAACAAAGAAAATCAATACATGTTTAGAAACTGAATGAACACCTACCTATTAGACAGTAGCAAACAGATAGTCAGCAAGCCATACACAGTGACAGATGGATGGACCCTTGATGGACAGATGCACAATCAGGGAGGGAATGGGTAACGGCATCCTCAGAACCTGATAGATAACAAAGAAAATCAATACATGTATAGAAACTGAATGATCACCTACCTGTCAACCAGGTGCAGAAAGAAATACAGCGAGCCATACACAGTGGCAGATGGATGGACCCTTGATAGACAGATGAACCATCAGGGAGGGAAGGGGTAATGGCATCGTCTAAACCTGTAAGACAACAAAGAAAACCAATACATGTATAGAACCTGAATGATCACCTACCTGTTAGACAGTAGCAAAGAGATAGACAGCAAGCCTTACACAGTGACAGATGGATGGACCCTTGATAAACAGACGCACCATCAGAGAGGGAAAGGGTAACGGCATCGTCTAAACCTATAAGACGACAAAGAAAATCAATACATGTATAAAACCTGAACGATCACCTACCTGTTAGACAGGTGCAGAAAGAAAGACAGTGAGCCGTACACAGTTGCAGATGGATGGACCCTTGATGGACAGATGCACCATCATGGAGGGAAGGGGTAATGGCATCCTCTAATCCTGAAAGACAACAAAGATAATCAATACATGTATAGAAACTGAATGATATCCTACCTGTTAACCAGGTGCAGACAGAAAAACAGTGAGCAATAGACAGTGACAGAAGGATGGACCCTTGATGGACAGATGCAACATCAGGGAGGGAAGGGGTAATGGAATCGTCTAAACTTGTAAGACAACAAAGAAAATCAATACATGTTTAGAAACTGAATGATCACCTACCTATTAGACAGTAGCAAAGAGATAGACAGCGAGTCGTAGACAGTGACAGTTGGATGGACCCTTGATGAACAGACGTACCATCAGAGGGGGAAGGGGTAATGGCATCCTCTAAACCTGTAAGACAACAAAGAAAAATCAATAACTGTTTAGAAACTGAATGACTACCTACCTGTTAGACAGGTGCAGATAGAAAGACAGCGAGCCGTACACAGTTGCAGATGGATGGACCCTTGATGGACTGACGATATCAGAGAGGGAAGGGGTAACGGCATCGTCTAAACCTGTAAGACAACAAAGAAAATCAATACATGCATAGAAACAGAATGATCATCTACCTGTTAGACAGTAGCAAACAGATAGACAGCAAGCCGTACACAGTGACAAATGGATGGACCCTTGATGGACAGATGCACAATCAGGGAGGGAAGGGGTAACGGCATCCTCAGGACCTGAAAGACAACAAAGAAAATCAATACATGTTTAGAAACTGAAAGAACACCTACCTGTTAGACAGTAGCAAACAGATAGACAGCAAGCCGTACACAGTGACAAATGGATGGACCCTTGATGGACAGATGCACAATCAGGGAGGGAAGGGGTAATGGCATCGTCTAAACCTGTAAGAACACAAAGAAAATCAATACATGCTTAGAAACTGAATGATTACCTACCTGTTAGACAGTAGCAGACAGATAGAAAGTGAGCCGTACACAGTGACAGATGATTGGACCCATGATGGACAGACACAATATCAGGGAGGGAAGGGGTAACAGCATCGTCTAAACCTGTAAGACAACGGAGAAAATCAATACATGTATAAAAACTGAATGATTACCTACCTGTTAGATAGTAGCAAACAGATAGTCAGCAAGCCGTACACAGTGACAGATGGATGGACCCTTGATGGACAGATGCACAATCAGGGAGGGAAGGGGTAACGGCATCCTCTGAACCTGAAAGACAACAAAGAAAATCAATACATGTTTAGAAACTGAATGAACACCTACCTATTAGACAGTAGCAAACAGATAGTCAGCAAGCCATACACAGTGACAGATGGATGGACCCTTGATGGACAGATGCACAATCAGGGAGGGAATGGGTAACGGCATCCTCAGAACCTGATAGATAACAAAGAAAATCAATACATGTATAGAAACTGAATGATCACCTACCTGTCAACCAGGTGCAGAAAGAAATACAGCGAGCCATACACAGTGGCAGATGGATGGACCCTTGATAGACAGATGAACCATCAGGGAGGGAAGGGGTAATGGCATCGTCTAAACCTGTAAGACAACAAAGAAAACCAATACATGTATAGAACCTGAATGATCACCTACCTGTTAGACAGTAGCAAAGAGATAGACAGCAAGCCGTACACAGTGACAGATGGATGGACCCTTGATAAACAGACGCACCATCAGAGAGGGAAAGGGTAACGGCATCGTCTAAACCTATAAGACGACAAAGAAAATCAATACATGTATAAAACCTGAACGATCACCTACCTGTTAGACAGGTGCAGAAAGAAAGACAGTGAGCCGTACACAGTTGCAGATGGATGGACCCTTGATGGACAGATGCACCATCATGGAGGGAAGGGGTAATGGCATCCTCTAATCCTGAAAGACAACAAAGATAATCAATACATGTATAGAAACTGAATGATATCCTACCTGTTAACCAGGTGCAGACAGAAAAACAGTGAGCAATAGACAGTGACAGAAGGATGGACCCTTGATGGACAGATGCAACATCAGGGAGGGAAGGGGTAATGGAATCGTCTAAATTTGTAAGACAACAAAGAAAATCAATACATGTTTAGAAACTGAATGATCACCTACCTATTAGACAGTAGCAAAGAGATAGACAGCGAGTCGTAGACAGTGACAGTTGGATGGACCCTTGATGAACAGACGTACCATCAGAGGGGGAAGGGGTAATGGCATCCTCTAAACCTGTAAGACAACAAAGAAAAATCAATAACTGTTTAGAAACTGAATGACTACCTACCTGTTAGACAGGTGCAGATAGAAAGACAGCGAGCCGTACACAGTTGCAGATGGATGGACCCTTGATGGACTGACGATATCAGAGAGGGAAGGGGTAACGGCATCGTCTAAACCTGTAAGACAACAAAGAAAATCAATACATGCATAGAAACAGAATGATCATCTACCTGTTAGACAGTAGCAAACAGATAGACAGCAAGCCGTACACAGTGACAAATGGATGGACCCTTGATGGACAGATGCACAATCAGGGAGGGAAGGGGTAACGGCATCCTCAGGACCTGAAAGACAACAAAGAAAATCAATACATGTTTAGAAACTGAATGAACACCTACCTGTTAGACAGTAGCAAACAGATAGACAGCAAGCCGTACACAGTGACAAATGGATGGACCATTGATGAACAGACGCACCATCAGGTAGGGATGGGGTAATGGCATCGTCTAAACCTGTAAGAACACAAAGAAAATCAATACATGTTTAGAAACTGAATGATCACCTACCTGTTAGACAGTAGCAGACAGATAGAAAGTGAGCCGTACACAGTGACAGATGATTGGACCCTTGATGGACAGATGCACCATCAGGGAGGGAAGGGGAAATGGCATCCTCGGAACCTGAAAGACAACAAAGAAAATTAATACATGTATAGAAGCTGAATGATAACCTACCTGTTAACCAGGTGCAGACAGAAATAAAGAGAGCCGTAGATAGTGACAGATGGATGAACCCGTGATGGACAGATGCAACATCAGGGAGGGAAGGGGTAATGGCATCTTCTAAACCTGTAAGACAACTAAGAAAATCAATACATGTATAAAACCTGAACGATCACCTACCTGTTAGACAGGTTCAGAAAGAAAGACAGTGAGCCGTACACAGTTGCAGATGGATGGACCCTTGATGGACAGATGCACCATCATGGAGGGAAGGGGTAATGGCATCCTCTAATCCTGAAAGACAACAAAGAAAATCAATACATGTTTAGAAACTGAATGATCACCTACCTGTTAACCAGGTGCAGACAGAAACACAGCGAGCCGTACACAGTGACAAATGGATGGACCCTTGATGGCCAGATGCACAATCAGGGAGGGAAGGGGTAATGGCATCGTCTAAACCTGTAAGACAACAAAGAAAATCAATACATGTTTAGAAACTGAATGATCACCTACCTCTTAGAAAGTAGCAAACAGATAGACAGCAAGCCGTACACAGTGACAGATGGATTGACACTTGATGGACAGATGCACAATCAGGGAGGGAAGGGGTAACTGCATCTTCGGAACCTGAAAGACAACAAAGAAAATCAATACATGTTTAGAAACTGAATGATCACCTACCTGTAAACAGGTGCAGACAGAAATACAGCGAACGGTAGACAGTGACAGATGGATGGACCCTTGATGGACACACGCAATATCAGGGAGGGAAGGGGTAACGGCATCGTCTAAACCTGTAAGACAACAAAGAAAATCAATACACGTATAAAACCTGAATGATTACCTACCTGTTAGACAGTAGCAAAGAGATAGTCAGAAAGCCGTACACAGTTGCAGATGGATGGACCCTTGATGGACAGATGCACCATCATGGAGGGAAGGGGTAATGGCATCCTCTAATCCTGAAAGACAACAAAGAAAATCAATACATGTTTAGAAACTGAATGATCACCTACCTGTTAACCAGGTGCAGACAGAAACACAGTGAGACGTACACAGTGACAAATGGATGGACCCTTGATGAACAGACGCACCGTCAGGGAGGGAAGGGGTAATGGCATCTTCTAAACCTGTAAGAAAACAAAGAAAATCAATAACTGTTTAGAAACTGAATGATCACCTACCTGTTAGAAAGTAGCTAACAGATAGTCAGCAAGCCGTACACAGTGACAGATGGATGGACCCTTGATGGACAGATGCACAATCAGGGAGGGAAGGGGTAATGGCATCGTCTAAACCTGTAAGACAACAAAGAAAATCAATACATGTTTAGAAACTGAATGATCACCTACCTCTTAGAAAGTAGCAAACAGATAGACAGCAAGCCGTACACAGTGACAGATGGATGGACCCTTGATGGACAGATGCACAATCAGGGAGGGAAGGGGTAACTGCATCTTCGGAACCTGAAAGACAACAAAGAAAATCAATACATGTATAGAAACTAAATGATAACCTGCCTGTTAACCAGGTGCAGACAGAAATAAAGAGAGCCGTAGATAGTGACAGATGGATGAACCCGTGATGGACAGATGCAACATCAGGGAGGGAAGGGGTAATGACATCTTCTAAACCTGTAAGACAACAAAGAAAATCAATACATGTATAAAACCTGAACGATCACCTACCTGTTAGACAGGTTCAGAAAGAAAGACAGTGAGCCGTACACAGTTGCAGATGGATGGACCCTTGATGGACAGATGCACCATCATGGAGGGAAGGGGTAATGGCATCCTCTAATCCTGAAAGACAACAAAGAAAATCAATACATGTTTAGAAACTGAATGATCACCTACCTGTTAACCAGGTGCAGACAGAAACACAGCGAGCCGTACACAGTGGCAGATGGATGGACCCTTGATGAACAGACGCACCATCAGGGAGGGAAGGGGTAATGGCATCTTCTAAACCTGTAAGAAAACAAAGAAAATCAATAACTGTTTGGAAACTGAATGATCACCTACCTGTTAGAAAGTAGCAAACAGATAGACAGCAAGCCATACACAGTGACAGATGGATGGACCCTTGATGGACAGATGCACAATCAGGGAGGGAAAGGGTAACGGCATCCTCGGAACCTGAAAGACAACAAAGAAAATCAATACATGTATAGAAACTGAATGATAACCTACATGTTAACCAGGTGCAGACAGAAAAACAGTGAGCAATAGACAGTGACAGATGGATGGACCCTTCATGGACAGATGCAACATCAGGGAGGGAAGGGGTAATGGAATCGTCTAAACTTGTAAGACAACAAAGAAAATCAATACATGTTTAGAAACTGAATGATCATTTACATATTAGACAGTAGCAGAGATAGACAGCGAGCCGTAGACAGTGACAGTTGGATGGACCCTTGATGAACAGACACACCATCAGAGGGGGAAGGGGTAATGGCATCCTCTAAACCTGATAGAGAACAAAGAAAAATCAATAACTGTTTAGAAACTGAATGACTACCTACCTGTTAGACAGGTGCAGATAGAAAGACAGCGAGCCGTACACAGTTGCAGATGGATGGACCCTTGATGGACAGACAATATCAGAGAGGGAAGGGGTAACGGCATCGTCTAAACCTGTAAGACAACAAAGAAAATCAATACATGCATAAAACCTGAATGATTACCTACCTGTTAGATAGTAGCAAACAGATAAACAGCAAGCCGTACACAGTGACAGATGGATGGACCCTTGATGAACAGACACATCATCAGGGAGGGAAGGGGTAATGGCATACTCTAAACCTGTAAGACAACGAAGAAAATCAATAACTGTTTAAACTGAATGATCACCTACCTGTTAGACAGGTGCAGATAGAAAGACAGCGAGCCGTACACAGTTGCAGATGGATGGACTATTGATGAACAGACCCACCATCAGGTAGGGATGGGGTAATGGCATCGTCTAAACCTGTAAGAACACAAAGAAAATCAATACATGTTTAGAAACTGAATGATCACCTACCAGTTAGACAGTAGCAGACAGATAGAAAGTGAGCCGTACACAGTGACAGATGATTGGACCCTTGATGGACAGACACAATATCAGGGAGGGAAGGGGTAACAGCATCGTCTAAACCTGTAAGACAATGGAGAAAATCAATACATGTATAAAAACTGAATGATTACCTACCTGTTAGATAGTAGCAAACAGATAGTCAGCAAGCCGTACACAGTGACAGATGGATGGACCCTTGATGAACAGATGCACAATCAGGGAGAGAAGGGGTAATGGCATCGTCTAAACCTGTAAGAACACAAAGAAAATCAATACATGTTTAGAAACTGAATGATAACCTACCTGTTAACCAGGTGCAGACAGAAAAACAGTGAGCAATAGACAGTGACAGATGGATGGACCCTTGATGGACAGATGCAACATCAGGGAGGGAAGGCGTAATGGAATCGTCTAAACTTGTAAGACAACAAAGAAAATCAATACATGTTTAGAAACTGAATGATAACCTACCTGTTAACCAGGTGCAGACAGAAAAACAGTGAGCAATAGACAGTGACAGATGGATGGACCCTTGATGGACAGATGCAACATCACGGAGGGAAGGGGTAATGGAATCGTCTAAACTTGTAAGACAACAAAGAAAATCAATACATGTTTAGAAACTGAATGATCATTTACCTATTAGACAGTAGCAGAGATAGAAAGCGAGCCGTAGACAGTGACAGTTGGATGGACCCTTGATGAACAGACGCACCATCAGAGGGGGAAGGGGTAATGGCATCCTCTAAACCTGATAGACAACAAAGAAAAATCAATAACTGTTTAGAAACTGAATGACTACCTACCTGTCAGACAGGTGCAGATAGAAAGACAGCGAGCCGTACACAGTTGCAGATGGATGGACCCTTGATGGACAGACAATATCAGAGAGGGAAGGGGTAACGGCATCGTCTAAACCTGTAAGACAACAAAGAAAATCAATACATGCATAAAACCTGAATGATTACCTACCTGTTAGATAGTAGCAAACAGATAGTCAGCAAGCCGTACACAGTGACAGATGGATGGACCCTTGATGGACAGATGCACAATCAGGCAGGGAAGGGGTAACGGCATCCTCAGAACCTGATAGACAACAATGAAAATCAATACATGTTTAGAAACTGAATGATCACCTACCTGTTAAACAGGTGCAGACAGAAATACAGCGAACGGTAGACAGTGACAGATGGATGGACCCTTGATGGACATATGCAACATCAGGGAGGGAAGGGGTAATGGCATCGTCTAAACCTGTAAGACAACAAAGAAAATCAATACATGTTTAGAAACTGAATGATCACCTACCTCTTAGAAAATAGCAAACAGATAGACAGCAAGCCGTACACAGTGACAGACGGATGGACCCTTGATGTACAGACGCAATATCAGGGAGGGAAGTGGTAATGGCATCGTCTAAACCTGTAAGACAACTAAGAAAATCAATACATGTATAAAACCTGAATGATTACCTACCTGTTAGACAGTAGCAAACAGATAGTCAGTAAGCCGTACACAGTGACACATGGATGGACCCTTGATGGACAGATGCACAATCAGGCAGGGAAGGGGTAACGGCATCCTCAGAACCTGATAGACGACAAAGAAAATCAATACATGTTTAGAAACTGAATGATCACCTACCTGTTAACCAGGTGCAGACAAAAATACAGCGAGCCATACACAGTGGCAGATGGATGGACCCTTGATAGACAGATGCACAATCAGGGAGGGAAGGGGTAACTGCATCCTCGGAACCTGAAAGACAACAAATAAAATCAATACATGTATAGAAACTGAATGATTACCTACATGTTAACCAGGTGCAGAAGGAAATACAGCGAGCCGTACACAGTGACAGAAGGATGGACCCTTGATGGACAGATGCACAATAAGGAAGGGAAGGGGTAATGGCATCCTCTAAACCTGTAAGACAACAAAGAAAATCAATACATGTTTAGAAACTGAATGATTACCTACCTGTTAACCAGGTGCAGAAGGAAATACAGCGAGCCGTACACAGTGGCAGATGGATGGACCCTTGATAGACAGATGCACAATCAGGGAGGGAAGGGGTAACGGCATCCTCGGAACCTGAAAGACAACAAAGAAAATCAATACATGTATAGAAACTGAATGATAACCTACCTGTTAACCAGGTGCAGAAGGAAATACAGCGAGCCGTACACAGTGACAGAAGGATGGACCCTTGATGGACAGATGCACAATCAGGAAGGGAAGGGGTAATGGCATCCTCTAAACCTGTAAGACAACAAAGAAAATCAATACATGTATAGAACCTGAATAATCACCTACCTGTTAGACAGTAGCAAACAGATAGACAGCAAGCCGTACACAGTGACAGACGGATGGACCCTTGATGGACAGACGCAATATCAGGGAGGGAAGGGGTAACGGCATCGTCTAAACCTGTAAGACAACTAAGAAAATCAATACATGTATAAAACCTGAATGATTACCTACCTGTTAGACAGTAGCAAACAGATAGTCAGCAAGCCGTACACAGTGACACATGGATGGACCCTTGATGGACAGATGCACAATCAAGCAGGGAAGGGGTAACGGCATCCTCAGAACCTGATAGACAACAAAGAAAATCAATACATGTATAGAAACTGAATGATCACCTACCTGTTAACCAGGTGCAGACAGAAATACAGCGAGCCGTACACAGTGGCAGATGGATGGACCCTTGATAGACAGATGCACCATCAGGGAGGGAAGGGGTAATGGCATCGTCTCAACCTGTAAGAAAACAAAGAAAATCAATAACTGTTTAGAAACTGAATGATTACCTACCTGTTAGAAAGTAGCAAACAGATAGACTGCAAGCCGTAAACGGTGACAGACGGATGGACCCTTGATAGACAGATGCACCATCAGGGAGGGAAGGGGTAATGGCATCGTCTAAACCTGTAAGACAACAAAGAAAATCAATACATGTAAAGAACCTGAATGATCACCTACCTGTTAGACAGTAGCAAAGAGATAGACAGCAAGTCGTACACAGTGACAGATGGATGGACATTTGATAAACAGATGCACCATCAGAGAGGGAAGGGGTAATGGCATCCTTTAAACCTGTAAGACAACAAAGAAAATCAATAACTGTTTAGAAACTGAATGATCACCTACCTCTTAGAAAGTAGCAAACAGATGGACAGCAAGCCGTACACAGTGACAGAGGGATGGACCCTTGATGGACAGACGCAATATCAGGAAGGGAAAGGGTAACGGCATCGTCTAAACCTATAAGACGACAAAGAAAATCAATACATGTATAAAACCTGAACGATCATCTACCTGTTAGACAGGTGCAGAAAGAAAGACAGTGAGCCGTACACAGTTGCAGATGGATGGACCCTTGATGGACAGATGCACCATCATGGAGGGAAGGGGTAATGGCATCCTCTAATCCTGAAAGACAACAAAGAAAAATCAATAACTGTTTAGAAACTGAATGAGTACCTACCTGTTAGACATGTGCAGATAGAAAGACAGCGAGCCGTACACAGTTGCAGATGGATGGACCCTTGATGGACAGACAATATCAGAGAGGGAAGGGGTAACGGCATCGTCTAAACCTGTAAGACAACAAAGAAAATCAATACATGCATAGAAACAGAATGATCACCTACCTGTTAAACAGTAGCAAACAGATAGACAGCAAGCCATGCACAGGGACAAATGGATGGACCCTTGATGGACAGATGCACAATCAGGGAGGGAAGGGGTAAGGGCATCCTCAGGACCTGAAAGACAACAAAGAAAATCAATACATGTATAGAAACAGAATGATCACCTACCTGTTAGACAGTAGCAAACAGATAGACAGCAAGCCGTACACAGTGACAAATGGATGGACCCTTGATGGACAGATGCACAATCAGGGAGGGAAGGGGTAACGGCATCCTCGGAACCTGAAAGACAACAAAGAAAATCAATACATGTATAAAACCTGAATGATCACCTACCTGTTAGACAGTAGCAAACAGATAGACAGCAAGCCGTACACAGTGACAGATGGATGGACCCTTGATGAACAGACGCACCATCAGGGAGGGAAGGAGTAATGGCATCATCTAAACCTGTAAGACAACAAAGAAAATCAATAACTGTTTGGAACCTGAATGATCACCTACCTCTTAGAAAGTAGCAAACAGATAGACAGCAAGCCGTACACAGTGACAGATGATTGGACCCTTGATGGACAGATGCACCATCAGGTAGGGATGGGGTAATGGCATCCTCTAAACCTGTAAGACAACAAAGAAAATCAATACATGTTTAGAAACTGAATGATCACCTACCTGTTAGACAGTAGCAAAGAGATAGACAGCGAGCCGTAGACAGTGAGAGATGGATGGACCCTTGATGGACAGATGCACAATCAGGGAGGGAAGGGGTAATGGCATCCTCTAAACCTGAAAGACAATCAATACATGTATAGAAACTGAATGATCACCTACCTGTTAACCAGGTGCAGACAGATATACAGCGAGCCGTACACAGTGGCAGATGGATGGACCCTTGATGGACAGATGCACCATCAGGGAGGGAAGGGGTAATGGCATCCTCTAAACCTCTAAGACAACAAAGAAAATCAATAACTGTTTAGAAACTGAATGATCACCTACCTCTTAGAAAGTAGCAAACAGATAGACAGCAAGCCGTACACAGTGACAGACGGATGGACCCTTGATGAACAGACGAACCATCAGGTAGGGAAGGGGTAACGGCATCGTCTAAACATGTAAGACAACAAAGAAAATTAATACATGTATAGAACCTGAATGATCACCTACCTGTTAGACAGTAGCAAACAGATAGACAGCAAGCCGTACACAGTGACAGATGGATGGACCCTTGATGAACAGACGCACCATCAGGGAGGGAAGGGGTAAAGGCATCCTCTAAACCTTTAAGACAACAAAGAAAATCAATACATGTTTAGAAACTGAATGATCACCTACCTGTTAGACAGGTGCACACAAAGACAGCGAGTCGTACGCAGTTGCAGATGGATGGACCCTTGATGGACAGACACAATATCAGGGAGGGAAGGGGTAACGGCATTGTCTAAACCTGTAAGACAACAAAGAAAATCAATACATGTATAAAACCTGAATGATTACCTACCTGTTAGATAGTAGCAAACAGATAGTCAGCAAGCCGTACACAGTGACAGATGGATGGACCCTTGATGGACAGATGCACAATCAGAGAGGGAAGGAGTAACGGCATCCTCGGAACCTGAAAGACAACAAAGAAAATCAATACATGTTTAGAAACTGAATGATCACCTACCTGTTAAACAGTAGCAAATACATAGACAGCAAGCCGTACACAGTGAAAGATGGATGGACCCTTGATGAACAGACGAACCATCAGGTAGGGATGGGGTAATGGCATCGTCTAAACCTGTAAGACAACAAAGAAAATCAATACATGTTTAGAAACTGAATGATCACCTACCTGTTAACCAGGTGCAGACAGAAATACAGCGAACCGTAGACAGTGACAGATGGATGGACCCTTGATGGACATATGCAACATCAGGGAGGGAAGGGGTAATGGCATCGTCTAAACCTGTAAGACAACAAAGAAAATCAATACATGTTTAGAAACTGAATGATCACCTACCTGTTAGACAGTAGCAAACAGATAGACAGCGAGCCGTAGACAGTGAGAGATGGATGGACCCTTGATGGACAGATGCACAATCAGGGAGGGAAGGGGTAACGGCATCCTCGGAAACTGAAAGACAACAAAGAAAATCAATACATGTATAGAAACTGAATGATCACCTACCTGTTAACCAGGTGCAGACAGATATACAGCGAGCCGTAAGTAGTGGCAGATGGATGGACCCTTGATAGACAGATGCACCATCAGGGAGGGAAGGGGTAATGGCATCCTCTAAACCTGTAAGACAACAAAGAAAATCAATAACTGTTTAGAAACTGAATGATCACCTACCTGTTAGAAAGTAGCAAACAGATAGACAGCAAGCCATACACAGTGACAGACGGATGGACCCTTGATGGACAGACGCAATATCAGGGAGGGAAGGGGTAACGGCATCGTCTAAACCTGTAAGACAACAAAGAAAATCAATAACTGTTTAAACTGAATGATCACCTACCTGTTAGACAGGTGCAGAAAGAAAGACAGCGAGCCGTACACAGTTGCAGATGGATGGACCCTTGATGGACAGATGCACAATCAGGGAGGGAAGGGGTAACGGCATCCTCGGAACCTGAAAGACAAAAAAGAAAATCAATACATGTATAGAAACTGAATGAAAACCTACCTGTTAACCAGGTGCAGACAGAAATACAGCGAACCGTAGACAGTGACAGATGGAAGGACCCTTGATGGACATATGCAACATCTGGGAGGGAAGGGGTAATGGCATCGTCTAAACCTGTAAGACAACAAAGGAAATCAATACATGTTTAGAAACTGAATGATCACCTACCTCTTAGAAAGTAGCAAACAGACAGACAGCAAGCCGTACACAGTGACAGACGGATGGACCCTTGATGGACAGACGCAATATCAGGGAGGGAAGAGGTAACGGCATCGTCTAAACCTGTAAGACAACAAAGAAAATCAATACATGTATAAAACCTGAATGATTACCTACCTGTTAGACAGTAGCAAACAGATAGTCAGCAAGCCATTTACAGTGACAGATGGATGGACCGTTGATGGACAGATGCACAATCAGGGAAGGAAGGGATAACGGCATCCTCGGAACCTGAAAAACAACAAAGAAAATCAATACATGTAAAGAAACTGAATGATTACCTACCTGTTAGATAGTAGCAAACAGATAGTCAGCAAGCCGTACACAGTGAGAGACGGATGGACCCTTGATGGACAGATGCACAATCAGGGAGGAAAGGGGTAACGGCATCCTCGGAGCCTGAAAGACAACAAAGAAAATCAATACATGTATAGAAACTGAATGATCACCTACCTGTTAACCAGGTGCAGACAGAAATACAGCGAGCCGTAGACAGTGACAGATGGATGGACCGTTGATGGACAGATGCACCATCAAGGAGGGAAGGGGTAATGGCATCGTCTAAACCTGTAAGACAACAAAGAAAATCAATACATGTATAGAACCTGAATGATCACCTACCTGTTAGACAGTAGCAAACAGATAGACAGCAAGCCGTAAACAGTGACAGATGGATGGACCCTTGATGAACAGACACACCATCAGAGAGGGAAGGGGTAATGGCATCCTCTAAACCTGTAAGACAACAAAGAAAATCAATAAATGTTTAGAAAATGAATGATTACCTACCTGTTAGAAAGTAGCAAACAGATAGACTGCAAGCCGAAAACGGTGACAGACGGATGGACCCTTGATGGACAGATGCACAATCAGGAAGGGAAGGGGTAATGGCATCCTCTAAATCTGTAAGACAACAAAAAAAATCAATACATGTTTAGAAACTGAATGATCACCTACCTGTTAACCAGGTGCAGACAGATATACAGCGAGCCGTAGACAGTGGCAGATGGATCGACCCTTGATGAACAGACGCACCATCAGGGAGGGAAGGGGTAATGGCATCCTCTAAACCTGTAAGACAAAATAGAAAATCAATTCATGTATAGAAACTGAATGATCACCTACCTGTTAACCAGGTGCAGACAGATATACAGCGAGCCGTACACAGTCGCAGATGGATGGACCCTTGATAGACAGATGCACCATCAGGGAGGGAAGGGGTAACGGCATCCTCTAAACCTGTAAGACGACAAAGAAAATCAATTCATGTATAAAACCTGAACGATCACCTACCTGTTAGACAGGTGCAGAAAGAAAGACAGTGAGCCGTACACAGTTGCAGATGGATGGACCCTTGATGGACAGATGCACCATCATGGAGGGAAGGGGTAATGGCATCCTCTAATCCTGAAACACAACAAAGAAAATCAATACATGTTTAGAAACTGAATGATCACCTACCTGTTAGAAAGTAGCAACCAGATAGACAGCAAGCCATACACAGTGACAGATGGATGGACCCTTGATGGACAGATGCACAATCAGGGAGGGAAGGGGTAACGGCATCCTCGGAACCTGAAAGACAACAAAGAAAATCAATACATGTATAGAAACTGAATGATAACCTACCTGTTAACCAGGTGCAGACAGAAAAACAGTGAGCCGTAGACAGTAACAGATGGATGGACCCTTGACGAAAAGACACACCATCAGGGAGGGAAGGGATAATGGCATCCTCTAAACCTGTAAGAAACCAAAGAAAATCAATAACTGTTTAGAAACTGAATGATCACCTACCTGTTAGAAAGTAGCAAACAGATAGACAGCAAGCCATACACAGTGACAGATGGATGGACCCTTGATGGACAGATGAACAATCAGGGAGGGAAGGGGTAACGGCATCCTCGGAACCTGAAAGACAACAAAGAAAATCAATACATGTATAGAAACAGAATGATCACCTATCTCTTAACCAGGTGCAGACAGAAATACAGCGAGCCGTACACAGTGGCAGATGGATGGACCCTTGATAGACTGATGCACCATCAGGGAGGGAAGGGGAAATGGCATCCTCTAAACGTGTAAGACAACAAAGAAAATCAATACATGTATAGAAACTGAATGATCACCTACCTGTTAGACAGTAGCAAACAGATAGACAGCAAGCCGTACACAGTGACAGATGGATGGACCCTTGATGAACAGACGCACCATCAGGGAGGGAAGGGGTAATGGCATCCTCTAAACCTGTAAGACAACAAAGAAAATCAATTCATGCATAGAAACTGAATGATCACCTACTTGTTAGACAGGTGCACACAGAAAGACAGTGAGTCGTACACAGTTGCAGATGGATGGACCCTTGATGGACAGACACAATATCAGGGAGGGAAGGGGTAACGGCATTTTCTAAACCTGTAAGACAACAAAGAAAATGAATAACTGTTTAGAAACTGAATGATCACCTACCTGTTAGAAAGTTGCAAACAGATAGACAGCAAGCCGTACACAGTGACAGATGGATGGACCCTTGATGGACAGATGCACCATCAGGGGGGGGAGGGGTAACGGCATCCTCGGAACCTGAAAGACAACAAAGAAAATCAATACATGTATATAAACTGAATGATCACCTACCTGTTAACCAGGTGCAGACAGAAATACAGCGAGCCGTAGACAGTGGCAGATGGATCGACCCTTGATGAACAGACGCACCATCAGGGAGGGAAGGGGTAATGGCATCCTCTAAACCTGTAAGACAACAAAGAAAATAAATACATGTATAAAACCTGAATGATCACCTACCTGTTAGACAGGTTCAGAAAGAAAGACAGCGTGCCATACACAGATGCAGATGGATGGACCCTTGATGGACAGACAATATCAGGGAGGGAAGGGGTAACGGCATCGTCTAAACCTGTAAGACAACAAAGAAAATCAATACATGAATAAAACCTGAATGATTACCTACCTGTTAGACAGTAGCAAACAGATAGTCAGCAAGCCGTACACAGTGACACATGGATGGACCCTTGATGGACAGATGCAAAATCTGGGAGGGAAGGGGTAACGACATCCTCAGAACCTGATAGACAACAAAGAAAATCAATACATGTATAGAAACTGAATGATCACCTACCTGTTAACCAGGTGCAGACAGAAATACAGCGAGCCATACACAGTGACAGATGGATGGACCCTTGATGGACAGATGCACCATCAGGGAGGGAAGGGGTAATGGCATCGTCTAAACCTGTAAGACAACAAAGAAAATCAATACATGTATAAAACCTGAATGATTACCTACCTGTTATATAGTAGCAAACAGATAGTCAGCAAGCCGTACACAGTGACAGAAGGATGGACCCTTGATGGACAGATGCACAAATCAGAGAGGGAAGGAGTAACGGCATCCTCGGATCCTGAAAGACAACAAAGAAAATCAATACATGTTTAGAAACTGAATGATCACCTACCTGTTAACCAGGTGCAGATAGAAATCCAGCGAGCCATACACAGTGGCAGATGGATGGACCCTTGATAGACAGATGCACCATCAGGGAGGGAAGGGGTAATGGCATCGTCTAAACCTGTAAGACAACAAAGAAAATCAATACATGTATAAAACCTGAATGATTACCTACCTGTTATATAGTAGCAAACAGATAGTCAGCAAGCCGTACACAGTGACAGATGGATGGACCCTTGATGGACAGATGCACAAATCAGAGAGGGAAGGAGTAACGGCATCCTCGGAACCTGAAAGACAACAAAGAAAATCAATACATGTTTAGAAACTGAATGATCACCTACCTGTTAGACAGTAGCAAACACATAGACAGCAAGCCGAACACAGAGACAGATGGATGGACCCTTGATGAACAGACGCACCATCAGGTAGGGATGGAGTAATGGCATCGTCTAAACCTGTAAGACAACAAAGAAAATCAATACATGTTTAGAAACTGAATGATCACCTACCTGTTAACCAGGTGCAGACAGAAATACAGCGAGCCGTACACAGTGGCAGATGGATGGACCATTGATAGACTGATGCACCATCAGGGAGGGAAGGGGTAATGGCATCCTCTAAACCTGTAAGACAACAAAGAAAATCAATACATGTATAGAAACTGAATGATCACCTACCTGTTAGACAGTAGCAAACAGATAGACAGCAAGCCGTACACAGTAACAGATGGATGGACCCTTGATGAACAGACGCACCATCAGGGAGGGAAGGGGTAATGGCATCCTCTAAACCTGTAAGACAACAAAGAAAATCAATTCATGCATAGAAACTGAATGATCACCTACTTGTTAGACAGGTGCACACAGAAAGACAGCGAGTCGTACACAGTTGCAAATGGATGGACCCTTGATGGACAGACACAATATCAGGGAGGGAAGGGGTAACGGCATTTTCTAAACCTGTAAGACAACAAAGAAAATGAATAACTGTTTAGAAACTGAATGATCACCTACCTGTTAGAAAGTTGCAAACAGATAGACAGCAAGCCGTACACAGTGACAGATGGATGGACCCTTGATGGACAGATGCACCATCAGGGGGGGAAGGGGTAACGGCATCCTCGGAACCTGAAAGACAACAAAGAAAATCAATACATGTATAGAAACTGAATGATCACCTACCTGTTAACCAGGTGCAGACAGAAATACAGCGAGCCGTAGACAGTGGCAGATGGATCGACCCTTGATGAACAGACGCACCATCAGGGAGGGAAGGGGTAATGGCATCCTCTAAACCTGTAAGACAACATAGAAAATCAATAACTGTTTAGAAACTGAATGATCACCTACCTGTTAGAAAGTAGCAAACAGATAGACGGCAAGCCATACACAGTGACAGACGGATGGACCCTTGATGGACAGACGCAATATCAGGGAGGGAAGGGGTAACGGCATACTCGGAACCTGAAAGACAACAAAGAAAATCAATACATGTATAGAAACTGAATGATCACCTACCTGTTAACCAGGTGCAGACAGATATACAGCGAGCCGTACACAGTCGCATATGGATGGACCCTTGATAGACAGATGCACCATCAGGGAGGGAAGGGGTAATGGCATCCTCTAAACCTGTAAGACAACAAAGAAAATCAATAACTGTTTAGAAACTGAATGATCACCTACCTGTTAGAAAGTAGCAAACATATAGACAGCAAGCCATACACAGTGACAGACGGATGGACCCTTGATGGACAGACGCAATATCAGGGAGGGAAGGGGTAACGGCATCGTCTAAACCTGTAAGACAACAAAGAAAATCAATACATGTATAAAACCTGAATGATCACCTACCTGTTAGACAGGTTCAGAAAGAAAGACAGCGTGCCGTACACAGTTGCAGATGGATGGACCCTTGATGGACAGACAATATCAGGGAGGGAAGGGGTAACGGCATCGTCTAAACCTGCAAGACAACAAAGAAAATCAATACATGTATAAAACCTGAATGATTACCTACCTGTTAGACAGTAGCAAAGAGATACATGCAAGCCGTACACAGTGAAAGATGGATGGACCCTTGATGGACAGATGCACAAATCAGAGAGGGAAGGGGTAATGGCATCCTCGGAACCTGAAAGACAACAAAGAAAATCAATACATGTATAGAAACTGAATGATAACCTACCTTTTAACCAGGTGCAGACAGAAATACAGCGAGCCATACACAGTGGCAGATGGATGGACCCTTGATAGACAGATGCACCATCAGGGAGGGAAGGGGTAATGGCATCGTCTAAACCTGTAAGACAACAAAGAAAATCAATACATGTATAGAACCTAAATGATCACGTACCTGTTAGACAGTAGCAAAGAGATAAACAGCAAGTCGTACACAGTGACAGATGGATGGACCCTTGATAAACAGACGCACCATCAGGGAGGGAAGGGGTAATGGCATCCTCTAAACCTGTAAGACAACAAAGAAAATCAATAACTGTTTAGAAACTGAATGATCAGCTACCTGTTAGAAAGTTGCAAACAGATAGACAGTAAGCCATACACAGTGACAGACGGATGGACCCTTGATGGACAGATGCACCATCAGGGAGGGAAGGGGTAACGGCATCTTCGGAACCTGTAAGACAACAAAGAAAATCAATACATGTATAGAAACTGAATGATAACCTAGCTGTTAACCAGGTGCAGACAGATATACAGCGAGCCGTAGATATTGATAGATGGATAGACCCTTGATGGACAGATGCAACATCAGGGAGGGAAGGGGTAATGGAATTGTCTAAACCTGTAAGACAACAAAGAAAATCAATAACTGTTTAGAAACTGAATGACCACCTATCTGTTAGAAAGTAGCAAAGAGATACATGCAAGCCGTACACAGTGACAGAAGGATGGACCCTTGATGGACAGATGCACAATCAGGAAGGGAAGGGGTAAAGGCATCCTCTAAACCTGTAAGACAACAAAGAAAATCAATACATGTTTAGAAACTGAATGATCACCTACCTGTTAGACAGAAGCAAACAGATAGACAGCGAGCCGTAGACAGTGAGAGATGGATGGACCCTTGATGGACAGATGCACAAACAGGGAGGGAAGGGGTAACGGCATCCTCGGAACCTGAAAGACAACAAATAAAATCAATACATGTATAGAAACTGAATGATTACCTACCTGTTAACCAGGTGCAGAAGGAAATACAGCGAGCCGTACACAGTGGCAGATGGATGGACCCTTGATAGACAGATGCAC
This sequence comes from Salminus brasiliensis, assembly GCF_030463535.1. Lineage (NCBI taxonomy): Eukaryota > Metazoa > Chordata > Actinopteri > Characiformes > Bryconidae > Salminus > Salminus brasiliensis. Next base: position 16,985,086 of record NC_132880.1, read on the forward strand.
CATCAGGGAGGGAAGGGGTAACGGCATCCTCGGAACCTGAAAGACAACAAAGAAAATCAATACATGTATAGAAACTGAATGAATACCTACCTGTTAACCAGGTGCAGACAGAAATACAGCGAGCCATAGATAGTGACAGATGGATGGACCCTTGATGGACAGATGCACCATCAGGGAGGGAAGGGGTAATGGCATCGTCTAAACCTGTAAGACAACAAAGAAAATCAATACATGTATAGAACCTGAATAATCACCTACCTGTTAGACAGTAGAAAACAGATAGACAGCAAGCCGTACACAGTGACAGATGGATGGACCCTTGATGAACAGACACATCATCAGGGAGGGAAGGGGTAATGGCATCCTCTAAACCTGTAAGACAACAACGAAAATCAATAAATGTTTAGAAACTGAATGATTACCTACCTGTTAGACAGTAGCAGACAGATAGAAAGTGAGCCGTACACAGTGACAGATGATTGGACCCTTGATGGACTGACGATATCAGAGAGGGAAGGGGTAACGGCATCGTCTAAACCTGTAAGACAACAACGAAAATCAATAAATGTTTAGAAACAGAATGATCATCTACCTGTTAGACAGTAGCAAACAGATAGACAGCAAGCCGTACACAGTGACAAATGGATGGACCCTTGATGGACAGATGCACAATCAGGGAGGGAAGGGGTAACGGCATCCTCAGGACCTGAAAGACAACAAAGAAAATCAATACATGTTTAGAAACTGAAAGAACACCTACCTGTTAGACAGTAGCAAACAGATAGACAGCAAGCCGTACACAGTGACAAATGGATGGACCCTTGATGGACAGATGCACAATCAGGGAGGGAAGGGGTAATGGCATCGTCTAAACCTGTAAGAACACAAAGAAAATCAATACATGCTTAGAAACTGAATGATTACCTACCTGTTAGACAGTAGCAGACAGATAGAAAGTGAGCCGTACACAGTGACAGATGATTGGACCCATGATGGACAGACACAATATCAGGGAGGGAAGGGGTAACAGCATCGTCTAAACCTGTAAGACAACGGAGAAAATCAATACATGTATAAAAACTGAATGATTACCTACCTGTTAGATAGTAGCAAACAGATAGTCAGCAAGCCGTACACAGTGACAGATGGATGGACCCTTGATGGACAGATGCACAATCAGGGAGGGAAGGGGTAACGGCATCCTCTGAACCTGAAAGACAACAAAGAAAATCAATACATGTTTAGAAACTGAATGAACACCTACCTATTAGACAGTAGCAAACAGATAGTCAGCAAGCCATACACAGTGACAGATGGATGGACCCTTGATGGACAGATGCACAATCAGGGAGGGAATGGGTAACGGCATCCTCAGAACCTGATAGATAACAAAGAAAATCAATACATGTATAGAAACTGAATGATCACCTACCTGTCAACCAGGTGCAGAAAGAAATACAGCGAGCCATACACAGTGGCAGATGGATGGACCCTTGATAGACAGATGAACCATCAGGGAGGGAAGGGGTAATGGCATCGTCTAAACCTGTAAGACAACAAAGAAAACCAATACATGTATAGAACCTGAATGATCACCTACCTGTTAGACAGTAGCAAAGAGATAGACAGCAAGCCGTACACAGTGACAGATGGATGGACCCTTGATAAACAGACGCACCATCAGAGAGGGAAAGGGTAACGGCATCGTCTAAACCTATAAGACAAAGAAAATCAATACATGTATAAAACCTGAACGATCACCTACCTGTTAGACAGGTGCAGAAAGAAAGACAGTGAGCCGTACACAGTTGCAGATGGATGGACCCTTGATGGACAGATGCACCATCATGGAGGGAAGGGGTAATGGCATCCTCTAATCCTGAAAGACAACAAAGATAATCAATACATGTATAGAAACTGAATGATATCCTACCTGTTAACCAGGTGCAGACAGAAAAACAGTGAGCAATAGACAGTGACAGAAGGATGGACCCTTGATGGACAGATGCAAAATCAGGGAGGGAAGGGGTAATGGAATCGTCTAAATTTGTAAGACAACAAAGAAAATCAATACATGTTTAGAAACTGAATGATCACCTACCTATTAGACAGTAGCAAAGAGATAGACAGCGAGTCGTAGACAGTGACAGTTGGATGGACCCTTGATGAACAGACGTACCATCAGAGGGGGAAGGGGTAATGGCATCCTCTAAACCTGTAAGACAACAAAGAAAAATCAATAACTGTTTAGAAACTGAATGACTACCTACCTGTTAGACAGGTGCAGATAGAAAGACAGCGAGCCGTACACAGTTGCAGATGGATGGACCCTTGATGGACTGACGATATCAGAGAGGGAAGGGGTAACGGCATCGTCTAAACCTGTAAGACAACAAAGAAAATCAATACATGCATAGAAACAGAATGATCATCTACCTGTTAGACAGTAGCAAACAGATAGACAGCAAGCCGTACACAGTGACAAATGGATGGACCCTTGATGGACAGATGCACAATCAGGGAGGGAAGGGGTAACGGCATCCTCAGGACCTGAAAGACAACAAAGAAAATCAATACATGTTTAGAAACTGAAAGAACACCTACCTGTTAGACAGTAGCAAACAGATAGACAGCAAGCCGTACACAGTGACAAATGGATGGACCCTTGATGGACAGATGCACAATCAGGGAGGGAAGGGGTAATGACATCGTCTAAACCTGTAAGAACACAAAGAAAATCAATACATGCTTAGAAACTGAATGATCACCTACCTGTTAGACAGTAGCAGACAGATAGAAAGTGAGCCGTACACAGTGACAGATGATTGGACCCATGATGGACAGACACAATATCAGGGAGGGAAGGGGTAACAGCATCGTCTAAACCTGTAAGACAACGGAGAAAATCAATACATGTATAAAAACTGAATGATTTCCTACCTGTTAGATAGTAGCAAACAGATAGTCAGCAAGCCGTACACAGTGACAGATGGATGGACCCTTGATGGACAGATGCACAATCAGGGAGGGAAGGGGTAACGGCATCCTCTGAACCTGAAAGACAACAAAGAAAATCAATACATGTTTAGAAACTGAATGAACACCTACCTGTTAGACAGTAGCAAACAGATAGACAGCAAGCCGTACACAGTGACAAATGGATGGACCATTGATGAACAGACGCACCATCAGGTAGGGATGGGGTAATGGCATCGTCTAAACCTGTAAGAACACAAAGAAAATCAATACATGTTTAGAAACTGAATGATCACCTACCTGTTAGACAGTAGCAGACAGATAGAAAGTGAGCCGTACACAGTGACAGATGATTGGACCCTTGATGGACAGATGCACCATCAGGGAGGGAAGGGGAAATGGCATCCTCGGAACCTGAAAGACAACAAAGAAAATTAATACATGTATAGAAGCTGAATGATAACCTACCTGTTAACCAGGTGCAGACAGAAATAAAGAGAGCCGTAGATAGTGACAGATGGATGAACCCGTGATGGACAGATGCAACATCAGGGAGGGAAGGGGTAATGGCATCTTCTAAACCTGTAAGACAACTAAGAAAATCAATACATGTATAAAACCTGAACGATCACCTACCTGTTAGACAGGTTCAGAAAGAAAGACAGTGAGCCGTACACAGTTGCAGATGGATGGACCCTTGATGGACAGATGCACCATCATGGAGGGAAGGGGTAATGGCATCCTCTAATCCTGAAAGACAACAAAGAAAATCAATACATGTTTAGAAACTGAATGATCACCTACCTGTTAACCAGGTGCAGACAGAAACACAGCGAGCCGTACACAGTGACAAATGGATGGACCCTTGATGAACAGACGCACCATCAGGGAGGGAAGGGGTAATGGCATCTTCTAAACCTGTAAGAAAACAAAGAAAATCAATAACTGTTTAGAAACTGAATGATCACCTACCTGTTAGAAAGTAGCAAACAGATAGTCAGCAAGCCGTACACAGTGACAGATGGATGGACCCTTGATGAACAGACACATCATCAGGGAGGGAAGGGGTAATGGCATCGTCTAAACCTGTAAGACAACAAAGAAAATCAATACATGTTTAGAAACTGAATGATCACCTACCTCTTAGAAAGTAGCAAACAGATAGACAGCAAGCCGTACACAGTGACAGATGGATGGACACTTGATGGACAGATGCACAATCAGGGAGGGAAGGGGTAACTGCATCTTCGGAACCTGAAAGACAACAAAGAAAATCAATACATGTTTAGAAACTGAATGATCACCTACCTGTAAACAGGTGCAGACAGAAATACAGCGAACGGTAGACAGTGACAGATGGATGGACCCTTGATGGACACACGCAATATCAGGGAGGGAAGGGGTAACGGCATCGTCTAAACCTGTAAGACAACAAAGAAAATCAATACACGTATAAAACCTGAATGATTACCTACCTGTTAGACAGTAGCAAAGAGATAGTCAGAAAGCCGTACACAGTTGCAGATGGATGGACCCTTGATGGACAGATGCACCATCATGGAGGGAAGGGGTAATGGCATCCTCTAATCCTGAAAGACAACAAAGAAAATCAATACATGTTTAGAAACTGAATGATCACCTACCTGTTAACCAGGTGCAGACAGAAACACAGTGAGACGTACACAGTGACAAATGGATGGACCCTTGATGAACAGACGCACCGTCAGGGAGGGAAGGGGTAATGGCATCTTCTAAACCTGTAAGAAAACAAAGAAAATCAATAACTGTTTAGAAACTGAATGATCACCTACCTGTTAGAAAGTAGCTAACAGATAGTCAGCAAGCCGTACACAGTGACAGATGGATGGACCCTTGATGGACAGATGCACAATCAGGGAGGGAAGGGGTAATGGCATCGTCTAAACCTGTAAGACAACAAAGAAAATCAATACATGTTTAGAAACTGAATGATCACCTACCTCTTAGAAAGTAGCAAACAGATAGACAGCAAGCCGTACACAGTGACAGATGGATGGACCTTTGATGGACAGATGCACAATCAGGGAGGGAAGGGGTAACTGCATCTTCGGAACCTGAAAGACAACAAAGAAAATCAATACATGTTTAGAAACTGAATGATCACCTACCTGTAAACAGGTGCAGACAGAAATACAGCGAACGGTAGACAGTGACAGATGGATGGACCCTTGATGGACAGACGCAATATCAGGGAGGGAAGGGGTAACGGCATCGTCTAAACCTGTAAGACAACAAAGAAAATCAATACACGTATAAAACCTGAATGATTACCTACCTGTTAGACAGTAGCAAAGAGATAGTCAGCAAGCCGTACACAGTGACACATGGATGGACCCTTGATGGACAGATGCACCATCAGGGAGGGAAGGGGAAATGGCATCCTCGGAACCTGAAAGACAACAAAGAAAATCAATACATGTATAGAAACTAAATGATAACCTGCCTGTTAACCAGGTGCAGACAGAAATAAAGAGAGCCGTAGATAGTGACAGATGGATGAACCCGTGATGGACAGATGCAACATCAGGGAGGGAAGGGGTAATGACATCTTCTAAACCTGTAAGACAACAAAGAAAATCAATACATGTATAAAACCTGAACGATCACCTACCTGTTAGACAGGTTCAGAAAGAAAGACAGTGAGCCGTACACAGTTGCAGATGGATGGACCCTTGATGGACAGATGCACCATCATGGAGGGAAGGGGTAATGGCATCCTCTAATCCTGAAAGACAACAAAGAAAATCAATACATGTTTAGAAACTGAATGATCACCTACCTGTTAACCAGGTGCAGACAGAAACACAGCGAGCCGTACACAGTGGCAGATGGATGGACCCTTGATGAACAGACGCACCATCAGGGAGGGAAGGGGTAATGGCATCTTCTAAACCTGTAAGAAAACAAAGAAAATCAATAACTGTTTGGAAACTGAATGATCACCTACCTGTTAGAAAGTAGCAAACAGATAGACAGCAAGCCATACACAGTGACAGATGGATGGACCCTTGATGGACAGATGCACAATCAGGGAGGGAAAGGGTAACGGCATCCTCGGAACCTGAAAGACAACAAAGAAAATCAATACATGTATAGAAACTGAATGATAACCTACATGTTAACCAGGTGCAGACAGAAAAACAGTGAGCAATAGACAGTGACAGATGGATGGACCCTTCATGGACAGATGCAACATCAGGGAGGGAAGGGGTAATGGAATCGTCTAAACTTGTAAGACAACAAAGAAATTCAATACATGTTTAGAAACTGAATGATCATTTACATATTAGACAGTAGCAGAGATAGACAGCGAGCCGTAGACAGTGACAGTTGGATGGACCCTTGATGAACAGACACACCATCAGAGGGGGAAGGGGTAATGGCATCCTCTAAACCTGATAGAGAACAAAGAAAAATCAATAACTGTTTAGAAACTGAATGACTACCTACCTGTTAGACAGGTGCAGATAGAAAGACAGCGAGCCGTACACAGTTGCAGATGGATGGACCCTTGATGGACAGACAATATCAGAGAGGGAAGGGGTAACGGCATCGTCTAAACCTGTAAGACAACAAAGAAAATCAATACATGCATAAAACCTGAATGATTACCTACCTGTTAGATAGTAGCAAACAGATAAACAGCAAGCCGTACACAGTGACAGATGGATGGACCCTTGATGAACAGACACATCATCAGGGAGGGAAGGGGTAATGGCATACTCTAAACCTGTAAGACAACGAAGAAAATCAATAACTGTTTAAACTGAATGATCACCTACCTGTTAGACAGGTGCAGATAGAAAGACAGCGAGCCGTACACAGTTGCAGATGGATGGACTATTGATGAACAGACGCACCATCAGGTAGGGATGGGGTAATGGCATCGTCTAAACCTGTAAGAACACAAAGAAAATCAATACATGTTTAGAAACTGAATGATCACCTACCAGTTAGACAGTAGCAGACAGATAGAAAGTGAGCCGTACACAGTGACAGATGATTGGACCCTTGATGGACAGACACAATATCAGGGAGGGAAGGGGTAACAGCATCGTCTAAACCTGTAAGACAATGGAGAAAATCAATACATGTATAAAAACTGAATGATTACCTACCTGTTAGATAGTAGCAAACAGATAGTCAGCAAGCCGTACACAGTGACAGATGGATGGACCCTTGATGAACAGATGCACAATCAGGGAGAGAAGGGGTAATGGCATCGTCTAAACCTGTAAGAACACAAAGAAAATCAATACATGTTTAGAAACTGAATGATAACCTACCTGTTAACCAGGTGCAGACAGAAAAACAGTGAGCAATAGACAGTGACAGATGGATGGACCCTTGATGGACAGATGCAACATCAGGGAGGGAAGGCGTAATGGAATCGTCTAAACTTGTAAGACAACAAAGAAAATCAATACATGTTTAGAAACTGAATGATAACCTACCTGTTAACCAGGTGCAGACAGAAAAACAGTGAGCAATAGACAGTGACAGATGGATGGACCCTTGATGGACAGATGCAACATCACGGAGGGAAGGGGTAATGGAATCGTCTAAACTTGTAAGACAACAAAGAAAATCAATACATGTTTAGAAACTGAATGATCATTTACCTATTAGACAGTAGCAGAGATAGAAAGCGAGCCGTAGACAGTGACAGTTGGATGGACCCTTGATGAACAGACGCACCATCAGAGGGGGAAGGGGTAATGGCATCCTCTAAACCTGATAGACAACAAAGAAAAATCAATAACTGTTTAGAAACTGAATGACTACCTACCTGTCAGACAGGTGCAGATAGAAAGACAGCGAGCCGTACACAGTTGCAGATGGATGGACCCTTGATGGACAGACAATATCAGAGAGGGAAGGGGTAACGGCATCGTCTAAACCTGTAAGACAACAAAGAAAATCAATACATGCATAAAACCTGAATGATTACCTACCTGTTAGATAGTAGCAAACAGATAGTCAGCAAGCCGTACACAGTGACAGATGGATGGACCCTTGATGGACAGATGCACAATCAGGCAGGGAAGGGGTAACGGCATCCTCAGAACCTGATAGACAACAATGAAAATCAATACATGTTTAGAAACTGAATGATCACCTACCTGTTAAACAGGTGCAGACAGAAATACAGCGAACGGTAGACAGTGACAGATGGATGGACCCTTGATGGACATATGCAACATCAGGGAGGGAAGGGGTAATGGCATCGTCTAAACCTGTAAGACAACAAAGAAAATCAATACATGTTTAGAAACTGAATGATCACCTACCTCTTAGAAAATAGCAAACCGATAGACAGCAAGCCGTACACAGTGACAGACGGATGGACCCTTGATGTACAGACGCAATATCAGGGAGGGAAGTGGTAATGGCATCGTCTAAACCTGTAAGACAACTAAGAAAATCAATACATGTATAAAACCTGAATGATTACCTACCTGTTAGACAGTAGCAAACAGATAGTCAGTAAGCCGTACACAGTGACACATGGATGGACCCTTGATGGACAGATGCACAATCAGGCAGGGAAGGGGTAACGGCATCCTCAGAACCTGATAGACGACAAAGAAAATCAATACATGTATAGAAACTGAATGATCACCTACCTGTTAACCAGGTGCAGACAAAAATACAGCGAGCCATACACAGTGGCAGATGGATGGACCCTTGATAGACAGATGCACAATCAGGGAGGGAAGGGGTAACTGCATCCTCGGAACCTGAAAGACAACAAATAAAATCAATACATGTATAGAAACTGAATGATTACCTACCTGTTAACCAGGTGCAGAAGGAAATACAGCGAGCCGTACACAGTGACAGAAGGATGGACCCTTGATGGACAGATGCACAATAAGGAAGGGAAGGGGTAATGGCATCCTCTAAACCTGTAAGACAACAAAGAAAATCAATACATGTTTAGAAACTGAATGATTACCTACCTGTTAACCAGGTGCAGAAGGAAATACAGCGAGCCGTACACAGTGGCAGATGGATGGACCCTTGATAGACAGATGCACAATCAGGGAGGGAAGGGGTAACGGCATCCTCGGAACCTGAAAGACAACAAAGAAAATCAATACATATATAGAAACTGAATGATAACCTACCTGTTAACCAGGTGCAGAAGGAAATACAGCGAGCCGTACACAGTGACAGAAGGATGGACCCTTGATGGACAGATGCACAATCAGGAAGGGAAGGGGTAATGGCATCCTCTAAACCTGTAAGACAACAAAGAAAATCAATACATGTATAGAAGCTGAATAATCACCTACCTGTTAGACAGTAGCAAACAGATAGACAGCAAGCCGTACACAGTGACAGACGGATGGACCCTTGATGGACAGACGCAATATCAGGGAGGGAAGGGGTAACGGCATCGTCTAAACCTGTAAGACAACTAAGAAAATCAATACATGTATAAAACCTGAATGATTACCTACCTGTTAGACAGTAGCAAACAGATAGTCAGCAAGCCGTACACAGTGACACATGGATGGACCCTTGATGGACAGATGCACAATCAAGCAGGGAAGGGGTAACGGCATCCTCAGAACCTGATAGACAACAAAGAAAATCAATACATGTATAGAAACTGAATGATCACCTACCTGTTAACCAGGTGCAGACAGAAATACAGCGAGCCGTACACAGTGGCAGATGGATGGACCCTTGATAGACAGATGCACCATCAGGGAGGGAAGGGGTAATGGCATCGTCTCAACCTGTAAGAAAACAAAGAAAATCAATAACTGTTTAGAAACTGAATGATTACCTACATGTTAGAAAGTAGCAAACAGATAGACTGCAAGCCGTAAACGGTGACAGACGGATGGACCCTTGATAGACAGATGCACCATCAGGGAGGGAAGGGGTAATGGCATCGTCTAAACCTGTAAGACAACAAAGAAAATCAATACATGTAAAGAACCTGAATGATCACCTACCTGTTAGACAGTAGCAAACAGATAGACAGCAAGCCGTACACAGTGACAGATGGATGGACCCTTGATGAACAGACGCACCATCAGGGAGGGAAGGAGTAATGGCATCATCTAAACCTGTAAGACAACAAAGAAAATCAATAACTGTTTGGAACCTGAATGATCACCTACCTCTTAGAAAGTAGCAAACAGATAGACAGCAAGCCGTACACAGTGACAGATGATTGGACCCTTGATGGACAGATGCACCATCAGGTAGGGATGGGGTAATGGCATCCTCTAAACCTGTAAGACAACAAAGAAAATCAATACATGTTTAGAAACTGAATGATCACCTACCTGTTAGACAGTAGCAAAGAGATAGACAGCGAGCCGTAGACAGTGAGAGATGGATGGACCCTTGATGGACAGATGCACAATCAGGGAGGGAAGGGGTAATGGCATCCTCTAAACCTGAAAGACAATCAATACATGTATAGAAACTGAATGATCACCTACCTGTTAACCAGGTGCAGACAGATATACAGCGAGCCGTACACAGTGGCAGATGGATGGACCCTTGATGGACAGATGCACCATCAGGGAGGGAAGGGGTAATGGCATCCTCTAAACCTCTAAGACAACAAAGAAAATCAATAACTGTTTAGAAACTGAATGATCACCTACCTCTTAGAAAGTAGCAAACAGATAGACAGCAAGCCGTACACAGTGACAGACGGATGGACCCTTGATGAACAGACGAACCATCAGGTAGGGAAGGGGTAACGGCATCGTCTAAACATGTAAGACAACAAAGAAAATTAATACATGTATAGAACCTGAATGATCACCTACCTGTTAGACAGTAGCAAACAGATAGACAGCAAGCCGTACACAGTGACAGATGGATGGACCCTTGATGAACAGACGCACCATCAGGGAGGGAAGGGGTAAAGGCATCCTCTAAACCTTTAAGACAACAAAGAAAATCAATACATGTTTAGAAACTGAATGATCACCTACCTGTTAGACAGGTGCACACAAAGACAGCGAGTCGTACACAGTTGCAGATGGATGGACCCTTGATGGACAGACACAATATCAGGGAGGGAAGGGGTAACGGCATTGTCTAAACCTGTAAGACAACAAAGAAAATCAATACATGTATAAAACCTGAATGATTACCTACCTGTTAGATAGTAGCAAACAGATAGTCAGCAAGCCGTACACAGTGACAGATGGATGGACCCTTGATGGACAGATGCACAATCAGAGAGGGAAGGAGTAACGGCATCCTCAGAACCTGAAAGACAACAAAGAAAATCAATACATGTTTAGAAACTGAATGATCACCTACCTGTTAAACAGTAGCAAATACATAGACAGCAAGCCGTACACAGTGAAAGATGGATGGACCCTTGATGAACAGACGAACCATCAGGTAGGGATGGGGTAATGGCATCGTCTAAACCTGTAAGACAACAAAGAAAATCAATACATGTTTAGAAACTGAATGATCACCTACCTGTTAACCAGGTGCAGACAGAAATACAGCGAACCGTAGACAGTGACAGATGGATGGACCCTTGATGGACATATGCAACATCAGGGAGGGAAGGGGTAATGGCATCGTCTAAACCTGTAAGACAACAAAGAAAATCAATACATGTTTAGAAACTGAATGATCACCTACCTGTTAGACAGTAGCAAACAGATAGACAGCGAGCCGTAGACAGTGAGAGATGGATGGACCCTTGATGGACAGATGCACAATCAGGGAGGGAAGGGGTAACGGCATCCTCGGAAACTGAAAGACAACAAAGAAAATCAATACATGTATAGAAACTGAATGATCACCTACCTGTTAACCAGGTGCAGACAGATATACAGCGAGCCGTAAGTAGTGGCAGATGGATGGACCCTTGATAGACAGATGCACCATCAGGGAGGGAAGGGGTAATGGCATCCTCTAAACCTGTAAGACAACAAAGAAAATCAATAACTGTTTAGAAACTGAATGATCACCTACCTGTTAGAAAGTAGCAAACAGATAGACAGCAAGCCATACACAGTGACAGACGGATGGACCCTTGATGGACAGACGCAATATCAGGGAGGGAAGGGGTAACGGCATCGTCTAAACCTGTAAGACAACAAAGAAAATCAATAACTGTTTAAACTGAATGATCACCTACCTGTTAGACAGGTGCAGAAAGAAAGACAGCGAGCCGTACACAGTTGCAGATGGATGGACCCTTGATGGACAGACAATATCAGAGAGGGAAGGGGTAACGGCATCGTCTAAACCTGTAAGTCATCAAAGAAAATCAATACATGTATAAAACCTGAATGATTACCTACCTGTTAGATAGTAGCAAACAGATAGTCAGCAAGCCATACACAGTGACAGATGGATGGACCCTTGATGGACAGATGCACAATCAGGGAGGGAAGGGGTAACGGCATCCTCGGAACCTGAAAGACAAAAAAGAAAATCAATACATGTATAGAAACTGAATGAAAACCTACCTGTTAACCAGGTGCAGACAGAAATACAGCGAACCGTAGACAGTGACAGATGGAAGGACCCTTGATGGACATATGCAACATCTGGGAGGGAAGGGGTAATGGCATCGTCTAAACCTGTAAGACAACAAAGGAAATCAATACATGTTTAGAAACTGAATGATCACCTACCTCTTAGAAAGTAGCAAACAGACAGACAGCAAGCCGTACACAGTGACAGACGGATGGACCCTTGATGGACAGACGCAATATCAGGGAGGGAAGAGGTAACGGCATCGTCTAAACCTGTAAGACAACAAAGAAAATCAATACATGTATAAAACCTGAATGATTACCTACCTGTTAGACAGTAGCAAACAGATAGTCAGCAAGCCATTTACAGTGACAGATGGATGGACCGTTGATGGACAGATGCACAATCAGGGAAGGAAGGGATAACGGCATCCTCGGAACCTGAAAAACAACAAAGAAAATCAATACATGTAAAGAAACTGAATGATTACCTACCTGTTAGATAGTAGCAAACAGATAGTCAGCAAGCCGTACACAGTGAGAGACGGATGGACCCTTGATGGACAGATGCACAATCAGGGAGGAAAGGGGTAACGGCATCCTCGGAGCCTGAAAGACAACAAAGAAAATCAATACATGTATAGAAACTGAATGATCACCTACCTGTTAACCAGGTGCAGACAGAAATACAGCGAGCCGTAGACAGTGACAGATGGATGGACCATTGATGGACAGATGCACCATCAAGGAGGGAAGGGGTAATGGCATCGTCTAAACCTGTAAGACAACAAAGAAAATCAATACATGTATAGAACCTGAATGATCACCTACCTGTTAGACAGTAGCAAACAGATAGACAGCAAGCCGTACACAGTGACAGATGGATGGACCCTTGATGAACAGACACACCATCAGAGAGGGAAGGGGTAATGGCATCCTCTAAACCTGTAAGACAACAAAGAAAATCAATAAATGTTTAGAAAATGAATGATTACCTACCTGTTAGAAAGTAGCAAACAGATAGACTGCAAGCCGAAAACGGTGACAGACGGATGGACCCTTGATGGACAGATGCACAATCAGGAAGGGAAGGGGTAATGGCATCCTCTAAATCTGTAAGACAACAAAAAAAATCAATACATGTTTAGAAACTGAATGATCACCTACCTGTTAGAAAGTAGCAAACAGATAGACAGCGAGCCGTAGACAGTGACAGATGGATGGACCCTTGATGGACAGATGCACAATCAGGGAGGAAAGGGGTAACGGCATCCTCGGAACCTGAAAGACAACAAATAAAATGAATACATGTATAGAAACTGAATGATAAACTACCTGTTAACCAGGTGCAGACAGAAATACAGCGAGCCGTAGATAGTGACAGATGGATGGACCTTTGATGGACAGATGCACAATCAGGGAGGGAAGGGGTAATGGAATCCTCTAAACCTGTAAGACAACAAAGAAAATCAATAAATGTTTAGAAACTGAATGATTACCTATCTGTTAGAAAGTAGCAAAAAGATAGACTGCAAGCCGTAAACGGTGACAGACGGATGGACCCTTGATGGACAGATGCACCATCAGGGAGGGAAGGGGTAATGGCATCCTCTAAACCTTTAAGACAACAGAGAAAATCAATACATGTTTAGAAACTGAATGATCACCTACCTGTTAGAGAGTAGCAAACAGATAGACAGCGAGCCGTAGACAGTGACAGATGGATGGACCCTTGATGGACAGATGCACAATCAGGGAGGGAAGGGGTAACGGCATCCTTGGAACCTGAAAGACAACAAAGAAAATCAATACATGTATAGAAACTGAATGATTACCTACCTGTTAAACAGGTGCAGACAGAAATACAGCGAGCCGTACACAGTGGCAGATGGATGGACCCTTTATGAACAGATGCACCATCAGGGAGGAAAGGGGTAATGGAATCGTCTAAACTTGTAAGACAACAAAGAAAATCAATACATGTTTAGAAACTGAATGATCACCTACCTATTAGACAGTAGCAAACAGATAGACAGCGAGCCGTAGACAGTGACAGTTGGATGGACCCTTGATCAACAGATGCACCATCAGGGAGGGAAGGGGTAATGGCATCCTCTAAACCTGTAAGACAACAAAGAAAATCAATACATGTATAAAACCTGAATGATTACCTACCTGTTATATAGTAGCAAACAGACAGTCAGCAAGCCGTACACAGTGACAGATGGATGGACCCTTGATGGACAGACAATATCAGAGAGGGAAGGGGTAACGGCATCGTCTAAACCTGTAAGACAACAAAGAAAATCAATACATGTATAAAACCTGAATGATTACCTACCTGTTAGATAGTAGCAAACAGATAGTCAGCAAGCCGTACACAGTGACAGATGGATGGACCCGTGATGGACAGATGCACAATCAGGGAGGGAAGGGGTAACGGCATCCTCGGAACCTGAAAGACAACAAAGAAAATCAATATATGTATAGAAACTGAATGATCACCTACCTGTTAACCAGGTGCAGACAGAAATACAGCGAACCGTAGACAGTGACAGATGGATGGACCCTTGATGGACATATGCAACATCTGGGAGGGAAGGGGTAACGGCATCCTCTAAACCTGTAAGACAACAAAGAAAATCAATACATGTTTAGAAACTGAATGATCACCTACCTGTTAGACAGTAGCAAACAGATAGACAGCGAGCCGTGGACAGTGAGAGATGGATGGACCCTTGATGGACAGATGCACAATCAGGGAGGAAAGGGGTAACGGCATCCTCGGACCCTGAAAGACAACAAAGAAAATCAATACATGTATAGAAACTGAATGAATACCTACCTGTTAACCAGGTGCAGACAGAAATACAGCAAGCCGTACACAGTGGCAGATGGATGGACCCTTGATGAACAGACGCACCATCAGGAAGGGATGGGGTAATGGCATCGTCTAAACCTGTAAGACAACAAAGAAAATCAATACATGTTTAGAAACTGAATGATCACCTACCTGTTAGACAGTAGCAGACAGATAGAAAGTGAGCCGTACACAGTGACAGATGATTGGACCCTTGATGGACAGATGCACCATCAGGTAGGGATGGGGTAACGGCATCCTCTAAACCTGTAAGACAACAAAGAAAATCAATAAATGTTTAGAAACTGAATGATTACCTACCTGTTAGAAAGTAGCAAAAAGATAGACTGCTAGCCGTAAACGGTGACAGACGGATGGACCCTTGATGGACAGATGCACCATCAGGGAGGGAAGGGGTAATGGCATCCTCTAAACCTTTAAGACAACAGAGAAAATCAATACATGTTTAGAAACTGAATGATCACCTACCTGTTAGACAGTAGCAGACAGATAGAAAGTGAGCCGTACACAGTGACAGATGATTGGACCCTTGATGGACAGATGCACCATCAGGGAGGGAAGGGGTAATGGCATCGTCTAAACCTGTAAGACAACAAAGAAAATCAATAACTGTTTAGAAACTGAATGATCACCTACCTGTTAGAAAGTTGCAAAAAGATAGACAGTAAGCCATGAACAGTGACAGACGGATGGACCCTTGATGGACATATGCACCATCAGGGGGGAAGGGGTAATGGCATCCTCTACACCTGTAAGACAACAAAGAAAATCAATAAATGTTTAGAAACTGAATGATTACCTACCTGTTAGAAAGTAGCAAACAGATAGACAGCAAGCCGTACACAGTGACAGATGGATGGACCCTTGATAAACAGACGCACCATCACAGAGGGAAGGGGTAATGGCATCCTCTAAACCTGTAAGACAACAAAGAAAATCAATAATTGTTTAGAAACTGAATGATCACCTACCTGTTAGAAAGTAGCAAACAGATAGACAGCAAGCCATACACAGTGACAGATGGATGGACCCTTGATGGACAGATGCACAATCAGGGAGGGAAGGGGTAACGGCATTCTCGGAACCTGAAAGACAACAAAGAAAATCAATACATGTAAAGAAACAGAATGATCACCTATCTCTTAACCAGGTGCAGACAGAAATACAGCGAGCCGTACACAGTGGCAGATGGATGGACCCTAGATAGACTGATGCACCATCAGGGAGGGAAGGGGTAATGGCATCCTCTAAACCTGTAAGACAACAAAGAAAATCAATACAAGTATAGAAACTGAATGATCACCTACCTGTTAGACAGTAGCAAACAGATAGACAGCAAGCCTTACACAGTGACAGATGGATGGACTCTTGATGAACAGACGCACCATCAGGGAGGGAAGGGGTAATGGCATCCTCTAAACCTGTAAGACAACAAAGAAAATCAATTCATGCATAGAAACTGAATGATCACCTACTTGTTAGACAGGTGCACACAGAAAGACAGCGAGTCGTACACAGTTGCAGATGGATGGACCCTTGATGGACAGACACAATATCAGGGAGGGAAGGGGTAACGGCATTGTCTAAACCTGTAAGACAACAAAGAAAATCAATAACTGTTTAGAAACTGAATGATCACCTACCTGTTAGAAAGTTGCAAACAGATAGACAGCAAGCCGTACACAGTGACAGATGGATGGACCCTTGATGGACAGATGCACCATCAGGGGGGGGAGGGGTAACGGCATCCTCGGAACATGAAAGACAACAAAGAAAATCAATACATGTATAGAAACTGAATGATCACCTACCTTTTAACCAGGTGCAGACAGAAATACAGCGAGCCGTAGACAGTGGCAGATGGATCGACCCTTGATGAACAGACGCACCATCAGGGAGGGAAGGGGTAATGGCATCCTCTAAACCTGTAAGAAATCATAGAATATCAATACATGTATAAAACCTGAATGATCACCTACCTGTTACACAGTAGCAAACAGATAGTCAGCAAGCGTACACAGTGACAGATGGATGGACCCTTGATGGACAGATGCACAATCAGGGAGGGAAGGGGTAACGGCATCCTCGGAACCTGAAAGACAACAAAGAAAATCAATACATGTATAGAAACTGAATGATCACCTACCTGTTAACCAGGTGCAGACAGATATACAGCGAGCTGTACACAGTGGCAGATGGATGGACCCTTGAAAGACAGATGCACCATCAGGGAGGGAAGGGGTAATGGCATCCTCTAAATCTGTAAGACACCAAAGAAAATCAATAAATGTTTAGAAACTGAATGATCACCTACCTGTTAGACAGGTGCAGACAGAAAGACAGCGTGCCGTACACAGTTGCAGATGGATGGACCCTTGATGGACAGACAATATCAGGGAGGGAAGGGGTAATGGCATACGTTTAAACCTGTAAGACAACAAAGAAAATCAATACATGTATAAAACCTGAATGATCACCTACCTGTTAGACAGGTGCAGACAGAAAGACAGCGTGCTGTACACAGTTGCAGATGGATGGACCCTTGATGGACAGACAATATCAGGGAGGGAAGGGATAACGGCATCGTCTAAACCTGTAAGACAACAAAGACAATCAATACATGTATAAAACCTGAATGATTACCTACCTGTTAGACAGTAGCAAACAGATAGTCAGCAAGCCGTACACAGTGACACATGGATGGACCCTTCATGGACAGATGTACAATCAGGGAGGGAAGGGGTAACGGCATTCTCAGAACCTGATAGACAACAAAGAAAATCAATACATGTATAGAAACTGAATGATCACCTACCTGTTAACCAGGTGCAGACAGAAATCCAGCGAGCCATACACAGTGGCAGAAGGATGGACCCTTGATAGAAAGATGCACCATCAGAGAGGGAAGGGGTAATGGCATCGTCTAAACCTGTAAGACAACAAAGAAAATCAATACATGTATAGAACCTAAATGATCACCTACCTTTTAGACAGTAGCAAAGAGATAGACAGCAAGCCGTACACAGTGACAGATGGATGGACCCTTGATAAACAGACGCACCATCAGGGAGGGAAGGGGTAATGGCATCGTCTAAACCTGTAAGGCAACAAAGAAAATCAATAACTGTTTAGAAACTGAATGATCACCTACCTGTTAGAAAGTAGCAAACAGATAGACAGCAAGCCATACACAGTGACAGACGGATGGACCCTTGATGGACAGACGCAATATCAGGGAGGGAAGGGGTTACGGCATCGTCTAAACCTGTAAGACAACTAAGAAAATCAATACATGTATAAAACCTGAATGATCACCTACCTGTTAGACAGGTGCAGACAGAAAGACAGCGAGCTGTACACAGTTGCAGATGGATGGACCCTTGATGGACAGACAATATCAGGGAGGGAAGGGGTAACGGCATCGTCTAAACCTGTAAGACAACAAAGAAAATCAATACATGTATAAAACCTGAATGATTACCTACCTGTTAGATAGTAGCAAACAGATAGTCAGCAAGCCGTACACAGTGACAGATGGATGGACCCTTGATGGACAGATGCAAAATCAGGGAGGGAAGGGGTAACGGCATCTTCGGAACCTGAAAGACAACAAAGAAAATCAATACATGTTTAGAAACTGAATGATCACCTACCTGTTAACCAGGTGCAGACAGAAATACAGCGAACCGTAGACAGTGACAGATGGATGGACCCTTGATAGACAGATACACCATCAGGGAGGGAAGGGGTAATGGCATCCTCTAAACCTGTAAGACAACAAAGAAAATCAATACACGTATAAAACCTGAATGATTACCTACCTGTTAGAAAGTAGCAAACAGATAGACAGCAAGCCGTACACAGTGACAGACGGAAGGACCCTTGATGGACAAACGCAATATCAGGGAGGGAAGGGGTAATGGCATCGTCTAAACCTGTAAGACAACAAAGAAAATCAATACATGTATAAAACTTGAATGATTACCTACCTGTTAGACAGTAGCAAACAGATAGTCAGCAAGCCGTACACAGTGACAGACGGAAGGACCCTTGATGGACAGATACACAATCAGGGAGGGAAGGAGTAACGGCATCCTCGGAACCTGAAAGACAACAAAGAAAATCAATACATGTTTAGAAACTGAATGATTACCTACCTGTTAGACAGTAGCAAACACATAGACAGCGAGCCGTACACAGTGGCAGATGGATGGACCCTTGATGGACAAATACACAATCAGGGAGGGAAGGAGTAACAGCATCCTCGGAACCTGAAAGACAACAAAGAAAATCAATACATGTTTAGAAACTGAATGATCACCTACCTGTTAGAAAGTAGCAAACAGATAGACAGCAAGCCATACACAGTGACAGACGGAAGGACCCTTGATGGACAGACGCAATATCAGGGAGGGAAGTGGTAATGGCATCGTCTAAACCTGTAAGACAACAAAGAAAATCAATACATGTATAAAACCTGAATGATCACCTACCTGTTAGACAGGTGCAGACAGAAAGACAGCGTGCCGTACACAGTTGCAGATGGATGGACCCTTCATGGACAGACAATATCAGGGAGGGAAGGGGTAAAAGCATCGTCTAAACCTGTAAGACAACAAAGAAAATCAATACATGTATAAAACCTGAATAATTACCTACCTGTTAGATAGTAGCAAACAGATAGTCAGCAAGCCGTACACAGTGACAGATGGATGGACCCTTGATGGACAGATGCACAATCAGGGAGGGAAGGGGTAACGGCATCTTCGGAACCTGAAAGACAACAAAGAAAGTCAATACATGTTTAGAAACTAAATGATCACCTACCTGTTAGACAGTAGCAAACACATAGACAGCGAGCCGTACACAGTGGCAGATGGATGGACCCTTGATAGACAGATGCACCATCAGGGAGGGAAGGGGAAATGGCATCCTCTAAACCTGTAAGACAACAAAGAAAATCAATAACTGTTTAGAAACTGAATGATCACCTACCTGTTAGAAAGTAGCAAACAGATAGACAGCAAGCCATACACAGTGACAGACGGAAGGACCCTTGATGGAAAGACGCAATATCAGGGAGGGAAGGGGTAACGGCATTGTCTAAACCTGTAAGACAACAAAGAAAATCAATAACTGTTTAGAAACTGAATGATCACCTACCTGTTAGAAAGTTGCAAACAGATAGACAGCAAGCCGTACACATTGACAGATGGATGGACCCTTGATGGACAGATGCACCATCAGAGGGGGGAGGGGTAACGGCATCCTCAGAACCTGAAAGACAACAAAGAAAATCAATACATGTATAGAAACTGAATGATCACCTACCTTTTAACCAGGTGCAGACAGAAATACAGCGAGCCGTAGACAGTGGCAGATGGATCGACCCTTGATGAACAGACGCACCATCAGGGAGGGAAGGGGTAATGGCATCCTCTAAACCTGTAAGACAACATAGAAAATCATTACATGTATAGAAACTGAATGATCACCTACCTGTTCGATAGTAGCAAACAGATAGTCAGCAAGCCGTACACAGTGACAGATGGATGGACCCTTGATGGACAGATGCACAATCAGGGAGGGAAGGGGTAACGGCATCTTCGGAACCTGAAAGACAACAAAGAAAGTCAATACATGTTTAGAAACTGAATGATAACCTACCTGTTAACCAGGTGCAGACAGAAATACAGCGAACCGTAGACAGTGACAGATGGATGGACCCTTGATAGAAAGATACACCATCAGAGAGGGAAGGGGTAATGGCATCCTCTAAACCTGTAAGACAACAAAGAAAATCAATAACTGTTTAGAAACTGAATGATCACCTACCTCTTAGAAAGTAGCAAACAGATAGACAGCAAGCCGTACACAGTGACAGATGGATGGACCCTTGATGGACAAACTCAATATCAGGGAGGGAAGGGGTAATGGCATCGTCTAAACCTGTAAGACAACAAAGAAAATCAATACATGTATAAAACTTGAATGATTACCTACCTGTTAGACAGTAGCAAACAGATAGTCAGCAAGCCGTCCACAGTGACAGATGGAAGGACCCTTGATGGACAAATGCACAATCAGGGAGGGAAGGGGTAATGGCATCCTCTAAACCTGTAAGACAACAAAAAAAATCAATAACTGTTTAGAAACTGAATGATCACCTACCTGTTAGAAAGTAGCAAACAGATAGACAGCAAGCCATACACAGTGACAGACGGAAGGACCTTTGATGGACAGACGCAATATCAGGGAGGGAAGGGGTAACGGCATCGTCTAAACCTGTAAGACAACAAAGAAAATCAATACATGTATAAAACCTGAATGATTACCTACCTGTTAGATAGTAGCAAACAGATAGTCAGCAAGCCGTACACAGTGACAGATGGATGGACCCTTGATGGACAGATGCACAATCAGGGAGGGAAGGGGAAACGGCATCTTCGGAACCTGTAAGACAACAAAGAAAATCAATACATGTTTAGAAACTGAATGATCACCTACCTGTTAACCAGGTGCAGACAGAAATACAGCGAACCGTAGACAGTGACAGATGGATGGACCCTTGATAGACAGATACACAATCAGGGAGGGAAGGGGTAATGGCATCCTCTAAACCTGTAAGACAACAAAGAAAATCAATAACTGTTTAGAAACTGAATGATCACCTACCTCTTAGTAAGTAGCAAACAGACAGCAAGCCGTACACAGTGACAGACGGATGGACCCTTGATGGACAAACGCAATATCAGGGATGGAAGGGGTAATGGCATCGTCTAAACCTGTAAGACAACAAAGAAAATCAATACATGTATAAGACTTGAATGATTACCTACCTGTTAGACAGTAGCAAACAGATAGTCAGCAAGCCGTACACAGTGACAGATGGATGGACCCTTGATGGACAGATACACAATCAGGGAGGGAAGGAGTAACGGCATCCTCGGAACCTGAAAGACAACAAAGAAAATCAATACATGTATAAAACCTGAATGATTACCTACCTGTTAGACAGTAGCAAACAGATAGTCAGCAAGCCGTACACAGTGACAGATGGATGGACCCTTGATGGACAGATACACAATCAGGGAGGGAAGGAGTAACGGCATCCTCGGAACCTGAAAGACAACAAAGAAAATCAATACATGTTTAGAAACTGAATGATCACCTACCTGTTAGAAAGTAGCAAACAGATAGACAGCAAGCCATACACAGTGACAGACGGAAGGACCCTTGATGGACAGACGCAATATCAGGGAGGGAAGTGGTAACGGCATCGTCTAAACCTGTAAGACAACAAAGAAAATCAATACATGTATAAAACCTGAATGATTACCTACCTGTTAGACAGGTGCAGACAGAAAGACAGCGTGCCGTACACAGTTGCAGATGGATGGACCCTTGATGGACAGACAATATCAGGGAGGGAAGGGGTAACAGCATCGTCTAAACCTGTAAGACAACAAAGAAAATCAATACATGTATAAAACCTGAATGATTACCTACCTGTTAGAAAGTAGCAAACAGATAGACAGCAAGCCGTACACAGTGACAGATGGATGGACCCTTGATAAACAGACGCACCATCAGAGAGGGAAGGGGTAATGGCATCCTCTAAACCTGTAAGACAACAAAGAAAATCACTAATTGTTTAGAAACTGAAAGATCACCTACCTGTTAGAAAGTAGCAAACAGATAGACAGCAAGCCATACACAGTGACAGACGGAAGGACCCTTGATGGACAGACGCAATATCAGGGAGGGAAGGGGTAACGGCATTGTCTAAACCTGTAAGACAACAAAGAAAATCAATAACTGTTTTGAAACTGAATGATTACCTACCTGTTAGATAGTAGCAAACAGATAGTCATCAAGCCGTACACAGTGACAGATGGATGGACCCTTGATGGACAGATGCACAATCAGGGAGGGAAGGGGTAACGGCATCTTCGGAACCTGAAAGACAACAAAGAAAATCAATACATGTGTAGAAACTGAATGATCACCTACCTGTTAACCAGGTGCAGACAGAAATACAGCGAACCGTAGACAGTGACAGATGGATGGACCCTTGATAGACAGATACACCATCAGGGAGGGAAGGGGTAATGGCATCCTCTAAACCTGTAAGATAACAAAGAAAATCAATAACTGTTTAGAAACTGAATGATCACCTACCTCTTAGAAAGTAGCAAACAGACAGCAAGCCGTACACAGTGACAGACGGATGGACCCTTGATGGACAAACGCAATTTCAGGGATGGAAGGGGTAATGGCATCGTCTAAACCTGTAAGACAACAAAGAAAATCAATACATGTATAAAACTTGAATGATTACCTACCTGTTAGACAGTAGCAAACAGATAGTCAGCAAGCCGTACACAGTGACAGATGGATGGACCCTTGATGGACAAACGCAATATCAGGGATGGAAGGGGTAATGGCATCGTCTAAACCTGTAAGACAACAAAGAAAATCAATACATGTATAAAACTTGAATGATTACCTACCTGTTAGACAGTAGCAAACAGATAGTCAGCAAGCCGTACACAGTGACAGATGGATGGACCCTTGATGGACAGATACACAATCAGGGAGGGAAGGAGTAACGGCATCCTCGGAACCTGAAAGACAACAAAGAAAATCAATACATGTATAAAACCTGAATGATTACCTACCTGTTAGACAGTAGCAAACAGATAGTCAGCAAGCCGTACACAGTGACAGATGGATGGACCCTTGATGGACAGATACACAATCAGGGAGGGAAGGAGTAACGGCATCCTCGGAACCTGAAAGACAACAAAGAAAATCAATACATGTTTAGAAACTGAATGATCACCTACCTGTTAGAAAGTAGCAAACAGATAGACAGCAAGCCATACACAGTGACAGACGGAAGGACCCTTGATGGACAGACGCAATATCAGGGAGGGAAGTGGTAACGGCATCGTCTAAACCTGTAAGACAACAAAGAAAATCAATACATGTATAAAACCTGAATGATTACCTACCTGTTAGACAGGTGCAGACAGAAAGACAGCGTGCCGTACACAGTTGCAGATGGATGGACCCTTGATGGACAGACAATATCAGGGAGGGAAGGGGTAACAGCATCGTCTAAACCTGTAAGACAACAAAGAAAATCAATACATGTATAAAACCTGAATGATTACCTACCTGTTAGATAGTAGCAAACAGATAGTCAGCAAGCCGTACACAGTAACAGATGGATGGACCCTTGATGGACAGATGCACAATCAGGGAGGGAAGGGGTAACGGCATCTTCGGAACCTGAAAGACAACAAAGAAAGTCAATACATGTTTAGAAACTGAATGATAACCTACCTGTTAACCAGGTGCAGACAGAAATACAGCGAACCGTAGACAGTGACAGATGGATGGACCCTTGATAGAAAGATACACCATCAGAGAGGGAAGGGGTAATGGCATCCTCTAAACCTGTAAGACAACAAAGAAAATCAATAACTGTTTAGAAACTGAATGATCACCTACCTCTTAGAAAGTAGCAAACAGATAGACAGCAAGCCGTACACAGTGACAGATGGATGGACCCTTGATGGACAAACGCAATATCAGGGAGGGAAGGGGTAATGGCATCGTCTAAACCTGTAAGACAACAAAGAAAATCAATACATGTATAAAACTTGAATGATTACCTACCTGTTAGACAGTAGCAAACAGATAGACAGCAAGCCGTACACAGTGACAGATGGATGGACCCTTGATGGACAGACAATATCAGGGAGGGAAGGGGTAACGGCATCGTCTAAACCTGTAAGACAACAAAGAAAATCAATACATGTATAAAACCTGAATGATTACCTACCTGTTAGATAGTAGCAAACAGATAGTCAGCAAGCCGTACACAGTGACAGATGGATGGACCCTTGATGGACAGATGCACAATCAGGGAGGGAAGGGGTAACGGCATCTTCGGAACCTGAAAGACAACAAAGAAAATCAATACATGTGTAGAAACTGAATGATCACCTACCTGTTAACCAGGTGCAGACAGAAATACAGTGAACCGTAGACAGTGACAGATGGATGGACCCTTGATAGACAGATACACCATCAGGGAGGGAAGGGGTAATGGCATCCTCTAAACCTGTAAGATAACAAAGAAAATCAATAACTGTTTAGAAACTGAATGATCACCTACCTCTTAGAAAGTAGCAAACAGACAGCAAGCCGTACACAGTGACAGACGGATGGACCCTTGATGGACAAACGCAATTTCAGGGATGGAAGGGGTAATGGCATCGTCTAAACCTGTAAGACAACAAAGAAAATCAATACATGTATAAAACTTGAATGATTACCTACCTGTTAGACAGTAGCAAACAGATAGTCAGCAAGCCGTACACAGTGACAGATGGATGGACCCTTGATGGACAGATACACAATCAGGGAGGGAAGGAGTAACGGCATCCTCGGAACCTGAAAGACAACAAAGAAAATCAATACATGTATAAAACCTGAATGATTACCTACCTGTTAGACAGTAGCAAACAGATAGTCAGCAAGCCGTACACAGTGACAGATGGATGGACCCTTGATGGACAGATACACAATCAGGGAGGGAAGGAGTAACGGCATCCTCGGAACCTGAAAGACAACAAAGAAAATCAATACATGTTTAGAAACTGAATGATCACCTACCTGTTAGAAAGTAGCAAACAGATAGACAGCAAGCCATACACAGTGACAGACGGAAGGACCCTTGATGGACAGACGCAATATCAGGGAGGGAAGTGGTAACGGCATCGTCTAAACCTGTAAGACAACAAAGAAAATCAATACATGTATAAAACCTGAATGATTACCTACCTGTTAGACAGGTGCAGACAGAAAGACAGCGTGCCATACACAGTTGCAGATGGATGGAACCTTGATGGACAGACAATATCAGGGAGGGAAGGGGTAACAGCATCGTCTAAACCTTTAAGACAACAAAGAAAATCAATACATGTATAAAACCTGAATGATTACCTACCTGTTAGATAGTAGCAAACAGATAGTCAGCAAGCCGTACACAGTGACAGATGGATGGACCCTTGATGGACAGATGCACAATCAGGGAGGGAAGGGGTAACGG
Source organism: Salminus brasiliensis (assembly GCF_030463535.1). NCBI lineage: Eukaryota > Metazoa > Chordata > Actinopteri > Characiformes > Bryconidae > Salminus > Salminus brasiliensis. Next base: position 17,011,592 of record NC_132880.1, read on the forward strand.
CATCTTCGGAACCTGAAAGACAACAAAGAAAGTCAATACATGTTTAGAAACTGAATGATAACCTACCTGTTAACCAGGTGCAGACAGAAATACAGCGAACCGTAGACAGTGACAGATGGATGGACCCTTCATAGAAAGATACACCATCAGAGAGGGAAGGGGTAATGGCATCCTCTAAACCTGTAAGACAACAAAGAAAATCAATAACTGTTTAGAAACTGAATGATGACCTACCTCTTAGAAAGTAGCAAACAGATAGACAGCAAGCCGTACACAGTGATAGATGGATGGACCCTTGGACAAACGCAATATCAGGGAGGGAAGGGGTAATGGCATCGTCTAAACCTGTAAGACAACAAAGAAAATCAATACATGTATAAAACTTGAATGATTACCTACCTGTTAGACAGTAGCAAACAGATAGTCAGCAAGCCGTCCACAGTGACAGATGGATGGACCCTTGATGGACAAATACACAATCAGGGAGGGAAGGAGTAACAGCATCCTCGGAACCTGAAAGACAACAAAGAAAATCAATACATGTATAAAACCTGAATGATTACCTACCTGTTAGACAGTAGCAAACAGATAGTCAGCAAGCCGTACACAGTGACAGATGGATGGACCCTTGATGGACAGATACACAATCAGGGAGGGAAGGAGTAACGGCATCCTCGGAACCTAAAAGACAACAAAGAAAATCAATACATGTTTAGAAACTGAATGATTACCTACCTGTTAGACAGTAGCAAACACAAAGACAGCGAGCCGTACACAGTGGCAGATGGATAGACCCTTGATAGACAGATGCACCATCAGGGAGGGAAGGGGTAATGGCATCCTCTAAACCTGTAAGACAACAAAAAAAATCAATAACTGTTTAGAAACTGAATGATCACCTACCTGTTAGAAAGTAGCAAACAGATAGACAGCAAGCCATACACAGTGACAGACGGAAGGACCTTTGATGGACAGACGCAATATCAGGGAGGGAAGGGGTAACGGCATCGTCTAAACCTGTAAGACAACAAAGAAAATCAATACATGTATAAAACCTGAATGATTACCTACCTGTTAGATAGTAGCAAACAGATAGTCAGCAAGCCGTACACAGTGACAGATGGATGGACCCTTGATGGACAGATGCACAATCAGGGAGGGAAGGGGAAACGGCATCTTCGGAACCTGTAAGACAACAAAGAAAATCAATACATGTTTAGAAACTGAATGATCACCTACCTGTTAACCAGGTGCAGACAGAAATACAGCGAACCATAGACAGTGACAGATGGATGGACCCTTGATAGACAGATACACAATCAGGGAGGGAAGGGGTAATGGCATCCTCTAAACCTGTAAGACAACAAAGAAAATCAATAACTGTTAAGAAACTGAATGATCACCTACCTCTTAGAAAGTAGCAAACAGACAGCAAGCCGTACACAGTGACAGACGGATGGACCCTTGATGGACAAACGCAATATCAGGGAGGGAAGGGGTAATGGCATCGTCTAAACCTGTAAGACAACAAAGAAAATCAATACATGTATAAAACTTGAATGATTACCTACCTGTTAGACAGTAGCAAACAGATAGTCAGCAAGCCGTACACAGTGACAGATGGATGGACCCTTGATGGACAGATACACAATCAAGGAGGGAAGGAGTAACGGCATCCTCGGAACCTGAAAGACAACAAAGAAAATCAATACATGTATAAAACCTGAATGATTACCTACCTGTTAGACAGGTGCAGACAGAAAGACAGTGTGCCGTACACAGTTGCAGATGGATGGACCCTTGATGGACAGACAATATCAGGGAGGGAAGGGGTAACAGCATCGTCTAAACCTGTAAGACAACAAAGAAAATCAATACATGTATAAAACCTGAATGATTACCTACCTGTTAGATAGTAGCAAACAGATAGTCAGCAAGCCGTACACAGTGACAGATGGATGGACCCTTGATGGACAGATGCACAATCAGGGAGAGAAGGGGAAACGGCACCGTCGGAACCTGTAAGACAACAAAGAAAATCAATACATGTTTAGAAACTGAATGATCACCTACCTGTTAATCAGGTGCAGACAGAAATACAGCGAACCGTAGACAGTGACAGATGGATGGACCCTTGATAGACAGATACACAATCAGGGAGGGAAGGGGTAATGGCATCCTCTAAACCTGTAAGACAACAAAGAAAATCAATAACTGTTTAGAAACTGAATGATCACCTACCTCTTAGAAAGTAGCAAACAGACAGCAAGCCGTACACAGTGACAGACGGATGGACCCTTGATGGACAAACGCAATATCAGGGAGGGAAGGGGTAATGGCATCGTCTAAACCTGTAAGACAACAAAGAAAATCAATACATGTATAAAACTTGAATGATTACCTACCTGTTAGACAGTAGCAAACAGATAGTCAGCAAGCCGTACACAGTGACAGATGGATGGACCCTTGATGGACAGATACACAATCAGAGAGGGAAGGAGTAACGGCATCCTCGGAACCTGAAAGACAACAAAGAAAATCAATACATGTTTAGAAACTGAATGATTACCTACCTGTTAGACAGTAGCAAACACATAGACAGCGAGCCGTACACAGTGGCAGATGGATGGACCCTTGATAGACAGATGCACCATCAGGGAGGGAAGGGGTAATGGCATCCTCTAAACCTGTAAGACAACAAAGAAAATCAATAACTGTTTAGAAACTGAATGATCACCTACCTGTTAGAAAGTAGCAAACAGATAGACAGCAAGCCATACACAGTGACAGACGGAAGGACCCTTGATGGACAGACGCAATATCAGGGAGGGAAGTGGTAACGGCATCGTCTAAACCTGTAAGACAACAAAGAAAATCAATACATGTATAAAACCTGAATGATCACCTACCTGTTAGACAGGTGCAGACAGAAAGACAGCGTGCCGTACACAGTTGCAGATGGATGGACCCTTGATGGACAGACAATATCAGGGACGGAAGGGGTAACAGCATCGTCTAAACCTGTAAGACAACAAAGAAAATCAATACATGTATAAAACCTGAATGATTACCTACCTGTTAGATAGTAGCAAACAGATAGTCAGCAAGCCGTACACAGTGACAGATGGATGGACCCTTGATGGACAGATGCACAATCAGGGAGAGAAGGGGAAACGGCATCGTCGGAACCTGTAAGACAACAAAGAAAATCAATACATGTTTAGAAACTGAATGATCACCTACCTGTTAACCAGGTGCAGACAGAAATACAGCGAACCGTAGACAGTGACAGATGGATGGACCCTTGATAGACAGATACACAATCAGGGAGGGAAGGGGTAATGGCATCCTCTAAACCTGTAAGACAACAAAGAAAATCAATAACTGTTTAGAAACTGAATGATCACCTACCTGTTAGACAGTAGTAGACAGATTGAAAGTGAGCCGTATACAGTGACAGATGATTGGACCCTTAATGGACAGATGCACCATCAGGGAGGGAAGGGGTAATGGCATCGCCTAAACCTGAAAGACAACAAAGAAAATCAATAACTGTTTAGAAACTGAATGATCACCTACCTGTTAGACAGTAGCAGACAGATAGAAAGTGAGCCGTACACAGTGACAGATGATTGGACCCTTGATGGACAGATGCACCATCAGGGAGGGAAGGGGTAATGGCATCGTCTAAACCTGTAAGACAACAAAGAAAAGCAATAACTGTTTAGAAACTGAATGATCACCTACCTGTTAGAAAGTTGCAAAAAGATAGACAGTAAGCCATGAACAGTGACAGACGGATGGACCCTTGATGGACAGATGCACCATCAGGGGAGAAGGGGTAATGGCATCCTCTACACCTGTAAGACAACAAAGAAAATCAATAAATGTTTAGAAACTGAATGATTACCTACCTGTTAGAAAGTAGCAAACAGATAGACAGCAAGCCGTACACAGTCACAGATGGATGGACCCTTGATAAACAGACGCACCATCAGAGAGGGAAGGGGTAATGGCATCCTCTAAACCTGTAAGACAACAAAGAAAATCAATAATTGTTTAGAAACTGAATGATCACCTACCTGTTAGAAAGTAGCAAACAGATAGACAGCAAGCCATACACAGTGACAGACGGATGGACCCTTGATGGACAGACGCAATATCAGGGAGGGAAGGGGTAACGGCATCGTCTAAACCTGTAAGACGACAAAGAAAATCAATTCATGTATAAAACCTGAACGATCACCTACTTGTTAGACAGGTGCAGAAAGAAAGACAGTGAGCCGTACACAGTTGCAGATGGATGGACCCTTGATGGACAGATGCACCATCATGGAGGGAAGGGGTAATGGCATCCTCTAATCCTGAAACACAACAAAGAAAATCAATACATGTTTAGAAACTGAATGATCACCTACCTGTTAACCAGGTGCAGACAGAAAAACAGTGAGCCGTAGACCGTAACAGATGGATGGACCTTTGATGAAAAGACGCACCATCAGGGAGGGAAGGGGTAATGGCATCCTCTAAACCTGTAAGAAAACAAAGAAAATCAATAACTGTTTAGAAACTGAATGATCACCTACCTGTTAGAAAGTAGCAAACAGATAGACAGCAAGCCATACACAGTGACAGATGGATGGACCCTTGATGGACAGATGCACAATCAGGGAGGGAAGGGGTAACGGCATCCTCGGAACCTGAAAGACAACAAAGAAAATCAATACATGTATAGAAACAGAATGATCACCTATCTCTTAACCAGGTGCAGACAGAAATACAGCGAGCCGTACACAGTGGCAGATGGATGGACCCTTGATAGAAAGATACACCATCAGGGAGGGAAGGGGTAATGGCATCCTCTAAACCTGTAAGACAACAAAGAAAATCAATAACTGTTTAGAAACTGAATGATCACCTACCTCTTAGAAAGTAGCAAACAGACAGCAAGCCGTACACAGTGACAGACGGATGGACCCTTGATGGACAAACGCAATATCAGGGTGGGAAGGGGTAATGGCATCGTCTAAACCTGTAAGACAACAAAGAAAATCAATACATGTATAAAACTTGAATGATTACCTACCTGTTAGACAGTAGCAAACACATAGTCAGCAAGCCGTACACAGTGACAGATGGATGGACCCTTGATGGACAGATACACAATCAAGGAGGGAAGAAGTAACGGCATCCTCGGAACCTGAAAGACAACAAAGAAAATCAATACATGTATAAAACCTGAATGATTACCTACCTGTTAGACAGTAGCAAACAGATAGTCAGCAAGCCGTACACAGTGACAGATGGATGGACCCTTGATGGACAGATACACAATCAGGGAGGGAAGGAGTAACGGCATCCTCGGAACCTGAAAGACAACAAAGAAAATCAATACATGTTTAGAAACTGAATGATCACCCACCAGTTAGAAAGTAGCAAACAGATAGACAGCAAGCCATACACAGTGACAGACGGAAGGACCCTTGATGGACAGACGCAATATCAGGGAGGGAAGTGGTAACGGCATCGTCTAAACCTGTAAGACAACAAAGAAAATCAATACATGCATAAAACCTGAATGATCACCTACCTGTTAGACAGGTGCAGACAGAAAGACAGCGTGCCGTACACAGTTGCAGATGGATGGACCCTTGATGGACAGACAATATCAGGGAGGGAAGGGGTAACAGCATCGTCTAAACCTGTAAGACAACAAAGAAAATCAATACATGTATAAAACCTGAATGATCACCTACCTGTTAGATAGTAGCAAACAGATAGTCAGCAAGCCGTACACAGTGACAGATGGATGGACCCTTGATGGACAGAGGCACAATCAGGGAGAGAAGGGGAAACGGCATCGTCGGAACCTGTAAGACAACAAAGAAAATCAATACATGTTTAGAAACTGAATGATCACCTACCTGTTAACCAGGTGCAGACAGAAATACAGCGAACCGTAGACAGTGACAGATGGATGGACCCTTGATAGACAGATACACAATCAGGGAGGGAAGGGGTAATGGCATCCTCTAAACCTGTAAGACAACAAAGAAAATCAATAACTGTTTAGAAACTGAATGATCACCTACCTGTTAGACAGTAGCAGACAGATTGAAAGTGAGCCGTATACAGTGACAGATGATTGGACCCTTGATGGACAGATGCACCATCAGGGAGGGAAGGGGTAATGGCATCGTCTAAACCTGAAAGACAACAAAGAAAATCAATAACTGTTTAGAAACTGAATGATCACCTACCTGTTAGACAGTAGCAGACAGATAGAAAGTGAGCCGTACACAGTGACAGATGATTGGACCATTGATGGACAGATGCACCATCAGGGAGGGAAGGGGTAATGGCATCCTCTACACCTGTAAGACAACAAAGAAAATCAATAAATGTTTAGAAACTGAATGATTACCTACCTGTTAGAAAGTAGCAAACAGATAGACAGCAAGCCGTACACAGTGACAGATGGATGGACCCTTGATAAACAGACGCACCATCAGAGAGGGAAGGGGTAATGGCATCCTCTAAACCTGTAAGACAACAAAGAAAATCAATAATTGTTTAGAAACTGAATGATCACCTACCTGTTAGAAAGTAGCAAACAGATAGACAGCAAGCCATACACAGTGACAGACGGATGGACCCTTGATGGACAGACGCAATATCAGGGAGGGAAGGGGTAACGGCATCGTCTAAACCTGTAAGACGACAAAGAAAATCAATTCATGTATAAAACCTGAACGATCACCTACCTGTTAGACAGGTGCAGAAAGAAAGACAGTGAGCCGTACACAGTTGCAGATGGATGGACCCTTGATGGACAGATGCACCATCATGGAGGGAAGGGGTAATGGCATCCTCTAATCCTGAAACACAACAAAGAAAATCAATACATGTTTAGAAACTGAATGATCACCTACCTGTTAACCAGGTGCAGACAGAAAAACAGTGAGCCGTAGACAGTAACAGATGGATGGACCCTTGATGAAAAGACGCACCATCAGGGAGGGAAGGGGTAATGGCATCCTCTAAACCTGTAAGACAACAAAGAAAATCAATACATGTATAGAAACTGAATGATCACCTACCTGTTAGACAGTAGCAAACAGATAGACAGCAAGCCGTACACAGTGACAGATGGATGGACCCTTGATGAACAGACGCACCATCAGGGAGGGAAGGGGTAATGGCATCCTCTAAACCTGTAAGACAACAAAGAAAATCAATTCATGCATAGAAACTGAATGATCACCTACTTGTTAGACAGGTGCACACAGAAAGACAGCGAGTCGTACACAGTGGCAGATGGATCGACCCTTGATGAACAGACACACCATCAGGGAGGGAAGGGGTAATGGCATCCTCTAAACCTGTAAGACAACATAGAAAATCAATACATGTATAGAAACTGAATGATCACCTACCTGTTAACCAGGTGCAGACAGATATACAGCGAGCCGTACACAGTGGCAGATGGATGGACCCTTGATAGACAGATGCACCATCAGGGAGGGAAGGGGTAATGGCATCCTCTAAACCTGTAAGACAACAAAGAAAATCAATACATGTATAGAAACTGAATGATCACCTACCTGTTAGATAGGTGCAGACAGAAAGACAGCGTGCCGTACACAGTTGCAGATGGATGGACCCTTGATGGACAGACAATATCAGGGAGGGAAGGGGTAACGGCATCGTCTAAACCTGTAAGACAATAAAGAAAATCAATACATGTATAAAACCTGAATGATCACCTACCTGTTAGACAGTAGCAAACACATAGACAGCGAGCCGTACACAGTGGCAGATGGATGGAACATTGATAAACAGACGCACCATCAGGGAGGGAAGGGGTAATGGCATCGTCTAAACCTGTAAGACAACAAAGAAAATCAATACATGTATAAAACCTGAATGATTACATACCTGTTAGACAGTAGCAAACAGATAGTCAGCAAGCCGTACACAGTGACAGATGGATGGACCCTTGATGAACAGACGCACCATCAGGGAGGGAAGGGGTAATGGCATCCTCTAAACCTGTAAGACAACAAAGAAAATCAATTCATGCATAGAAACTGAATGATCACCTACTTGTTAGACAGGTGCACACAGAAAGACAGCGAGTCGTACACAGTGGCAGATGGATCGACCCTTGATGAACAGACACACCATCAGGGAGGGAAGGGGTAATGGCATCCTCTAAACCTGTAAGACAACATAGAAAATCAATACATGTATAGAAACTGAATGATCACCTACCTGTTAACCAGGTGCAGACAGATATACAGCGAGCCGTACACAGTGGCAGATGGATGGACCCTTGATAGACAGATGCACCATCAGGGAGGGAAGGGGTAATGGCATCCTCTAAACCTGTAAGACAACAAAGAAAATCAATACATGTATAGAAACTGAATGATCACCTACCTGTTAGATAGGTGCAGACAGAAAGACAGCGTGCCGTACACAGTTGCAGATGGATGGACCCTTGATGGACAGACAATATCAGGGAGGGAAGGGGTAACGGCATCGTCTAAACCTGTAAGACAATAAAGAAAATCAATACATGTATAAAACCTGAATGATCACCTACCTGTTAGACAGTAGCAAACACATAGACAGCGAGCCGTACACAGTGGCAGATGGATGGAACATTGATAAACAGACGCACCATCAGGGAGGGAAGGGGTAATGGCATCGTCTAAACCTGTAAGACAACAAAGAAAATCAATACATGTATAAAACCTGAATGATTACATACCTGTTAGACAGTAGCAAACAGATAGTCAGCAAGCCGTACACAGTGACAGATGGATGGACCCTTGATGGACAGATACACCATCAGGGAGGGAAGGGGTAATGGCATCCTCTAAACCTGTAAGATAACAAAGAAAATCAATAACTGTTTAGAAACTGAATGATCACCTACCTCTTAGAAAGTAGCAAACAGACAGCAAGCCGTACACAGTGACAGACGGATGGACCCTTGGTGGACAAACGCAATTTCAGGGATGGAAGGGGTAATGGCATCGTCTAAACCTGTAAGACAACAAAGAAAATCAATACATGTATAAAACCTGAATGATTACCTACCTGTTATATAGTAGAAAACAGATAGTCAGCAAGCCGTACACAGTGACAGATGGATGGACCCTTGATGGACAGACAATATCAGAGAGGGAAGGGGTAACGGCATCGTCTAAACCTGTAAGACGACAAAGAAAATCAATTCATGTATAAAACCTGAACGATCACCTACCTGTTAGACAGGTGCAGAAAGAAAGACAGTGAGCCGTACACAGTTGCAGATGGATGGACCCTTGATGGACAGATGCACCATCATGGAGGGAAGGGGTAATGGCATCCTCTAATCCTGAAACACAACAAAGAAAATCAATACATGTTTAGAAACTGAATGATCACCTACCTGTTAACCAGGTGCAGACAGAAAAACAGTGAGCCGTAGACAGTAACAGATGGATGGACCCTTGATGAAAAGACGCACCATCAGGGAGGGAAGGGGTAATGGCATCCTCTAAACCTGTAAGACAACAAAGAAAATCAATACATGTATAGAAACTGAATGATCACCTACCTGTTAGACAGTAGCAAACAGATAGACAGCAAGCCGTACACAGTGACAGATGGATGGACCCTTGATGAAAAGACGCACCATCAGGGAGGGAAGGGGTAATGGCATCCTCTAAACCTGTAAGACAACAAAGAAAATCAATTCATGCATAGAAACTGAATGATCACCTACTTGTTAGACAGGTGCACACAGAAAGACAGCGAGTCGTACACAGTGGCAGATGGATCGACCCTTGATGAACAGACACACCATCAGGGAGGGAAGGGGTAATGGCATCCTCTAAACCTGTAAGACAACAAAGAAAATCAATACATGTATAAAACTTGAATGATTACCTACCTGTTAGACAGTAGCAAACAGATAGTCAGCAAGCCATACACAGTGACAGACGGAAGGACCCTTGATGGACAGACGCAATAACAGGGAGGGAAAAGGTAACGGCATCGTCTAAACCTGTAAGACAACAAAGAAAATCAATACATGTATAGAAACTGAATGATCACCTACCTGTTAACCAGGTGCAGACAGATATACAGCGAGCCGTACACAGTGGCAGATGGATGGACCCTTGATAGACAGATGCACCATCAGGGAGGGAAGGGGTAATGGCATCCTCTAAACCTGTAAGACAACAAAGAAAATCAATACATGTATAAAACCTGAATGATCACCTACCTGTTAGACAGGTGCAGACAGAAAGACAGCGTGCCGTACACAGTTGCAGATGGATGGACCCTTGATGGACAGACAATATCAGGGAGGGAAGGGGTATCGGCATTGTCTAAACCTGTAAGACAACAAAGAAAATCAATACATGTATAAAACCTGAATGATTACCTACCTGTTAGATAGTAGCAAAAAGATAGTCAGCAAGCCGTACACAGTGACAGATGGATGGACCCTTAATGGACAGATGCACAATCAGGGAGGGAAGGGGTAACGGCATCTTCGGAACCTGAAAGACAACAAAGAAAATCAATAACTGGTTAGAAACTGAATGATCACCTACCTGTTAACCAGGTGCAGAATGAAATACAGCGAACCGTAGACAGTGACAGATGGATGGACCCTTGATAGACAGATACACCATCAGGGAGGGAAGGGGTAATGGCATCCTCTAAACCTGTAAGACAACAAAGAAAATCAATAACTGGTTAGAAACTGAATGATCACCTATCTCTTAGAAAGTAGCAAACAGACAGCAAGCCGTACACAGTGACAAACGGATGGACCCTTGATGGACAAACGCAATATCAGGGAGGGAAGGGGTAATGGCATCGTCTAAACCTGTAAGACAACAAAGAAAATCAATACATGTATAAAACTTGAATGATTACCTACATGTTAGACAGTAGCAAACAGATAGTCAGCAAGCCGTACACAGTGACAGATGGATGGACCCTTGATGGACAGATACACAATCAGGGAGGGAAGGAGTAACGGCATCCTCGGAACCTGAAAGACAACAAAGAAAATCAATACATGTTTAGAAACTGAATGATTACCTACCTGTTAGACAGTAGCAAACACATAGACAGCGAGCCGTACACAGTGGCAGATGGATGGACCCTTGATAGACAGATGCACCATCGGGGAGGGAAGGGGTAATGGCATCCTCTAAACCTGTAAGACAACAAAGAAAATCAATAACTGTTTAGAAACTGAATGATCACCTACCTGTTAGAAAGTAGCAAACAGATAGACAGCAAGCCATACACAGTGACAGATGGATGGACCCTTGATGGACAGATGCATATTCAGGGAGGGAAGGGGTAACGGCATCCTCGGAACCTGAAAGACAACAAAGAAAACCAATACATGTATAGAAACTGAATGATCACCTACCTGTTAACCAGGTGCAGACAGAAATACAGCGAGCCGTAGATATTGACAGATGGATAGACCCTTGATGGACAGATGCAACATCAGGGAGGGAAAGGGTAATGGAATCGTCTAAACCTGTAAGACAACAAAGAAATTCAATACATGTTTAGAAACTGAATGATCATCTATCTGTTAGAAAGTAGCAAACAGATAGACAGCAAGCCATACACAGTGACAGACGGAAGGACCCTTGATGGACAGACGCAATATCAGGGAGGGAAGGAGTAACGGCATCCTCGGAACCTGAAAGACAACAAAGAAAATCAATACATGTATAAAACCTGAATGATTACCTACCTGTTAGACAGTAGCAAACAGATAGTCAGCAAGCCGTACACAGTGACAGATGGATGGACCCTTGATGGACAGATACACAATCAGGGAGGGAAGGAGTAACGGCATCCTCGGAACCTGAAAGACAACAAAGAAAATCAATACATGTTTAGAAACTGAATGATTACCTACCTGTTAGACAGTAGCAAACACATAGACAGCGAGCCGTACACAGTGGCAGATGGATGGACCCTTGATAGACAGATGCACCATCGGGGAGGGAAGGGGTAATGGCATCCTCTAAACCTGTAAGACAACAAAGAAAATCAATAACTGTTTAGAAACTGAATGATCACCTACCTGTTAGAAAGTAGCAAACAGATAGACAGCAAGCCATACACAGTGACAGATGGATGGACCCTTGATGGACAGATGCATATTCAGGGAGGGAAGGGGTAACGGCATCCTCGGAACCTGAAAGACAACAAAGAAAACCAATACATGTATAGAAACTGAATGATCACCTACCTGTTAACCAGGTGCAGACAGAAATACAGCGAGCCGTAGATATTGACAGATGGATAGACCCTTGATGGACAGATGCAACATCAGGGAGGGAAAGGGTAATGGAATCGTCTAAACCTGTAAGACAACAAAGAAATTCAATACATGTTTAGAAACTGAATGATCATCTATCTGTTAGAAAGTAGCAAACAGATAGACAGCAAGTCATACACAGTGACAGACGGAAGGACCCTTGATGGACAGACGCAATATCAGGGAGGGAAGGGGTAACGGCATCGTCTAAACCTGTAAGACAACAAAGAAAATCAATACATGTATGAAACCTGAATGATTACCTACCTGTTAGACAGGTGCAGACAGAAAGACAGCGTGCCGTACACAGTTGCAGATGGATGGACCCTTGATGGACAGACAATATCAGGGAGGGAAGGGGTAACAGCATCGTCTAAACCTGTAAGACAACAAAGAAAATCAATAAATGTTTAGAAACTGAATGATTACCTACCTGTTAGAAAGTAGCAAACAGATAGACAGCAAGCCATACACAGTGACAGATGGATGGACCCTTGATGGACAGATGCACCATCAGGGAGGGAAGGGGTAATGGCATCCTCTAAACCTGTAAGACAACAAAGAAAATCAATACATATTTAGAAACTGAATGATCACCTACCTGTTAGAAAGTAGCAAACAGATAGACAGCAAGCCATACACAGTGACAGACGGATGGACCCTTGATGGACAGACGCAATATCAGGGAGGGAAGGGGTAACGGCATCGTCTAAACCTGTAAGACGACAAAGAAAATCAATTCATGTATAAAACCTGAACGATCACCTACCTGTTAGACAGGTGCAGAAAGAAAGACAGTGAGCCGTACACAGTTGCAGATGGATGGACCCTTGATGGACAGATGCACCATCATGGAGGGAAGGGGTAATGGCATCCTCTAATCCTGAAACACAACAAAGAAAATCAATACATGTTTAGAAACTGAATGATCACCCACCTGTTAACCAGGTGCACACAGAAATACAGCGAGCCGTACACAGTGGCAGATGGATGGACCCTTGATGAACAGACGCACTATCAGGGAGGGAAGGGGTAATGGCATCCTCTAAACCTGTAAGAAAACAAAGAAAATCAATAACTGTTTAGAAACTGAATGATCACCTACCTGTTAGAAAGTAGCAAACAGATAGACAGCAAGCCATACACAGTGACAGATGGATGGACCCTTGATGGACAGATGCACAATCAGGGAGGGAAGGGGTAACGGCATCCTCGGAACCTGATAGACAACAAAGAAAATCAATACATGTATAGAAACTGAATGATCACCTACCTGTTAACCAGGTGCAGACAGAAATACAGCGAGCCTTAGATATTGACAGATGGATAGACCCTTGATGGACAGATGCAACATCAGGGAGGGAAAGGGTAATGGAATCGTCTAAACCTGTAAGACAACAAAGAAATTCAATACATGTTTAGAAACTGAATGATCATCTATCTGTTAGAAAGTAGCAAACAGATAGACAGCAAGCCGTACACAGTGACAGACGGATGGACCCTTGATGGACAGATGCACCATCAGGGAGGGAAGGGGTAATGGCATCCTCTAAACCTGTATGACAACAAACAAAATCAATACATGTATAGGAACTGAATGATCACCTACCTGTTAGACAGGTGCAGACAGATAGACAGCGAGCCGTACACAGTTGCAGATGGATGGACCCTTGATGGACAGACGCACTATCAGGGAGGCAAGGGGTAATGGAATCGTCTAAACCTGTAATACAACAAAGAAAATCAATACATGTATAGAAACTGAATGATCACCTACCTGTTAGAGAGGTGCAGACAGATAGACAGTGAGCCGTACACAGTGGCAGTTGGACAAAAAAGAGAGCAGTCCAGATTTTGGGAAACAGTGTAAAAAAAATGTGCAAAATGCAACCACTTTGTGCACTCCTTTTGTCTGTCTTGACATGCATTCTGATGCAGTGTGATGGAAGCAGAATTTTAGCAGTTCCAGGAGATACTTAGTCTTCAGTCACAGCTTGAAGGAAGCAAACTCGGAAAGCAGCTTTTTGCAACTATGCTCATTGGTTGTGAATTACTGAAGCCCGTGATGACAAAGAGCCTTGGGACATGAGCATTCGGCCAGTACAACTGCCAAAGCGCCATGTTCCAGTGTCCCTCATGACACCATTGAAAGAAGAACTAAGAAGCTTGCAGGAGAGGAGGATTATAGCTCCAGTAGAAAAAAGTACTGAATGGATTAGCAGCATGGTTGTTGTAAAATAAACCATCAGGCAAGCTCTGAATATGTGTTGGCACAAGACCATTGAATAGAGCCTTAAATAGACAACACTTCCCTCTACCTACAATAGATGAGGTGTTACCAGACTTGGCCAAAGCTAGAGTTTTCACTGTCTGTGATGTGAAAAATGGATTCTGGCATGTGAAGCTGACAGATGAGTCAAGTTATCTGACAACTTTTGCAACACCCTTTTGTAGATACAGGCGGTTACAAATGCCCATGGGAATTAGCCCGGCACCAGAAGTGTTCCAGCACAAGCTCACACATCTGCACTATTGCAGATGACATCCTGATCATTGGTGAGGGTGAAAATGAGGAAGACTCTGTGAGGGACTTAATGTTAAGCTGAGAAAGCTGCTGGGTCGCTGCAGAGAGTGCAACATCAAACTGAATGCTGAGAAATTTAAGCTGTGCCAAAGTGAAGTGCCTTCCATTGGGCACAAACTTTCATCCGAAGGGTAGAAAATAGACCCTGATAAGAGCCGAGCCATTGCAGACATGCCCAGCCCAACAGATGTTAAAGGTCTACAGAGGTTGCTCGGTATGGTAAACAATCTCAGCAAATTCTGTGAACATTTAGCAGACAACTGTGAGGTTCTGAGGCAGCTGACGCACAAGGATGCTGTGTGGGAATGGTCAGATGTGCAGGAAGGTGCATTCAAGAAACTTAAACACACAACAGCACCAGTCCTGAAATATTATGATCCGGTGGGAGTCCTTACTCTCCAGTGTGACTCGTCAGAGACGAGGAGCAGCACTCCAGGCAGGCAGGCCAGCCAATAGCCTATGGCAGCAGAGCTCTCATACCCACTGAACAGGGTTATGCACAGATAGAAAAAGAATGCTTGGCCATTCTGTTTGGCACAGAAAAATTCCATCAGTATACATATGGCAGGAAAGTGGAAGTGCAGTCTGATCATAAGCCTTTGGAAACCATTATGAGAAAGCCCTTGTTCAATGCACCAAAGAGATTGCAACGAATGGTACGGGGGCTGCAGAAATATGATATCAGTGTCACATATGTGCCTGGACGACTGATGTATGTAGCAGACACACTAAGCAGAGCTAACCTACCAGAATGGGACACTGCAGGTTCAGTTGAGGCTGAAATTGAGACAATAAACATGATCCAATATCTGCCCATTTCAGAGGAAAGGCTGCAGAACATTCAGGCTGAAACAGAAAAGGACAAAGCGCTGCAGTCCCTAAAACAGATCATTTTACAGGGATGGCCGAAAGACAGAGCACAAGTGGTGGAGGAGGTGAGACCTTCAACGTTGAACAATATCTCTCTCGGCAAATCACTCCAAGAAAAAACATAAACAAACATCAGCTCCCACCTTAGGCCTTCCACTTCCTTTTTGTTTTCCTTTTTCAAACTTTTGCACATCTGCTGAAGAAATATTTAAGAAAAACTGGTTGACTTATCGGCTAATGTTACTGAAAACGTATACACCACTCTGCTACCCCTGTAAGGTTAAAAACAACAGCCAAAATGACAATGGTATGATGTAAGCTAATTACTAATAAAGCTAATGATAGTGGGTACGATACACACACAGTATATGCAGCATATGGAATGATAAAGCATCTGGTGCTAAGGTGGTTGTATGAGGGCCCCAAATGAAAATCAGCTTAGGGCCCCATAAAGTCTTGGGCTGGCCCTGATCATGCTGATGCTCTTAGGGCCTCTCCATGGCCACCGTGTTTCTTAAAAGTAAACACAGAGGTTAGTTAGTTAGTAAAGCAAAGTAATGTAAAGTAAGACACATAGCAGACAGCACAAGCATTAAAACTATGAGAAACAAGCCAAAGCTAATATTAAAGAATTCTCCATCAGTAAAAGAAATGACTAGGAGGGAGTCACGTGAGAGCAATGAGCAGTATGGCTGCTTGGTAGAAGTTCTCCTAAGCCCCATTAACTTACATCCTAACTATTTCACATATTTCTCTATGAGCTGCATGGCAAGCACGTAGATACTCTGGGGAGCCCTGTGCAAGATCTGGAAAACAGGAGCCGTCACATAATGTCAGATTGTTGGGCTTAAAAGAGGGCATTGAAGGGGAGAACTTGATTGCATGCGTTGAAAAGATACTGTCAGAGGGCCTGCACATGCACATTAACAACGAATTCAAAATTGAAAGAGCACACTGCTCTCCCGGATCTCGTCCGGATGAAGACCAGCCTCCGAGATTGATCATGATAAAGACAGTGAGAGATAAAGTCTTAAAGCTGCGAGAGAGAAAGGAGGTGCAGTGTGGAGTGAATGCAACATTTCCTTGTTTCCAGACATGACGAAGGAGCTGGCCGAGAGGAGGGAAACTCTCATTGGCGAAACACTTGCTGTATGACAAGAAAGAGAGGTTCTGTTTAGCCTTTCCTGCAGCACTGCAGTTTGCATGGAAGGGGAGAAACGGAGTTTGACGTCACAACTGAGGCTGTCAAGTTCATCGAGAAGCAAGTTACTGATGGAGAATAAACTATGAAACATCCACTAGCATAAGGAGACTGAGATGTATGATGGGGCTGGATAGCTTTGTGTAGCTGTTTAGGCTATAACCTAGTAGACATCTCTGACATTCCACTGACCTAAGTTAAGTTCTCTTTTTTATTTGCTTTCCCTTTTTTCTCTTTGTTGTTAGTTTTGTGGACATGGATTTAACAAGAAGAGAATCCTCAGCTGGCTGCTAGAGACATGTTTCTGTTCATGTTCTCTCCTCTGCTGTGGAGAAAAGATTTTTGTTGGCCTGTTTGGCTATGTTGGTTCATTTGAGAATAACAGGTATCATGCTCAGTGATACAAAAGCAGTAGCCTATATTTTGAAATTAGGAAGGTCAGATGACATGGGACGATTGCTATGCCAATCTTTTATTTCAGTTTTGTTCTCATCATATGAACGACAAACAGTGCTTATGTTAGTTTCCTGGAATATTAATGGTTGTGGGAACCCTGAGAAAAAGAAAAAGCTATGTTTATATCTTTTTTTTTTATTTATATCTATGAGAGCTGATATAGCAGTCATTCAAGAAATACATTTCCAGGATGATAAAGCAAACATTTTTAAAAGAGACTGACATCGATATGTTTACTATAGTTCTATTTTTATTGGAGTTCATATTTTGGTCCATAAGAGGTTAAACTTTTTTTTTTTTTTTTGCTGAAGGAGTATAAGGATAGTAATGGTGGATTTATTTATATAGAAGCCAATATAAACGGGGGGTAAATAACACTATGTAATATCTATGCTCCAAACAAATATTGGGAAATGCGCAAGGACAAATACTTTTGGCAGGAGACTTCAATCAGGGATTAGATGGGATATTAGATAAAAGTAAATACTCCGGTATCTCAACACCAAAGGATAAAGCTGCCATTCACATGCTGATGGAGGACAAAGGCCTGATTGAGGTAAATCCTAGAAATCGGGAAAACACATTTTACTCCCACTGCCATAAATCCTACTCAATAAGGGGCTTTTATTTTGATCTCCCAGAGACCAACCAATGCTATCATTGATAGCACCATCAACGCTATGTGTGAATATACATTCAGACAGGCTTAGAAGAGGTAGATAGAGAATGAACACATCTCTACTACAGGATGAGTTATTTTCTGAAGAACCTGCAGAGGACCCATCCTTGTTTTAATTTGGGTAGCACAGACAGCGTGGCAATGGTTTGGGAGGCATCTAAAGCATACATTAGGAGTAAAATGATTGCACAGACTTTGACAAGGGAAAAATAGCTCAATGACTATATTAAAATGTTGGAAGCAGAACTAAATAGCATGGAAAAAGAGTTGGTCAGACATTACTCTGAAAGCTTATTTAAAAACATTTGTAAATGTAAGTTTCAAATTCATTACATTTTCAATAAAAAAAACGGAATATGCAGACTTATGGCTAGTGTAACCGAGGTTATAAAAGCCTGATTAAAGTACATTTTATTAGTAAAAGTAAATAGTATTAAACAGTATTAAGCAGATTTGAGCTAATATTAATGAATTTGTAATTAAAAAATAAATAAATCGCAGATAAGCAGATTTATAATAAATACTGAAACTAAATAAATACAGACACATTCTTTTTGGAAAAATAAAGTTTTTTAAGTCCAGAAATAATTAATGTTATTTTTTTTAGATTATTTTACATATTTAAGCATTACATTTTACCTACCAGCCAATAAGGTGATTAGTTAGATTTACATGCGCAGGAAATATGGCTGACCTTGACCTAGATCTTCCTTTCTGGTCAAGCAGCCACCATGAGCAGTGGTGTTCCCTGGAGGAGAAAGTGTAAAAAAGTTATTAGTGCTTGGTAATTATGATACTGAAACCCAGCTAACACTTTATTGTACCCTTGTACGGGCTAACACTAGACAGTTAAAAGAACAATGCTCTGTCCACATCATTCCAGCAATAAGAGCAGGAGGTTCTCTTATAACATTTTCTAAGGGTATCGATGATGTCTTTAATGAATTCTATAAGAACCTGCTTTAATGGAGCCCAATATTTTTTATCAAACATCTTCCAAATTTATCAAATTTATCTTTATCAAGCAGCTCTTCTATTAAGTTCTATTGAGATCATATGAGGCTATGTTAGCTAGAATAAGGGGCCAAGAAAAAACATAACAAAACAAAAAAAAACACAAAGCAGCTCACAGACTTAGCTTCTCTGTCTGTGGCCTGCTCTGAGTTGTCAGGTTTTAGCGTATTGAGACGGTGTCTGTGCCCCAAAAAATTTAACCAGCTTGTTTTAATAATTTAATTAGTGTTAAATTCTCACATTCAAATGATAACAGCACCACCTCAGACCTAAAGCTCTGTCTACTTAATGGGCTTACACTAGAAAGCAGTCATTGTACATGAAATTAAGTGATCAGAAATTAGATGTCTGAAACCTGAATTAGACCTGATCAATATTTAGCACCAAATGTAGCCATGCCGCAGGTTATAATTATGTATATATCCCTAGATTATCAGGTAGAGGAGGTGGAGTATGCATAATCTACCAGAATACACATGATTTTCAAAAACACTAACACCTTCACTTCTCTACATTAATATATCCATTCCGGTCACAAATAATAATGCATTCACACTAATATTTATAGGCCTCCAGGGCCCTACTCTGAATTTTTAAAAGAATTTAGTCATGCTGTAGACTTGGCAGTGTGCAGTGACAAAGTTCTAATAGTAGGAGACATTAATATACATTTTGAAAAAGCAGACAATCCATTAACAAAGGCAATCCAAAACATAACTGGACCCACACATTACTGTAATCACACCCTAGATTTAGTCTTGACCCTGGGTGTTAGCATTGATAATCCAAATATTCTACCTCAAAGCGTAGTAATATCAGACCATTATCTAATCTCCTATGAGCTACATTTTAGGTCAAAAATGTTCATTTGGCCCTTGCCACTTTCTAAAACACGCAATAAACCCATTGGCTGCTGTACAGTTTACTGAAAACCTCCCAGATCTATTGAACCTAGCTTACACTCCATCAGACCAAACAGAGCAAGATAGAATAAAAAACAGTCTTTAAAATACCCATCAATTAACCTTAGACAAAGTGGCTCCGCTTAAATGTAAAACGACAAAGCAAAAAAAGCTCGCACAGTGGTACAGTGATCAAACTCGTACCTTAAAACCAACAGTGCGGAAACTAGGGCGGAAATGGCAGACGACCAAACTAGAGGTGTTCCACTCTGTCTGGAAGGACAGCCTTAGGCCCTTATTAAATCTCCCTCAGCGTATTTGGCCTCGCTGAGCAAGAATAACAAAACAAATTCCAGAGTACTTTTTAAGTGAGATTTCTAAACTTACTGAAAGTCAGGCAGATACTCAACCCCAGATTCCATCTTCTTTAACCAGTAATGCTTTTATGGACTATTTAATATTAAAATAGAATGCATTAAAACATAAATCCAACCCTCCTTATTAAATCAAACATGGCTGTTGCCTGGTGTAGCTGTTTTAGAACATACCTTCATTGTGGAACAAAGGTTGGAAGCCTTCTACCCGCTTCCACATCCAGAACTAGAAATAAAATTTCCTCAGCAAATTGCACAAACTGTACATTGGACCCAATTGCCTAAAAAATACTAGAATAAATACTCCCAATTATAATCAGACCTCTTTTAACAATAGTAAATTCATCCCTTAGCTTAGGGCATGTACCCAAAATCCTTAAATTAGCAGTTATAAAACCTTTGATCAAGAAAACAAATCTTCATTCTAATGTATTGTCTAATTACAGACTCATCTTGAACTTAACATTTATATCCAAGATATTAGGAAAAAGCTGTGGCCCAACAACTCTGCTCATACCTGAGTAAGAATGACATGAATGAGAAATTCCTATCTGGATTCAGACCCCATCGTAGCACAGAGACAGTCCTAGTGAAGATTACAAACGATCTGTTTCTTGACTCTCATCAAGGGTACATATGTTTATTAGCCCTACTCAACCGCAGTGCAGCCTTTGATACAATAGATTACACTATTCTACTAGAAAGATTAGAGAATGTGGTTGGAATCACAGGAACAGCCCTATCGTGGTTCTATCTAACTGAATACTATCTGTTCATAAAGGTAAAAGATTTATCTTAAAATTACACAAATTAAGATATAGAGTTCTGCAAGACTCGCTATTATTTACATTGTACATGTTACCACTGGGCACAGTTATAAGCAGACATGATGTTAATTTGCATTGTTATACAGATGACACACAGCTCTATATATCAGACAAACCTGATGATAAATCTAGATTAAAGAAAACTGAGGACTGCATGAAGGATATAAAACTCTGGATATCACAGAATTTCCTTCTTCTTAGCAGTAACAAAATAGAGGTTCTCCTTTTAGGTCCAAAAGACACTAGAAATAAACTATTTCTATTTAGACTTAATGTTAGACTTGGCTGATTTTTCCATTATTCCTGGTCCAGCGGCTAAAAATCATTTGATTGAAACAAACAAACAGCAGGTAAGCAAGTGAAGACCTATCAGTGAGGATAAACAGACAGACAGAAAGAGCATTGTGGATGGACGGATGGAGAAGAGTTTTAGAGGGAGAGACAGGATAGCACCCATAAAAACTTTCTAAGCTCTGTTAACATGGCTGCGCATTATCTCACTCCCCATACCCAATTTCACCACTTTCACCAGTGGTACTATTTCCACATATTTCTCAGACTAGGAGAAGCTGCATTTGCAAACACTAGTAAATGAAACTTCAACAAAATGCTTCTGGCTGTCTTACTAATGAGCTAAAAAAAAGTCGCTTCTTTGTATAGTAAAGCTAATTTTAAGTTTGGAAAGCTTAGTCAAGTTAGTTTGATATTGGCTCTATTGATCCTAAAATCTCAAACATTTTTTTTTTAACCGATGAAAAACTAGAGAAACTACAATCATTATATGTCCTCAACATTCCAGACTTTCCATTTTGACAAGGATATTTAATCAGAATAGCCAAGAATAGTGTGCAGAAACCAAAAACTCTCAGAGAGATAAAGATTTATATTATATCCATATTTTAACCGAATACTGTTCCAGTGAAACATCCATATAGCATATAAATCTAAAATCAGCTGTAGTGTACAGAGACACATCTGAAATGACTACTACCCTCAGAATAGCCTGCTTACAATTTGCAAAAAAGTACTTAAGAGAGCCTACAGAATTCTGAAGAAAGGTCTTGTGGACAGATGAGACTAAGATTAACCTATATCAGAGTGATGGAAAGACAGAAATTGTGGACTGCTCACTAGTGCTTGAAGGGGGGTAAAAGTTTGTCTGCACTCACCCTCTTATTAACAGTACTTACTTGGAGTCCATAGAAACAATCCAAAACATAGGAGTTGGAAAGCTCTCACGACGTGGTTTGGATTTCAGACATCCTTCTTTCTGAAGTTTATAATTCTGGGTGTTTCCTTGTGAAAGGAAAGTCTGTACAATGAAAGTCCTTGGTTTGAGTTGCTGAGAGTAAATTCGGGAGTGATACCCTTGTCCTACTGTCCTCTGTGTGTAAAGTTTACCCCATTGTCCATATGAAGGGCAAGTTGGTTGCGAGGACTGCAAATAGAAAAACAAACAAACAGAAAACAAGAAAGCCAAAGAGCACAAAACCTCACAAATAAAACTTACACAAAGCTTGGCTGAATATATAAAGAATTAAACAATATCAAACTTACCATGAGTATTAGAACCTATAGTTCCACCAGTAAGGGCCTCCATTACAGTGAGGCCTGAAGTCAGCCACAGCTAAACCACCTTGCTGCTGCAGGTTTCCCTCCTTTTGACTTATTGGTCTACTTTCAATATACTGCCACATAGTGGATGGAGTAGGAATTACCATGGAAAAACCCTGTCACAACACTGGAGTCAGCTATGGCTTCAAGTAGGCCTAAGTTATAGGATTTTTTATGCAAATATAGAAAATAGACAATAAACAAGTGGCTTAAAGGTCAAACCACAACAGGCCCAATGAGACCTAAAGAACCAGAACAATAGGCCCAATGAGACCTTAGTAACATCACAACAGGCCCAATGAGACCTAAAAAAAACCTTTTAGAATAAAAGTCCTGAGCTCAGCCAACACTGATAAATACACTAATTACAAATCAATACACATAACTTATCATCAAAATGACTGCATTTTCAGCTAAAAAACACTATTCTGTCAATGGTCATATCTGATATGAAGACATATTAGAATAACCTAGTATGTTTTGAAATCAACAAAATCTGTGTGAAATATGTGTGACTGTCTTCTATAAATATTTTGTCATTGTAAGGCAAATGCTGTGCCAAGGTCTTACAATATATATTTTTTATTTTCGTGACAAATATATATATATATATATATATATATATATATATATATATATATATTTATTTAATATAATATAATATAATATAATATAATGTAATTTAATGCATTTATATCCATGTGTTAATTTGTTATATTTTATTTAACAAAGTTAGTGAGGTAATGTTTACATTAATCGTGATGCCCGTAAAGCCGCGGGGGCACTGTAGCATAGCTGCTGCTTTTTCATTTCTTCACAGAAATTAATTCTAGCATTTTTAAACAACCTCTGCTCTGAAACCTTTTCTTGGTGCTGGTTGTTCAGTCCGACCCACCGTGTTGTATGTGCCCTAAAAATGTTCATAAAATGTTTTGGCAGAATTGTTAGTGTTGTGGGGTAATATCTTTTCATTAGGGGCCAAAATCCCTGGCAGCGCCCATGTGTGCTCAGAGAACTGTGTAACCGAGGGCAGGAGAAATATCAGTTGCGTCCTCCAAATTGCTCGATGCCAACATGAGTGTATTTACACAAACGTGCACCAATCACCCAAAACTAGAGCTGAAACGGTATGAAAATATAATTTCACGATTATAGTAACATTACATTTTTATATAGTTATCAGTATTATCATGTGCTGTTACAATGTGCTGAACAGTTCAAATATAGTGAATTACATACTGAAATCATTTCAGTAACACTGCAGGCTTTCCTGTTGAATGCCCACTCTGTAAACAAGGGAATAGCAAATGTAAAATGTACAAGTTTGTGCCACCAGTTCTCGACAAAACTGCATGCTGCACTCGATGGATTTCAGGCTTTTATAACTGTAATTGCGGCAGTAGTGGCGTGGTGGCGCCGTAACATAATCAGTACAGTGCACCAGGGAAGATACCTCCAAAAGTCAGCGTGCTGTGAGCCGCAGAATGAAGTCTTACCACACAGTGTGTCTCACCTGTGGTGCTGTGTCTCTGTAAGCAGCTCAAACCTCAAAGCTACCTGAGAGTTACCTGCATCAGAGTTGAGGGCAGAAACACTCCTAAAGATTCATCTCTGAAACTGATACTGCAGCATGCTCAGTGTTTACTCTCCCGAGGCCCCGTCTCAAATCACTCCCTCTTCACTATGTAGTGCACTTTGTGGGTCATGAAATAGGAGCACTTCCACCAAACAGTGCATGATAATCATTTCTATTCAGCAGTAGGTTCGAAAATTCCCTATGTAAGCCCGTAGAATCATCAGGGACATTTTTCACTCCAGCCTATACTTCCATCCGGGAGGAGATAAAGGACCATCCTTGCCAGAACTGCTACCAGAAATCCACAACGCTGCTAATCTGCTAGCTGTCCTTTCAGCAGTTCCCCTCTCCTTTTCAGACCCCGCTAGCGACAGTTCTAGTGACTATTTCTGATGTTATTAGAGACTTTCTGAGACTCTGAGGTGAACACACATGTTCCTCAGTTACTGTCCTCAGCAGCGGGTGCTGCCGTGAGCCCCGTCCCACAACACCCACAGTGCTATGTCTCACAGTCAGAGCAGACCCACACGGCTCCATGGCCACAATGCAAAATAACCTAACCCTGCCCCCTATTTACAGAGCGGGATGTAAATATAAATGCAGTCTTCAGAAAGACCCGAAAATAAATCACTGCATTTAACTTACACAGTCTCAGTCACTCACTCACCTCAAAAAAAAAAAAAAAAAGGAAACAAAAACACTGTGGTTAAACGTACAGTAGCAGTTTCACCCCACAACAGTCTTTTGATTCAATTTCATATTCTAACATTTAACAACACAGGTCATGAAGATATTTTGTGAAGTAGAAGCCTTTTTTAAAGGATAATTTTTTTTAAATTGTGTTCATTTATTCAGAGTTCATTTGTCGTTCTAACACATTTAGATTTAGGGTGTTTGTACTCACTTTGTTATCCCTTTATTCTACAGCTTCAAACACAAGCAAATGATCAATTATGCAAATTAGGCGATGACGTCATTTAGCGACTTCTGGCAACTTTTAGGACAGACAACAGCTCCTTTCCTTACTGAGCAGTTGGAAACACTACACCTACCCCTGTCAGCGCTGTGTTCAATCAACCAATTAACCACTAAGTTCAGCTCTATTCAGGATCTGTTGGAGAATATGCTCCGCATTATGAAGACACACACACTAGGTTAGCAAGTGCTACCTTCTCAATAAAGCTGTACAGGAAGATCCTGGTCATCTTAGCTCTTCTATTTGAAACAGATTTGGAAGTCATGTTAAGAAACAGCTGTTTTGATGTTTAGTTCAGCAATAGGTCTGTGGGTTGGAGTTAAGTGCAAGCTAGGCTGCTAATGACGTAGATTAGCTTAACACTGAAGTGCTCTCCTGACTCCAGCTTTAGCAGTCAGTGAGCTTTTCTCTAGTCCTACATGCTCTAAATGTATGTAGTCAAGTGAGCACTAAATTAGAGCAGTTTAAGCTTTAATTTGGGTCAATTACAGCTAAGGTTACCTGAGGCTTTTTAAAAAGGTCTCTCTGTTAGCCTCGACTCTTGTCTTATAAGAGGCTGCACTGCAAGGGTTAAGTGTCTTTCTTATATTATAGTTATAAGATG
This sequence comes from Salminus brasiliensis, assembly GCF_030463535.1. Taxonomy (NCBI): domain Eukaryota; kingdom Metazoa; phylum Chordata; class Actinopteri; order Characiformes; family Bryconidae; genus Salminus; species Salminus brasiliensis. Next base: position 17,037,630 of record NC_132880.1, read on the forward strand.
CTAATTTTAAACTTGTCAGGGGAAAACCACTTAGAAAAACTAAGTGATGCCATTCGCACGAGCCCCTGACAAGTTTAAAATTAGCATCTGGGTGGCATTTTTGGGCAATGCAGTGGCCACGTCCTAGTGCCAGATGCTGATTAGGAACTGAACCCCCTTTCAAAATGTGCCTCAGCTCTTTACGTATTGGATAGGCTTGACTTTGGGCTTATATTATCTTACTAAACTGAGAAATCCTGCTTTGTGAAAATCCCCCAAGGAGTGGCTAAATGTTTACATAGGATACATCTGATTATGTTAGATGAACAGAATTACTGAACACATTTGATTCATTTAGTTGCTCTTGGCGTGCAGGAATCCCACCAATGCAGAGTATGTTTAAGTTGCCAAAGCTTTAATAATGAAGAGCCCTTTCCTGAGGGATGTTGAGGAGAATGGTGATGTAAGTTTGTTTAAGAATCATTTTATTATTGTTGGTCACAGAAGAGTAGTTGGTGTAATATTGGTGGAGAGATTTGAGTAATTCTCTTTTTTTGGTTGGGACTGATAACTTGTGTCTTTGATGAAGGAATCATGCATTGTTGGAGAGGATGCAACGTCTGAGGACCCCATTAAGGTGTTGCATAAAAAGGACAGGAAGACACAACCTGATTTGAAGATCGTGAAGGACCTCATGAAGAAGACCTTTGCATCGGCAAAATCTTTGCCGTGTTAGGATAAAATATGATAATGTTTTATAACCTTTACATTTTACCTCCAAAAACCTAATAAAGATGGATTTCTGTTTCTGATGCTCGTTTTATTAATGCTAAAGGTGAGGATGTTTACTACTATATAAACAGCATTGAAAGACCTTTCTGGTACACTTTAGTCACACTAGGGTCCAGAAAGGCTTGTCACTGGGTGCTGTCTCTAAAAGCACATGTTGGTAACTTTTGCAAAGGGGACACAGTTGTACCATAGTTTGAAAGTACATTTTAGCTTCTTAGGTACTTAATATTAAAATATGTGTCCTCCAGACTATCTGTGTGACAGTGGAGTACGGCAGCTCCACTGTAGCAGACGGAGGCCATGCAGTAGGTGGTGTGAGATATGCCTTCCATGAGAAACGTTCCTTATCAGCACTGTGTGGAAAGAGCTTTTAGCTGTTGTGGCTTTTTAACAAAACTATCTGTAAAAATTAATTAATCTTTATTGACAAAATTTGCAGAATCTTCTGCAATTTACCAAAAAAAAAAAACAATTTATGTGGATATATCACTGCCAAATACTGTTAATCATGCATTTAACAATGTAGAAATGCAGGAAAATATGTGAGCAAAGAAAGAAATATTCAGTTACATAGTCACATTTTAAAAAGTTATAAAGTGTGATTTATTCTTACATTTCTAATAGTTCAAGTCAAGTGGCTTTTATTGTGATTTCAGCTCTGTACAAGTACACAATGAAATGAAATGGTGTTTTTTTCAGAACAAAAGGAGCAACATGAAACAAAACCAGAAGAAAAACAATACAGTACAGAACAGACTGTAAAAGCACAACATGCAGAAATAGGTCACAACATTAAACTAAAAAGACAATACAATAACTACAATAACTACGACTCCTCACTGAGTAGAGGTGGTGATTATAAGGTGTGTAACCCTGTTAAAATAAGCTCCTATTTCTGAGCTCTTCTATAGAGTCTGTGCTTTTCCCCTTCTCTCCCCTCTTCATTTCTCCTTACAGTCTTCAAGCGGGACTCTGTTGTGTCCAGAGCTGATGCTGAGTCTCCATTTTTTCCACATCTGTGTGTTTGAATTCAATTTCATTCAATTCAACAAGCTTTTTGTAAAATTCAGCAAAATGTTCTCACTCTCCACTCTGTTTTTGTGATGGAGTAAAGACCAGTGTTAGTCCTCAGCCCCGGCTCTGTAAACGAAAAGCGACCTAAAAACCTCGAACAGAGAAACTCGAGACTGTTCCAGCCAATCAGCAACAGGGGTCATTCGTACTTGTGCAGAGGATGAGGGAAAGGGATTGGGCAGGAGGGACAGGGCAGACTGCTCATAGGTGTATCTGGTACGTGTTGAATGGCACCTGTTGCTGATTGGCTGGATCAATCTTGTGTTTCTCTGACCTGAGAAAGAGTTGTATTGTGCTATTATATAGCCTTGACTTTGGGCTTCAGTTATCAGGCTAAAATGAGACCTCCTGCTTTATGAAATGCACTGCAGAACACCATCTGGTAACACTAACTAGCTGAGCTGAACTCTATTTCTGTATGATTTTTTTGTACTTGTTTGGGAGTGACAGCTAATACAGGAGGTGCTATAGAGTCGGGTTTAACAGACTCTGTTGCGACTGGGTCTGCAGGCTCGACATGTCACAATCTTCTAAATGAAGCTTCTCTAATTTAATAGTAACAAATAGTACACAGTGTTAGAAATCCAGCGTCCAGGAGACAGATTCAGGAGTCAGGAGACTGGATCTTCAGTGTTGATGAGTTTATTGATACACACAGAGATGTACAACTCGATCGGTCACGGTCAACCCAGTCTGATTAGGGGTATTTTGAGAGGGCCTTATATACATTGGAAATTCTGGGAGGAGAAAGGTTGATGAAGAGGAGTTTAAGGAGGAGTAGGAGGGGGATGAAGAATAGGTCACTTGGAGTATCAACAGTAGGGGGTGATATTTATCAATTTAAAGAGAGGTAGGAGGTGGGTGAAGTTGAGGGGGGGTTGATGGTATACAAAGAGAGAGAGTGACCACTTTAGGCCGGCAGACGAAGGGTATTAAAAGGTGAGACAAAGGATTAAGATAACCATTTGATAACAAGTTGAAACCACATGAAAGTAATGTTCGAAAAGACCATATTTTCTCTCAACAGGAAGAGCAAAACATAAGGAACACACCTATACAGATAAAGATGTATTGTAAAGGTAGGAAATTCATAAGAAATTATGCAAAATGAATCATCATGCACTCACAGTACCTTGAAGACATTTAAATATATTAAAGCACACTTCACCACAACCAGAAAGTCTGGTATTTAATAAAATCTTAATTAACAGAAACAATATAGATTACAAGCAATACACAGTTTATATAATGTACCAATTTGTCTATCTTGGATATGTCACATGAAAGTTCTGCAAGCTGAAGCAAGAGCATTTCACATTGCTTTGCCAAATCACTGCATTCCGGACAAGTTCTGCAGTTCCAGACAGCCATACCTGTAGCATAAAAACAAATAAGAAATAATTCATGCAAACAGAGCATTAAAATCCTCTTACACATCCATGCTTATAATCAACTCTAGAACTGGGGACACCAGGTATACACACACAATTGACATATCGCACATTGGGGACAGCCTCATGATCTACACACGTTATGGTAGATCATGGTAAAACATGCCTCATCTCTAACGGAGCAGGAAGACCAGTCTGTCTCAGGGTTCTTCTGCATGCAGCTCACAGAGTGTTCTCCTTGTTCCTATATTAAATATTGTGTTAAGACGTTATTTTTTGCAAGAATAAAACTTAATTGCCTCTCTAAGGCGAGAGCTTACGCTTTAAGAGTTAAGTGGCAGGTGTTGGGGGTACGGCCAATATTAGGCCAATATGTCCCGGCAAGCGCTAGCATCTATTTCTAACATTACCCAGCGTAGTACAAATGGAGCAGGTTGTGGTGAAGGGCTATTGCAATTCCCAAACCAGGCAATAATGCAGCTGCTTAGGATGCTCTCCACAGTCCCCCTGTAGAACATGGTGAGGACTGGAGGAAGAATGTGAGCTTTCCTCAGTCTCTGCAGGAAATAGAGGCGCTGCAGGGCTTTCTCGGCAGGTGTTGAGGGACCACATGAGGTGAGAATAATACAATCACTGTGAATAATATTTATTCCTTCCAGACAAACCTCATGTGAGCATTCACTTGGATTTCTAAGTAGGCCTACAAAGACTAAGGAATTGCTTATTAGTCATCCGTCTTTAAAGTGTGCTGTAGATTTTGTATGACCAAACAAGGAACTCCAGATCCATGGCTTTTCCATTCCAGTATGAAAATTAATTGGTTGAAAAATAGCTGAACAGTGGTGTGGTAGCAAACTAACTACCATGTGTTCAACACAAATATGGCTTGGTTTGCATAAATTGTACTGTAGCCAACTAGCTCTCCTCCTCCTTTGGTGAGCTGTAGTCTCATCCAGATTTGTTATATATTAAAGATGCTAATCAAGTCCCCTGTCAAATATTACTGGTTAGGTTGCTCAGATCATTAGTGGATTAAGAGCCCATGGTTTAAGAATTATTGTTGGGTGAAATGTACTCTTTCCACTATTTTTGCCATTTATTTGTCTTAATCAATTATGAATTTTCTTGTTTTACAGATACAGATTGTCAGAATTCAAGGCTGAAACTGTGGATGAAGTGAAGTATGTTTAGCAGTATCGTCTCATATGATGAAAAACTATGAGTGTAGTCATAAGTGTAGGACACAGGGTTTAAGAGAAATTGACCAAAACTGTCTAACAGTTTGTTTTCCAATCCCATGTGGAATTTGTACAAAATACGAAGGAACAATGAAGGAGGTCCTTGAGAGATGGTCAGCTCTGCTCACTGAGAGACAGGTAGTCAGTCACACAAGTCATGTCAGATTTACTCTATACTGTATATCCTATTCAAATATGTTATTTAATGTCTGTCCGTGTCTCCTCAGATTAGTAAAAGGTGATTAGTAAAAGAGTAAAAGTGCCCTCACCACAAACCTTTTACTGTCTTTTATCCACCTACTTGATGATCGTGTCCTAACAACAGCTGAAGGTGAACAAAGCAGCAGTCATGAATGAAAAGAAACTGCGTCTGCCCTGAGAAAACTGTAAGTACATAATCTGCTGAGGGTAAAATATCACTGTTCATGATTGTCATAATATTTTAATCACTAATTACATAACTCTAATAATATCCTCTAGAACAACTGCAGCCTTGCTTGGTCTGCCACACTCAGAAGATCCAGAAGATTTCATCAAGATGTCAAGATGTAAGCCTGTACCTTTATTGTGCTGCAAAACTGTGGTGCATGTATAGATTTTAACAGGTACTTGTGCAGGTGCTATAGATGCAGCATTATTGGGAAGTCCTGGGCATATCCCAGTTTACAAAATAAGGGCTTTGTTCTATAGGTTGTAAACTGGCAGTAATGAGTTAATTGACCTTGTCAGTTAAGTGATCAAAAATCCACTCTCTCTCCATTAGCACAACTGATCAAACTGATCAGCTGCTCCTCAAACCATTGTGTGAGCTGGGCAAATATAGCTGAAAAGTAAGCAAGGATGGTTGCAAGGAGGCTCACTCAGGAGACTCTTCATGTTTATTTGTGGCAGAGAAGACTATTGTACACTGCTCAAAAAAATAAAGGGAACACTCAAATAACACATCATGGGTCTGAATGAATGAAATATTCTCATTCAGTTGAATGTGCTGACAACATAATCACACAAAAATCATAAATGGAAATCAAATGTATTAACCAATGGAGGCCTGAATTTGGAGTCACACAGAAAATTAAAGTGGAAAAACATACAGGCTAATTCAACTTTGATGTAATGTCCTTAAAACAAGTCAAAATGAGGCTCAGTATTGAGTGTGGCCTCCACGTGCCTGTATGACCTCCCTACAACGCCTGGGCATGCTCCTGATGAGGTGGCAGATGGTCTCCTGAGGGATCTCCTCCCAGACCTGGACTAAAGCATCCGCCAACTCCTGGACCGTCTGTGGTGCAACGTGACATTGGTGGATGGAGCGAGACATGATGTCCCAGATGTGCTCAATCGGATTCAGGTCTGGGGAACGGGTGGGCCAGTCTATAGCTTCAATGCTTTCATCTTGCAGGAACTGCTGATACACTTCAGCCACATGAGGTCTAGCATTGACCTGCATTGGGAGGAACCCAGGGCCAAATGCACCAGCATATGGTCTCACAAAGGGTTCTGAGGATCTCATCTCGGTACCTAATGGCAGTCAGGCTACCTCTGGCGAGAACATGAAGGGCTGTGTGGCCCCCAAAAGAAATGCCACCCCACACCATTACTGACCCACTGCCAAACCGGTCATGCTGAAGGATGTTGCAGGCAGCAGATCGCTCTCCACGGCGTCTGCAGACTCTGTCACGTCTGTTACATGTGCTCAGTGTGAACCTGCTTTCATCTGTGAAGAGCACAGGGCGCCAGTGGCGAATTTGCCAATCCTAGTGTTCTCTGGCAAATGCCAAGTGTCCTGCACGGTGTTGGGCTGTGAGCACCACAAGGCTCTGGCAGTGCTCCTCCTGTTCCTCCTTGCACAAAGGCGAAGGTAGCGGTCCTGCTGCTGGGTTGTTGCCCTCCTACGGCCTCCTCCACGTCTCCTGGTGTACTGGCCTGTCTCCTGGTAGCGCCTCCAACAGCATGTGAAATTGATTGTCAATCAGTGTTGCTTCCTAAGTGGACAGTTTGATTAAACAAAAGTTTGATTTACTTGGAGTTATATTGTGTTTTTTTAAGTGTTCCCTTTATTTTTTTTGAGCAGTGTATTACACAACCTAAAAGATGCAGCTTTGCCTTTTATGGTGTAAATGTTGAGTATCCACAAGCTAGGAAGTGTTCTTCTGAGCTTTTACAGTGAGTTGTAATGAAGCTCACACAAGACCAGGCCTCTGCAGGAACATACAGAACATACATAATGTGCTGTGTAACATCTCTCCACTTGATCGCCAACAGCTATTAATAAGTGAAATCGCTATTTTAGGCTTTTGTTAGTTTTTTATGTAAATGTAATTTTAGCTTTGTCAGTCTACTTCATTGTTAATGTGTTGAATATTATGACCTGTGTTAAAGCATAGAGTCTTATAGTCTGGTTTAAATTGTACAGTAACAGAAATGAGAGCCTATACTGCTGTTCACACCACACCACACACTAGATGGCAGCAAAGAGGACTAAACCGGGTGAGTGGGTGTGTGTTGGGTCAGATGGGCACTGTTATTTAAATGGCCATGTAGCCACATTTAGGGGAAACAGAAAAAAAGGCAGGGATTCATGTATTTAGTGTTGTAGAGTGAATGACTGCACTTGTGTTCTATTAGCAGCTAAATCGTTTAATCATCAATTTAACAGGTAAGGAGACAAGGTCTTTCTCTTCTTTCAGATGTAGATTTAGATTTACTAATAGAAAGGTATCAAAATTAATAAAAAAAATAAAGTTGTTTCTCGTTTCATTTCATAGTTTTGCACAAACTAACGGTGGTAACGACTAACCATGGGGTGCTAAGATCAGCTGTGACAGTTTAGCCAGGTCTGAGCTCAGTACTTGTGTTTTAGTGTGTTACTGTCTTGCAAACTCCATCTGACTGATCTCATTCATGGCTGCTTATATTCATTAAATAAAGTGTTTGTAGATGTGAGTTAAACATCAACCATCCAAGAAATCAGGATAGTCTCCAGGAGATTTGGTGACAACTGATCTACTATTGCAGTAACTCTCCTATCTGATCACAATCCTCTGCTACTTAGTCAATAAGTGGAACCCGACTCTTGGTCCTGCACTGTTGAAAGAAATAGACCAGTATGAATTGTTAGTGCTGGTTTAGTTATTCTCCAGTGTTGAACAGTAGAAGGGCAGCACCGATCTTGTGAGTGGGGAATCAATCACAGTTCTCAGGCCAAGCAATGAATGTTGTAAAATAAAATAATAATTAAAAAATTATCATTTCCAATTTGGAAAAGATTTCAAGTTGTTCCAGTATTTTTATTTTTACTTTTACTAGCTTAACCAATGCACTGCCAAACTAAACTGAAGGGATAAATTATTCTGTGTATAGAAATGATGAAATCTGCAGAAAATACTTGTGCCTAATGAAATTGTCACAATAATATTCATAAAATATTTATTTTGATTTCTCTAGGAAAACAATGTGACTTCAAGATCTGCAAGATCTAAGCTATTTGATGTGAAGATATGCATGCACTGCATTAATTGATGTTAGAAATCCATTTTAAAGGCATTTTACACCTGAAAGTCTTGATTTATTTTGCTCTGATAGTTTAGCGAGTGCAATAAAGAACTTTGCTACGTCTCATCACCATCACTTACAGGAGTCTCCCTGTACTTGATGGTTTGAAGAAGGGCGTGTGTCAGACGTTGACGAGTGGCCTTTCCAAATGTTGATTTCTGCCTCCCTACCAGAATCCATTTCCCTTTTTGTGCACATGTCTTGCAGCAGAATGAGCGTAATAGATTACCCTCTGATTCCTTTTATTTATGTTTAGAAATAAGAGTTCATCTACAGTTGCAGTAGATACAGAAATCTCCAGCATAATCTGTTGACCCCAAACGGCTGCATGACAAGCTTGCACATGAAGTGCAGTCAGGTTTTGGCACAACACAATGGTTCTTTTTTTATTCTACTGATGATAATATGTCTCAACGTCCTGTACTTGGAACAAAAGTCCAAATCTGTTTGGTCTTACTAAATGTTGGACCTTTGGTTCGGGCCGTGGTTCGCGGCACCTTTCACACCAGTTGGGATCAAACTGATCAGTCCAGGTCCACAGTCCACATAATGTAGGTGTGAAAGCACCCTTAATTTTAAAATGCATTTTGGGCAATCAGATCATAAAGTGGGCAGCCAAGACACACCACTGTGTGGTGTCCAGCAGACCAATTGCCTTTTGATTTCCTAATTTAATGTCTTTATGTGAGTCTCTGTTGTCAGACAAGTGCCAGATATGTTTAATATGTTCTAGCTAAGGCAAGTAAAATATTAAAAAAAACAATATCAATGTTCGGACAATGAACTTTCATTCTACATATTTTCAGGGGAGTAATGCATCAAGACAGGCTTATAATGCAGATCTATACTAACTGAGTTTACTTTTTAAAATAATTCTGTTGAAGCATGGTTCAAAATCAATGTCGGATTTTTGTTTGTTCATTTTCAAATATTTTTTATTTATTATTACTTTTGTCAGATTTAAATTATTTCTGTGACCATTGTGGGTTTTTCTTTCATTAACCGAGGGGTACCAACAATTTTGTTTATTTTATATATATATATATATATATATATATATTATTATACTGTATATATAAATATAAAAGAAAGGTTGGTGCAGAAATTAATTCTGATTGTTATGATATGGTATGGGCTCAGAGGAAAGATTATGTTATAAAAAAATTGTTTAGTTTTTTTTTATGGGATCAACTGGATAAAGGTGAACTAATGTTAGTCTGTGCTCTCTGTTTTGATGATCAATGACGTCATTCTGTGACAGACAGGCCTGATTCTGGATCCTAACAGGGTACATTAGATTACCTTATAAACATCTAGAAGAAGAAATAAGGAGAGGAGAGATGAGTGAGGGAGAGTCACAAACGAGGGTTCCCAACGAGGTCAACTAATGCAACTGCAAGAGCCAGGAGCTCACTGCTGACTGGACTTTCCCTTACCAGCAGCTCTGCATCTAAACCAGTTCAGACCTCCCAATAAGACCAGTGCAAGTGGGGGTCAGCTGGTTTAGTGGAGCAGAAGCTCAGCAGAATTATTTATTTATTTGTTTATTTAGTCTTAAAGGAATCATAAAATCTAAAATCTTATACATTTACAGTCTGTATTCATTCTGCACTGTGATGCTTTGCTATGGGAGACAGAACTCACCTCCTCTCTCTAAAGCACTCAAACACACACTGTTTGGGTTTAAAAGTGCCCCCTACAGGAGTAAGAGCTCACCCCTTTAGAAAATATAAGCTAATAAATCTCTCAGAATAAAACCTTTGTGGTTCTCAGAAACAAAGCTGCTTACAGTGTGAAGACCAGAGTGAGGAGTAAGAGGAGATCAAACCCATTAGATCTTTATTATAGAAAATCTGTTAAGGTCGTTCAGGTTCAGGTCAGACAGGGTCACTGCAGTGAAATTGTGCTCTTTCAGTGTTCTGTAATTTTAAGGATTTTACACACAGAGCTAGCTGAGTGTAACAGCGCCCCCCTGTGGAGAAGTTGATTTTTAAAGTGAAAAGGAAAAGTTCACTCTCCAGTGTAAATTCTTCCTCCCAGCAGTAAATCCTCTCCCAGCTTCAAAACACTTTAAAGCTTTAAAGAAGCTCCTGAAGGAAGAAAATTACCATTGCATCCATGTAGAGGAGCTAGCACTGCTGTAGAATTAGCTGACTGATTGACGCTGTGTTGTGTAGATCTTTCTCTCTGATGCTAATTAAGAGCACAGGTGTGTGATTTTTTTTATTTCCATGTAAAATTCCCATTTTGGAGAGAAGGTGTGGATCCAGCAGTGATGGTGTAGATCATTAAGTAGACAGAGGGTTTGTTTGAATGAGGACAGAAGATTTGGAGATGAGCTCATTTGGTATTTGGTGGAGTCACACAGGATGCTTTCCTGTGAATTTCTACAGAAAGTTCTCCTTCTGTATTCATTTGAATATGTGGCTTTAAAAAAGCAAGTATTTAATTTAGGGATCTCTTGGATTAGATTACAGGTCGATGTAATCAGGTGATCAGTAATCTGTAAACCAACCTATTTTGAAGGAACCCTCCCAAAACTTTTATTATGCCCTCTGTTCATTTTCCTCTATTCTCTTCCTCGTTTAGGTGGAATGATGGTGAATGGCCTAACAGAGAGAGTGATGGGGAGGAGAGTTAGGTTGTTAAACAGTGGAGTTCATTGGTTTATAACTATAATTGAAGGGTGTATGATACCAAAAAGCATGCATACCACTGTCTAAAGTGTATATTGAGCAGTGAATCCAGATTTCAGATGTTGCCCAGTGTAGTGTAAATTACCTTATGCTGTATGGTGGAGATTAGTGTTGCTACACGTTAAATGTGTTTATCGGGATGTTTGTCCAGGCACATCCTGATTACACAGAGTGAGAAGTGTACCTGGGTCAATAGGGGAGGTGCTTAATTGAATTTGTTTAACCCATCCTGAGAAGCTAAGCAGTGTCAGACCAGGTTAGTACTTGGATGGGAGACTGGCTGGGAATGTCAGGTGTAAGCTTTTCTTATCCTGGAGACATTTAAAGCTTACATTTCCATGTGCTTTATATCTTTTGCACAAATTTGTATTTTAAACTATTTTGTGTTTTAAACGTTGATGTGTTGAAATGGAATACTTTTACTTTTTTTAACAAATATGGCCTCAGCTATAAAATATTAATGCTCTAGTTCTCAGTCTGCTGCCGCTTATGCCAATCCACCCTAAAAATGCCTGATCTCATCTGATCTCAGAAGCTAAACAGGGTTAGGTCTGGTTAGTACCTGAATGGGAGACTGTCTGGAAGTACCAGGTGTTGTAATTTAAGCTGACATTTCCATGAGCTTTATATCATTTGCACAAATTTGTATTTTAAACTCTTCTGTGTTTTAAACGTTGATGTGTTGAAATGGAATGCTTTTACTTGGTTTTGAACAAATATGGTCTCAGCTATTAAATATTAATGCTCTAGTTTTCTTCCACCTCTACATATACACTTCCACCCTGAGAATGCCTGATCTTGTCTGATTTCAGATGCTAAGTAGGATCGGGCCTGCTTACTACCTGAATGGGAGACTGTCTGGGAATGTCAGGTGCTGTGAGCTTTCCCAATCCTACAAACAATTAAAGCTAATATTTCTGTGTGCTTTCTATCTTTCGCACAAATATGTATTTTAAACTTGTTTGTGTTGTTGATGTTGAAATGGAATGCTTTTACTCGGTTTTGAACAAATATGGCCTCAGCTATAAAAATGTAATGTTCTAGTTCTCAGTGATCCTGACTGCTTATGCCGTTTCACCCTGAGAACGACTGATCTCCTCTGATCTCAAAAGCTATGCAGGGTTAGAATCTGAATGGGAGACTGTCTGGGAATATCAGGTGTTGTAACCATTTCCAATCCTCCAAATAGTTAAAGCTTACATTCACATGTGCTTAATATCTTTTGTACAAATTGGTAATTTAAACTCATTTGTTTTGTAAATGTTGATGTGTTGAAATGGAATGCTTTTACTTGGTTTGGAACAAAAATGTTTTAAAAATAATTTTAATGCTATACTTCTCATTCAGCTTCTGCTTTTGCCATTCTACTCTGAGAACTCCTGCTCTTGTCTGATCTCCAAAGCTACCCAGGGTCAAGCCTGGGTATTACCGAAATGGGAGACTGTCTAGGAATACCAGGTGTTGTAAGCATTTCCAAACCTGCAAACAATTTTAAATGTTGGTGTGTTGAAATGAAATGCTTTTTCTTGGTTTTGAACAAATATGGTCTCAGTTATGAAATTTAAGTGCTCTAATTCTCAGGCAGTTTCCACTTAAGCCAAACCACCTTAAAAACGCCTGATCTCGTCTAATCTCAGGAGCTAAGCAAAATAGGGCCTGGTTAGTACCTGAATGGGAGACTGTCTGGGAATACCAGGTGTTGTAAGCTTTTCCAATCCTGTAAACAATTTTAAATGTTGGTGTGTTGAAATGAAATGCTTTTTCTTGGTTTTGAACAAATATGGTCTCAGCTATGAAATTTAAGTGCTCTAATTCTCAGGCAGCTTCCACTTAAGCCAATCCACCTTAAAAACACCTGATCTCGTCTAATCTCAGAAGCTAAGTAAAATAGGGCCTGGTTAGTACCTGAATGGGAGACTGTCTGGGAATACCAGGTGTTGTAAGCTTTTCCAGTCCTACAAACAATTAAAGCTAATATTTCCATGTGCTTTCTATCTTTCGCACAAATACGTATTTTAAACTCGTTTGTGTTGTTTGTGTTGTTGATGTGTTGAAATGGAATGCTTTTACTTAGTTTTGAACAAATATGGTCTCAGCTATAAAATTTTAATGTTCTAGTTGTCAGTGATCCTCTGCTTACGCCATTCCACCCAAAATGGGAGACTGTCAAGGAATACCAGGTGTTGTAAGCATTTCCAATCCTGCAAACATTTTGCATAACATGCTTACATTTTCATGTTATTTATATATTTGCCCAAATTTGTATTTTAAACTCTTTTGTGTCGTAAATGTTGGTGTGTTGAAATGAAATGCTTTTACTTGGTTTTGAAGAAATATGGTCTCAGCTATGAAATTTGAATGCTAAGATTATCAGTCTTCCTCTGTTTATGCCATTCCATTGTGAGAATGCCTGACCTTGTCTGATCTGAGAAGCTAAGCAGGGTCTGGCCTGTTTAGTACCTGAATGGCAGACTGTCTGGGTATACATTTACATTTAAGGCATTTAGCATATGCTCTTATCCAGAGCAACTTACAAAAGTGCTTTGCTATTTTCCCCAGGAAAAACCTCAGCTAGTTTGAATAGACAAAAAATTCAAAGATACTTTTTAGAAGTTTAGGCGCTACTAAACACAAGTCAATAAGGATTCGCCCAAGTATTCTTGGAAGGGTGGGTCTTAAGTCTGTGTTTGAAGACAGTGAGCGACTCAGCCGTTTGGACACCCAGAGGAAGCTCGTTCAACCACTTTGGTGCCAGGACAGAAAAAAGCCTGGACGCTTATCTTCCGAGCTTTTGAGGGGCGGCAGGTCGAGCCGAGCCGTACTTAAATCTCGTCTGATCTCAGAAGCTAAGCAGCGTCAGGTCTGGTTAGTACCTGAATGGGAGACTGTCTGGGAATATCAGGTGCTTTAAGCTTTTCCAATCCTGCGAACAATTAAAGCTTATATTTCTGAAATACTATATCTATATCTTTCTATATATGGATATTCATTATCTATGCAGATGTTCATAGACCTGAAGGAATGGTATGGAGAAATAATATAGTGAGGCCTGTGGGTTAGGAAAGGAGAGCGAGATCCATTCCCAGGCCTATTTTGATAAACTACATGAACTGAACAAATACAGGATGTTGTTTAGATTGGACATACTTTCCATTGTATGTGACAGGGGTCAAGCTGTGTCTTCACCACGTAGACCATGTATGTTAAACAATGGTGGGGGCTGATTTATATCCCTTATGGATAAGATGCGGACATAAGACAACATAAGATGTGTAGTAGGGTATAAAACGCAAGGTTGTCCTCTGTCTAGGGAGAGAGAGCAGAGGGGCACCAAGAATTGGCAGGCTCTCTCCACACTGTACTTTTGATTGGAATAAAATGTTTCATTATTGCAACTAAAAGACATTGGTCACAAGTCTCCTTTCCAAGAGAAGTCCTTCCACGAATGCCTCATCTTTTCTTTTATTTTCTTGGTCTTTTTCTTGTTTGTCTGTCTTTTGTCTTTTTCTTCTAGTCTTTTTTGTGTTCGTATTCTGTTTCTGTCTTTGTCTTCTTTGTCTTCTTCTTTTTCTTTGTATTTTATCTTTGTCTTTTTTCTTCTTAGTATTTGTCTTTTCCTTTTTTTTTGTTTTCCTTTTCTTGGTCTTCGTCTTCTTTGTCTTTTTTTTTTTGGTTTCTTTGTCTTTCTTCTTTGTCTTTCTTCTTTTATTGTCTTTGTGTTATTTTTCTTTTTTATCTTCTTTTTCTTTTTGTTATTTTTCTTCTTTTTCCTCTTTGTCTTTGTCTTCTCTGTCTTTTGTCTTTTGTTTCTTTAAGCCCCAGGTTCTTTAGTCACTACACCACCCACTCTACTGGGGACAATGTCTACAGCACTTACATGACATTATTTGAGTTTTTCAGTGACAGGCAGGTCTGATTCTGGATCTTAACAGGATACGTTAGATTCCCTAATAAACATCTAGAAGAAGAAATGAAGAGAGATGAGGAAGGGACAGTCCAGCTCCACTGGAAACAGGTTTGGACTCACCGAGTTGATGCCTCCATTCGGTTCTTCTGCTCAGTTCTTTAGTGTTCTCCCACTCTAACGCACTTCATACTGGTTCCAACAGCGACTGGAAGTTCCTCTAAACAGAGAACCATGTAAAGTCAGGTCAGGAGGAGGACACCTACTGACCCTGACCTACTGGAGAGAATGGCGCACTGCACTGAGCCTCGCTGTGACGTCACGGATGATGTCATAAAGGAGGGTTCCCAGCTGCACTGGGATCAATGCCAGGAGCTCACTGCTGACTGGACTTTCCTTTACCAGCAGCTCTGCCTCAAAACCAGTACAGACCTCCCAGTAAGACCAGTGCAGGCGGGGGTCAGTTGGTTTAGTGGAAGAAGAGCTCTGAGAATTATTTATTTATTTGTTTATTTAGTCTTAAAGGAATCATAAAAGCTAAAATCTCACACATTTAGAGTCTGTGTTCATTCTGCACTATGATGTTTTACTGTGGGTGGCACTACATATACATTATAAATAACACGTTTACCAGAAACAGAGATGCTACGACAAACATATGTCTGCCCTTACTGGAGTAACACCGGTGTAATTGGCGCTTTGTCTCCGCCTAGCGGCCAGAATCTGTAACTGACTGTAACTATCATAAAAGAAATGACGAGGCTCGTTTCGTTTGACCCAGTGACTCTGCTGCTGCTGGAGGAACAAGAATTACTCGAGACCCTCTCATATTGTAGATATTAGATCTATCATTTGATATTATAATACTGGGATAAAATCCATATTAGAGAATATTGTAACCTACAACTCGATGTCTTTTGTTCAGGCGCTAGAGAGTCCAAAACAATGGATCTACATGAAGCTGTTCAAAATTGTAATTTATAAATGATTCATCATTTTTATACAGATAACATCTCTTACTGTAACACACAACAGAGGAAAACAACTCAACACACTTTTAATCAACAATTATAGGACTTCAGTGGTTTCAGTGGTTAAAAATGTTTGAATGTTTTTTTCTGGTCTTTCAGGCAGGAATTATCTTTAATTACTAAAGCAGAAGAAATCCTTACATAAATTAATAAGAAAAAAATGTAATAGCGTGCACATCCTGCCCTACAGGAAACAGATTTAGAGCAGAAACCGCTACCATTCTGGCTGCTGAGTGCTGATTGGTGAATTGATCTGCGTATTGGCTGGTCAGACTCACTGATGTCTTGAATTATGTCTCATAATTGATTAAAATGTGTGTTGAGTTGTTTTATGATGTATTGTGTGGAGAACGTGAGCAGTTATCTATATCAAAATGTAGGATCATTATTACTTTTGCACAAAAGCTCCGTATGGACCCATTCATTTTGGACTTGTGGTTGAGCGTCCTCTAGGGTCCGAACAAAACGGAGGGAATAATCAGTTGGTTAATCCCTTTAGAATAATGTCTAATAGTGTAGGTCATATAAAGTCCTCAGTAGGGGGTCGCTGATATTTCTCCTCACTACAAGTTCGCTTGGATTGTATTAGCTAGCATGCTACTGCTTAGCCAGCCGAGTTGTCCCCCCCCCCTTCACAGTGTGTTTTATCTAGTGGTAGTTGTTTTTTATTGCTTTATTATTTTATTTGGATCAATGGACCAATTATCTGCTGATCTTGCACAAGGTTAGCTCGATAGCCCACAGCAAGTGCACGATAACTAGATTTACCTGTTGGTATCAATTTTAAATGCCAGAGTAGCAACAACAATATTACATCAGTTTAACATGCTAATGTTTAATATTTGATTAATAAAAAATAAATAGCAGCGCTTTATTCAGATAAAAACGTCTCAGTAATAATTAATAAATATCTTTCCATAAATTTTAATCTGGCATATAAGTATGACAGCTGTGTGAAGATGGGCAATTAATCACGTGCAATATTTGAACCAATGGGACAGTCGGGGGGATAGAGGTGTCACGGCAGCGGCCGGTCTGACCTACTTACACCTAGAAGCGCTGAGTCTTTATACAAGGAAGCTTTTACTGATATATAATAACCGCTGCATGACGCTTCTTTCACACGTCGTTAAGTTGGGTGTAGAGACTCTCGATATGTCAGGTAAGCATAAACTGTGCTTATAAAAATAATATTATAATTATGTTATATTACATAATGAATATATATATTAGAATAATCCATTTATAATAGAATAAAAGTACATTTAAATATTAAATAATTGTTTACTGTTGTCTACAGAATATTGGTTCCGAAAAATACCACTCCCCTTCTATTACCATAAAGGTAATACTAATAAGTAACTGTTGTCTTTATTTTAGTTCATTTAGACTTTAATTTATTGTATTTATTAATTATTAATGTATTTGGTGTATTTGAATGTACTGCTTGTTTTATAAAAAGAACTCATAATACATTCAAAATACATAAGAGTATTTTATGGACAATCATTCCTTCAACAGGCTTATTTACTATTTAAGTGGTAAAAAGACACACAGACATCAATAAAACGCACCTCGCACCAGCAGGTGTTACAGTATAAGAGAAAAGACCAGAAACCTTTGAAAAACTGCCCTTTTAGAAAAAACAGCATAAACCAGTTTAAACCATTTTAGATGAAGATGGAATCCACAGTTGAGTAGAGATTTTTCACAGGTTTTGGGAGGCATCGTTGGCAGCTGATGATGAATAGCCTTTTATTAATGCATTTGAAATTGATTAAAGATGAATGAAGATGACCTATGGCCCAAATATGTGGTGTCCTCATACTTTATTAAAACTAGTGTAATGAAAGATGTTGGAATGTGCTACTTTTTACCTCTGGAAATAGATGAAAACAGGCCACTTTACACAGTAAACCCCAAATCTCAGAATCTCTTTATTCCACCAACTATGTTACAATTTTACTTGGTGAGAGCAACACAAGAATGACATGTAACAAAAAAACAGACCATTAACAAGTATTACACTAAGAGAGGAAAATATACTAAACAATAAATAAAATAAATATTAAGTTTAAAAAGTAATAAAGAGCTGTAGAAAATCTGTACTTGTACAGGTTTAAATACTGTATATCAATATGTAGCCATCCATATATGAACTATTATGTACAGATATGATATAAACATTTACAGAAACTTAACATCTGTACAGCTGTGCAAATAATCATAGTGCAAATGGTAAGCATGTTTTGTATGTATCAGTACTTTGTTGAAGTTTGGTTCAGTGAAATTTATAAGCTCAGTTCAGTTTTAGAATAGGTTTATAGATTAGGGTGTGAACCCTAACGTAACATTTACAGGTCTATTAAGCTTATATTTCACAATTGCACATTTCTGTGCCAAAGTTCATGACAGAACAACGGTTATGGCAGAAAAAAAGTACATTTTAATAATAAGAAGAATAAGAATAAGAAGAAAAGTAGTTAAAATAGTAAAAAGGGGTTAAAAGTCATGTTTGCTGCTTTTCCTGTTCTCAGTGTCTTCGCCTCCTCCTCTTCCTCTTGGGCTGCTTAGGCATTGGCTCTCTGCTTGTATCCAGTTCAAAGTGAGGGGCGAAGCTTGTCCCAGTGGGTGAGCTGAAGACCTCTGCGATATGGACCTGTCCATCAGGCTGGACCTCCATACTCAGAGTGGGACAGCGGCGCTCCTCCCACAGATGCTGCTTTCCTTCTCAGTCTAGCTGCAGGCTGTAAGGACGGAGATGTCCTGAAGGAATTCCGAGCAGAGGGTCCACCACAGGACCAGCAGGGAGCTCTCTCTACCAGTGGAGCTGAGTCAGGAGCAGTGGGTGGACTGACAACAGTCTGAATCAAGAAGCACAACAAGAAGATTCGGAACCTGATTGTTTTTGGACCTAAATCCACATCTACAGAGGGGCCTTACTACCTCTACTCTGAAGGAGGAGTCTATTAAATGAGGGAGGATCATGGTTGAAGGGTTTCTAGGTTGTGCTGTTGTGTGATTTAACTGCTGAAGAGTACTGACAGACTTGGAGATGCAGCCTATACTGAGATCTCTGGAGATTCGGGCTTAGAAGCTCTACTTTTAGCTGCAGCCGCTTCCTCCAAGTACTCTCTCAGCCGTCTAGTAGGTACTAGTTTCCTCCTGAGGCCGTACTGACCTGCAGAAGAACGATTCCTCGAATCCTGAAACTAAAATATGAATATTTAATAATTATGTACAGTTAGAAAGTTAGTCTACTAAGGATGGTTGAGGCCCAAATTTCTGCTGAGTGGTTGTCGGCGCTTTCTCTCTAATTTCCCCAATTAGCTAATAAGCACTTAAGAATGATGCATAAAAGAATCCAGCTCCGTAGTCAATAGAAAGGCAGAGTACAACCTTTATTTCTGCATAAAGTGTACAAAGAAGAGTGAAGACTAAGGCACTACATGTAATGCATTAGCCTGAGACAGCCAGCACTTCCACAAAGCAGTCTAAAAAGCATGGCTCTGCCATATACCTATATACCTTCCTTATCATGATGCGGTCACCTCTACACATATTTTTTGTCTTAATGTGTTTCGGCTGGCGGTGTCATGCTAAGGTCGTTGTGGCATAATACATACATTGAACATGTTAAATGCAGATAACGTATTTTCAAATACAAATAACCATCATTTCCTCCCTTTCATAACTTTGTTACGAACAATGTATCAGGGTGATTAAATCAGTACATGTGAGTATAGTAACATAGTATCATATGAAATATGATTATATGTGTACAGTCATTATTGAAAAAACATATCAGGTGGATACATAATGATTTAAAGAAAAATGATATATCTGCTGAAGCTTATTCATCCCCAGTTCGTAGCTTCCTGGAGAGGTCCCTTGCTCATGGCTTGTCGAGTTTCCTACTAATTGTGATATATGTTGGAGTAACTATCAATACTTGAGTCGATATAAGGTATGAAAGAACACATCAACTCAGTCAAAAATAATGTGGGTAAGTAAGCAAACCACTAGTAACATAAGTAAACAATTCAAAGTCTTGTGAGTATAAGTAAACAGCTTGAAATCTTGTGAATATATCATTTCCCTCCTAGGAACCACGATACATTGAACCACAACATACTATAAGCCAATCAAAGAGTCAGGCGATCAAGACCTTACAAGAAAACAGTCAGGAAAGTTGGTCCACGGGCTGCGGCAAGCCATCACAGGCTAAGAATGTGCCAGGAGATTACCTTAACGGCTCATCGAAAGGACGGGCCCCGAAAATGATTTAGGCTTCAGGTAGTAACGCCGCTCCTCAGAACAGACCACCATCCGACTGTCACATTAGCAGGTCCATCTGGCCGGGACATCTAAAGTTATAATCAAAGAATAAATCTGAATGAATGTTATAGTATGGTAGTATTAGGATTAGTATTAGGATTTATGAATGGAAGTCATGGTAACATATTCAGAGTCATCATTTGGCCGAAAATCATCTGTGAATAGGTCATCATAGGATGAAATTGTGTGAAGGAGAGGTCGCGATTGTGGCAACAAAAAATAATTAGTGGGGCAGGAACGTAAATTGTATAGGCCTGCATACATTTCTTTGGACACAGATTTGTCAACCGCCCTAACTATAAGGCCTTGAATGCAAGGGATAACACAACAACCGCATAAGGGCAGTACAGATAGGCCCACTATCAGGTTTGACAGAATGGCAATGGCGAAGGCCTTCCATCTGCCAAACATGGACTCTAGCCATCCAGTTAGATTGGAGTCAACGCCGGAATTCTCGAAGACTCTTTAGGTATGAAAGAGCTCTAGTGATGCTCCCATCACTAGCAGTATGGTTTGGAATAATGGTACAACATGAGTCACCGAACATAGCACATACTCCACCCCTTTCAGCTAAAAACATATCAAGTGCAACACAGTTTTGCCATGACTATAAAGAAGCATGGAGTTGTTCAGCAATGGCAGATAGGGCATCATGGGTGTAGTTGACAAAGCGCTGTTGGTTATAATAGATATAATTAATCCAATCAACATTTTTGTTGATAGTAACCCACCATAGGATGGATTCAAAGCCTGCTGTGACTGGATCCCTAGCTTTAAACTCATCAGGGACCCCCCTTGGGACGCCAATCGCATTGATATAGACCTCGTCATCAAAGCTTTATAGAGGAGTATCTCTTCGAACTCTATGTTTAGGGGGAGTGGATGCTGGGCTTAAAACACCTTTGTTCAGTTCCTCTTGTGAGACCGGGACTAGTGTGAAGGGAACAATCACCATTACTCTAGCGCAAAGACCTGTCCAGCCATCATCTAGGGTAACATACAGCCAAGGGTCCCCACAAACCCAATATACATCTGGGACAGAGACTTCATTATCTTTCAAAGCAAATAATGGGTGATTTGGTTGTACAAACTCAACAAATGTGTTGGTATGTTTTTCAAACATGCACAATCCAGTTTGTGATGGTAAGACAGTTCTGTCTACCATCCAAATTGTTTCACAATTTCCAGTAAAGTTCTTCAGTTCGGGACCTGTACCAGTTGGGGCGTAGGAACAATCAGGGAAAACAGTGCTATTAATCCAAGAGGCCAGCAAATTGGTTTGATTTCCAGTAACAACTGGTGTGGTCATTGGAGAGAAATTGTCATGTTTTGATACTTGGAACAAAGGGCCTCACTCTGAAAATTATGGTACCATGAGTTACCCTTATACATCAGACACCAAAATGGGCACAGGTCGCGAGATGAGACATCAAGGTTATTACATTCAGTTGAGTTAAATGGGACAGGCCAAATCAAGGGGTGTGAGCGTCCTTTAGCACAAACCACACAAATATCTTTTGTGAAAGAACAGACAGTGAAGGACATATAGGACATCTAAACATTTGTGACCTGAAAGGAGACGTTAACATTAGATTATGTTTTGAATGTGTTCAATAAGTTGTAAAGACTAGCCATTACATGTCTAGGCAACCTAAATGATATACGTTTGTTAGACACATAGGATTGATTTTGGGCCTGTGGGCAGGGATAGTTTGCTGATTCTTTCTTATGGGTTGACAAGATCAGGGGTAGGACAACAAGGATTGAAATGATTGTTAAAATCAACAGTGTCCCTCTTAGACCACAAAGTCCAGGCCACCGGAAAAGGTGCCATGGACGTCTACACGGTGTTAGCATGATGCTGGAAGGAGGCTGTGGATGCAGAGGCCACTGACGATCCAGAGGAAGTCTCTGATGCTTGGCACTCAATGGACGGGTATTGCGGTATTAAATCAATCCACACTCTGGCATCCATGCACACATGGTCCAAGTGCAGAGAACAGCTCCGCTACCTGAGGAGACGGTGCAATACAACCAGACAGATCTACCTGGGTGCCTGGTATGGATCTCGAAACCTTTTCTAGTTGGTTGATCTCCCAGGAGTTGTCTTATTCTCTTTAGTAGGTGGGAAGCAGTACTTGGCTTGGCGAAAGTCTTGATGTAACCTGGGAAGTCGTGGGAGGGTGCGTCAAGGTTATTCAGTTGTGGCAATTTAATGGGCTGAGCAGTTGCCAGGTTTCTTCCTGGGGTGGATAAAGGAGATGCTGCCGCACAATCTACTCCTTCAAACAAGTTGATATCACACTTGAAATCCAGGGTCGCTTTGGTTTTGGAGGAGGTATTAACCACCTCCCTTTTTACATAGGTTAGATGAGTTATGTCCTGCTACTGGTTTTAGGTGATACTGACAAATACTGTGCAGACATAAATGAAAAGAAACAGTGATTTAACAGGTTATAATCGTGCTACACCTCAGTGTACTGCATGATAATACACTGACCAGGATACGTAAGTCTAGCTTTCTCATAGAAGATAAGATAAGATAAGATAAGATAAGATAGTCCTTTATTAGTCCCGCAGTGGGGACATTCACAGTGTGACAGCAGAAAGGGATAGCAAGACACTCAGTTACAAAAATTTAGATAAATAATTTACACTATATACACAATATAAATAAGAATTAAAAAAGCAATAAACAATATTATTTACAGCAAAAGACTCTTAATTGCACATGGGGGTGGGATATTGCACATAGTATTCCCTGAACATGAACATGTGTGTGTAGTTAAGTGTGTGTGTATGTGGTCCGCTGGAAGCAGTGCTGGTTGTGCAGTCTGACCGCAGCAGGAAGGAAGGACCTGCGATACCGCTCCTTCACACACTTGGGGTGAAGCAGCCTGTCGCTAAAGGAGCTGCCCAGTGCTGCCAGAGTCTCATGCATGGGGTGGGAGCTGTTCTCCAGCATGGATGCCAGCTTGGTTGTCATCCTCCTGTCTCCCACCACCTGCACTGGGTCTAAGAAGCACCCCAGGACAGAGCCGGCCCTCTTTATGAGTTTGTCCAGTCTCTTCTTATCTGCCGTCGAGATGCTACTGCCCCAGCAGACCACTCCATAGAAGATGGCAGATGCCACCACTGTGTCGAAGAACGTCCTCAGGAGCGCTCCCTGCACTCCAAAGGACCTCAATCTCCTCAGCAGGTAGAGTCTGCTCTGGCCTTTCTTGTAGAGTGCAGCAGTGTTGACTGACCAGTCCAGTTTGTTGTTCAGATGAACACCCAGGTATTTATAAGAGTCCACACTCTCGATGTTCATACCCTGGATGTTCACTGATGGAGGGGGGTGTCTGCACCTGCGGAAATCCACCACCAGTTCTTTGGTCTTTCCAGCGTTTATCTGCAGATGGTTCTGCAGACACCAGTCCACAAAGTCCTGAATAAGTTCTCTGTACTCGCTGTCCTCCTCATTGGATATAAGGCCGACGATCGCTGAGTAATCAGAGAACTTCTGGAGGTGACAGGTTGGTGAGCTGTACATGAAGTCAGCAGTGTACAGGGTGAAGAGGAACGGTGCCAAGACCGTTCCTTGAGGGGTTCCTGTGCTGCTGACCACCAAGTCAGAGACACAGTCCCGTGCCCTCACATACTGTGGTCGGTTGGTGAGGTAGTCCAGTATCCAGTTTGACAGGTGACTGTCCACTCCACAATGTCCCAACTTGTCCTTTAGAAGCCCTGGCTATATGGTGTTAAAAGCACTGGAGAAATTGAAGAAGGTGATCCTCACAGTGCTTGACAGCAGGAATAATGCAACTAAGCAAAATGAGAATAGTGACAATTGTAATTAAAATTTGAGGCAGCATTGACTGCCAATGCTGCGATTCCATCGAGGCCCACCAGGAGCCATCCTGTGGATCGATACTGGCTAGGTATTGATCACGACACTTAGTCAATATATTCAATATACTTGAAAGGTTATCTACAATCCCATCTGGGTGGATGTAGGTACAACAATGATTGCCAAACATTACACAGATATCTGCATTATCAGCCTCGGATGAATCATTCGTGAATCGTTTTGAGAGATAAAGTTTCTCAATGTCACTCAGCTTCCTGTTTTCTTGGTAATTGCATCGTCTAAACCTGTAAGACAACAAAAAAAGTCAATACATGTATAGAAACTAAATGATCACCTACCTGTTAGACAGTAGCAAACAGATAGACAGCGAGCCAAACACAGTGACAGATGGATGAACCCTTGATGCACAGATGCACCATCGGGTGGGAAGGGGAAATGGCATCCTCTTAACCTGTAAGACAACAAAGAAAATCAATACATGTATAGAAAATAAATGACCACCTACCTGTTAACCAGGTGCAGACAGAAATACAGCGAGCCGTAGACAGTGACAGATGAATGGACCCTTGATGGACAGATGCAACATCAGGGATGGAAGGGGTAATGGCATCGTCTAAACCTGTAAGACAACAAAGAAAATAAATACATGTATAGAAACTGAATGATCACCTACCTGTTAACCAGGTGCAGACAGAAATACAGCGAGCCGTAGACAGTGTCAGATGGATGGACCCTTGATGGACATATGCAACATCAGGGAGGGAAGGGGTAATGGCATCGTCTAAACCTGTAAAACAACAAAGAAAATCAATACATGTTTAGAAACTGAATGATCACCTACATGTTAGAAAGTAGCAAACAGATAGACAGCAAGCCATACACAGTGACAGACGGATGGACCCTTCATGGACAGACACAATATCAGGAAGGGAAGGGGTAATGGCATCCTCTAAACCTGTAAGACAACAAAGAAAATCAATTCATGCATAGAAACTGAATGACCACCTACCTGTTAGAAAGTAGCAAACAGATAGTCAGCGAGCCAAACACGGTGACAGATGGATGGACCCTTGATGGACAGATGCACAATCAGGGAGGGAAGGGGTAACAGCATCCTCGGAACCTGAAAGACAACAAAGAAAATAAATACATGTATAGAAACTGAATGATCACCTACCTGTTAACCAGGTGCAGACAGAAATACAGCGAGCCGTAGACAGTGACAGATGGATGGACCCTTGATGGACAGATGCAACATCAGGTAGGGATGGGGTAATGTCATCGTCTAAACCTGTAAGACAACAAAGAAAATCAAGACATGTTTAGAAACTGAATGATAACCTACCTGTTAGACAGTAGCAGACAGATAGAAAGTGAGCCGTACACAGTGACAGATGATTGGACCCTTGATGGAAAGATGCACCATCAGGGAAGGAAGGGGTAACGGCATCCTCGGAACCTGAAAGACAACAAAGAAAATCAATACATGTATAGAAACTGAATGATCACCTACTTGTTAACCAGGTGCAGATAGAAATACAGCGAGCCGTACATAGTGGCAGATGGATGGACCCTTGATAGACAGATGCACCATCAGGGAGGGAAGGGGTAATGGCATCCTCAAAACCTTAAAGACAACAAAGAAATTCAATACCTGTATAGAAACTGAATGATCACCTACCTGTTAACGAGGTGCAGACAGAAATACAGCGAGCCGTACACAGTGGCAGGTGGATGGACCCTTGATAGACAGATGCACGATCAGGGAAGGAAGGGGTAATGGCATCCTCTAATCCTGTAAGACAACAAAGAAAATCATTACATGTATAGAACCTGAATGATCACCTACCTGTTAGAAAGTAGCAAACAGATAGACAGCAAGCCGTACACAGTGACAGACGGATGGACCCTTGATGAACAGATGCACCATCAGGGAGGGAAGGGGTAATGGCATCCTCTAAACCTGTAAGACAACAAAGAAAATCAATACATGTATAGAACCTGAATGATCACCTACCTGTTAGACAGTAGCAAACAGATACAGCAAGCCGTACACAGTGACAGATGGATGGACCCTTGATGAACAGACGCACCATCAGTGAGGGAAGGGGTAATGGCATCCTCGGAACCTGAAAGACAACAAAGAAAATCAATACATGTTTAGAAACTGAATGATCACCTACCTGTTAACCAGGTGCAGACAGAAATACAGCGAGCAGTACACAGTTGCAGATGGATGGACCCTTGATAGACAGATGCACCATCAGGGAGGTAAGGGGTAATGGCATCCTCTAATCCTGAAAGACAACAAAGAAAATCAATACATGTTTAGAAACTGAATGATCACCTACCTGTTAACCAGGTGCAGACAGAAATACAGCGAGCCGTACACAGTGGCAGATGGATGGACCCTTGATGAACAGACACACCATCAGGGAGGGTAGGGGTAATGGCATCCTCTAAAATCCTCTAAAGTTGCAAACAGATAGACAGTAAGCCATACACAGTGACAGACGGATGGACCCTTGATGGATAGACGCAATATCAGGGAGGGAAGGGGTAACGGCATCGTCTAAACCTGTAAGACAACAAAGAAAATCAATACATGTATAAAACCTGAATGATTAACTACCTGTTAGATAGTAGCAAACAGATAGTTAGCAAGCCGTACACAGTGACAGATGGATGGACCCTTGATGGACAGATGCACAATCAGGGAGGGAAGGGGTAACGGCATCCTCGGAACTTGAAAGACAACAAAGAAAATCAATACATGTATAGAAACTGAATGATCACCTACCTGTTAACCAGGTGCAGACAGAAATACAGCGAACCGTAGACAGTGACAGATGGATGGACCCTTGATGGACATATGCAACATCAGGGAGGGAAGGTGTAATGGCATCGTCTAAACCTGTAAGACAACAAAGAAAATCAATACATGTTTAGAAACTGAATGATCACCTACCTGTTAGACAGCGAGCCGTAGACAGTGAGAGATGGATGGACCCTTGATGGACAGATGCACAATCAGGGAGGGAAGGGGTAACGGCATCCTCGGAACCTGAAAGACAACAAAGAAAATCAATACATGTATAGAAACTGAATGATTACCTATCTGTTAACCAAGTGCAGACAGAAATACAGAGAGCCGTACACAGTGGCAGATAGATGGACCCTTGATAGACAGATGCACCATCAGGGAGGGAAGGGGTCATGGCATCCTCTAATCCTGAAAGACAACAAAGAAAATCAATACATGTATAGAAACTGAATGATCACCTACCTGTTAACCAGGTGCAGACAGAAATACAGCGAGCCATAGACAGTGACAGATGGATGGACCCTTGATGGACAGATGCTACATCAGGGAGGGAAGGGGTAATGGAATCGTCTAAACTTGTAAGACAACAAAGAAAATCAATACATGTTTAGAAACTGAATGATCACCTACCTATTAGACAGTAGCAAACACATAGACAGCAAGCCGTACACAGTGACAGATGGATGGACCCTTGATGGACAGATGCACAATCAGGTAGTGAAGGGGTAACAGCATCCTGGGAACCTGAAAGACAATAAAGAAAACCAATACATGTAAAGAAACTGAATGATCACCTACCTGTTAACCAGGTGCAGATAGAAATACAGCGAGCCGTAGACAGTGACAGATGGATGGACCCTTGATGGACAGATGCACCATCAGGGAGGGAAGGGGTAATGGCATCCTCTAAACCTGTAAGACAACAAAGAAAATCAATAACTGTTTAGAAACTGAATGATCACCTACCTATTAGAAAGTAGCAAACACATACACAGCAAGCCGTGTACAGTGACAGATGGATGGATCCTTGATGCACAGATGCACAATCAGAGAGGGAAGGGGTAACGGCATCCTCGGAACCTGAAAGACAACAAAAAAAATCAATACATGTATAGAAACTGAAATGATCACTTATCTGTTAACCAGGTGCAGTCAGAAATACAGCGAACCGTAGACAGTGACAGATGGATGGACCCTTGATGGACAGATGCACCATCAGGGAGGGAAGGGGTAATGGCATCGTCGAAACCTGTAAGACAACAAAGAAAATCAATACATGTATAAAACCTGAATGATCACCTACCTGTTAGACAGTAGCAAACAGATAGACAGCAAGCCGTACACAGTGACAGACGGAAGGACCCTTGGCGGACAGATGCAACATCAGGGGGGGAAGGGGTAATGGCATCATCTAAACCTGTAAGACAACAAAGAAAATCAATACATGTATAAAACCTGAATGATCACCTACCTGTTAGACAGGTGCAGACAGAAAGACAGCGAGCCGTACACAGTTGCAGATGGATGGACCCTTGATGGACAGACAATATCAGGGAGGGAAGGGTTAACGGCATCGTCTAAACCTGTAAGACAACAAAGAAAATCAATACATGTACAAAACCTGAATGATTACCTACCTGTTAGATAGTAGCAAACAGATAGTCAGCAAGCCGTACACAGTGACAGATGGATGGACCCTTGATGGACAGATGCACCATCAGGGAGGGAAGGGGTAATGGCATCCTCTAATCCTGAAAGACAACAAAGAAAATCAATACATGTATAGAAACTGAATAATCACCTACCTGTTAACCAGGTGCAGACAGATAGAAAGTGAGCCATACACAGTGACAGATGATTGGACCCTTGATGGACAGATGCACCATCAGGGAGGGAAGGGGTAACGGCATCCTCGGAAACTGAAAGACAACAAATAAAATCAATACATGTATAAAAACTGAATGATCACCTACCTGTTAACCAGGTGCAGACAGATATACAGCGAGCCGTACACAGTGGCAGATGGATGGACCCTTGATATACAGCTGCACCATCAGGGAGGGAAGGGGTAATGGCATCCTCTAAACCTGTAAGACAATAAAGAAAATCAATTCATGCATAGAAACTGAATGATCACCTACCTGTTAGACAGGTGCACACAGAAAGACAGCGAGTCGTACACAGTTGCAGATGGATGGACCCTTGATGGACAGACACAGTATCAGAGAGGGAAGGGGTAATGGCATCGTCTAAACCTGTAAGACAACAAAGAAGATCAATACATGTATAAAACCTGAATGATTACCTACCTGTTTGCTACTATCTAACAGATGGTCAGCAAGCCGTACACAGTGACAGATGGATGGACCCTTGATGGACAGATGCACAATCAGAGAGGGAAGGAGTAACAGCATCCTCGGAACCTGAAAGACAACAAAGAAAATAAATACATGTTTAGAAACTGAATGATCACCTACCTGTTAGAAAGTAGCAAACACATAGACAGCAAGCCGTACACAGTGACAGATGGATGGACCCTTGATGAACAGACGCACCATCAGGTAGGGATGGGGTAATGGCATCGTCTAAACCTGTAAGACAACAAAGAAAATCAATACATGTATAGAAACTGAATGATCACCTACCTGTTAGACAGTAGCAAACAGATAGACAGCGAGCCACAGACAGTGAGAGATGGATGGACCCTTGATGGACAGATGCACCATCAGGGAGGGAAGGGGTAACGGCATCCTCGGAACCTGAAAAACAACAAAGAAAATCAATACATGTATAGAAACTGAATGATCACCTACCTGTTAACCAGGTGCAGACAGATATACAGCGAGCCGTACACAGTGGAAGATGGATGGACCCTTGATAGACAGATGCACCATCAGGGAGGGAAGGGGTAATGGCATCCTCTAAACCTGTAAGACAACAAAGAAAATCAATAACTGTTTAGAAACTGAATGATCACCTACCTGTTAGAAAGTAGCAAACAGATAGACAGCAAGCCATACACAGTGACAGACGGATGGACCCTTGATGGACAGACGCAATATCAGGGAGGGAAGGGGTAACGGCATCGTCTAAACCTGTAAGACAACAAAGAAAATCAATATATGTATAAAACCTGAATGATCACCTACCTGTTAGACAAGTGCAGACAGAAAGACAGCGTGCCGTACACAGTTGCAGATGGATGGACCCTTGATGGACAGACAATATCAGGGAGGAAAGGGGTAATGGCATCGTCTAAACCTGTAAGACAACAAAGAAAATCAATACATGTATAAAACCTGAATGATTACCTACCTGTTAACCAGGTGCAGACAGAAATACAGCGAGCCGTAGATATTGACAGATGGATGGACCCTTGATGGAAAGATGCAATATCAGGGAGGGAAGGGGTAATGGAATCGTCTAAACCTGAAAGAAAACAAAGAAAATCAATACATGTTTAGAAACTGAATGATCACCTATCTGTTAGAAAGTAGCAAACAGATAGACAGCGAGCCGGAGACAGTGAGAGATGGATGGACCCTTGATGGACAGATGCACAATCAGGTAGGGAAGGGGTAACGGCATCCTCGGAACCAGAAAGACAACAAATAAAATCAATACATGTATAGAAACTGAATGATCACCTACCTGTTAGAGAGGTGCAGACAGAAAGACAGCGTGCCGTACACAGTTGCAGATGGATGGACCCTTGATGGACAGACAATATCAGGGAGGAAAGGGGTAACGGCATCGTCTAAACCTGTAAGACAACAAAGAAAACCAATACATGTATAAAACCTGAATGATTACCTACCTGTTAACCAGGTGCAGACAGAAATACAGTGAACCGTAGACAGTGACAGATGGATGGACCCTTGATGGACATATGCAAAATCAGGGAGGGAAGGGGTAAAGGCATCATCTAAACCTGTAAGACAACAAAGAAAATCAATACATGTTTAGAAACTGAATGATCACCTACCTCTTAGAAAGTAGCAAACAGATAGACAGCAAGCCGTACACAGTGACAGACGGATGGACCCTTGATGGACAGACGCAATTTCAGGGAGGGAAGGGGTAACGGCATCGTCTAAACCTGTAAGACAACAAAGAAAATCAATACATGTATAAAACCTGAATGATTACCTACCTGTTAGACAGTAGCAAACAGATAGTCAGCAAGCCGTACACAGTGACACATGGATGGACCCTTGATGGACAGATGCACAATCAGGGAGGGAAGGGGTAATGGCATCGTCTAAACCTGTAAGACAACAAAGAAAATCAATACATGTATAGAACCTAAATGATCACCTACCTGTTAGAAAGTTGCAAACAGATAGACAGTAAGCCATACACAGTGACAGACGGATGAACCCTTGATGGACAGATGCACCATCAGGGAGGGAAGGGGTAACGGCATCCTCTGAACCTGTAAGACAACAAAGAAAATCAAGACATGTTTAGAAACTGAATGATCACCTACCTGTTAGACAGTAGGAGACAGATAGAAAGTGAGCCGTACACAGTGACAGATGATTGGACCCTTGATGGACAGATGCACCATCAGGGAGGGAAGGGGTAACGGCATCCTCGGAACCTGAAAGACAACAAAGAAAATCAATAACTGTTTAGAAACTGAATGATCACCTACCTGTTAGAAAGTAGCAAACAGATAGACAGCAAGCCATACACAGTGACAGACGGATGGACCCTTGATGGACAGACGCAATATCAGGGAGGGAAGGGGTAACGGAATCGTCTAAACCTGTAAGACAACAAAGAAAATCAATACATGTATAAAACCTGAATGATTACCTACCTGTTAGATAGTAGCAAACAGATAGTCAGCAAGCCGTACACAGTGACAGATGGATGGACCCTTGATGGACAGACGCAATATCAGGGAGGGAAGGGGTAACGGCATCCTCGGAACCTGAAAGACAACAAAGAAAATCAATACATGTATAGAAACTGAATGATCACCTACCTGTTAACCAGGTGCAGACAGATATACAGCGAGCCGTACACAGTGGCAGATGGATGGACCCTTGATAGACAGATGCACCATCAGGGAGAGAAGGGGTAATGGCATCGTCTAAACCTGTAAGACAACAAAGAAAATCAATAACTTTAGAAACTGAATGATAACCTACCTTTTAACCAGGTGCAGACAGAAATACAGCGAGCCGTAGATATTGACAGATGGATGGACCCTTGATGGAAAGATGCAACATCAGGGAGGGAAGGGGTAATGGAATCGTCTAAACCTGTAAGAAAACAAAGAAAATCAATACATGTTTAGAAACTGAATGATCACCTATCTGTTAGAAAGTAGCAAACAGATAGACAGCGAGCCGTAGACAGTGAGAGATGGATGGACCCTTGATGGACAGATGCACCATCAGGGAGGGAAGGGGTAACGGCATCCTCGGAACCAGAAAGACAACAAATAAAATCAATACATGTATAGAAACTGAATGATCACCTTCCTGTTAGAGAGGTGCAAACAGATAGTCAGCAAGCCGTACACAGTGACAGATGGATGGACCCTTGATGGACAGATGCACAATCAGGGAGGGAAGGGATAACGGCATCTTCGGAACCTGTAAGACATCAAAGAAAATCAATACATGTTTAGAAACTGAATGATCACCTACCTGTTAACCAGGTGCAGACAGAAATCCAGCGAGCCATACACAGTGACAGATGGATGGACCCTTAATGGACATATGCAAAATCAGGGAGGGAAGGGGTAATGGCATCGTCTAAACCTGTAAGACAACAAAGAAAATCAATACATGTTTAGAAACTGAATGATCACCTACCTCTTAGAAAGTAGCAAACAGATAGACAGCAAGCCATACACAGTGACAGACGGATGGACCCTTGATGGACAGACGCAATATCAGGGAGGGAAGGGGTAACGGCATCGTCTAAACCTGTAAGACAACTAAGAAAATCAATACATGTATAAAACCTGAATGATTACCTACCTGTTAGATAGTAGCAAACAGATAGACAGCAAGCCGTACACAGTGACAGATGGATGGAACCTTGATGGACAGATGCACAATCAGAGAGGGAAGGAGAAACGGCATCCTCGGAACCTGAAAGACAACAAAGAAAATCAATACATGTATAAAACCTGAATGATAACCTACCTGTTAGACAGTAGCAGTCAGATAGAAAGTGAGCCGTACACAGTGACAGATGATTGGACCCTTGATGGAAAGATGCACCATCAGGGAAGGAAGGGGTAACGGCATCCTCGGAACCTGAAAGACAACAAAGAAAATCAATACATGTATAGAAACTGAATGATCACCTACCTGTTAACCAGGTGCAGACAGATAGTCAGCAAGCCGTACACAGTGGCAGATGGATGGACCCTTGATAGACAGATGCACCATCAGGGAGGGAAGGGGTAATGGCATCGTCTAAACCTGTAAGACAACAAAGAAAATCAATAAATGTTTAGAAACTGAATGATCACCTACCTGTTAGAAAGTAGCAAACAGATAGACAGCAAGCCATACACAGTGACAGGCGGATGGACCCTTGATGGACAGATGCACAATCAGAGAGGGAAGGGGTAACGGCATCCTCGGAACCTGAAAGACAACAAAGAAAATCAATACATGTATAGAAACTGAATGATAACCTATCTTTTAACCAGGTGCAGACAGAAATACAGCGAGCCGTAGATATTGACAGATGGATGGACCCTTGATGGAAAGATGCAACATCAGGGAGGGAAGGGGTAATGGAATCGTCTAAACCTGTAAGAAAACAAAAAAAATCAATACATGTTTAGAAACTGAATGATCACCTATCTGTTAGAAAGTAGCAAACAGATAGACAGCAAGCCGTAGACAGTGAGAGATGAATGGACCCTTGATGGACAGATGCACAATCAGGGAGGGAAGGGGTAACGGCATCCTCTAAACCTGTAAGACAACAAAGAAAATCAATACATGTACAAAACCTGAATGATTACCTACCTGTTAGATAGTAGCAAACAGATAGTCAGCAAGCCGTACACAGTGACAGATGGATGGACCCTTGATGGACAGATGCACCATCAGGGAGGGAAGGGGTAATGGCATCCTCGGAAACTGAAAGACAACAAATAAAATCAATACATGTATAAAAACTGAATGATCACCTACCTGTTAACCAGGTGCAGACAGATAGAAAGTGAGCCATACACAGTGACAGATGATTGGACCCTTGATGGACAGATGCACCATCAGGGAGGGAAGGGGTAACGGCATCCTCGGAAACTGAAAGACAACAAATAAAATCAATACATGTATAAAAACTGAATGATCACCTACCTGTTAACCAGGTGCAGACAGATATACAGCGAGCCGTACACAGTGGCAGATGGATGGACCCTTGATATACAGCTGCACCATCAGGGAGGGAAGGGGTAATGGCATCCTCTAAACCTGTAAGACAATAAAGAAAATCAATTCATGCATAGAAACTGAATGATCACCTACCTGTTAGACAGGTGCACACAGAAAGACAGCGAGTCGTACACAGTTGCAGATGGATGGACCCTTGATGGACAGACACAGTATCAGGGAGGGAAGGGGTAATGGCATCGTCTAAACCTGTAAGACAACAAAGAAGATCAATACATGTATAAAACCTGAATGATTACCTACCTGTTTGCTACTATCTAACAGATGGTCAGCAAGCCGTACACAGTGACAGATGGATGGACCCTTGATGGACAGATGCACAATCAGAGAGGGAAGGAGTAAAAGCTTCCTCGGAACCTGAAAGACAACAAAGAAAATAAATACATGTTTAGAAACTGAATGATCACCTACCTGTTAGAAAGTAGCAAACACATAGACAGCAAGCCGTACACAGTGACAGATGGATGGACCCTTGATGAACAGACGCACCATCAGGTAGGGATGGGGTAATGGCATCGTCTAAACCTGTAAGACAACAAAGAAAATCAATACATGTATAGAAACTGAATGATCACCTACCTGTTAGACAGTAGCAAACAGATAGACAGCGAGCCACAGACAGTGAGAGATGGATGGACCCTTGATGGACAGATGCACCATCAGGGAGGGAAGGGGTAACGGCATCCTCGGAACCTTAAAAACAACAAAGAAAATCAATACATGTATAGAAACTGAATGATCACCTACCTGTTAACCAGGTGCAGACAGATATACAGCGAGCCGTACACAGTGGAAGATGGATGGACCCTTGATAGACAGATGCACCATCAGGGAGGGAAGGGGTAATGGCATCCTCTAAACCTGTAAGACAACAAAGAAAATCAATAACTGTTTAGAAACTGAATGATCACCTACCTGTTAGAAAGTAGCAAACAGATAGACAGCAGGCCATACACAGTGACAGACGGATGGACCCTTGATGGACAGACGCAATATCAGGGAGGGAAGGGGTAACGGCATCGTCTAAACCTGTAAGACAACAAAGAAAATCAATATATGTATAAAACCTGAATGATCACCTACCTGTTAGACAGGTGCAGACAGAAAGACAGCGTGCCGTACACAGTTGCAGATGGATGGACCCTTGATGGACAGACAATATCAGGGAGGAAAGGGGTAACGGCATCGTCTAAACCTGTAAGACAACAAAGAAAATCAATACATGTACAAAACCTGAATGATTACCTACCTGTTAACCAGGTGCAGACAGAAATACAGCGAGCCGTAGATATTGACAGATGGATGGACCCTTGATGGAAAGATGCAATATCAGGGAGGGAAGGGGTAATGGAATCGTCTAAACCTGAAAGAAAACAAAGAAAATCAATACATGTTTAGAAACTGAATGATCACCTATCTGTTAGAAAGTAGCAAACAGATAGACAGCGAGCCGGAG
Source organism: Salminus brasiliensis (assembly GCF_030463535.1). Lineage (NCBI taxonomy): Eukaryota > Metazoa > Chordata > Actinopteri > Characiformes > Bryconidae > Salminus > Salminus brasiliensis. Next base: position 17,073,194 of record NC_132880.1, read on the forward strand.
ACAGTGAGAGATGGATGGACCCTTGATGGACAGATGCACAATCAGGTAGGGAAGGGGTAACGGCATCCTCGGAACCAGAAAGACAACAAATAAAATCAATACATGTATAGAAACTGAATGATCACCTACCTGTTAGAGAGGTGCAGACAGAAAGACAGCGTGCCGTACACAGTTGCAGATGGATGGACCCTTGATGGACAGACAATATCAGGGAGGAAAGGGGTAACGGCATCGTCTAAACCTGTAAGACAACAAAGAAAACCAATACATGTATAAAACCTGAATGATTACCTACCTGTTAACCAGGTGCAGACAGAAATACAGTAAACCGTAGACAGTGACAGATGGATGGACCCTTGATGGACATATGCAAAATCAGGGAGGGAAGGGGTAATGGCATCGTCTAAACCTGTAAGACAACAAAGAAAATCAATACATGTTTAGAAACTGAATGATCACCTACCTCTTAGAAAGTAGCAAACAGATAGACAGCAAGCCGTACACAGTGACAGACGGATGGACCCTTGATGGACAGACGCAATATCAGGGAGGGAAGGGGTAACGGCATCGTCTAAACCTGTAAGACAACAAAGAAAATCAATACATGTATAAAACCTGAATGATTACCTACCTGTTAGACAGTAGCAAACAGATAGTCAGCAAGCCGTACACAGTGACACATGGATGGACCCTTGATGGACAGATGCACAATCAGGGAGGGAAGGGGTAATGGCATCGTCTAAACCTGTAAGACAACAAAGAAAATCAATACATGTATAGAACCTAAATGATCACCTACCTGTTAGACAGTAGCAAAGTGATAGACAGCAAGCCGTACACAGTGACAGATGGATGGACCCTTGATAAACAGACGCACCATCAGGGATGGAAGGGGTAATGGCATCCTCTAAACCTGTAAGACAACAAAGAAAATCAATAACTGTTTAGAAACTGAATGATCACCTACCTGTTAGAAAGTAGGAGACAGATAGAAAGTGAGCCGTACACAGTGACAGATGATTGGACCCTTGATGGACAGATGCACCATCAGGGAGGGAAGGGGTAACGGCATCCTCGGAACCTGAAAGACAACAAAGAAAATCAATAACTGTTTAGAAACTGAATGATCACCTACCTGTTAGAAAGTAGCAAACAGATAGACAGCAAGCCATACACAGTGACAGATGGATGGACCCTTGATGGACAGACGCAATATCAGGGAGGGAAGGGGTAACGGAATCGTCTAAACCTGTAAGACAACAAAGAAAATCAATACATGTATAAAACCTGAATGATTACCTACCTGTTAGATAGTAGCAAACAGATAGTCAGCAAGCCGTACACAGTGACAGATGGATGGACCCTTGATGGACAGACGCAATATCAGGGAGGGAAGGGGTAACGGCATCCTCGGAACCTGAAAGACAACAAAGAAAATCAATACATGTATAGAAACTGAATGATCACCTACCTGTTAACCAGGTGCAGACAGATATACAGCGAGCCGTACACAGTGGCAGATGGATGGACCCTTGATAGACAGATGCACCATCAGGGAGAGAAGGGGTAATGGCATCGTCTAAACCTGTAAGACAACAAAGAAAATCAATAACTTTAGAAACTGAATGATCACCTACCTGTCAGAAAGTAGCAAACAGATAGACAGCAAGCCATACACAGTGACAGACGGATGGACCCTTGATGGACAGATGCACAATCAGGGAGGGAAGGGGTAACGGCATCCTCGGAACCTGAAAGACAACAAAGAAAATCAATACATGTATAGAAACTGAATGATAACCTACCTTTTAACCAGGTGCAGACAGAAATACAGCGAGCCGTAGATATTGACAGATGGATGGACCCTTGATGGAAAGATGCAACATCAGGGAGGGAAGGGGTAATGGAATCGTCTAAACCTGTAAGAAAACAAAGAAAATCAATACATGTTTAGAAACTGAATGATCACCTATCTGTTAGAAAGTAGCAAACAGATAGACAGCGAGCCGTAGACAGTGAGAGATGGATGGACCCTTGATGGACAGATGCACCATCAGGGAGGGAAGGGGTAACGGCATCCTCGGAACCAGAAAGACAACAAATAAAATCAATACATGTATAGAAACTGAATGATCACCTACCTGTTAGAGAGGTGCAAACAGATAGTCAGCAAGCCGTACACAGTGACAGATGGATGGACCCTTGATGGACAGATGCACAATCAGGGAGGGAAGGGATAACGGCATCTTCGGAACCTGTAAAACATCAAAGAAAATCAATACATGTTTAGAAACTGAATGATCACCTACCTGTTAACCAGGTGCAGACAGAAATCCAGCGAGCCATACACAGTGACAGATGGATGGACCCTTAATGGACATATGCAAAATCAGGGAGGGAAGGGGTAATGGCATCGTCTAAACCTGTAAGACAACAAAGAAAATCAATACATGTTTAGAAACTGAATGATCACCTACCTCTTAGAAAGTAGCAAACAGATAGACAGCAAGCCATACACAGTGACAGACGGATGGACCCTTGATGGACAGACGCAATATCAGGGAGGGAAGGGGTAACGGCATCGTCTAAACCTGTAAGACAACTAAGAAAATCAATACATGTATAAAACCTGAATGATTACCTACCTGTTAGATAGTAGCAAACAGATAGACAGCAAGCCGTAGACAGTGAGAGATGAATGGACCCTTGATGGACAGATGCACAATCAGGGAGGGAAGGGGTAACGGCATCCTCTAAACCTGTAAGACAACAAAGAAAATCAATACATGTACAAAACCTGAATGATTACCTACCTGTTAGATAGTAGCAAACAGATAGTCAGCAAGCCGTACACAGTGACAGATGGATGGACCCTTGATGGACAGATGCACCATCAGGGAGGGAAGGGGTAATGGCATCCTCGGAAACTGAAAGACAACAAATAAAATCAATACATGTATAAAAACTGAATGATCACCTACCTGTTAACCAGGTGCAGACAGATAGAAAGTGAGCCATACACAGTGACAGATGATTGGACCCTTGATGGACAGATGCACCATCAGGGAGGGAAGGGGTAACGGCATCCTCGGAAACTGAAAGACAACAAATAAAATCAATACATGTATAAAAACTGAATGATCACCTACCTGTTAACCAGGTGCAGACAGATATACAGCGAGCCGTACACAGTGGCAGATGGATGGACCCTTGATATACAGCTGCACCATCAGGGAGGGAAGGGGTAATGGCATCCTCTAAACCTGTAAGACAATAAAGAAAATCAATTCATGCATAGAAACTGAATGATCACCTACCTGTTAGACAGGTGCACACAGAAAGACAGCGAGTCGTACACAGTTGCAGATGGATGGACCCTTGATGGACAGACACAGTATCAGGGAGGGAAGGGGTAATGGCATCGTCTAAACCTGTAAGACAACAAAGAAGATCAATACATGTATAAAACCTGAATGATTACCTACCTGTTTGCTACTATCTAACAGATGGTCAGCAAGCCGTACACAGTGACAGATGGATGGACCCTTGATGGACAGATGCACAATCAGAGAGGGAAGGAGTAACAGCATCCTCGGAACCTGAAAGACAACAAAGAAAATAAATACATGTTTAGAAACTGAATGATCACCTACCTGTTAGAAAGTAGCAAACACATAGACAGCAAGCCGTACACAGTGACAGATGGATGGACCCTTGATGAACAGACGCACCATCAGGTAGGGATGGGGTAATGGCATCGTCTAAACCTGTAAGACAACAAAGAAAATCAATACATGTATAGAAACTGAATGATCACCTACCTGTTAGACAGTAGCAAACAGATAGACAGCGAGCCACAGACAGTGAGAGATGGATGGACCCTTGATGGACAGATGCACCATCAGGGAGGGAAGGGGTAACGGCATCCTCGGAACCTGAAAAACAACAAAGAAAATCAATACATGTATAGAAACTGAATGATCACCTACCTGTTAACCAGGTGCAGACAGATATACAGCGAGCCGTACACAGTGACAGACGGATGGACCCTTGATGGACAGATGCAATATCAGGGAGGGAAGGGGTAACGGCATCGTCTAAACCTGTAAGACAACAAAGAAAATCAATATATGTATAAAACCTGAATGATCACCTACCTGTTAGACAGGTGCAGACAGAAAGACAGCGTGCCGTACACAGTTGCAGATGGATGGACCCTTGATGGACAGACAATATCAGGGAGGAAAGGGGTAACGGCATCGTCTAAACCTGTAAGACAACAAAGAAAATCAATACATGTACAAAACCTGAATGATTACCTACCTGTTAACCAGGTGCAGACAGAAATACAGCGAGCCGTAGATATTGACAGATGGATGGACCCTTGATGGAAAGATGCAATATCAGGGAGGGAAGGGGTAATGGAATCGTCTAAACCTGAAAGAAAACAAAGAAAATCAATACATGTTTAGAAACTGAATGATCACCTATCTGTTAGAAAGTAGCAAACAGATAGACAGCGAGCCGGAGACAGTGAGAGATGGATGGACCCTTGATGGACAGATGCACAATCAGGTAGGGAAGGGGTAACGGCATCCTCGGAACCAGAAAGACAACAAATAAAATCAATACATGTATAGAAACTGAATGATCACCTACCTGTTAGAGAGGTGCAGACAGAAAGACAGCGTGCCGTACACAGTTGCAGATGGATGGACCCTTGATGGACAGACAATATCAGGGAGGAAAGGGGTAACGGCATCGTCTAAACCTGTAAGACAAAAAAGAAAACCAATACATGTATAAAACCTGAATGATTACCTACCTGTTAACCAGGTGCAGACAGAAATACAGTGAACCGTAGACAGTGACAGATGGATGGACCCTTGATGGACATATGCAAAATCAGGGAGGGAAGGGGTAATGGCATCGTCTAAACCTGTAAGACAACAAAGAAAATCAATACATGTTTAGAAACTGAATGATCACCTACCTCTTAGAAAGTAGCAAACAGATAGACAGCAAGCCGTACACAGTGACAGACGGATGGACCCTTGATGGACAGACGCAATATCAGGGAGGGAAGGGGTAACGGCATCGTCTAAACCTGTAAGACAACAAAGAAAATCAATACATGTATAAAACCTGAATGATTACCTACCTGTTAGACAGTAGCAAACAGATAGTCAGCAAGCCGTACACAGTGACACATGGATGGACCCTTGATGGACAGATGCACAATCAGGGAGGGAAGGGGTAATGGCATCGTCTAAACCTGTAAGACAACAAAGAAAATCAATACATGTATAGAACCTAAATGATCACCTACCTGTTAGACAGTAGCAAAGAGATAGACAGCAAGCCGTACACAGTGACAGATGGATGGACCCTTGATAAACAGACGCACCATCAGGGATGGAAGGGGTAATGGCATCCTCTAAACCTGTAAGACAACAAAGAAAATCAATAACTGTTTAGAAACTGAATGATCACCTATCTGTTAGAAAGTAGCAAACAGATAGACAGCAAGCCATACACAGTGACAGGCGGATGGACCCTTGATGGACAGATGCACAATCAGGGAGGGAAGGGGTAATGGAATCGTCTAAACCTGTAAGAAAACAAAGAAAATCAATACATGTTTAGAAACTGAATGATCACCTATCTGTTAGAAAGTAGCAAACAGATAGACAGCAAGCCGTAGACAGTGAGAGATGAATGGACCCTTGATGGACAGATGCACAATCAGGGAGGGAAGGGGTAACGGCATCCTCGGAACCAGAAAGACAACAAATAAAATCAATACATGTATAGAAACTGAATGATCACCTACCTGTTAGACAGGTGCAGACAGAAAGACAGCGTGCCGTACACAGTTGCAGATGGATGGACCCTTGATGGACAGACAATATCAGGGAGGGAAGGGGTAACGGCATTGTCTACACCTGTAAGACAACAAAGAAATTCAATACATGTATAAAATCTGAATGATTACCTACCTGTTAGATAGTAGCAAACAGATAGTCAGCAAGCCATACACAGTGACAGATGGATGGACCCTTGATGGACAGATGCACAATCAGGGAGGGAAGTGGTAACGGCATCTTCGGAACCTGTAAGACAACAAAGAAAATCAATACATGTATAGAAACTGAATGATCACCTACCTGTTAACCAGGTGCAGACAGATATACAGCGAGCCGTACACAGTGGCAGATGGATGGACCCTTGATAGACAGATGCACCATCAGGGAGAGAAGGGGTAATGGCATCGTCTAAACCTGTAAGACAACAAAGAAAATCAATAACTTTAGAAACTGAATGATCACCTACCTGTCAGAAAGTAGCAAACAGATAGACAGCAAGCCATACACAGTGACAGACGGATGGACCCTTGATGGACATATGCACAATCAGAGAGGGAAGGGGTAATGGCATCCTCTAAACCTGTAAGACAACAAAGAAAATCAATACATGTATAGAACCTGAATGATCACCTACCTGTTAGACAGTAGCAAACAGATACAGCAAGCCGTAGACAGTGAGAGATGAATGGACCCTTGATGGACAGATGCACAATCAGGGAGGGAAGGGGTAACGGCATCCTCGGAACCAGAAAGACAACAAATAAAATCAATACATGTATAGAAACTGAATGATCACCTACCTGTTAGACAGGTGCAGACAGAAAGACAGCGTGCCGTACACAGTTGCAGATGGATGGACCCTTGATGGACAGACAATATCAGGGAGGGAAGGGGTAACGGCATTGTCTACACCTGTAAGACAACAAAGAAATTCAATACATGTATAAAATCTGAATGATTACCTACCTGTTAGATAGTAGCAAACAGATAGTCAGCAAGCCGTACACAGTGACAGATGGATGGACCCTTGATGGACAGATGCACAATCAGGGAGGGAAGTGGTAACGGCATCTTCGGAACCTGTAAGACAACAAAGAAAATCAATACATGTATAGAAACTGAATGATCACCTACCTGTTAACCAGGTGCAGACAGATATACAGCAAGCCGTACACAGTGGCGGATGGATGGACCCTTGATAGACAGATGCACCATCATGGAGGGAAGGGGTAATGGCATCGTCTAAACCTGTAAGACAACAAAGAAAATCAATAACTTTAGAAACTGAATGATCACCTACCTGTCAGAAAGTAGCAAACAGATAGACAGCAAGCCATACACAGTGACAGACGGATGGACCCTTGATGGACATATGCACAATCAGAGAGGGAAGGGGTAATGGCATCGTCTAAACCTGTAAGACAACAAAGAAAATCAATACATGTTTAGAAACTGAATGATCACCTACCTCTTAGAAAGTAGCAAACAGATCGACAGCAAGCCATACACAGTGACAGACGGATGGACCCTTGATGGACAGACGCAATATCAGGGAGGGAAGGGGTAACGGCATCGTCTAAACCTGTAAGACAACTAAGAAAATCAATACATGTATAAAACCTGAATGATTACCTACCTGTTAGATAGTAGCAAACAGATAGACAGCAAGCCGTACACAGTGACAGAAGGATGGAACCTTGATGGACAGATGCACAATCAGAGAGGGAAGGAGTAACGGCATCCTCGGAACCTGAAAGACAACAAAGAAAATCAATACATGTATAAAACCTGAATGATAACCTACCTGTTAGACAGTAGCAGTCAGATAGAAAGTGAGCCGTACACAGTGACAGATGATTGGACCCTTGATGGAAAGATGCACCATCAGGGAAGGAAGGGGTAACGGCATCCTCGGAACCTGAAAGACAACAAAGAAAATCAATACATGTATAGAAACTGAATGATCACCTACCTGTTAACCAGGTGCAGACAGATAGTCAGCAAGCCGTACACAGTTGCGGATGGATGTACCCTTGATGGACAGACAATATCAGGGAGGGAAGGGGTAACGGCATTGTCTACACCTGTAAGACAACAAAGAAATTCAATACATGTATAAAATCTGAATGATTACCTACCTGTTAGATAGTAGCAAACAGATAGTCAGCAAGCCGTACACAGTGACAGATGGATGGACCCTTGATGGACAGATGCACAATCAGGGAAGGAAGTGGTAACGGCATCTTCGGAACCTGTAAGACAACAAAGAAAATCAATACATGTATAGAAACTGAATGATCACCTACCTGTTAACCAGGTGCAGACAGATATACAGCGAGCCGTACACAGTGGCAGATGGATGGACCCTTGATAGACAGATGCACCATCAGGGAGAGAAGGGGTAATGGCATCGTCTAAACCTGTAAGACAACAAAGAAAATCAATAACTTTAGAAACTGAATGATCACCTACCTGTCAGAAAGTAGCAAACAGATAGACAGCAAGCCATACACAGTGACAGACGGATGGACCCTTGATGGACAGATGCACAATCAGGGAGGGAAGGGGTAACGGCATCCTCGGAACCTGAAAGACAACAAAGAAAATCAATACATGTATAGAAACTGAATGATAACCTACCTTTTAACCAGGTGCAGACAGAAATACAGCGAGCCGTAGATATTGACAGATGGATGGACCCTTGATGGAAAGATGCAACATCAGGGAGGGAAGGGGAAATGGAATCGTCTAAACCTGTAAGAAAACAAAGAAAATCAATACATGTTTAGAAACTGAATGATCACCTATCTGTTAGAAAGTAGCAAACAGATAGACAGCGAGCCGTAGACAGTGAGAGATGGATGGACCCTTGATGGACAGATGCACCATCAGGGAGGGAAGGGGTAACGGCATCCTCGGAACCAGAAAGACAACAAATAAAATCAATACATGTATAGAAACTGAATGATCACCTACCTGTTAGAGAGGTGCAAACAGATAGTCAGCAAGCCGTACACAGTGACAGATGGATGGACCCTTGATGGACAGATGCACAATCAGGGAGGGAAGGGATAACGGCATCTTCGGAACCTGTAAGACATCAAAGAAAATCAATACATGTTTAGAAACTGAATGATCACCTACCTGTTAACCAGGTGCAGACAGAAATCCAGCGAGCCATACACAGTGACAGATGGATGGACCCTTAATGGACATATGCAAAATCAGGGAGGGAAGGGGTAATGGCATCGTCTAAACCTGTAAGACAACAAAGAAAATCAATACATGTTTAGAAACTGAATGATCACCTACCTCTTAGAAAGTAGCAAACAGATAGACAGCAAGCCATACACAGTGACAGACGGATGGACCCTTGATGGACAGACGCAATATCAGGGAGGGAAGGGGTAACGGCATCGTCTAAACCTGTAAGACAACTAAGAAAATCAATACATTTATAAAACCTGAATGATTACCTACCTGTTAGATAGTAGCAAACAGATAGACAGCAAGCCGTACACAGTGACAGATGGATGGAACCTTGATGGACAGATGCACAATCAGAGAGGGAAGGGGTAACGGCATCCTCGGAACCTGAAAGACAACAAAGAAAATCAATACATGTATAAAACCTGAATGATAACCTACCTGTTAGACAGTAGCAGTCAGATAGAAAGTGAGCCGTACACAGTGACAGATGATTGGACCCTTGATGGAAAGATGCACCATCAGGGAAGGAAGGGGTAACGGCATCCTCGGAACCTGAAAGACAACAAAGAAAATCAATACATGTATAGAAACTGAATGATCACCTACCTGTTAACCAGGTGCAGACAGATAGTCAGCAAGCCGTACACAGTGGCAGATGGATGGACCCTTGATAGACAGATGCACCATCAGGGAGGGAGGGGGTAATGGCATCGTCTAAACCTGTAAGACAACAAAGAAAATCAATAAATGTTTAGAAACTGAATGATCACCTACCTGTTAGAAAGTAGCAAACAGATAGACAGCAAGCCATACACAGTGACAGGCGGATGGACCCTTGATGGACAGATGCACAATCAGAGAGGGAAGGGGTAACGGCATCCTCGGAACCTGAAAGACAACAAAGAAAATCAATACATGTATAGAAACTGAATGATAACCTATCTTTTAACCAGGTGCAGACAGAAATACAGCGAGCCGTAGATATTGACAGATGGATGGACCCTTGATGGAAAGATGCAACATCAGGGAGGGAAGGGGTAATGGAATCGTCTAAACCTGTAAGAAAACAAAAAAAATCAATACATGTTTAGAAACTGAATGATCACCTATCTGTTAGAAAGTAGCAAACAGATAGACAGCAAGCCGTAGACAGTGAGAGATGAATGGACCCTTGATGGACAGATGCACAATCAGGGAGGGAAGGGGTAACGGCATCCTCGGAACCAGAAAGACAACAAATAAAATCAATACATGTATAGAAACGGAATGATCACCTACCTGTTAGACAGGTGCAGACAGAAAGACAGCGTGCCGTACACAGTTGTAGATGGATGGACCCTTGATGGACAGACAATATCAGGGAGGGAAGGGGTAACGGCATCGTCTACACCTGTAAGACAACAAAGAAATTCAATACATGTATAAAATCTGAATGATTACCTACCTGTTAGATAGTAGCAAACAGATAGTCAGCAAGCCGTACACAGTGACAGATGGATGGACCCTTGATGGACAGATGCACAATCAGGGAGGGAAGGGGTAACGGCATCTTCGGAACCTGTAAGACAACAAAGAAAATCAATACATGTTTAGAAACTGAATGATCACCTACCTGTTAACCAGGTGCAGACAGAAATACAGTGAACCATAGACAGTGACAGATGGATGGACCCTTGATGGACAGACGCAATATCAGGGAGGGAAGGGGTAACGGCATCGTCTAAACCTGTAAGACAACAAAGAAAATCAATACATGTTTAGAAACTGAATGATCACCTACCTGTTAGAAAGTAGCAAACAGATAGACAGCAAGCCGTACACAGTGACACATGGATGGACCCTTGATGGACAGATGCACAATCAGGGAGGGAAGGGGTAACGGCATCCTCAGAATCTGATAGACAACAAAGAAAATCAATACATGTATAGAAACTGAATGATCACTTACCTGTTAACCAGGTGCAGACAGAAATCCAGCGAGCCATACACAGTGGCAGATGGATGGACCCTTGATGGACAGATGCACAATCAGGGAGGGAAGGGGTAATGGCATCGTCTAAACCTCTAAGACAACAAAGAAAATCAATACATGTATAGCACCTAAATGATCACCTACCTGTTAGACAGTAGCAAAGAGATAGACAGCAAGCCGTACACAGTGACAGATGGATGGACCCTTGATGAACAGACGCACCATCAGGTAGGGATGGGGCAATGGCATCGTCTAAACCTGTAAGACAACAAAGAAAATCAATACATGTTTAGAAACTGAATGATCACCTACCTGTTAGAAAGTAGCAAACAGATAGACAGCAAGCCATACATAGTGACAGACGGATGGACCCTTGATGGACAGATGCACAATCAGGGAGTGAAGGGGTAACGGCATCCTCGGAACCTGAAAGACAACAAAGAAAATCAATACATGTATAGAAACTAAATGATAACCTACCTTTTAACCAGGTGCAGACAGAAATACAGCGAGCCGTAGATATTGACAGATGGATGGACCTTTGATGGAAAGATGCAACATCAGGGAGGGAAGGGGTAATGGAATCGTCTAAACCTGTAAGAAAACAAAGAAAATCAATACATGTTTAGAAACTGAATGATCACCTATCTGTTAGAAAGTAGCAAACAGATAGACAGCGAGCCGTAGACAGTGAGAGATGGATGGACCCTTGATGGACAGATGCACAATCAGGGAGGGAAGGGGTAACGGCATCCTCGGAACCAGAAAGACAACAAATAAAATCAATACATGTATAGAAACTGAATGATTACCTACCTGTTAACCAGGTGCAGACAGAAATACAGCGAGCCGTACACAGTGGCAGATGGATGGACCCTTGATAGACAGATGCACCATCAGGGAGGGAAGGGGTAATGGCATCCTCTAATCCTGAAAGACAACAAAGAAAATCAATTCATGCATAGAAACTGAATGATCACCTACCTGTTAGACAGGTGCACACAGAAAGACAGCGAGTCGTACACAGTTGCAGATGGATGGACCCTTGTTCGACAGACACAAAATCAGGGAGGGAAGGGGTAACGGCATCGTCCACACCTGTAAGACAACAAAGAAAATCAATACATGTTTAGAAACTGAATGATCACCTACCTGTTAGACAGTAGCAGACAGATAGAAAGTGAGCCGTACACAGCGACAGATGATTGGACCCTTGATGGACAGATGCACCATCAGGGAGGGAAGGGGTAACGGCATCCTCGGAACCTGAAAGACAACAAAGAAAATCAATACATGTATAGAAACTGAATGATCACCTACCTGTTAACCAGGTGCAGACAGATAGTCAGCAAGCCGTACACAGTGGCGGATGGATGGACCCTTGATAGACATATGCACCATCAGGGAGGGAAGGGGTAATGGCATCGTCTAAACCTGTAAGACAACAAAGAAAATCAATAACTGTTTAGAAACTGAATGATCACCTACCTGTTAGAAAGTAGCAAACAGATAGACAGCAAGCCATACACAGTGACAGGCGGATGGACCCTTGATGGACAGATGCACAATCAGGGAGGGAAGGGGTAATGGAATCGTCTAAACCTGTAAGAAAACAAAGAAAATCAATACATGTTTAGAAACTGAATGATCACCTATCTGTTAGAAAGTAGCAAACAGATAGACAGCAAGCCGTAGACAGTGAGAGATGAATGGACCCTTGATGGACAGATGCACAATCAGGGAGGGAAGGGGTAACGGCATCCTCGGAACCAGAAAGACAACAAATAAAATCAATACATGTATAGAAACTGAATGATCACCTACCTGTTAGACAGGTGCAGACAGAAAGACAGCGTGCCGTACACAGTTGCAGATGGATGGACCCTTGATGGACAGACAATATCAGGGAGGGAAGGGGTAACGGCATTGTCTACACCTGTAAGACAACAAAGAAATTCAATACATGTATAAAATCTGAATGATTACCTACCTGTTAGATAGTAGCAAACAGATAGTCAGCAAGCCGTACACAGTGACAGATGGATGGACCCTTGATGGACAGATGCACAATCAGGGAGGGAAGGGGTAACGGCATCTTCGGAACCTGTAAGACAACAAAGAAAATCAATACATGTATAGAAACTGAATGATCACCTACCTGTTAACCAGGTGCAGACAGATATACAGCGAGCCGTACACAGTGGCAGATGGATGGACCCTTGATAGACAGATGCACCATCAGGGAGAGAAGGGGTAATGGCATCGTGTAAACCTGTAAGACAACAAAGAAAATCAATAACTTTAGAAACTGAATGATCACCTACCTGTTAGAAAGTAGCAAACAGATAGACAGCAAGCCATACACAGTGACAGACGGATGGACCCTTGATGGACATATGCACAATCAGAGAGGGAAGGGGTAATGGCATCGTCTAAACCTGTAAGACAACAAAGAAAATCAATACATGTTTAGAAACTGAATGATCACCTACCTCTTAGAAAGTAGCAAACAGATAGACAGCAAGCCATACACAGTGACAGACGGATGGACCCTTGATGGACAGACGCAATATCAGGGAGGGAAGGGGTAACGGCATCGTCTAAACCTGTAAGACAACTAAGAAAATCAATACATGTATAAAACCTGAATGATTACCTACCTGTTAGATAGTAGCAAACAGATAGACAGCAAGCCGTACACAGTGACAGATGGATGGAACCTTGATGGACAGATGCACAATCAGAGAGGGAAGGAGTAACGGCATCCTCGGAACCTGAAAGACAACAAAGAAAATCAATACATGTATAAAACCTGAATGATAACCTACCTGTTAGACAGTAGCAGTCAGATAGAAAGTGAGCCGTACACAGTGACAGATGATTGGACCCTTGATGGAAAGATGCACCATCAGGGAAGGAAGGGGTAACGGCATCCTCGGAACCTGAAAGACAACAAAGAAAATCAATACATGTATAGAAACTGAATGATCACCTACCTGTTAACCAGGTGCAGACAGATAGTCAGCAAGCCGTACACAGTGGCGGATGGATGGACCCTTGATAGACAGATGCACCATCAGGGAGGGAAGGGGTAATGGCATCGTCTAAACCTGTAAGACAACAAAGAAAATCAATAACTGTTTAGAAACTGAATGATCACCTACCTGTTAGAAAGTAGCAAACAGATAGACAGCAAGCCATACACAGTGACAGGCGGATGGACCCTTGATGGACAGATGCACAATCAGGGAGGGAAGGGGTAATGGAATCGTCTAAACCTGTAAGAAAACAAAGAAAATCAATACATGTTTAGAAACTGAATGATCACCTATCTGTTAGAAAGTAGCAAACAGATAGACAGCAAGCCGTAGACAGTGAGAGATGAATGGACCCTTGATGGACAGATGCACAATCAGGGAGGGAAGGGGTAAAAGCATCCTCGGAACCAGAAAGACAACAAATAAAATCAATACATGTATAGAAACTGAATGATCACCTACCTGTTAGACAGGTGCAGACAGAAAGACAGCGTGCCGTACACAGTTGCAGATGGATGGACCCTTGATGGACAGACAATATCAGGGAGGCAAGGGGTAACGGCATCGTCTACACCTGTAAGACAACAAAGAAATTCAATACATGTATAAAATCTGAATGATTACCTACCTGTTAGATAGTAGCAAACAGATAGTCAGCAAGCCGTACACAGTGACAGATGGATGGACCCTTGATGGACAGATGCACAATCAGGGAGGGAAGGGGTAACGGCATCTTCGGAACCTGTAAGACAACAAAGAAAATCAATACATGTTTAGAAACTGAATGATCACCTACCTGTTAACCAGGTGCAGACAGAAATACAGTGAACCGTAGACAGTGACAGATGGATGGACCCTTGATGGACATATGCAACATCAGGGAGGGAAGGGGTAATGGCATCGTCTAAACCTGTAAGACAACAAAGAAAATCAATACATGTTTAGAAACTGAATGATCACCTACCTCTTAGAAAGTAGCAAACAGATAGACAGCAAGCCGTACACAGTGACAGACGGATGGACCCTTGATGGACAGACGCAATATCAGGGAGGGAAGGGGTAACGGCATCGTCTAAACCTGTAAGACAACAAAGAAAATCAATACATGTATAAAACCTGAATGATTACCTACCTGTTAGACAGTAGCAAACAGATAGTCAGCAAGCCGTACACAGTGACACATGGATGGACCCTTGATGGACAGATGCACAATCAGGGAGGGAAGGGGTAACGGCATCCTCAGAATCTGATAGACAACAAAGAAAATAAATACATGTATAGAAACTGAATGATCACTTACCTGTTAACCAGGTGCAGACAGAAATCCAGCGAGCCATACACAGTGGCAGATGGATGGACCCTTGATGGACAGATGCACAATCAGGGAGGGAAGGGGTAATGGCATCGTCTAAACCTCTAAGACAACAAAGAAAATCAATACATGTATAGCACCTAAATGATCACCTACCTGTTAGACAGTAGCAAAGAGATAGACAGCAAGCCGTACACAGTGACAGATGGAAGGACCCTTGATAAACAGACGCACCATCAGGGAGGGAAGGGGTAATGGCATCCTCTAAACCTGTAAGACAACAAAGAAAATCAATAACTGTTTAGAAACTGAATGATCACCTACCTGTTAGACAGTAGCAATCAGATAGACAGCAAGCCGTACACAGTGACAGATGGATGGACCCTTGATGAACAGACGCACCATCAGGTAGGGATGGGGCAATGGCATCGTCTAAACCTGTAAGACAACAAAGAAAATCAATACATGTTTAGAAACTGAATGATCACCTACCTGTTAGAAAGTAGCAAACAGATAGACAGCAAGCCATACACAGTGACAGACGGATGGACCCTTGATGGACAGATGCACAATCAGGGAGGGAAGGGGTAACGGCATCCTCGGAACCTGAAAGACAACAAAGAAAATCAATACATGTATAGAAACTAAATGATAACCTACCTTTTAACCAGGTGCAGACAGATAGAAAGTGAGCCGTACACAGTGACAGATGATTGGACCCTTGATGGAAAGATGCACCATCAGGGAAGGAAGGGGTAACGGCATCCTCGGAACCTGAAAGACAACAAAGAAAATCAATACATGTATAGAAACTGAATGATCACCTACCTGTTAACCAGGTGCAGACAGATAGTCAGCAAGCCGTACACAGTGGCGGATGGATGGACCCTTGATAGACAGATGCACCATCAGGGAGGGAAGGGGTAATGGCATCGTCTAAACCTGTAAGACAACAAAGAAAATCAATAACTGTTTAGAAACTGAATGATCACCTACCTGTTAGAAAGTAGCAAACAGATAGACAGCAAGCCATACACAGTGACAGGCGGATGGACCCTTGATGGACAGATGCACAATCAGGGAGGGAAGGGGTAATGGAATCGTCTAAACCTGTAAGAAAACAAAGAAAATCAATACATGTTTAGAAACTGAATGATCACCTATCTGTTAGAAAGTAGCAAACAGATAGACAGCAAGCCGTAGACAGTGAGAGATGAATGGACCCTTGATGGACAGATGCACAATCAGGGAGGGAAGGGGTAACGGCATCCTCGGAACCAGAAAGACAACAAATAAAATCAATACATGTATAGAAACTGAATGATCACCTACCTGTTAGACAGGTGCAGACAGAAAGACAGCGTGCCGTACACAGTTGCAGATGGATGGACCCTTGATGGACAGACAATATCAGGGAGGGAAGGGGTAACGGCATCGTCTACACCTGTAAGACAACAAAGAAATTCAATACATGTATAAAATCTGAATGATTACCTACCTGTTAACCAGGTGCAGACAGATAGTCAGCAAGCCGTACACAGTGACAGATGGATGGACCCTTGATGGACAGATGCACAATCAGGGAGGGAAGGGGTAACGGCATCTTCGGAACCTGTAAGACAACAAAGAAAATCAATACATGTTTAGAAACTGAATGATCACCTACCTGTTAACCAGGTGCAGACAGAAATACAGTGAACCGTAGACAGTGACAGATGGATGGACCCTTGATGGACATATGCAACATCAGGGAGGGAAGGGGTAATGGCATCGTCTAAACCTGTAAGACAACAAAGAAAATCAATACATGTTTAGAAACTGAATGATCACCTACCTCTTAGAAAGTAGCAAACAGATAGACAGCAAGCCATACACAGTGACAGACGGATGGACCCTTGATGGACAGACGCAATATCAGGGAGGGAAGGGGTAACGGCATCGTCTAAACCTGTAAGACAACTAAGAAAATCAATACATTTATAAAACCTGAATGATTACCTACCTGTTAGATAGTAGCAAACAGATAGACAGCAAGCCATACACAGTGACAGATGGATGGAACCTTGATGGACAGATGCACAATCAGAGAGGGAAGGGGTAACGGCATCCTCGGAACCTGAAAGACAACAAAGAAAATCAATACATGTATAAAACCTGAATGATAACCTACCTGTTAGACAGTAGCAGTCAGATAGAAAGTGAGCCGTACACAGTGACAGATGATTGGACCCTTGATGGAAAGATGCACCATCAGGGAAGGAAGGGGTAACGGCATCCTCGGAACCTGAAAGACAACAAAGAAAATCAATACATGTATAGAAACTGAATGATCACCTACCTGTTAGAAAGTAGCAAACAGATAGACAGCAAGCCATACATAGTGACAGACGGATGGACCCTTGATGGACAGATGCACAATCAGGGAGTGAAGGGGTAACGGCATCCTCGGAACCTGAAAGACAACAAAGAAAATCAATACATGTATAGAAACTAAATGATAACCTACCTTTTAACCAGGTGCAGACAGAAATACAGCGAGCCGTAGATATTGACAGATGGATGGACCTTTGATGGAAAGATGCAACATCAGGGAGGGAAGGGGTAATGGAATCGTCTAAACCTGTAAGAAAACAAAGAAAATCAATACATGTTTAGAAACTGAATGATCACCTATCTGTTAGAAAGTAGCAAACAGATAGACAGCGAGCCGTAGACAGTGAGAGATGGATGGACCCTTGATGGACAGATGCACAATCAGGGAGGGAAGGGGTAACGGCATCCTCGGAACCAGAAAGACAACAAATAAAATCAATACATGTATAGAAACTGAATGATTACCTACCTGTTAACCAGGTGCAGACAGAAATACAGCGAGCCGTACACAGTGGCAGATGGATGGACCCTTGATAGACAGATGCACCATCAGGGAGGGAAGGGGTAATGGCATCCTCTAATCCTGAAAGACAACAAAGAAAATCAATTCATGCATAGAAACTGAATGATCACCTACCTGTTAGACAGGTGCACACAGAAAGACAGCGAGTCGTACACAGTTGCAGATGGATGGACCCTTGTTCGACAGACACAAAATCAGGGAGGGAAGGGGTAACGGCATCGTCCACACCTGTAAGACAACAAAGAAAATCAATACATGTTTAGAAACTGAATGATCACCTACCTGTTAGACAGTAGCAGACAGATAGAAAGTGAGCCGTACACAGCGACAGATGATTGGACCCTTGATGGACAGATGCACCATCAGGGAGGGAAGGGGTAACGGCATCCTCGGAACCTGAAAGACAACAAAGAAAATCAATACATGTATAGAAACTGAATGATCACCTACCTGTTAACCAGGTGCAGACAGATAGTCAGCAAGCCGTACACAGTGGCGGATGGATGGACCCTTGATAGACATATGCACCATCAGGGAGGGAAGGGGTAATGGCATCGTCTAAACCTGTAAGACAACAAAGAAAATCAATAACTGTTTAGAAACTGAATGATCACCTACCTGTTAGAAAGTAGCAAACAGATAGACAGCAAGCCATACACAGTGACAGGCGGATGGACCCTTGATGGACAGATGCACAATCAGGGAGGGAAGGGGTAATGGAATCGTCTAAACCTGTAAGAAAACAAAGAAAATCAATACATGTTTAGAAACTGAATGATCACCTATCTGTTAGAAAGTAGCAAACAGATAGACAGCAAGCCGTAGACAGTGAGAGATGAATGGACCCTTGATGGACAGATGCACAATCAGGGAGGGAAGGGGTAACGGCATCCTCGGAACCAGAAAGACAACAAATAAAATCAATACATGTATAGAAACTGAATGATCACCTACCTGTTAGACAGGTGCAGACAGAAAGACAGCGTGCCGTACACAGTTGCAGATGGATGGACCCTTGATGGACAGACAATATCAGGGAGGGAAGGGGTAACGGCATTGTCTACACCTGTAAGACAACAAAGAAATTCAATACATGTATAAAATCTGAATGATTACCTACCTGTTAGATAGTAGCAAACAGATAGTCAGCAAGCCGTACACAGTGACAGATGGATGGACCCTTGATGGACAGATGCACAATCAGGGAGGGAAGGGGTAACGGCATCTTCGGAACCTGTAAGACAACAAAGAAAATCAATACATGTATAGAAACTGAATGATCACCTACCTGTTAACCAGGTGCAGACAGATATACAGCGAGCCGTACACAGTGGCAGATGGATGGACCCTTGATAGACAGATGCACCATCAGGGAGAGAAGGGGTAATGGCATCGTGTAAACCTGTAAGACAACAAAGAAAATCAATAACTTTAGAAACTGAATGATCACCTACCTGTTAGAAAGTAGCAAACAGATAGACAGCAAGCCATACACAGTGACAGACGGATGGACCCTTGATGGACATATGCACAATCAGAGAGGGAAGGGGTAATGGCATCGTCTAAACCTGTAAGACAACAAAGAAAATCAATACATGTTTAGAAACTGAATGATCACCTACCTCTTAGAAAGTAGCAAACAGATAGACAGCAAGCCATACACAGTGACAGACGGATGGACCCTTGATGGACAGACGCAATATCAGGGAGGGAAGGGGTAACGGCATCGTCTAAACCTGTAAGACAACTAAGAAAATCAATACATGTATAAAACCTGAATGATTACCTACCTGTTAGATAGTAGCAAACAGATAGACAGCAAGCCGTACACAGTGACAGATGGATGGAACCTTGATGGACAGATGCACAATCAGAGAGGGAAGGAGTAACGGCATCCTCGGAACCTGAAAGACAACAAAGAAAATCAATACATGTATAAAACCTGAATGATAACCTACCTGTTAGACAGTAGCAGTCAGATAGAAAGTGAGCCGTACACAGTGACAGATGATTGGACCCTTGATGGAAAGATGCACCATCAGGGAAGGAAGGGGTAACGGCATCCTCGGAACCTGAAAGACAACAAAGAAAATCAATACATGTATAGAAACTGAATGATCACCTACCTGTTAACCAGGTGCAGACAGATAGTCAGCAAGCCGTACACAGTGGCGGATGGATGGACCCTTGATAGACAGATGCACCATCAGGGAGGGAAGGGGTAATGGCATCGTCTAAACCTGTAAGACAACAAAGAAAATCAATAACTGTTTAGAAACTGAATGATCACCTACCTGTTAGAAAGTAGCAAACAGATAGACAGCAAGCCATACACAGTGACAGGCGGATGGACCCTTGATGGACAGATGCACAATCAGGGAGGGAAGGGGTAATGGAATCGTCTAAACCTGTAAGAAAACAAAGAAAATCAATACATGTTTAGAAACTGAATGATCACCTATCTGTTAGAAAGTAGCAAACAGATAGACAGCAAGCCGTAGACAGTGAGAGATGAATGGACCCTTGATGGACAAATGCACAATCAGGGAGGGAAGGGGTAAAAGCATCCTCGGAACCAGAAAGACAACAAATAAAATCAATACATGTATAGAAACTGAATGATCACCTACCTGTTAGACAGGTGCAGACAGAAAGACAGCGTGCCGTACACAGTTGCAGATGGATGGACCCTTGATGGACAGACAATATCAGGGAGGCAAGGGGTAACGGCATCGTCTACACCTGTAAGACAACAAAGAAATTCAATACATGTATAAAATCTGAATGATTACCTACCTGTTAGATAGTAGCAAACAGATAGTCAGCAAGCCGTACACAGTGACAGATGGATGGACCCTTGATGGACAGATGCACAATCAGGGAGGGAAGGGGTAACGGCATCTTCGGAACCTGTAAGACAACAAAGAAAATCAATACATGTTTAGAAACTGAATGATCACCTACCTGTTAACCAGGTGCAGACAGAAATACAGTGAACCGTAGACAGTGACAGATGGATGGACCCTTGATGGACATATGCAACATCAGGGAGGGAAGGGGTAATGGCATCGTCTAAACCTGTAAGACAACAAAGAAAATCAATACATGTTTAGAAACTGAATGATCACCTACCTCTTAGAAAGTAGCAAACAGATAGACAGCAAGCCGTACACAGTGACAGACGGATGGACCCTTGATGGACAGACGCAATATCAGGGAGGGAAGGGGTAACGGCATCGTCTAAACCTGTAAGACAACAAAGAAAATCAATACATGTATAAAACCTGAATGATTACCTACCTGTTAGACAGTAGCAAACAGATAGTCAGCAAGCCGTACACAGTGACACATGGATGGACCCTTGATGGACAGATGCACAATCAGGGAGGGAAGGGGTAACGGCATCCTCAGAATCTGATAGACAACAAAGAAAATAAATACATGTATAGAAACTGAATGATCACTTACCTGTTAACCAGGTGCAGACAGAAATCCAGCGAGCCATACACAGTGGCAGATGGATGGACCCTTGATGGACAGATGCACAATCAGGGAGGGAAGGGGTAATGGCATCGTCTAAACCTCTAAGACAACAAAGAAAATCAATACATGTATAGCACCTAAATGATCACCTACCTGTTAGACAGTAGCAAAGAGATAGACAGCAAGCCGTACACAGTGACAGATGGAAGGACCCTTGATAAACAGACGCACCATCAGGGAGGGAAGGGGTAATGGCATCCTCTAAACCTGTAAGACAACAAAGAAAATCAATAACTGTTTAGAAACTGAATGATCACCTACCTGTTAGACAGTAGCAATCAGATAGACAGCAAGCCGTACACAGTGACAGATGGATGGACCCTTGATGAACAGACGCACCATCAGGTAGGGATGGGGCAATGGCATCGTCTAAACCTGTAAGACAACAAAGAAAATCAATACATGTTTAGAAACTGAATGATCACCTACCTGTTAGAAAGTAGCAAACAGATAGACAGCAAGCCATACACAGTGACAGACGGATGGACCCTTGATGGACAGATGCACAATCAGGGAGGGAAGGGGTAACGGCATCCTCGGAACCTGAAAGACAACAAAGAAAATCAATACATGTATAGAAACTAAATGATAACCTACCTTTTAACCAGGTGCAGACAGATAGAAAGTGAGCCGTACACAGTGACAGATGATTGGACCCTTGATGGAAAGATGCACCATCAGGGAAGGAAGGGGTAACGGCATCCTCGGAACCTGAAAGACAACAAAGAAAATCAATACATGTATAGAAACTGAATGATCACCTACCTGTTAACCAGGTGCAGACAGATAGTCAGCAAGCCGTACACAGTGGCGGATGGATGGACCCTTGATAGACAGATGCACCATCAGGGAGGGAAGGGGTAATGGCATCGTCTAAACCTGTAAGACAACAAAGAAAATCAATAACTGTTTAGAAACTGAATGATCACCTACCTGTTAGAAAGTAGCAAACAGATAGACAGCAAGCCATACACAGTGACAGGCGGATGGACCCTTGATGGACAGATGCACAATCAGGGAGGGAAGGGGTAATGGAATCGTCTAAACCTGTAAGAAAACAAAGAAAATCAATACATGTTTAGAAACTGAATGATCACCTATCTGTTAGAAAGTAGCAAACAGATAGACAGCAAGCCGTAGACAGTGAGAGATGAATGGACCCTTGATGGACAGATGCACAATCAGGGAGGGAAGGGGTAACGGCATCCTCGGAACCAGAAAGACAACAAATAAAATCAATACATGTATAGAAACTGAATGATCACCTACCTGTTAGACAGGTGCAGACAGAAAGACAGCGTGCCGTACACAGTTGCAGATGGATGGACCCTTGATGGACAGACAATATCAGGGAGGGAAGGGGTAACGGCATCGTCTACACCTGTAAGACAACAAAGAAATTCAATACATGTATAAAATCTGAATGATTACCTACCTGTTAACCAGGTGCAGACAGATAGTCAGCAAGCCGTACACAGTGACAGATGGATGGACCCTTGATGGACAGATGCACAATCAGGGAGGGAAGGGGTAACGGCATCTTCGGAACCTGTAAGACAACAAAGAAAATCAATACATGTTTAGAAACTGAATGATCACCTACCTGTTAACCAGGTGCAGACAGAAATACAGTGAACCGTAGACAGTGACAGATGGATGGACCCTTGATGGACATATGCAACATCAGGGAGGGAAGGGGTAATGGCATCGTCTAAACCTGTAAGACAACAAAGAAAATCAATACATGTTTAGAAACTGAATGATCACCTACCTCTTAGAAAGTAGCAAACAGATAGACAGCAAGCCATACACAGTGACAGACGGATGGACCCTTGATGGACAGACGCAATATCAGGGAGGGAAGGGGTAACGGCATCGTCTAAACCTGTAAGACAACTAAGAAAATCAATACATTTATAAAACCTGAATGATTACCTACCTGTTAGATAGTAGCAAACAGATAGACAGCAAGCCGTACACAGTGACAGATGGATGGAACCTTGATGGACAGATGCACAATCAGAGAGGGAAGGGGTAACGGCATCCTCGGAACCTGAAAGACAACAAAGAAAATCAATACATGTATAAAACCTGAATGATAACCTACCTGTTAGACAGTAGCAGTCAGATAGAAAGTGAGCCGTACACAGTGACAGATGATTGGACCCTTGATGGAAAGATGCACCATCAGGGAAGGAAGGGGTAACGGCATCCTCGGAACCTGAAAGACAACAAAGAAAATCAATACATGTATAGAAACTGAATGATCACCTACCTGTTAACCAGGTGCAGACAGATAGTCAGCAAGCCGTACACAGTGGCAGATGGATGGACCCTTGATAGACAGATGCACCATCAGGGAGGGAGGGGGTAATGGCATCGTCTAAACCTGTAAGACAACAAAGAAAATCAATAAATGTTTAGAAACTGAATGATCACCTACCTGTTAGAAAGTAGCAAACAGATAGACAGCAAGCCATACACAGTGACAGGCGGATGGACCCTTGATGGACAGATGCACAATCAGAGAGGGAAGGGGTAACGGCATCCTCGGAACCTGAAAGACAACAAAGAAAATCAATACATGTATAGAAACTGAATGATAACCTATCTTTTAACCAGGTGCAGACAGAAATACAGCGAGCCGTAGATATTGACAGATGGATGGACCCTTGATGGAAAGATGCAACATCAGGGAGGGAAGGGGTAATGGAATCGTCTAAACCTGTAAGAAAACAAAAAAAATCAATACATGTTTAGAAACTGAATGATCACCTATCTGTTAGAAAGTAGCAAACAGATAGACAGCAAGCCGTAGACAGTGAGAGATGAATGGACCCTTGATGGACAGATGCACAATCAGGGAGGGAAGGGGTAACGGCATCCTCGGAACCAGAAAGACAACAAATAAAATCAATACATGTATAGAAACGGAATGATCACCTACCTGTTAGACAGGTGCAGACAGAAAGACAGCGTGCCGTACACAGTTGTAGATGGATGGACCCTTGATGGACAGACAATATCAGGGAGGGAAGGGGTAACGGCATCGTCTACACCTGTAAGACAACAAAGAAATTCAATACATGTATAAAATCTGAATGATTACCTACCTGTTAGATAGTAGCAAACAGATAGTCAGCAAGCCGTACACAGTGACAGATGGATGGACCCTTGATGGACAGATGCACAATCAGGGAGGGAAGGGGTAACGGCATCTTCGGAACCTGTAAGACAACAAAAAAAATCAATACATGTTTAGAAACTGAATGATCACCTACCTGTTAACCAGGTGCAGACAGAAATACAGTGAACCATAGACAGTGACAGATGGATGGACCCTTGATGGACAGACGCAATATCAGGGAGGGAAGGGGTAACGGCATCGTCTAAACCTGTAAGACAACAAAGAAAATCAATACATGTTTAGAAACTGAATGATCACCTACCTGTTAGAAAGTAGCAAACAGATAGACAGCAAGCCGTACACAGTGACACATGGATGGACCCTTGATGGACAGATGCACAATCAGGGAGGGAAGGGGTAACGGCATCCTCAGAATCTGATAGACAACAAAGAAAATCAATACATGTATAGAAACTGAATGATCACTTACCTGTTAACCAGGTGCAGACAGAAATCCAGCGAGCCATACACAGTGGCAGATGGATGGACCCTTGATGGACAGATGCACAATCAGGGAGGGAAGGGGTAATGGCATCGTCTAAACCTCTAAGACAACAAAGAAAATCAATACATGTATAGCACCTAAATGATCACCTACCTGTTAGACAGTAGCAAAGAGATAGACAGCAAGCCGTACACAGTGACAGATGGATGGACCCTTGATGAACAGACGCACCATCAGGTAGGGATGGGGCAATGGCATCGTCTAAACCTGTAAGACAACAAAGAAAATCAATACATGTTTAGAAACTGAATGATCACCTACCTGTTAGAAAGTAGCAAACAGATAGACAGCAAGCCATACATAGTGACAGACGGATGGACCCTTGATGGACAGATGCACAATCAGGGAGTGAAGGGGTAACGGCATCCTCGGAACCTGAAAGACAACAAAGAAAATCAATACATGTATAGAAACTAAATGATAACCTACCTTTTAACCAGGTGCAGACAGAAATACAGCGAGCCGTAGATATTGACAGATGGATGGACCTTTGATGGAAAGATGCAACATCAGGGAGGGAAGGGGTAATGGAATCGTCTAAACCTGTAAGAAAACAAAGAAAATCAATACATGTTTAGAAACTGAATGATCACCTATCTGTTAGAAAGTAGCAAACAGATAGACAGCGAGCCGTAGACAGTGAGAGATGGATGGACCCTTGATGGACAGATGCACAATCAGGGAGGGAAGGGGTAACGGCATCCTCGGAACCAGAAAGACAACAAATAAAATCAATACATGTATAGAAACTGAATGATTACCTACCTGTTAACCAGGTGCAGACAGAAATACAGCGAGCCGTACACAGTGGCAGATGGATGGACCCTTGATAGACAGATGCACCATCAGGGAGGGAAGGGGTAATGGCATCCTCTAATCCTGAAAGACAACAAAGAAAATCAATTCATGCATAGAAACTGAATGATCACCTACCTGTTAGACAGGTGCACACAGAAAGACAGCGAGTCGTACACAGTTGCAGATGGATGGACCCTTGTTCGACAGACACAAAATCAGGGAGGGAAGGGGTAACGGCATCGTCCACACCTGTAAGACAACAAAGAAAATCAATACATGTTTAGAAACTGAATGATCACCTACCTGTTAGACAGTAGCAGACAGATAGAAAGTGAGCCGTACACAGCGACAGATGATTGGACCCTTGATGGACAGATGCACCATCAGGGAGGGAAGGGGTAACGGCATCCTCGGAACCTGAAAGACAACAAAGAAAATCAATACATGTATAGAAACTGAATGATCACCTACCTGTTAACCAGGTGCAGACAGATAGTCAGCAAGCCGTACACAGTGGCGGATGGATGGACCCTTGATAGACATATGCACCATCAGGGAGGGAAGGGGTAATGGCATCGTCTAAACCTGTAAGACAACAAAGAAAATCAATAACTGTTTAGAAACTGAATGATCACCTACCTGTTAGAAAGTAGCAAACAGATAGACAGCAAGCCATACACAGTGACAGGCGGATGGACCCTTGATGGACAGATGCACAATCAGGGAGGGAAGGGGTAATGGAATCGTCTAAACCTGTAAGAAAACAAAGAAAATCAATACATGTTTAGAAACTGAATGATCACCTATCTGTTAGAAAGTAGCAAACAGATAGACAGCAAGCCGTAGACAGTGAGAGATGAATGGACCCTTGATGGACAGATGCACAATCAGGGAGGGAAGGGGTAACGGCATCCTCGGAACCAGAAAGACAACAAATAAAATCAATACATGTATAGAAACTGAATGATCACCTACCTGTTAGACAGGTGCAGACAGAAAGACAGCGTGCCGTACACAGTTGCAGATGGATGGACCCTTGATGGACAGACAATATCAGGGAGGGAAGGGGTAACGGCATTGTCTACACCTGTAAGACAACAAAGAAATTCAATACATGTATAAAATCTGAATGATTACCTACCTGTTAGATAGTAGCAAACAGATAGTCAGCAAGCCGTACACAGTGACAGATGGATGGACCCTTGATGGACAGATGCACAATCAGGGAGGGAAGGGGTAACGGCATCTTCGGAACCTGTAAGACAACAAAGAAAATCAATACATGTATAGAAACTGAATGATCACCTACCTGTTAACCAGGTGCAGACAGATATACAGCGAGCCGTACACAGTGGCAGATGGATGGACCCTTGATAGACAGATGCACCATCAGGGAGAGAAGGGGTAATGGCATCGTGTAAACCTGTAAGACAACAAAGAAAATCAATAACTTTAGAAACTGAATGATCACCTACCTGTTAGAAAGTAGCAAACAGATAGACAGCAAGCCATACACAGTGACAGACGGATGGACCCTTGATGGACATATGCACAATCAGAGAGGGAAGGGGTAATGGCATCGTCTAAACCTGTAAGACAACAAAGAAAATCAATACATGTTTAGAAACTGAATGATCACCTACCTCTTAGAAAGTAGCAAACAGATAGACAGCAAGCCATACACAGTGACAGACGGATGGACCCTTGATGGACAGACGCAATATCAGGGAGGGAAGGGGTAACGGCATCGTCTAAACCTGTAAGACAACTAAGAAAATCAATACATGTATAAAACCTGAATGATTACCTACCTGTTAGATAGTAGCAAACAGATAGACAGCAAGCCGTACACAGTGACAGATGGATGGAACCTTGATGGACAGATGCACAATCAGAGAGGGAAGGAGTAACGGCATCCTCGGAACCTGAAAGACAACAAAGAAAATCAATACATGTATAAAACCTGAATGATAACCTACCTGTTAGACAGTAGCAGTCAGATAGAAAGTGAGCCGTACACAGTGACAGATGATTGGACCCTTGATGGAAAGATGCACCATCAGGGAAGGAAGGGGTAACGGCATCCTCGGAACCTGAAAGACAACAAAGAAAATCAATACATGTATAGAAACTGAATGATCACCTACCTGTTAACCAGGTGCAGACAGATAGTCAGCAAGCCGTACACAGTGGCGGATGGATGGACCCTTGATAGACAGATGCACCATCAGGGAGGGAAGGGGTAATGGCATCGTCTAAACCTGTAAGACAACAAAGAAAATCAATAACTGTTTAGAAACTGAATGATCACCTACCTGTTAGAAAGTAGCAAACAGATAGACAGCAAGCCATACACAGTGACAGGCGGATGGACCCTTGATGGACAGATGCACAATCAGGGAGGGAAGGGGTAATGGAATCGTCTAAACCTGTAAGAAAACAAAGAAAATCAATACATGTTTAGAAACTGAATGATCACCTATCTGTTAGAAAGTAGCAAACAGATAGACAGCAAGCCGTAGACAGTGAGAGATGAATGGACCCTTGATGGACAGATGCACAATCAGGGAGGGAAGGGGTAAAAGCATCCTCGGAACCAGAAAGACAACAAATAAAATCAATACATGTATAGAAACTGAATGATCACCTACCTGTTAGACAGGTGCAGACAGAAAGACAGCGTGCCGTACACAGTTGCAGATGGATGGACCCTTGATGGACAGACAATATCAGGGAGGCAAGGGGTAACGGCATCGTCTACACCTGTAAGACAACAAAGAAATTCAATACATGTATAAAATCTGAATGATTACCTACCTGTTAGATAGTAGCAAACAGATAGTCAGCAAGCCGTACACAGTGACAGATGGATGGACCCTTGATGGACAGATGCACAATCAGGGAGGGAAGGGGTAACGGCATCTTCGGAACCTGTAAGACAACAAAGAAAATCAATACATGTTTAGAAACTGAATGATCACCTACCTGTTAACCAGGTGCAGACAGAAATACAGTGAACCGTAGACAGTGACAGATGGATGGACCCTTGATGGACATATGCAACATCAGGGAGGGAAGGGGTAATGGCATCGTCTAAACCTGTAAGACAACAAAGAAAATCAATACATGTTTAGAAACTGAATGATCACCTACCTCTTAGAAAGTAGCAAACAGATAGACAGCAAGCCGTACACAGTGACAGACGGATGGACCCTTGATGGACAGACGCAATATCAGGGAGGGAAGGGGTAACGGCATCGTCTAAACCTGTAAGACAACAAAGAAAATCAATACATGTATAAAACCTGAATGATTACCTACCTGTTAGACAGTAGCAAACAGATAGTCAGCAAGCCGTACACAGTGACACATGGATGGACCCTTGATGGACAGATGCACAATCAGGGAGGGAAGGGGTAACGGCATCCTCAGAATCTGATAGACAACAAAGAAAATAAATACATGTATAGAAACTGAATGATCACTTACCTGTTAACCAGGTGCAGACAGAAATCCAGCGAGCCATACACAGTGGCAGATGGATGGACCCTTGATGGACAGATGCACAATCAGGGAGGGAAGGGGTAATGGCATCGTCTAAACCTCTAAGACAACAAAGAAAATCAATACATGTATAGCACCTAAATGATCACCTACCTGTTAGACAGTAGCAAAGAGATAGACAGCAAGCCGTACACAGTGACAGATGGAAGGACCCTTGATAAACAGACGCACCATCAGGGAGGGAAGGGGTAATGGCATCCTCTAAACCTGTAAGACAACAAAGAAAATCAATAACTGTTTAGAAACTGAATGATCACCTACCTGTTAGACAGTAGCAATCAGATAGACAGCAAGCCGTACACAGTGACAGATGGATGGACCCTTGATGAACAGACGCACCATCAGGTAGGGATGGGGCAATGGCATCGTCTAAACCTGTAAGACAACAAAGAAAATCAATACATGTTTAGAAACTGAATGATCACCTACCTGTTAGAAAGTAGCAAACAGATAGACAGCAAGCCATACACAGTGACAGACGGATGGACCCTTGATGGACAGATGCACAATCAGGGAGGGAAGGGGTAACGGCATCCTCGGAACCTGAAAGACAACAAAGAAAATCAATACATGTATAGAAACTAAATGATAACCTACCTTTTAACCAGGTGCAGACAGATAGAAAGTGAGCCGTACACAGTGACAGATGATTGGACCCTTGATGGAAAGATGCACCATCAGGGAAGGAAGGGGTAACGGCATCCTCGGAACCTGAAAGACAACAAAGAAAATCAATACATGTATAGAAACTGAATGATCACCTACCTGTTAACCAGGTGCAGACAGATAGTCAGCAAGCCGTACACAGTGGCGGATGGATGGACCCTTGATAGACAGATGCACCATCAGGGAGGGAAGGGGTAATGGCATCGTCTAAACCTGTAAGACAACAAAGAAAATCAATAACTGTTTAGAAACTGAATGATCACCTACCTGTTAGAAAGTAGCAAACAGATAGACAGCAAGCCATACACAGTGACAGGCGGATGGACCCTTGATGGACAGATGCACAATCAGGGAGGGAAGGGGTAATGGAATCGTCTAAACCTGTAAGAAAACAAAGAAAATCAATACATGTTTAGAAACTGAATGATCACCTATCTGTTAGAAAGTAGCAAACAGATAGACAGCAAGCCGTAGACAGTGAGAGATGAATGGACCCTTGATGGACAGATGCACAATCAGGGAGGGAAGGGGTAACGGCATCCTCGGAACCAGAAAGACAACAAATAAAATCAATACATGTATAGAAACTGAATGATCACCTACCTGTTAGACAGGTGCAGACAGAAAGACAGCGTGCCGTACACAGTTGCAGATGGATGGACCCTTGATGGACAGACAATATCAGGGAGGGAAGGGGTAACGGCATCGTCTACACCTGTAAGACAACAAAGAAATTCAATACATGTATAAAATCTGAATGATTACCTACCTGTTAACCAGGTGCAGACAGATAGTCAGCAAGCCGTACACAGTGACAGATGGATGGACCCTTGATGGACAGATGCACAATCAGGGAGGGAAGGGGTAACGGCATCTTCGGAACCTGTAAGACAACAAAGAAAATCAATACATGTTTAGAAACTGAATGATCACCTACCTGTTAACCAGGTGCAGACAGAAATACAGTGAACCGTAGACAGTGACAGATGGATGGACCCTTGATGGACATATGCAACATCAGGGAGGGAAGGGGTAATGGCATCGTCTAAACCTGTAAGACAACAAAGAAAATCAATACATGTTTAGAAACTGAATGATCACCTACCTCTTAGAAAGTAGCAAACAGATAGACAGCAAGCCGTACACAGTGACAGACGGATGGACCCTTGATGGACAGACGCAATATCAGGGAGGGAAGGGGTAACGGCATCGTCTAAACCTGTAAGACAACAAAGAAAATCAATACATGTATAAAACCTGAATGATTACCTACCTGTTAGACAGTAGCAAACAGATAGTCAGCAAGCCGTACACAGTGACACATGGATGGACCCTTGATGGACAGATGCACAATCAGGGAGGGAAGGGGTAACGGCATCCTCAGAATCTGATAGACAACAAAGAAAATCAATACATGTATAGAAACTGAATGATCACTTACCTGTTAACCAGGTGCAGACAGAAATCCAGCGAGCCATACACAGTGGCAGATGGATGGACCCTTGATGGACAGATGCACAATCAGGGAGGGAAGGGGTAATGGCATCGTCTAAACCTCTAAGACAACAAAGAAAATCAATACATGTATAGCACCTAAATGATCACCTACCTGTTAGACAGTAGCAAAGAGATAGACAGCAAGCCGTACACAGTGACAGATGGAAGGACCCTTGATAAACAGACGCACCATCAGGGAGGGAAGGGGTAATGGCATCCTCTAAACCTGTAAGACAACAAAGAAAATCAATAACTGTTTAGAAACTGAATGATCACCTACCTGTTAGACAGTAGCAATCAGATAGACAGCAAGCCGTACACAGTGACAGATGGATGGACCCTTGATGAACAGACGCACCATCAGGTAGGGATGGGGCAATGGCATCGTCTAAACCTGTAAGACAACAAAGAAAATCAATACATGTTTAGAAACTGAATGATCACCTACCTGTTAGAAAGTAGCAAACAGATAGACAGCAAGCCATACACAGTGACAGACGGATGGACCCTTGATGGACAGATGCACAATCAGGGAGGGAAGGGGTAACGGCATCCTCGGAACCTGAAAGACAACAA
Organism: Salminus brasiliensis; assembly: GCF_030463535.1. NCBI lineage: Eukaryota > Metazoa > Chordata > Actinopteri > Characiformes > Bryconidae > Salminus > Salminus brasiliensis. Next base: position 17,105,825 of record NC_132880.1, read on the forward strand.
AGAAAATCAATACATGTATAGAAACTAAATGATAACCTACCTTTTAACCAGGTGCAGACAGATAGAAAGTGAGCCGTACACAGTGACAGATGATTGGACCCTTGATGGAAAGATGCACCATCAGGGAAGGAAGGGGTAACGGCATCCTCGGAACCTGAAAGACAACAAAGAAAATCAATACATGTATAGAAACTGAATGATCACCTACCTGTTAACCAGGTGCAGACAGATAGTCAGCAAGCCGTACACAGTGGCGGATGGATGGACCCTTGATAGACAGATGCACCATCAGGGAGGGAAGGGGTAATGGCATCGTCTAAACCTGTAAGACAACAAAGAAAATCAATAACTGTTTAGAAACTGAATGATCACCTACCTGTTAGAAAGTAGCAAACAGATAGACAGCAAGCCATACACAGTGACAGACGGATGGACCCTTGATGGACAGATGCACAATCAGGGAGGGAAGGGGTAACGGCATCCTCGGAACCTGAAAGACAACAAAGAAAATCAATACATGTATAGAAACTAAATGATAACCTACCTTTTAACCAGGTGCAGACAGATAGAAAGTGAGCCGTACACAGTGACAGATGATTGGACCCTTGATGGAAAGATGCACCATCAGGGAAGGAAGGGGTAACGGCATCCTCGGAACCTGAAAGACAACAAAGAAAATCAATACATGTATAGAAACTGAATGATCACCTACCTGTTAACCAGGTGCAGACAGATAGTCAGCAAGCCGTACACAGTGGCGGATGGATGGACCCTTGATAGACAGATGCACCATCAGGGAGGGAAGGGGTAATGGCATCGTCTAAACCTGTAAGACAACAAAGAAAATCAATAACTGTTTAGAAACTGAATGATCACCTACCTGTTAGAAAGTAGCAAACAGATAGACAGCAAGCCATACACAGTGACAGGCGGATGGACCCTTGATGGACAGATGCACAATCAGGGAGGGAAGGGGTAATGGAATCGTCTAAACCTGTAAGAAAACAAAGAAAATCAATACATGTTTAGAAACTGAATGATCACCTATCTGTTAGAAAGTAGCAAACAGATAGACAGCAAGCCGTAGACAGTGAGAGATGAATGGACCCTTGATGGACAGATGCACAATCAGGGAGGGAAGGGGTAACGGCATCCTCGGAACCAGAAAGACAACAAATAAAATCAATACATGTATAGAAACTGAATGATCACCTACCTGTTAGACAGGTGCAGACAGAAAGACAGCGTGCCGTACACAGTTGCAGATGGATGGACCCTTGATGGACAGACAATATCAGGGAGGGAAGGGGTAACGGCATCGTCTACACCTGTAAGACAACAAAGAAATTCAATACATGTATAAAATCTGAATGATTACCTACCTGTTAACCAGGTGCAGACAGATAGTCAGCAAGCCGTACACAGTGACAGATGGATGGACCCTTGATGGACAGATGCACAATCAGGGAGGGAAGGGGTAACGGCATCTTCGGAACCTGTAAGACAACAAAGAAAATCAATACATGTTTAGAAACTGAATGATCACCTACCTGTTAACCAGGTGCAGACAGAAATACAGTGAACCGTAGACAGTGACAGATGGATGGACCCTTGATGGACATATGCAACATCAGGGAGGGAAGGGGTAATGGCATCGTCTAAACCTGTAAGACAACAAAGAAAATCAATACATGTTTAGAAACTGAATGATCACCTACCTCTTAGAAAGTAGCAAACAGATAGACAGCAAGCCGTACACAGTGACAGACGGATGGACCCTTGATGGACAGACGCAATATCAGGGAGGGAAGGGGTAACGGCATCGTCTAAACCTGTAAGACAACAAAGAAAATCAATACATGTATAAAACCTGAATGATTACCTACCTGTTAGACAGTAGCAAACAGATAGTCAGCAAGCCGTACACAGTGACACATGGATGGACCCTTGATGGACAGATGCACAATCAGGGAGGGAAGGGGTAACGGCATCCTCAGAATCTGATAGACAACAAAGAAAATCAATACATGTATAGAAACTGAATGATCACTTACCTGTTAACCAGGTGCAGACAGAAATCCAGCGAGCCATACACAGTGGCAGATGGATGGACCCTTGATGGACAGATGCACAATAAGGGAGGGAAGGGGTAATGGCATCGTCTAAACCTCTAAGACAACAAAGAAAATCAATACATGTATAGCACCTAAATGATCACCTACCTGTTAGACAGTAGCAAAGAGATAGACAGCAAGCCGTACACAGTGACAGATGGAAGGACCCTTGATAAACAGACGCACCATCAGGGAGGGAAGGGGTAATGGCATCCTCTAAACCTGTAAGACAACAAAGAAAATCAATAACTGTTTAGAAACTGAATGATCACCTACCTGTTAGACAGTAGCAATCAGATAGACAGCAAGCCGTACACAGTGACAGATGGATGGACCCTTGATGAACAGACGCACCATCAGGTAGGGATGGGGCAATGGCATCGTCTAAACCTGTAAGACAACAAAGAAAATCAATACATGTTTAGAAACTGAATGATCACCTACCAGTTAGAAAGTAGCAAACAGATAGACAGCAAGCCATACACAGTGACAGACGGATGGACCCTTGATGGACAGATGCACAATCAGGGAGGGAAGGGGTAACGGCATCCTCGGAACCTGAAAGACAACAAAGAAAATCAATACATGTATAGAAACTAAATGATAACCTACCTTTTAACCAGGTGCAGACAGATAGAAAGTGAGCCGTACACAGTGACAGATGATTGGACCCTTGATGGAAAGATGCACCATCAGGGAGGGAAGGGGTAACGGCATCCTCGGAACCAGAAAGACAACAAATAAAATCAATACATGTATAGAAACTGAATGATCACCTACCTGTTAGACAGGTGCAGACAGAAAGACAGCGTGCCGTACACAGTTGCAGATGGATGGACCCTTGATGGACAGACAATATCAGGGAGGGAAGGGGTAACGGCATCGTCTACACCTGTAAGACAACAAAGAAATTCAATACATGTATAAAATCTGAATGATTACCTACCTGTTAACCAGGTGCAGACAGATAGTCAGCAAGCCGTACACAGTGACAGATGGATGGACCCTTGATGGACAGATGCACAATCAGGGAGGGAAGGGGTAACGGCATCTTCGGAACCTGTAAGACAACAAAGAAAATCAATACATGTTTAGAAACTGAATGATCACCTACCTGTTAACCAGGTGCAGACAGAAATACAGTGAACCGTAGACAGTGACAGATGGATGGACCCTTGATGGACATATGCAACATCAGGGAGGGAAGGGCTAATGGCATCGTCTAAACCTGTAAGACAACAAAGAAAATCAATACATGTTTAGAAACTGAATGATCACCTACCTCTTAGAAAGTAGCAAACAGATAGACAGCAAGCCGTACACAGTGACAGACGGATGGACCCTTGATGGACAGACGCAATATCAGGGAGGGAAGGGGTAACGGCATCGTCTAAACCTGTAAGACAACAAAGAAAATCAATACATGTATAAAACCTGAATGATTACCTACCTGTTAGACAGTAGCAAACAGATAGTCAGCAAGCCGTACACAGTGACACATGGATGGACCCTTGATGGACAGATGCACAATCAGGGAGGGAAGGGGTAACGGCATCCTCAGAATCTGATAGACAACAAAGAAAATCAATACATGTATAGAAACTGAATGATCACTTACCTGTTAACCAGGTGCAGACAGAAATCCAGCGAGCCATACACAGTGGCAGATGGATGGACCCTTGATGGACAGATGCACAATAAGGGAGGGAAGGGGTAATGGCATCGTCTAAACCTCTAAGACAACAAAGAAAATCAATACATGTATAGCACCTAAATGATCACCTACCTGTTAGACAGTAGCAAAGAGATAGACAGCAAGCCGTACACAGTGACAGATGGAAGGACCCTTGATAAACAGACGCACCATCAGGGAGGGAAGGGGTAATGGCATCCTCTAAACCTGTAAGACAACAAAGAAAATCAATAACTGTTTAGAAACTGAATGATCACCTACCTGTTAGACAGTAGCAATCAGATAGACAGCAAGCCGTACACAGTGACAGATGGATGGACCCTTGATGAACAGACGCACCATCAGGTAGGGATGGGGCAATGGCATCGTCTAAACCTGTAAGACAACAAAGAAAATCAATACATGTTTAGAAACTGAATGATCACCTACCAGTTAGAAAGTAGCAAACAGATAGACAGCAAGCCATACACAGTGACAGACGGATGGACCCTTGATGGACAGATGCACAATCAGGGAGGGAAGGGGTAACGGCATCCTCGGAACCTGAAAGACAACAAAGAAAATCAATACATGTATAGAAACTAAATGATAACCTACCTTTTAACCAGGTGCAGACAGATAGAAAGTGAGCCGTACACAGTGACAGATGATTGGACCCTTGATGGAAAGATGCACCATCAGGGAGGGAAGGGGTAACGGCATCCTCGGAACCAGAAAGACAACAAATAAAATCAATACATGTATAGAAACTGAATGATCACCTACCTGTTAGACAGGTGCAGACAGAAAGACAGCGTGCCGTACACAGTTGCAGATGGATGGACCCTTGATGGACAGACAATATCAGGGAGGGAAGGGGTAACGGCATCGTCTACACCTGTAAGACAACAAAGAAATTCAATACATGTATAAAATCTGAATGATTACCTACCTGTTAACCAGGTGCAGACAGATAGTCAGCAAGCCGTACACAGTGACAGATGGATGGACCCTTGATGGACAGATGCACAATCAGGGAGGGAAGGGGTAACGGCATCTTCGGAACCTGTAAGACAACAAAGAAAATCAATACATGTTTAGAAACTGAATGATCACCTACCTGTTAACCAGGTGCAGACAGAAATACAGTGAACCGTAGACAGTGACAGATGGATGGACCCTTGATGGACATATGCAACATCAGGGAGGGAAGGGCTAATGGCATCGTCTAAACCTGTAAGACAACAAAGAAAATCAATACATGTTTAGAAACTGAATGATCACCTACCTCTTAGAAAGTAGCAAACAGATAGACAGCAAGCCGTACACAGTGACAGACGGATGGACCCTTGATGGACAGACGCAATATCAGGGAGGGAAGGGGTAACGGCATCGTCTAAACCTGTAAGACAACAAAGAAAATCAATACATGTATAAAACCTGAATGATTACCTACCTGTTAGACAGTAGCAAACAGATAGTCAGCAAGCCGTACACAGTGACACATGGATGGACCCTTGATGGACAGATGCACAATCAGGGAGGGAAGGGGTAACGGCATCCTCAGAATCTGATAGACAACAAAGAAAATAAATACATGTATAGAAACTGAATGATCACTTACCTGTTAACCAGGTGCAGACAGAAATCCAGCGAGCCATACACAGTGGCAGATGGATGGACCCTTGATGGACAGATGCACAATCAGGGAGGGAAGGGGTAATGGCATCGTCTAAACCTCTAAGACAACAAAGAAAATCAATACATGTATAGCACCTAAATGATCACCTACCTGTTAGACAGTAGCAAAGAGATAGACAGCAAGCCGTACACAGTGACAGATGGAAGGACCCTTGATAAACAGACGCACCATCAGGGAGGGAAGGGGTAATGGCATCCTCTAAACCTGTAAGACAACAAAGAAAATCAATAACTGTTTAGAAACTGAATGATCACCTACCTGTTAGACAGTAGCAATCAGATAGACAGCAAGCCGTACACAGTGACAGATGGATGGACCCTTGATGAACAGACGCACCATCAGGTAGGGATGGGGCAATGGCATCGTCTAAACCTGTAAGACAACAAAGAAAATCAATACATGTTTAGAAACTGAATGATCACCTACCTGTTAGAAAGTAGCAAACAGATAGACAGCAAGCCATACACAGTGACAGACGGATGGACCCTTGATGGACAGATGCACAATCAGGGAGGGAAGGGGTAACGGCATCCTCGGAACCTGAAAGACAACAAAGAAAATCAATACATGTATAGAAACTAAATGATAACCTACCTTTTAACCAGGTGCAGACAGATAGAAAGTGAGCCGTACACAGTGACAGATGATTGGACCCTTGATGGAAAGATGCACCATCAGGGAAGGAAGGGGTAACGGCATCCTCGGAACCTGAAAGACAACAAAGAAAATCAATACATGTATAGAAACTGAATGATCACCTACCTGTTAACCAGGTGCAGACAGATAGTCAGCAAGCCGTACACAGTGGCGGATGGATGGACCCTTGATAGACAGATGCACCATCAGGGAGGGAAGGGGTAATGGCATCGTCTAAACCTGTAAGACATCAAAGAAAATCAATAACTGTTTAGAAACTGAATGATCACCTACCTGTTAGAAAGTAGCAAACAGATAGACAGCAAGCCATACACAGTGACAGGCGGATGGACCCTTGATGGACAGATGCACAATCAGGGAGGGAAGGGGTAATGGAATCGTCTAAACCTGTAAGAAAACAAAGAAAATCAATACATGTTTAGAAACTGAATGATCACCTATCTGTTAGAAAGTAGCAAACAGATAGACAGCAAGCCATACACAGTGAGAGATGAATGGACCCTTGATGGACAGATGCACAATCAGGGAGGGAAGGGGTAACGGCATCCTCGGAACCAGAAAGACAACAAATAAAATCAATACATGTATAGAAACTGAATGATCACCTACCTGTTAGACAGGTGCAGACAGAAAGACAGCGTGCCGTACACAGTTGCAGATGGATGGACCCTTGATGGACAGACAATATCAGGGAGGGAAGGGGTAACGGCATCGTCTACACCTGTAAGACAACAAAGAAATTCAATACATGTATAAAATCTGAATGATTACCTACCTGTTAGATAGTAGCAAACAGATAGTCAGCAAGCCGTACACAGTGACAGATGGATGGACCCTTGATGGACAGATGCACAATCAGGGAGGGAAGGGGTAACGGCATCTTCGGAACCTGTAAGACAACAAAGAAAATCAATACATGTTTAGAAACTGAATGATCACCTACCTGTTAACCAGGTGCAGACAGAAATACAGTGAACCGTAGACAGTGACAGATGGATGGACCCTTGATGGACATATGCAACATCAGGGAGGGAAGGGGTAATGGCATCGTCTAAACCTGTAAGACAACAAAGAAAATCAATACATGTTTAGAAACTGAATGATCACCTACCTCTTAGAAAGTAGCAAACAGATAGACAGCAAGCCGTACACAGTGACAGACGGATGGACCCTTGATGGACAGACGCAATATCAGGGAGGGAAGGGGTAACGGCATCGTCTAAACCTGTAAGACAACAAAGAAAATCAATACATGTATAAAACCTGAATGATTACCTACCTGTTAGACAGTAGCAAACAGATAGTCAGCAAGCCGTACACAGTGACACATGGATGGACCCTTGATGGACAGATGCACAATCAGGGAGGGAAGGGGTAACGGCATCCTCAGAATCTGATAGACAACAAAGAAAATCAATACATGTATAGAAACTGAATGATCACTTACCTGTTAACCAGGTGCAGACAGAAATCCAGCGAGCCATACACAGTGGCAGATGGATGGACCCTTGATGGACAGATGCACAATCAGGGAGGGAAGGGGTAATGGCATCGTCTAAACCTCTAAGACAACAAAGAAAATCAATACATGTATAGCACCTAAATGATCACCTACCTGTTAGACAGTAGCAAAGAGATAGACAGCAAGCCGTACACAGTGACAGATGGAAGGACCCTTGATAAACAGACGCACCATCAGGGAGGGAAGGGGTAATGGCATCCTCTAAACCTGTAAGACAACAAAGAAAATCAATAACTGTTTAGAAACTGAATGATCACCTACCTGTTAGACAGTAGCAATCAGATAGACAGCAAGCCGTACACAGTGACAGATGGATGGACCCTTGATGAACAGACGCACCATCAGGTAGGGATGGGGCAATGGCATCGTCTAAACCTGTAAGACAACAAAGAAAATCAATACATGTTTAGAAACTGAATGATCACCTACCTGTTAGAAAGTAGCAAACAGATAGACAGCAAGCCATACACAGTGACAGACGGATGGACCCTTGATGGACAGATGCACAATCAGGGAGGGAAGGGGTAACGGCATCCTCGGAACCTGAAAGACAACAAAGAAAATCAATACATGTATAGAAACTAAATGATAACCTACCTTTTAACCAGGTGCAGACAGATAGAAAGTGAGCCGTACACAGTGACAGATGATTGGACCCTTGATGGAAAGATGCACCATCAGGGAAGGAAGGGGTAACGGCATCCTCGGAACCTGAAAGACAACAAAGAAAATCAATACATGTATAGAAACTGAATGATCACCTACCTGTTAACCAGGTGCAGACAGATAGTCAGCAAGCCGTACACAGTGGCGGATGGATGGACCCTTGATAGACAGATGCACCATCAGGGAGGGAAGGGGTAATGGCATCGTCTAAACCTGTAAGACAACAAAGAAAATCAATAACTGTTTAGAAACTGAATGATCACCTACCTGTTAGAAAGTAGCAAACAGATAGACAGCAAGCCATACACAGTGACAGACGGATGGACCCTTGATGGACAGATGCACAATCAGGGAGGGAAGGGGTAATGGCATCCTCTAAACCTGAAAGACAACAAATAAAATCAATACATGTATAGAAACTGAATGATTACCTACCTGTTAGAAAGTAGCAAACAGTTAGACAGCAAGCCATACACAGTGACAGACGGATGGACCCTTGATGGACATACGCAATATCAGGGAGGGAAGGGGTAAAGGCATCGTCTAAACCTGTAAGACAACAAAGAAAATCAATACATGTATAAAACCTGAATGATTACCTACCTGTTAGATAGTAGCAAATAGATAGACAGCAAGCCGTACACAGTGACAGATGGATGGACCCTTGATAAACAGACGCACCATCAGGGAGGGAAGGGGTAATGGCATCCTCTAAACCTGTAAGACAACAAAGAAAATCAATAACTGTTTAGAAACTGAATGATAACCTACCTGTTAACTAGGTGCAGACAGAAATACAGCGAGCCGTACACAGTGGCAGATGGATGGATCCTTGATGAACAGACGCACCATCAGGGAGGGAAGGGGTAATGGAATCATCTAAACTTGTAAGACAACAAAGAAAATCAATACATGTTTAGAAACTGAATGATCACCTACCTATTAGACAGTAGCAAACAGATAGTCAGCAAGCCATACACAGTGACAGATGGATGGACCCTTGATGAACAGACGCACCATCAGGGAGGGAAGGGGTAATGGCATCGTCTAAACCTGTAAGACAACAAAGAAAATCAATTCATGTATAGAAACTGAATGATCACCTACCTGTTAGAGAGGTGCAGACAGAAAGACAGCGTGCCGTACACAGTTGCAGATGGATGGACCCTTGATGGACAGACAATATCAGGGAGGAAAGGGGTAACGGCATCGTCTAAACCTGTAAGACAACAAAGAAAACCAATACATGTATAAAACCTGAATGATTACCTACCTGTTAACCAGGTGCAGACAGAAATACAGTGAACCGTAGACAGTGACAGATGGATGGACCCTTGATGGACATATGCAAAATCAGGGAGGGAAGGGGTAATGGCATCGTCTAAACCTGTAAGATAACAAAGAAAATCAATACATGTTTAGAAACTGAATGATCACCTACCTCTTAGAAAGTAGCAAACAGATAGACAGCAAGCCGTACACAGTGACAGACGGATGGACCCTTGATGGACAGACGCAATATCAGGGAGGGAAGGGGTAACGGCATCGTCTAAACCTGTAAGACAACAAAGAAAATCAATACATGTATAAAACCTGAATGATTACCTACCTGTTAGACAGTAGCAAACAGATAGTCAGCAAGCCGTACACAGTGACACATGGATGGACCCTTGATGGACAGATGCACAATCAGGGAGGGAAGGGGTAATGGCATCCTCAGAACCTGATAGACAACAAAGAAAATCAATACATGTATAGAAACTGAATGAACACCTACCTGTTAACCAGGTGCAGACAGAAATCCAGCGAGCCATACACAGTGGCAGATGGATGGACCCTTGATGGACAGATGCACAATCAGGGAGGGAAGGGCTAATGGCATCATCTAAACCTGTAAGACAACAAAGAAAATCAATACATATATAGAACCTAAATGATCACCTACCTGTTAGACAGTAGCAAAGAGATAGACAGCAAGCCGTACACAGTGACAGATGGATGGACCCTTGATAAACAGACGCACCATCAGGGAGGGAAGGGGTAATGGCATCCTCTAAACCTGTAAAACAACAAAGAAAATCAATAACTGTTTAGAAACTGAATGATCACCTACCTGTTAGAAAGTTGCAAACAGATAGACAGTAAGCCATACACAGTGACAGATGGATGAACCCTTGATGGACAGACGCACCATCAGGTAGGGATGGGGCAATGGCATCCTCTAAACCTGAAAGACAACAAAGAAAATCAATAACTATTTAGAAACTGAATGATCACCTACCTGTTAGAAAGTAGCAAACAGATAGGCATCGTCTAAACCTGTAAGACAACAAAGAAAATCAATACATGGATAAAACCTGAATGATCTCCTACCTGTTAGATAGGTGCAGACAGAAAGACAGCGAGCCATACACAGTTGCAGATGGATGGACCCTTGATGGACAGATGCACAATCAGGGAGGGAAGGGGTAACGGCATCGTCTAAACTTGTAAGACAACAAAGAAAATCAATACATGTATAAAACCTGAATGATTACCTACCTGTTAACCAGGTGCAGACAGAAATACAGTGAACCGTAGACAGTGACAGATGGATGGACCCTTGATGGACAGATGCACCATCAGGGAGGGAAGGGGTAACGGCATCCTCGGAACCTGAAAGACAACAAAGAAAATCAATACATGTATAGAAACTGAATGATCACCTACCTGTTAAACAGATGCAGACAGATATACAGCGAGCCGTACACAGTGGCAGATGGATGGACCCTTGATAGACAGATGCACCATCAGAGAGGGAAGGGGTAATGGCATCCTCCAAACCTGAAAGACAACAAAGAAAATCAATACATGTATAAAACCTGAATGATTACCTACCTGTTAACCAGGTGCAGACAGAAATACAGCGAGCCGTAGATATTGACAGATGGATGGACCCTTGATGGAAAGATGCAATATCAGGGAGGGAAGGGGTAATGGAATCGTCTAAACCTGTAAGAAAAAAAAGAAAATCAATACATGTTTAGAAACTGAATGATCACCTATCTGTTAGAAAGTAGCAAACAGATAGACAGCGAGCCGGAGACAGTGAGAGATGGATGGACTCTTGATGGACAGATGCACAATCAGGTAGGGAAGGGGTAACGGCATCCTCAGAACCAGAAAGACAACAAATAAAATCAATACATGTATAGAAACTGAATGATCACCTACCTGTTAGAGAGGTGCAGACAGAAAGACAGCGTGCCGTACACAGTTGCAGATGGATGGACCCTTGATGGACAGACGCAATATCAGGGAGGGAAGGGGTAACGGCATCGTCTAAACCTGTAAGACAACAAAGAAAATCAATACATGTATAAAACCTGAATGATTACCTACCTGTTAGACAGTAGCAAACAGATAGTCAGCAAGCCGTACACAGTGACACATGGATGGACCCTTGATGGACAGATGCACAATCAGGGAGGGAAGGGGTAATGGCATCCTCAGAACCTGATAGACAACAAAGAAAATCAATACATGTATAGAAACTGAATGAACACCTACCTGTTAACCAGGTGCAGACAGAAATCCAGCGAGCCATACACAGTGGCAGATGGATGGACCCTTGATGGACAGATGCACAATCAGGGAGGGAAGGGCTAATGGCATCGTCTAAACCTGTAAGACAACAAAGAAAATCAATACATATATAGAACCTAAATGATCACCTACCTGTTAGACAGCAGCAAAGAGATAGACAGCAAGCCGTACACAGTGACAGATGGATGGACCCTTGATAAACAGACGCACCATCAGGGAGGGAAGGGGTAATGGCATCCTCTAAACCTGTAAGACAACAAAGAAAATCAATAACTGTTTAGAAACTGAATGATCACCTACCTGTTAGAAAGTTGCAAACAGATAGACAGTAAGCCATACACAGTGACAGATGGATGAACCCTTGATGGACAGATGCACCATCAGGGAGGGAAGGGGTAACGGCATCCTCTGAACCTGTAAGACAACAAAGAAAATCAAGACATGTTTAGAAACTGAATGATCACCTACCTGTTAGACAGTAGGAGACAGATAGAAAGTGAGCCGTACACAGTGACAGATGATTGGACCCTTGATGGACAGATGCACCATCAGGGAGGGAAGGGGTAACGGCATCCTCGGAACCTGAAAGACAACAAAGAAAATCAATAACTGTTTAGAAACTGAATGATCACCTACCTGTTAGAAAGTAGCAAACAGATAGACAGCAAGCCATACACAGTGACAGACGGATGGACCCTTGATGGACAGACGCAATATCAGGGAGGGAAGGGGTAACGGAATCGTCTGAACCTGTAAGACAACAAAGAAAATCAATACATGTATAGAAACTGAATGATCACCTACCTGTTAACCAGGTGCAGACAGATATACAGCGAGCCGTACACAGTGGCAGATGGATGGACCCTTGATAGACAGATGCACCATCAGGGAGAGAAGGGGTAATGGCATCGTCTAAACCTGTAAGACAACAAAGAAAATCAATAACTGTTTAGAAACTGAATGATCACCTACCTGTCAGAAAGTAGCAAACAGATAGACAGCAAGCCATACACAGTGACAGACGGATGGACCCTTGATGGACAGATGCACAATCAGGGAGGGAAGGGGTAACGGCATCCTCGGAACCTGAAAGACAACAAAGAAAATCAATACATGTATAGAAACTGAATGATAACCTACCTTTTAACCAGGTGCAGACAGAAATACAGCGAGCCGTAGATATTGACAGATGGATGGACCCTTGATGGAAAGATGCAATATCAGGGAGGGAAGGGGTAATGGAATCGTCTAAACCTGTAAGAAAACAAAGAAAATCAATACATGTTTAGAAACTGAATGATCACCTATCTGTTAGAAAGTAGCAAACAGATAGACAGCGAGCCTTAGACAGTGAGAGATGGATGGACCCTTGATGGACAGATGCACAATCAGGGAGGGAAGGGGTAACGGCATCCTCGGAACCAGAAAGACAACAAATAAAATCAATACATGTATAGAAACTGAATGATCACCTACCTGTTAGAGAGGTGCAGACAGAAAGACAGCGTGCCGTACACAGTTGCAGATGGATGGACCCTTGATGGACAGACAATATCAGGGAGGGAAGGGGTAACGGCATCGTCTACACCTGTAAGACAACAAAGAAAATCAATAAATGTATAAAATCTAAATGATTACCTACCTGATAGATAGTAGCAAACAGATAGTCAGCAAGCCGTACACAGTGACAGATGGATGGACCCTTGATGGACAGATGCACAATCAGGGAGGGAAGGGATAACGGCATCTTCGGAACCTGTAAGACAACAAAGAAAATCAATACATGTTTAGAAACTGAATGATCACCTACCTGTTAACCAGGTGCAGACAGAAATCCAGCGAGCCATACACAGTGACAGATGGATGGACCCTTAATGGACATATGCAAAATCAGGGAGGGAAGGGGTAATGGCATCGTCTAAACCTGTAAGACAACAAAGAAAATCAATACATGTTTAGAAACTGAATGATCACCTACCTCTTAGAAAGTAGCAAACAGATAGACAGCAAGCCATACACAGTGACAGACGGATGGACCCTTGATGGACAGACGCAATATCAGGGAGGGAAGGGGTAACGGCATCGTCTAAACCTGTAAGACAACTAAGAAAATCAATACATGTATAAAACCTGAATGATTACCTACCTGTTAGACAGTAGCAAACAGATAGTCAGCAAGCCGTACACAGTGACACATGGATGGACCCTTGATGGACAGATGCACAATCAGGGAGGGAAGGGGTAATGGCATCCTCAGAACCTGATAGACAACAAAGAAAATCAATACATGTATAGAAACTGAATGATCACCTACCTGTTAACCAGGTGCAGACAGAAATCCAGCGAGCCATACACAGTGGCAGATGGATGGACCCTTGATGGACAGATGCACAATCAGGGAGGGAAGGGGTAATGGCATCGTCTAAACCTGTAAGACAACAAAGAAAATCAATACATGTATAGAACCTAAATGATCACCTACCTGTTAGACAGTAGCAAAGAGATAGACAGCAAGCCGTACACAGTGACAGATGGATGGACCCTTGATAAACAGACGCACCATCAGGGAGGGAAGGGGTAATGGCATCCTCTAAACCTGTAAGACAACAAAGAAAATCAATAACTGTTTAGAAACTGAATGATCACCTACCTGTTAGAAAGTTGCAAACAGATAGACAGTAAGCCATACACAGTGACAGACGGATGAACCCCTGATGGACAGATGCACCATCAGGGAGGGAAGGGGTAACGGCATCCTCTGAACCTGTAAGACAACAAAGAAAATCAATACATGTTTAGAAACTGAATGATCACCTACCTGTTAGACAGTAGGAGACAGATAGAAAGTGAGCCGTACACAGTGACAGATGATTGGACCCTTGATGGACAGATGCACCATCAGGGAGGGAAGGGGTAACGGCATCTTCGGAATCTGAAAGACAACAAAGAAAATCAATACATGTTTAGAAACTGAATGATCACCTACCTGTTAACCAGGTGCAGACAGAAATACAGCGAACCGTAGACAGTGACAGATGGATGGACCCTTGATGGACATATGCAACATCAGGGAGGGAAGGGGTAATGGCATCGTCTAAACCTGTAAGACAACAAAGAAAATCAATACATGTTTAGAAACTGAATGAACACCTACCTCTTAGAAAGTAGCCAACAGATAGACAGCAAGCCGTACACAGTGACACATGGATGGACCCTTGATGGACAGATGCACAATCAGGGAGGGAAGGGGTAACGGCATCCTCAGAACCTGACAGACAACAAAGAAAATCAATACATGTATAGAAACTGAATGATCACCTACCTGGTAACCAGGTGCAGACAGAAATACAGCGAGCCATACACAGTGGCAGATGGATGGACCCTTGATAGACAGATGCACCATCAGGGAGGGAAGGGGTAATGGCATCGTCTAAACCTGTAAGACAACAAAGAAAATCAATACATGTTAAGAACCTAAATGATCACCTACCTGTTAGACAGTAGCAAAGAGATAGACAGTAAGCCATACACAGCGACAGACGGATGGACCCTTGATGGACAGATGCACAATCAGGGAGGGAAGGGGTAACGGCATCCTCGGAACCTGAAAGACAACAAAGAAAATCAATACATGTATAGAAACTAAATGATAACCTACCTTTTAACCAGGTGCAGACAGAAATACAGCGAGCCGTAGATATTGACAGATGGATGGACCTTTGATGGAAAGCTGCAACATCAGGGAGGGAAGGGGTAATGGAATCGTCTAAACCTGTAAGAAAACAAAGAAAATCAATACATGTTTAGAAACTGAATGATCACCTATCTGTTAGAAAGTAGCAAAAAGATAGACAGCGAGCCGTAGACAGTGAGAGATGGATGGACCCTTGATGGACAGATGCACAATCAGGGAGGGAAGGGGTAACGGCATCCTCGGAACCAGAAAGACAACAAATAAAATCAATACATGTATAGAAACTGAATGATTACCTACCTGTTAACCAGGTGCAGACAGAAATACAGCGAGCCGTACACAGTGGCAGATGGATGGACCCTTGATAGACAGATGCACCATCAGGGAGGGAAGGGGTAATGGCATCCTCTAATCCTGAAAGACAACAAAGAAAATCAATACATGTATAAAATCTGAATGATTACCTACCTGTTAGATAGTAGCAAACAGATAGTCAGCAAGCCATACACAGTGACAGATGGATGGAACCTTGATGGACAGATGCACAATCAGAGAGGGAAGGAGTAACGGCATCCTCGGAACCTGAAAGACAACAAAGAAAATCAATACATGTATAAAACCTGAATGATAACCTACCTGTTAGACAGTAGCAGACAGATAGAAAGTGAGCCGTACACAGTGACAGATGATTGGACCCTTGATGGAAAGATGCACCATCAGGGAAGGAAGGGGTAACGGCATCCTCGGAACCTGAAAGACAACAAAGAAAATCAATACATGTATAGAAACTGAATGATCACCTACCTGTTAACCAGGTGCAGACAGATAGTCAGCAAGCCGTACACAGTGGCAGATGGATGGACCCTTGATAGACAGATGCACCATCAGGGAGGGAAGGGGTAATGGCATCGTCTAAACCTGTAAGACAACAAAGAAAATCAATAACTGTTTAGGAACTGAATGATCACCTACCTGTTAGAAAGTAGCAAACAGATAGACAGCAAACCATACACAGTGACAGGCGGATGGACCCTTGATGGACAGATGCACAATCAGGGAGGGAAGGGGTAACGGCATACTCGGAACCTGAAAGACAACAAAGAAAATCAATACATGTATAGAAACTGAATGATCACCTACCTGTTAACCAGGTGCAGACAGAAATACAGCGAGCCGTAGATATTGACAGATGGATGGACCCTTGATGGAAAGATGCAACATCAGGGAGGGAAGGGGTAATGGAATCGTCTAAACCTGTAAGACAACAAAGAAAATCAATACATGTTTAGAAACTGAATGATCACCTACCTCTTAGAAAGTAGCAAACAGATAGACAGCAAGCCGTACACAGAGGCAGATGGATGGACCCTTGATGGACAGATGCACAATCAGGGAGGGAAGGGGTAATGGCATCGTCTAAACCTGTAAGACAACAAAGAAAATCAATACATGTTTAGAAACTGAATGATCACCTACCTGTTAGACAGTAGCAGACAGATAGAAAGTGAGCCGTACACAGCGACAGATGATTGGACCCTTGATGAACAGACACACCATCAGGGAGGGAAGGGGTAACGGCATCCTCGGAACCTGAAAGACAACAAAGAAAATCAATACATGTATAGAAACTGAATGATCACCTACCTGTTAACCAGGTGCAGACAGATATACAGCGAGCCGTACACAGTGGCAGATGGATGGACTCTTGATAGACAGATGCACCATCAGAGAGGAAAGGGGTAATGGCATCCTCTAAACCTGTGAGACAACAAAGAAAATCAATGACTATTTAGAAACTGAATGATCACCTACCTGTTAGAAAGTAGCAAACAGATAGACAGCAAGCCATACACAGTGACAGACGGATGGACCCTTGATGGACAGACGCAATATCAGGGAGGGAAGGGGTAACGGCATCGTCTAAACCTGTAAGACAACAAAGAAAATCAATACATGTATAAAACCTGAATGATCACCTACCTGTTAGATAGGCGCAGACAGAAAGACAGCGAGCCGTACACAGTTGCAGATGGATGGACCCTTGATGGACAGATGCACAATCAGGGAGGGAAGGGGTAACGGCATCGCCTAAACCTGTAAGACAAAAAAGAAAATCAATACATGTTTAGAAACTGAATGAATACCTATCTGTTAGAAAGTAGCAACCAGATAGACAGCGAGCCGTAGACAGTGAGAGATGGATGGACCCTTGATAAACAGACGCACCATCAGGGAGGGAAGGGGTAATGGCATCCTCTAAACCTGTAAGACAACAAAGAAAATCAATAACTATTTAGAAACTGAATGATCACCTACCTGTTAGAAAGTTGCAAACAGATAGACAGTAAGCCATACACAGTGACAGACGGATGAACCCTTGATGGACAGATGCACCATCAGGGAGGGAAGGGGTAACGGCATCCTCTGAACCTGTAAGACAACAAAGAAAATCAAGACATGTTTAGAAACTGAATGATCACCTACCTGTTAGACAGTAGGAGACAGATAGAAAGTGAGCCGTACACAGTGACAGATGATTGGACCCTTGATGGACAGATGCACCATCAGGGAGGGAAGGGGTAACGGCATCTTCGGAATCTGAAAGACAACAAAGAAAATCAATACATGTTTAGAAACTGAATGATCACCTACCTGTTAACCAGGTGCAGACAGAAATACAGCGAACCGTAGACAGTGACAGATGGATAGACCCTTGATGGACATATGCAACATCAGGGAGGGAAGGGGTAATGGCATCGTCTAAACCTGTAAGACAACAAAGAAAATCAATACATGTTTAGAAACTGAATGAACACCTACCTCTTAGAAAGTAGCAAACAGATAGACAGCAAGCCGTACACAGTGACACATGGATGGACCCTTGATGGACAGATGCACAATCAGGGAGGGAAGGGGTAACGGCATCCTCAGAACCTGACAGACAACAAAGAAAATCAATACATGTATAAAACCTGAATGATAACCTACCTGTTAGATAGTAGCAAACAGATAGTCAGCAATCCGTACACAGTGACATATGGATGGACCCTTGATGGACAGACAATATCAGAGAGGGAAGGGGTAACGGCATCTTCAAAACCTGTAAGACAACAAAGAAAATCAATACATGTATAAAACCTGAATGATTACCTACCTGTTAGTTAGTAGCAAACAGTTAGTCAGCAAGCCGTACACAGTGACAGATGGATGGACCCTTGATGGACAGATGCACAATCAGAGAGGGAAGGGGTAACGGCATCTTCAAAACCTGTAAGACAACAAAGAAAATCAATACATGTATAAAACCTGAATGATTACCTACCTGTTAGTTAGTAGCAAACAGATAGTCAGCAAGCCGTACACAGTGACAGATGGATGGACCCTTGATGGACAGATGCACAATCAGGGAGGGAAGGGGTAACGGCATCCTCGGAACCTGAAAGACAACAAGGAAAATCAATACATGTATAGAAACTGAATGATCACCTACCTGTTAACCAGGTGCAGACAGAAATACAGCGAACCGTAGATACTGACAGATGGATGGACCCTTGATGGACAGATGCACCATCAGGGAGGGAAGGGGTAATGGCATCCTCTAATTCTGAAAGACAACAAAGAAAATCAATACATGTATACAAACTGAATGATCACCTACCTGTTAACTAGGTGCAAACAGAAATACAGCAAGCCGTAAACGGTGACAGACGGATGGACCCTTGATGGACAGATGCACCATCAGGGAGGGAAGGGGTAATGGCATCCTCTAAACCTTTAAGACAACAAAGAAAATCAATACATGTTTAGAAACTGAATGATCACCTACCTGTTAGACAGTAGCAAACAGATAGACAGCGAGCCGTAGACAGTGACAGATGGATGGACCCTTGATGGACAGATGCACAATCAGGGAGGGAAGGGGTAACGGCATCCTCGGAACCTGAAAGACAACAAAGAAAAACAATACATGTATAGAAACTGAATGATAACCTACCTGTTAACCAGGTGCAGACAGAAATACAGCGAGCCGTAGATACTGACAGATGGATGGACCCTTGATGGACAGATGCAACATCAGGGAGGGAAGGGGTAAAGGAATCGTCTAAACCTGTAAGACAACAATGAAAATCAAGACATGGTTAGAAACTGAATGATCACCTATCTGTTAGAAAGTAGCAAACAGAAAGAAAGCAAGCCGTACATAGTGACAGATGGATGGACCCTTGATGGACAGATGCACCATCAGGGAGGGAAGGGGTAATGGCATCGTCTAAACCTGTAAGACAACAAATAAAACCAATACATGTTTAGAAACTGAATGATCACCTACCTATTAGACAGTAGCAAACAAATAGACAGCAAGCAGTACACAGTGACAGATGGATGGACCCTTGATGGACAGATGCACAATCAGGTAGGGAAGGGGTAACGGCATCCTCGGAAACTGAAAGACAACAAAGAAAATCAATACATGTATAGAAACTGAATGATTACCTACCTGTTAACCAGGTGCAGACAGAAATACAGCGACCCTTAGACAGTGACAGATGGATGGACCCTTGATGGACATATTTAACATCTGGGAGGGAAGGGGTAACGGCATCCTCTAAACCTGTAATACAACAAAGAAAATCAATACATGTATAGAAACTGAATGATCACCTACCTGTTAGACAGTAGCAAACAGATAGACAGCGAGCCACAGACAGTGAGAGATGGATGGACCCTTGATGGACAGATGCACAATCAGGGAGGGAAGGGGTAACGGCATCGTCGGAAACTGAAAGACAACAAAGAAAATCAATACATGTATAGAAACTGAATGATTACCTACCTGTTAGATAGTAGCAAACAGATAGTCAGCAAGCCGTACACAGTGACAGACGGATGGACCCTTGATGGACAGATGCACAATCAGAGAGGGAAGGAGTAACGGCATCCTCGGAACCTGAAAGACAACAAAGAAAATCAATACATGTTTAGAAACTGAATGATCACCTACCTGTTAGACAGGTGCACACAGAAAGACAGCGAGTCGTACACAGTTGCAGATGGATGGACCCTTGATGGACAGACACAATATCAGGGAGGGAAGGGGTAATGGCATCGTCTAAACCTGTAAGACAACAAAGAAAATCAATACATGTATAAAACCTGAATGATCACCTACCTGTTAGATAGTAGCAATCAGATAGTCAGCAAACCATACACAGTGACAGATGGATGGACCCTTGATGGACAGATGCACAATCAGAGAGGGAAGGAGTAACGGCATCCTCGGAACCTGAAAGACAACAAAGAAAATCAATACATGTTTAGAAACTGAATGATCACCTACATGTTGGACAGTAGCAAACACATAGACAGCAAGCCGTACACAGTGACAGATGGATGGACCCTTGATGAACAGACGCACCATCAGGTAGGGATGGGGTAACGGCATCCTCGGAACCTGAAAGACAACAAAGAAAATCAATACATGTTTAGAAACTGAAAGATCACCTACCTGTAAGACAGTAGCAGACAGATAGAAAGTGAGCCATACACAGTGACAGATGATTGGACCCTTGATGGACAGATGCACCATCAGGGAGGGAAGGGGTAACGGCATCCTCGGAACCTGAAAGACAACAAAGAAAATCAATACATGTATAGAAACTGAATGATCACCTACCTGTTAGAAAGTAGCAAACAGATAGACAGCGAGCCGTAGACAGTGAGAGATGGATGGACCCTTGATGGACAGATGCACAATCAGGGAGGGAAGGGGTAACGGCATCCTCGGAACCAGAAAGACAACAAATAAAATCAATACATGTATAGAAACTGAATAACCACCTACCTGTTAGACAGTAGCAAACACATAGACAGCAAGCCGTACACAGTGACAGATGGATGGACCCTTGATGAACAGACGCACCATCAGGTAGGGATGGGGTAACGGCATCCTCGGAACCTGAAAGACAACAAAGAAAATCAATACATGTTTAGAAACTGAATGATCACCTACCTGTTAACCAGGTGCAGAAAGATAGAAAGTGAGCCGTACACAGTGACAGATGATTGGACCCTTGATGGACAGATGCACCATCAGGGAGGGAAGGGGTAACGGCATCCTCGGAACCTGAAAGACAACAAAGAAAATCAATACATGTATAGAAACTGAATGATCACCTACCTGTTAACCAGGTGCAGACAGATATACAGCGAGCCGTACACAGTAGCAGATGGATGGACCCTTGATAGACAGATGCACCATCACGGAGGGAAGGGGTAATGGCATCCTCTAAACCTGTAAGACAACAAAGAAAATCAATAACTGTTTAGAAACTGAATGATCACCTACCTGTTAGACAGTAGCAAACAGATAGTCAGCAAGCCGTAGACAGTGACAGTTGGATGGACCCTTGATGAACAGACGCACCATCAGGGAGGGAAGGGGTAATGGCATCCTCTAAACCTGTAAGACAACAAAGAAAATCAATACATGTATAAAACCTGAAAGATTACCTACCTGTTATATAGTAGCAAACAGATAGTCAGCAAGCCGTACACAGTGACAGATGGATGGACCCTTGATGGACAGACAATATCAGAGAGGGTAGGGGTAACGGCATCGTCTAAACCTGTAAGACAACAAAGAAAATCAATACATGTATAGAAACTGAATAATCACCTACGTTTTAGACAGGTGCAGACAGAAAGACAGCGAGCCGTACACAGTTTCAGATGGATGGACCCTTGATGGACAGATGCACAATCAGGGAGGGAAGGGGTAACGGCATCGTCGGAAACTGAAAGACAACAAAGAAAATCAATACATGTATAGAAACTGAATGATTACCTACCTGTTAGATAGTAGCAAACAGATAGTCAGCAAGCCGTACACAGTGACAGACGGATGGACCCTTGATGGACAGATGCACAATCAGAGAGGGAAGGAGTAACGGCATCCTCGGAACCTGAAAGACAACAAAGAAAATCAATACATGTTTAGAAACTGAATGATCACCTACCTGTTAGACAGGTGCACACAGAAAGACAGCGAGTCGTACACAGTTGCAGATGGATGGACCCTTGATGGACAGACACAATATCAGGGAGGGAAGGGGTAATGGCATCGTCTAAACCTGTAAGACAACAAAGAAAATCAATACATGTATAAAACCTGAATGATCACCTACCTGTTAGATAGTAGCAATCAGATAGTCAGCAAACCATACACAGTGACAGATGGATGGACCCTTGATGGACAGATGCACAATCAGAGAGGGAAGGAGTAACGGCATCCTCGGAACCTGAAAGACAACAAAGAAAATCAATACATGTTTAGAAACTGAATGATCACCTACATGTTGGACAGTAGCAAACACATAGACAGCAAGCCGTACACAGTGACAGATGGATGGACCCTTGATGAACAGACGCACCATCAGGTAGGGATGGGGTAACGGCATCCTCGGAACCTGAAAGACAACAAAGAAAATCAATACATGTTTAGAAACTGAAAGATCACCTACCTGTAAGACAGTAGCAGACAGATAGAAAGTGAGCCATACACAGTGACAGATGATTGGACCCTTGATGGACAGATGCACCATCAGGGAGGGAAGGGGTAACGGCATCCTCGGAACCTGAAAGACAACAAAGAAAATCAATACATGTATAGAAACTGAATGATCACCTACCTGTTAGAAAGTAGCAAACAGATAGACAGCGAGCCGTAGACAGTGAGAGATGGATGGACCCTTGATGGACAGATGCACAATCAGGGAGGGAAGGGGTAACGGCATCCTCGGAACCAGAAAGACAACAAATAAAATCAATACATGTATAGAAACTGAATAACCACCTACCTGTTAGACAGTAGCAAACACATAGACAGCAAGCCGTACACAGTGACAGATGGATGGACCCTTGATGAACAGACGCACCATCAGGTAGGGATGGGGTAACGGCATCCTCGGAACCTGAAAGACAACAAAGAAAATCAATACATGTTTAGAAACTGAATGATCACCTACCTGTTAACCAGGTGCAGAAAGATAGAAAGTGAGCCGTACACAGTGACAGATGATTGGACCCTTGATGGACAGATGCACCATCAGGGAGGGAAGGGGTAACGGCATCCTCGGAACCTGAAAGACAACAAAGAAAATCAATACATGTATAGAAACTGAATGATCACCTACCTGTTAACCAGGTGCAGACAGATATACAGCGAGCCGTACACAGTAGCAGATGGATGGACCCTTGATAGACAGATGCACCATCACGGAGGGAAGGGGTAATGGCATCCTCTAAACCTGTAAGACAACAAAGAAAATCAATAACTGTTTAGAAACTGAATGATCACCTACCTGTTAGACAGTAGCAAACAGATAGTCAGCAAGCCGTAGACAGTGACAGTTGGATGGACCCTTGATGAACAGACGCACCATCAGGGAGGGAAGGGGTAATGGCATCCTCTAAACCTGTAAGACAACAAAGAAAATCAATACATGTATAAAACCTGAATGATTACCTACCTGTTATATAGTAGCAAACAGATAGTCAGCAAGCCGTACACAGTGACAGATGGATGGACCCTTGATGGACAGACAATATCAGAGAGGGTAGGGGTAACGGCATCGTCTAAACCTGTAAGACAACAAAGAAAATCAATACATGTATAGAAACTGAATAATCACCTACGTTTTAGACAGGTGCAGACAGAAAGACAGCGAGCCGTACACAGTTTCAGATGGATGGACCCTTGATGGACAGATGCACAATCAGGGAGGGAAGGGGTAACGGCATCGTCTAAACCTGTAAGACAAAAAAGAAAATCAATACATGTATAAAACCTGAATGATTAACTACCTGTTAGATAGTAGCAAACAGATAGTCAGCAAGCCGTACACAGTGACAGATGGATGGACCCTTGATGGACAGACAATATCAGAGAGGGTAGGGGTAACGGCATCCTCGGAACCTGAAAGACAACAAAGAAAATCAATACATGTATAGAAACTGAATGATCACCTATCTGTTAAGCAGGTGCAGACAGAAATACAGCGAGCCATACACAGTGGCAGATGTATGGACCCTTGATGAACAGACGCACCATCAGGGAGGGAAGGGGTAATGGAATCGTCTAAACTTGTAAGACAACAAAGAAAATCAATACATGTTTAGAAACTGAATGATCAAATACCTATTGGACAGTAGCAAACAGATAGACAGCAAGCCGTAGACAGTGACAGTTGGATGGACCCTTGATGAACAGACGCACCATCAGGGAGGGAAGGGGTAATGGCATCCTCTAAACCTGTAAGACAACAAAGAAAATAAATAACTGTTCAGAAACTGAATGATCACCTACCTGTTAGACAGGTGCAGATAGAAAGACAGCGAGCCGTACAGTTGCAGATGGATGGACCCTTGATGGACAGACAATATCAGAGAGGGAAGGGTTAATGGCATCGTCTAAACCTGTAAGACAACAAAGAAAATCAATACATGTATAAAACCTGAATGATCACCTACCTGTAAGATAGTAGCAATCAGATAGTCAGCAAGCCATACACAGTGACAGATGGATGGACCCTTGATGGACAGATGCACAATCAGAGAGGGAAGGAGTAACGGCATCCTCGGAACCTGAAAGACAACAAAGAAAATCAATACATGTTTAGAAACTGAATGATCACCTACCTGTTAGACAGGTGCACACAGAAAGACAGCGAGTCGTACACAGTTGCAGATGGATGGACCCTTGATGGACAGACACAATATCAGGGAGGGAAGGGGTAATGGCATCGTCTAAACCTGTAAGACAACAAAGAAAATCAATACATGTATAAAACCTGAATGATCACCTACCTGTTAGATAGTAGCAATCAGATAGTCAGCAAGCCATACACAGTGACAGATGGATGGACCCTTGATGGACAGATGCACAATCAGAGAGGGAAGGAGTAACGGCATCCTCGGAACCTGAAAGACAACAAAGAAAATCAATACATGTATAGAAACTGAATGATCACCTACCTGTAAGACAGTAGCAGACAGATAGAAAGTGAGCCGTACACAGTGACAGATGATTGGACCCTTGATGGACAGATGCACCATCAGGGAGGGAAGGGGTAACGGCATCCTCGGAACCTGAAAGACAACAAAGAAAATCAATACATGTATAGAAACTGAATGATCACCTACCTGTTAGAAAGTAGCAAACAGATAGACAGCGAGCCGTAGACAGTGAGAGATGGATGGACCCTTGATGGACAGATGCACAATCAGGGAGGGATGGGGTAACGGCATCCTCGGAACCTGAAAGACAACAAAGAAAATCAATACATGTTTAGAAACTGAATGATCACCTATCTGTTAACCAGGTGCAGACAGAAATACAGCGAGCTGTAGATATTGACAGATGGATGGACCCTTGATGGAAAGATGCAACATCAGGGAGGGAAGGGGTAATGGAATCGTCTAAACCTGTGAGACAACAAAGAAAATCAATACATGTTTAGAAACTGAATGAATACCTATCTGTTAGAAAGTAGCAAACAGATAGACAGCGAGCCGTAGACAGTGAGAGATGGATGGACCCTTGATGGACAGATGCACAATCAGGGAGGGAAGGGGTAACGGCATCCTCGGAACCTGAAAGACAACAAATAAAATCAATACATGTATAGAAACTGAATGATTACCTACCTGTTAACCAGGTGCAGACAGAAATACAGCGAGCCGTACGCAGTGGCAGATGGATGGACCCTTGATAGACAGATGCACCATCAGGGAGGGAAGGGGTAATGGCATCCTATAATCCTGAAAGACAACAAAGAAAATCAATACATGTATAGAAACTGAATGATCACCTACCTGTTAACCAGGTGCAGAAAGATAGAAAGTGAGCCGTACACAGTGACAGATGATTGGACCCTTGATCGACAGATGCACCATCAGGGAGGGAAGGGGTAACGGCATCCTCGGAACCTGAAAGACAACAAAGAAAATCAATACATGTATAGAAACTGAATGATCACCTACCTGTTAACCAGGTGCAGACAGATATACAGCGAGCCGTACACAGTAGCAGATGGATGGACCCTTGATAGACAGATGCACCATCACGGAGGGAAGGGGTAATGGCATCCTCTAAACCTGTAAGACAACAAAGAAAATCAATAACTGTTTAGAAACTGAATGATCACCTACCTGTTAGACAGTAGCAAACAGATAGTCAGCAAGCCGTAGACAGTGACAGTTGGATGGACCCTTGATGAACAGACGCACCATCAGGGAGGGAAGGGGTAATGGCATCCTCTAAACCTGTAAGACAACAAAGAAAATCAATACATGTATAAAACCTGAATGATTACCTACCTGTTATATAGTAGCAAACAGATAGTCAGCAAGCCGTACACAGTGACAGATGGATGGACCCTTGATGGACAGACAATATCAGAGAGGGTAGGGGTAACGGCATCGTCTAAACCTGTAAGACAACAAAGAAAATCAATACATGTATAGAAACTGAATAATCACCTACGTTTTAGACAGGTGCAGACAGAAAGACAGCGAGCCGTACACAGTTTCAGATGGATGGACCCTTGATGGACAGATGCACAATCAGGGAGGGAAGGGGTAACGGCATCGTCTAAACCTGTAAGACAAAAAAGAAAATCAATACATGTATAAAACCTGAATGATTAACTACCTGTTAGATAGTAGCAAACAGATAGTCAGCAAGCCGTACACAGTGACAGATGGATGGACCCTTGATGGACAGACAATATCAGAGAGGGTAGGGGTAACGGCATCGTCTAAACCTGTAAGACAACAAAGAAAATCAATACATGTATAGAAACTGAATAATCACCTACGTTTTAGACAGGTGCAGACAGAAAGACAGCGAGCCGTACACAGTTTCAGATGGATGGACCCTTGATGGACAGATGCACAATCAGGGAGGGAAGGGGTAACGGCATCGTCTAAACCTGTAAGACAAAAAAGAAAATCAATACATGTATAAAACCTGAATGATTAACTACCTGTTAGATAGTAGCAAACAGATAGTCAGCAAGCCGTACACAGTGACAGATGGATGGACCCTTGATGGACAGATGCACAATAAGGGAGGGAAGGGGTAACGGCATCATCGGAACCTGAAAGACATCAAAGAAAATCTATACATGTATAGAAACTGAATGATCACCTACCTGTTAACCAGATGCAGACAGAAATACAGCGAACCGTAGACAGTGACAGATGGATGGACCCTTGATGGACATATGCAACATCTGGGAGGGAAGGGGTAACGGCATCCTCTAAACCTGTAATACAACAAAGAAAATCAATACATGTTTAGAAACTGAATGATCACCTACCTGTTAGACAGTAGAAAACAGATAGACAGCGAGCCGTGGACAGTGAGAGAAGGATGGACCCTTGATGGACAGATGCACAATCAGGGAGGGAAGGGGTAACGGCATCCTCGGAACCTGAAAGACAACAAAGAAAATCAATACATGTATAGAAACTGAATGATCACCTATCTGTTAAGCAGGTGCAGACAGAAATACAGCGAGCCGTACACAGTGGCAGATGGATGGACCCTTGATGAACAGACGCACCATCAGGGAGGGAAGGGGTAATGGAATCGTCTAAACTTGTAAGACAACAAAGAAAATCAATACATGTTTAGAAACTGAATGATCACCTACCTATTGGACAGTAGAAAACAGATAGACAGCGAGCCGTAGACAGTGACAGTTGGATGGACCCTTGATGAACAGACGCACCATCAGGGAGGGAAGGGGTAACGGCATCGTCTAAACCTGTAAGACAACAAAGAAAATCAATACATGTATAGAACCTAAATGATCACCTACCTGTTAACCACGTACAGAAAGATAGAAAGTGAGCCGTACACAGTGACAGATGATTGGACCCTTGATGGACAGATGCACCATCAGGGAGGAAAGGGGTAACGGCATCCTCGGAACCTGAAAGACAACAAAGAAAATCAATGCATGTATAGAAACTGAATGATCACCTACCTTTTAACCAGGTGCAGACAGATATACAGCGAGCCGTACACAGTGGCAGATGGATGGACCCTTGATAGACAGATGCACCATCATGGAGCGAAGGGGTAATGGCATCCTCTAAACCTGTAAGACAACAAAGAAAATCAATAACTGTTTAGAGACTGAATGATCACCTACCTGTTAGAAAGTAGCAAACAGATAGACAGCAAGCCATACACAGTGACAGACGGATGGACCCTTGATGGACAGACACAATATCAGGGAGGGAAGGGGTAACGGCTTCGTCTAAACCTGTAAGACAACAAAGAAAATCAATACATGTATAAAACCTGAATGATCACCTACCTGTTAGACAGGTGTAGACAGAAAGACAGCGAGCCGTACACAGTTGCAGACGGATGGACCCTTGATGGACAGATCCACCATCAGGGAGGGAAGGGGTAATGGAATCGTCTAAACTTGTAAGACAACAAAGAAAATCAATACATGTATACAAACTGAATGATCACCTACCTGTTAACCAGGTGCAGACAGAAATGCAGCGAGCCATACACAGTGGCAGATGGATGGACCCTTGATAGACAGATGCACCATCAGGGAGGGAAGGGGTAATGGCATCGTCTAACCTGTAAGACAACAAAGGAAATCAATACATGTTTAGAAACTGAATGATCACCTACCTCTTAGAAAGAAGCAAACAGATAGACAGCAAGCCGTACACAGTGACAGACGGATGGACCCTTGATGGACAGACGCAATATCAGGGAGGGAAGAGGTAACGGCATCGTCTAAACCTGTAAGACAACAAAGAAAATCAATACATGTATAGAACCTAAATGATCACCTACCTGTTAGACAGTAGCAAAGAGATAGACAGCAAGCCGTACACAGTGACAGATGGATGGACCCTTGATAAACAGACGCACCATCAGGGAGGGAAGGGGTAATGGCATCCTCTAAACCTGTAAGACAACAAAGAAAATCAATAACTGTTTAGAAACTGAATGATCACCTACCTGTTAGAAAGTTGCAAACAGATAGACAGTAAGCCATAAACAGTGACAGACGGATGGACCCTTGATGGACAGATGCACCATCAGGGAGGGAAGGGGTAACGGCATCCTCTGAACCTGAAAGACAACAAAGAAAATCAATACATGTTTAGAAACTGAATGATAACCTACCTGTTAACCAGGTGCAGACAGAAATACAGCGAGCTGTAGATATTGACAGATGGATGGACCCTTGATGGAAAGATGCAACATCAGGGAGGGAAGGGGTAATGGAATCGTCTAAACCTGTAAGACAACAAAGAAAATCAATACATGTTTAGAAACTGAATGAATACCTATCTGTTAGAAAGTAGCAAACAGATAGACAGCGAGCCGTACACAGTGAGAGATGGATAGACCCTTGATGGACAGATGCACAATCAGGGAGGGAAGGGGTAACGGCATCCTCGGAACCTGAAAGACAACAAATAAAATCAATACATGTATAGAAACTGAATGATTACCTACCTGTTAACCTGGTGCAGACAGAAATACAGCGAGCCGTACGCAGTGGCAGATGGATGGACCCTTGATAGACAGATGCACCATCAGGGAGGGAAGGGGTAATGGCATCCTCTAATCCTGAAAGACAACAAAGAAAATCAATACATGTATAGAAACTGAATGATCACCTACCTGTTAACCAGGTGCAGAAAGATAGAAAGTGAGCCGTACACAGTGACAGATGGATGGACCCTTGATGGACAGACACAATATCAGGGAGGGAAGGGGTAACGGCTTCGTCTAAACCTGTAAGACAACAAAGAAAATCAATACATGTATAAAACCTGAATGATCACCTACCTGTTAGGTGTAGACAGAAAGACAGCGAGCCGTACACAGTTGCAGACGGATGGACCCTTGATGGACAGATCCACCATCAGGGAGGGAAGGGGTAATGGAATCATCTAAACTTGTAAGACAACAAATAAAATCAATACATGTATACAAACTGAATGATCACCTACCTGTTAACCAGGTGCAGACAGAAATACAGCGAGCCGTAGATATTGACAGACTGATGGACCCTTGAGGAACAGATGCAACATCAGGGAGGGAAGGGGTAACGGCATCCTCGGAACCTAAAAGACAACAAAGAAAATCAATACATGTATAGAAACTGAATGATAACCTACCTGTTAACCAGGTGCAGAGAGAAATACAGTGAGCCGTAGACAGTGACAGATAGATGGACCCTTGATGGAAAGATGCAACATCAGGGAGGGAAGGTGTAATGGAATCGTCTAAACTTGTAAGACAACAAAGAAAATCAATACATGTTTAGAAACTGAATGATCACCTGCCTATTAGACAGTAGCAAACACATAGACAGCAAGCCGTACACAGTGACAGACGGATGGACCCTTGTTGGACAGATGCACAATCAGGGAGGGAAGGGGTGATGACATCCTCTAAACCTGTAAGACAACAAAGAAAATCAATACATGTTTAGAAACTGAATGATCACCTATCTGTTAACCAGGTGCAGACAGAAATACAGCGAACCGTAGACAGTGACAGATGGATGGACCCTTGATGGACATATACAACATCTGGGAGGGAAAGGGTAATGGCATCGTCTAAACCTTTAAGACAAAAATGGAAATCAATACATGTTTAGAAACTGAATAATCACCTACCTCTTAGAAAGAAGCAAACAGATAGACAGCAAGCCGTTCACAGTGACAGACGGATGGACCCTTGATGGACAGACGCAATATCAGGGAGGGAAGAGGTAACGGCATCGTCTAAACCTGTAAGACAACAAAGAAAATCAATACATGTATAGAACCTAAATGATCACCTACCTGTTAGACAGTAGCAAAGAGATAGACAGCAAGCCGTACACAGTGACAGATGGATGGACCCTTGATAAACAGACGCACCATCAGGGAGGGAAGGGGTAATGGCATCCTCTTAACCTGTAAGACAACAAAGAAAATCAATAACTGTTTAGAAACTGAATGATCACCTACCTGTTAACCACGTGCAGACAGATAGAGAGCGAGCCGTAAACAGTGACAGACGGATGGACCCTTGATGAACAGACGCACCATCAGGGAGGGAAGGGGTAATGGCATCCTCTAAACCTGTAAAACAACATAGAAAATCAATAACTGTTTAGAAAGTGAATAATCACCTACGTGTTAGACAGGTGCAGATAGAAAGACAGCGAGCCGTACACAGTTGCAGATGGATGGACCCTTGATGGACAGACAATATCAGAGAGGGAAGGGGTAACGGCATCGTCTAAACCTGTAAGACAACAAAGAAAATCAATACATGTATAAAACCTGAATGATTACCTACCTGTTAGACAGTAGCAAACAGATAGTCAGCAAGCCATACACAGTGACAGATGGATGGACCCTTGATGGACAGATGCACAATCAGGGAGGGAAGGGGTAACGGCATCCTCGGAACCTGAAAGACAACAAAGAAAATCAATACATGTATAGAAACTGAATGAATACCTACCTGTTAACAAGGTGCAGACAGAAATACAGCGAGCCGTACACAGTGGCAGATGGATGGACCCTTGATAGACAGATGCACCATCAGGGAGGGAAGGGGTAATGGCATCCTCTAATCCTGAAAGACAACAAAGGAAATCAATACATGTTTAGAAACTGAATGATCACCTACCTCTTAGAAAGAAGCAAACAGATAGACAGCAAGCCGTACACAGTGACAGACGGATGGACCCTTGATGGACAGACGCAATATCAGGGAGGGAAGAGGTAACGGCATCGTCTAAACCTGTAAGACAAAAAAGAAAATCAATACATGTATAAAACCTGAATGATTACCTACCTGTTAGACAGTAGCAAACAGATATTCAGCAAGCCGTACACAGTGACAGATGGATGGACCCTTGATGGACAAATGCACAATCAGGGAGGGAAGGGGTAACAGCATCTTTGGAACCTGAAAGACAAGAAATAAAATCAATACATGTATAGAAACTGAATGATCACCTACCTGTTAACCAGGTGCAGAAAGAAATACAGCGAGCCGTAGATATTGACAGATGGATGGACCCTTGATGGACAGATGCAACATCAGGGAGGGAAGGGGTAACGGCATCCTCGGAACCTAAAAGACAACGAAGAAAATCAATACATGTATAGAAAATGAATGATTACCTACCTGTTAACCAGGTGCAGACAGAAATACAGCAAGCCGTACACAGTGGCAGATGGATGTACCGTTGAAGAACAGACGCACCATCAGGGAGGGAAGGGGTAATTGCATCCTCTAAACCTGAAAGACAACAAAGAAAATCAATACATGTATAGAAACTGAATGATCACCTACCTGTTAACAAGGTGCAGACAGAAATACAGCGAGCTGTACACAGTGGCAGATGGATGGACCCTTGATAGACAGATGCACCATCAGGGAGGGAAGGAGTAATGGCATCGTCTACACCTGAAAGACAACAAAGAAAATCAATACATGTATAGAAACTGACTGATCACCTACCTGTTAACCAGGTGCAGACAGAAATACAGCGAGCCGCACACAGTTGCAGATGGATGGACCCTTGATGAACAGACGCACCACCAGGGAGGGAAGGGGTAATGGCATCCTCTAAACCTGTAAGACAACAAAGAAAATCAATATATGTATAGAACCTGAATGATCACCTACCTGTTAGACAGTAGCAAACAGATAGACAGCAAGCCGTACACAGTGACAGATGGATGGACCCTTGATGAACAGACGCACCATCAGGGAGGGAAGGGGTAATGGCATCCTCTAAACCTGTAAGACAACAAAGAAAATCAATAACTGTTTATAAACTGAATGATCACCTACCTGTTAGAAAGTAGCAAACAGATAGACAGCAAGCCGTACACAGTGACAGACGGATGGACCCTTGATGGACAGAAGCAATATCAGGGAGGGAAGGGGTAACGGCAACGTCTAAACCTGTAAGACAACAAAGAAAATCAATACATGTTTAGAAACTAAATGATCACCTATCTGTTAGAAAGTAGCAAACAGATAGACAGCAAGCCGTACACAGTGACAGACGGATGGACCCTTGATGTACAGATGCACCACCAGGGAGGGAAGGGGTAATGGCATCCTCTAAACCTGTAAGACAACAAAGAAAATCAATATATGTATAGAACCTGAATGATCACCTACCTGTTAGACAGTAGCAAACAGATAGACAGCAAGCCGTACACAGTGACAGATGGATGGACCCTTGATGAACAGACGCACCATCAGGGAGGGAAGGGGTAATGGCATCCTCTAAACCTGTAAGACAACAAAGAAAATCAATAACTGTTTATAAACTGAATGATCACCTACCTGTTAGAAAGTAGCAAACAGATAGACAGCAAGCCGTACACAGTGACAGACGGATGGACCCTTGATGGACAGAAGCAATATCAGGGAGGGAAGGGGTAACGGCAACGTCTAAACCTGTAAGACAACAAAGAAAATCAATACATGTTTAGAAACTAAATGATCACCTATCTGTTAGAAAGTAGCAAACAGATAGACAGCAAGCCGTACACAGTGACAGACGGATGGACCCTTGATGTACAGATGCACCATCAGGGAGGGAAGGGGTAATGGCATCCTCTAAACCTGTAAGCCAACAAGAAAATCAATACATGTTTAGAAACTGAATGATCACCTACCTTTTAGAAAGTAGCAATCAGATAGACAGTGAGCCGTAGACAGTGAGAGATGGATGGACCCTTGATGGACAGATGCACAATCAGGGAGGAAAGGGGTAACGGCATCCTCGGAACCTGAAAGACAACAAAGAAAATCAATAACTGTTTAGAAACTGAATGATCACCTACCTGTTAGAAAGTAGCAAACAGATAGACAGCAAGCCATACACAGTGAACGAAGGATGGACCCTTGATGGACAGATGCACCATCAGGAAGAGAAGGGGTAATGGCATCCTCTAAACCTGTAAGACAACAAAGAAAATCAATACATGTTTAGAAACTGAATGATCACCTACCTGTTAGAAAGTAGCAAACAGAAAGACAGCAAGCCATACATAGTGACAGACGGATGGACCCTTGATGGACAGATGCACCATCAGGGAGGGAAGGGGTAATGGCATCCTCTAAACCTGTAAGACAACAAAGAAAATCAATACATGTTTAGAAACTGAATGATCACCTACCTGTTAGACAGTACCAAACAGATAGACAGAAAGCCGTAGACAGTGAGAGATGGATGGACCCTTGATGGACAGATGCACAATCAGGGAGGGAAGGGGTAACGGCATCCTCGGAACCTGAAAGACAACAAAGAAAATCAATACATGTATAGAAACTGAATGATAACCTACCTGTTAACCAGGTGCAGACAGAAATACAGCGAGCCGTAGACAGTGACAGATGGATGGACCCTTGATGGAAAAATGCAACATCAGGGAGGGAAGGGGTAATGGAATCGTCTAAACCTGAAAGACAACAAAGAAAATCAATACATGTTTAGAAACTGAATGATCACATACTTGTTAGACAGTAACAAACAGATAGACAGCGAGCCGTACACAGTGACAGATGGATGGACCCTTGATGTACAGATGCAACATCAGAGGGGGAAGTGGTAATGGAATCGTCAAAACCTGTAAGACAACAAAGAAAATCAATACATGTATAGAACCTAAATGATCACCTACCTGTTAGACAGTAGCAAAGAGATAGACAGCAAGCCGTACACAGTGACAGATGGCTGGACCCTTGATAAACAGACGCACCATCAGGAAGGGAAGGGGTAATGGCATCGTCTAAACCTGTAAGACAACAAAGGAAATCAATAACTGTTTAGAAACTGAATGATCACGTATCTGTTAGAAAGTAGCAAACAGAAAGACAGCAAGCCGTACACAGTGACAGACGGATGGACCCTTGATGGACAGATGCACCATCAGGGAGGGAAGGGGTAATGGCATCCTCTAAACCTGTAAGACAACAAAGAAAAATCAATACATGTTTAGAAACTGAATGATCACCTACCTGTTACACAGTAGCAAACAGATAGACAGCGAGCCGCAGACAGTGAGAGTTGGATGGACCCTTGATGGACAGATGCAAAATCAGGGAGGGAAGGGGTAATGGCATCCTCGGAACCTGAAAGACAACAAATAAAATCAATACATGTATAGAAACTGAATGATTACCTACCTGTTAACCAGGTGCAGACAGAAATACAGCGAGCCCTACACAGTGGCAGATGGATGGACCCTTGATAGACAGATGCACCATCAGGGAGGTAAGGGGTAATGGCATCCTCTAATCCTGAAAGACAACAAAGAAAATCAATACATGTTTAGAAACTGAATGATCACCTACCTGTTAGACAGTAGCAAACAGATAGATAGAAAGCCGTACACAGTGACAGATGGATGGACCCTTGATGAACAGACGCACCATCAGGGAGGGAAGGGGTAATGGCATCCTCTAAACCTGTAAGACAACAAAGAAAATCAATTCATGCATAGAAACTGAATGATCACCTACCTGTTAGACAGGTGCACAAAGAAAGACAGCGAGTCATACACAGTTGCAGATGGATGGACCCTTGATGGACAGACACAATATCAGGGAGGGAAGGGGTAACGGCATCGTCTAAACCTGTAAGACAACAAAGAAAATCAATTCATGCATAGAAACTGAATGATCACCTACCTGTTAGACAGGTGCACAAAGAAAGACAGCGAGTCATACACAGTTGCAGATGGATGGACCCTTGATGGACAGACAATATCAGGGAGGGAAGGGGTAACGGCATCGTCTAAACCTGTAAGACAACAAAGAAAATCAATACATGTATAGAAACTGAATGATCACCTACCTGTTAGACAGGTGCAGACAGAAATACAGCGAGCCATAGACAGTGACAGATGGATGGACCCTTGATGGACAGATGCAACATCAGGGAGGGAAGGGGTAATGGCATCCTGGGAACCTGAAAGACAACAAAGAAAACCAATACATGTATAGAAACTGAATGATCACCTACCTGTTAACCAGGTGCAGACAGAAATGCAGCGAACCGTAGACAGTGACAGATGGATGGACCCTTGATGGACATATGCAACTTTAGGGAGGGAAGGGGTAATGGCATCGTCTAAACCTGTAAGACAACGAAGAAAATCAATAGATGTTTAGAAACTGAATGATCACCTACCTCTTAGAAAGAAGCAAACAGATAGACAGCAAGCCGTACACAGTGACAGACGGATGGACCCTTGATGGACAGACGCAATATCAGGGAGGGAAGGGGTAACGGCATCGTCTAAACCTGTAAGACAACAAAGAAAATCAATACATGTATAAAACCTGAATGATTACCTACCTGTTAGACAGTAGCAAACAGATAGACAGTAAGCCATACACAGTGACAGACGGATGGACCCTTGATGGATAGACGCAATATCAGGTAGGGAAGGGGTAACGGCATTGTCTAAACCTGTAAGACAACAAAGAAAATCAATACATGTATAGAAACTGAATAATCACCTACGTGTTAGACAGGTGCAGACAGAAATACAGCGAGCCATAGACAGTGACAGATGGATGGACCCTTGATGGACAGATGCAACATCAGGGAGGGAAGGGGTAATGGCATCGTCTAAACCTGAAAGACAACAAACAAAATCAATACATGTATAGAAACTGAATGATCACCTACCTGTTAACCAGGTGCAGACAGATATACAGCGAGCCGTACACAGTTGCAGATGCATGGACCCTTGATGGACAGATGCACCATCAAGGAGGGAAGGGGTAATGGCATCCTCTAAACCTGTAAGACAACAAAGAAAATCAATAACTGTTTAGAAACTGAATGATCACCTACCTGTTAGAAAGTAGCAAACAGATAGACAGCAAGCCATACACAGTGACAGACGGATGGACCCTTGATGGACAGACACAATAGCAGGGAGGGTAGGGGTAACGGCATCGTCTAAACCTGTAAGACAACAAAGAAAATCAATACATGTATAAAACCTGAATGATCACCTACCTGTTAGACAGGTGCAGACAGAAAGACAGCGAGCCGTACACAGTTGCAGATGGATGGACCCTTGATGGACAGACAATATCAGGGAGGGAAGGGGTAACGGCATCCTCGGAACCTGAAAGACAACAAAAAAAATCAATACATGTTTAGAAACTGAATGATCACCTACCTATTAGACAGTAGCAAACACATAGACAGCAAGCCGTACACAGTGACAGATGGATGGACCCTTGATAAACAGACGCACCATCAGGTAGGGATGGGGCAATGGCAACGTCTAAACCTGTAAGACAACAAAGAAAATCAATACATGTATAGAAACTGAATGATCACCTACCTGTTAACCAGGTGCAGACAGATAGAAAGTGAGCCGTACACAGTGACAGATGGATGGACCCTTGATGGACAGATGCACAATCAGGGAGGGAAGGGGTAACGGCATCCTCGGAACCTGAAAGACAACAAAGAAAATCAATACATGTATAGAAACTGAATGATCACCTAGCTGTTATCCAGGTGCAGACAGAAATACAGCGAACCGTAGACAGTGACAGATGGATGGACCCTTGATGGACATATGCAACATCAGGGAGGGAAGGGGTAATGGCATCCTCTAAACCTGTAAGACAACAAAGAAAATCAATAACTGTTTAGAAACTGAATGATCACCTATCTGTTAGAAAGTAGCATACAGATAGACAGCAAGCCGTACACAGTGACAGACGGATGGACCCTTGATGGACAGATGCACCATCAGGGAGGGAAGGGGTAATGGCATCCTCTAAACCTGTAAGACAACAAAGAAAATCAATACATGTTTAGAAACTGAATGATCACCTACCTGTTAGACAGTAGCAAAGAGATAGACAGCGAGCCGTAGACAGTGAGAGATGGATGGACCCTTGATGGACAGATGCACAATCAGGGAGGGAAGGGGTAACGGCATCCTCGGAACCTGAAAGACAACAAAGAAAATCAATACATGTATAGAAACTGAATGATAACCTACCTGTTAACCAGGTGCAGACAGAAATAAAGCGAGCCGTAGATAGTAACAGATGGATGGACCCTTGATGGACAGATGCAACATCAGGGAGGGAAGGGGTAATGGAATCGTCTAAACTTGTAAGACAACAAAGAAAATCAATACATGTATACAAACTGAATGATCACCTACCTGTTAACCAGGCGCAGACAGAAATACAGCGAGCCATACACAGTGACAGATGGATGGACCCTTGATAGACAGATGCACCATCAGGGAGGGAAGGGGTAATGGCATCGTCTAACCTGTAAGACAACAAAGAAAATCAATACATGTATAGAACCTAAATGATCACCTACCTGTTAGACAGTAGCAAAGAGATAGACAGCAAGCCGTACACAGTGACAGATGGATGGACCCTTGATAAACAGACGCACCATCAGGGAGGGAAGGGGTAATGGCATCCTCTAAACCTGTAAGACAACAAAGAAAATCAATAACTATTTAGAAACTGAATGATGACCTACCTGTTAGAAAGTAGCAAACAGATAGACAGTAAGCCATACACAGTGACAGACGGATGGACCCTTGATGGACAGATGCACAATCAGGGAGGAAAGGGGTAACGGCATCTTCGGAACCTGAAAGACAACAAAGAAAATAAGTACATGTTTAGAAACTGAATGATCACCTACCTGTTAACCAGGTGCAGACAGAAATACAGCGAACCGTAGACAGTGACAGATGGATGGACCCTTGATAGCCAGATACACCATCAGGGAGGGAAGGGGTAATGGCATCCTCTAAACCTGTAAGACAACAAAGAAAATCAATACATGTTTAGAAACTGAATGATCACGTATCTGTTAGAAAGTAGCAAAGAGAAAGACAGCAAGCCGTACACAGTGACAGATGGATGGACCCTTGATAGACAGATGCACCATCAGGGAGGGAAGGGGTAATGGCATCCTCTAAACCTGTAAGACAACAAAGAAAATCAATAACTGTTTAGAAACTGAATTATCACCTACCTGTTAGAAAGTAGCAAACAGATAGACAGTAAGCCATACACAGTGACAGACGGATGAACCCTTGATGGACAGATGCACAATCAGGGACGAAAGGGGTAACGGCATCTTCGGAACCTGAAAAACAACAAAGAAAATAAATACATGTTTAGAAACTGAATGATCACCTACCTGTTAACCAGGTGCTGACAGAAATACAGCAAACCGTAGACAGTGACAGATGGATGGACCCTTGATAGCCAGATACACCATCAGGGAGGGAAGGGGTAATGGCATCCTCTAAACTTGTAAGACAACAAAGAAAATCAATAACTGTTTAGAAACTGAATTATCACCTACCTCTTAGAAAGTAGCAAACAGATAGACAGCAAGCCGTACACTGTGACAGACGGATGGACCCTTGATGGACAGACGCAATATCAGGGAGGGAAGGGGTAACGGCATCGTCTAAACCTGTAAGACAACAAAGAAAATAAATACATGTTTAGAAACTGAATGATCACCTACCTGTTAACCAGGTGCAGACAGAAATGCAGCGAACCGTAGACAGTGACAGATGGATGGACCCTTGATGGACATATGCAACTTTAGGGAGGGAAGGGGTAATGGCATCGTCTAAACCTGTAAGACAACGAAGAAAATCAATACATGTTTAGAAACTGAATGATCACCTACCTGTTAACCAGGTGCAGACAGAAATGCAGCGAACCGTAGACAGTGACAGATGGATGGACCCTTGATGGACATATGCAACTTTAGGGAGGGAAGGGGTAATGGCATCGTCTAAACCTGTAAGACAACGAAGAAAATCAATACATGTTTAGAAACTGAATGATCACCTACCTCTTAGAAAGAAGCAAACAGATAGACAGCAAGCCGTACACAGTGACAGACGGATGGACCCTTGATGGACAGACGCAATATCAGGGAGGGAAAGGGTAACGGCATCGTCTAAACCTGTAAGACAACAAAGAAAATCAATACATGTATAAAACCTGAATGATTACCTACCTGTTAGACAGTAGCAAACAGATAGACAGTAAGCCATACACAGTGACAGACGGATGAACCCTTGATGGACAGATGCACAATCAGGGACGAAAGGGGTAACGGCATCTTCGGAACCTGAAAAACAACAAAGAAAATAAATACATGTTTAGAAACTGAATGATCACCTACCTGTTAACCAGGTGCTGACAGAAATACAGCAAACCGTAGACAGTGACAGATGGATGGACCCTTGATAGCCAGATACACCATCAGGGAGGGAAGGGGTAATGGCATCCTCTAAACTTGTAAGACAACAAAGAAAATCAATAACTGTTTAGAAACTGAATTATCACCTACCTCTTAGAAAGTAGCAAACAGATAGACAGCAAGCCGTACACTGTGACAGACGGATGGACCCTTGATGGACAGACGCAATATCAGGGAGGGAAGGGGTAACGGCATCATCTAAACCTGTAAGACAACAAAGAAAATAAATACATGTTTAGAAACTGAATGATCACCTACCTGTTAACCAGGTGCAGACAGAAATGCAGCGAACCGTAGACAGTGACAGATGGATGGACCCTTGATGGACATATGCAACTTTAGGGAGGGAAGGGGTAATGGCATCGTCTAAACCTGTAAGACAACGAAGAAAATCAATACATGTTTAGAAACTGAATGATCACCTACCTGTTAACCAGGTGCAGACAGAAATGCAGCGAACCGTAGACAGTGACAGATGGATGGACCCTTGATGGACATATGCAACTTTAGGGAGGGAAGGGGTAATGGCATCGTCTAAACCTGTAAGACAACGAAGAAAATCAATACATGTTTAGAAACTGAATGATCACCTACCTCTTAGAAAGAAGCAAACAGATAGACAGCAAGCCGTACACAGTGACAGACGGATGGACCCTTGATGGACAGACGCAATATCAGGGAGGGAAAGGGTAACGGCATCGTCTAAACCTGTAAGACAACAAAGAAAATCAATACATGTATAAAACCTGAATGATTACCTACCTGTTAGACAGTAGCAAACAGATAGACAGTAAGCCATACACAGTGACAGACGGATGGACCCTTGATGGATAGACGCAATATCAGGTAGGGAAGGGGTAACGGCATCGTCTAAACCTGTAAGACAACAAAGAAAATCAATACATGTATAGAAACTGAATAATCACCTACGTGTTAGACAGGTGCAGACAGAAATACAGCGAGCCATAGACAGTGACAGATGGATGGACCCTTGATGGACAGATGCAACATCAGGGAGGGAAGGGGTAATGGCATCGTCTAAACCTGAAAGACAACAAACAAAATCAATACATGTATAGAAACTGAATGATCACCTACCTGTTAACCAGGTGCAGACAGATATACAGCGAGCCGTACACAGTTGCAGATGCATGGACCCTTGATGGACAGATGCACCATCAAGGAGGGAAGGGGTAATGGCATCCTCTAAACCTGTAAGACAACAAAGAAAATCAATAACTGTTTAGAAACTGAATGATCACCTACCTGTTAGAAAGTAGCAAACAGATAGACAGCAAGCCATACACAGTGACAGACGGATGGACCCTTGATGGACAGACACAATAGCAGGGAGGGTAGGGGTAACGGCATCGTCTAAACCTGTAAGACAACAAAGAAAATCAATACATGTATAAAACCTGAATGATCACCTACCTGTTAGACAGGTGCAGACAGAAAGACAGCGAGCCGTACACAGTTGCAGATGGATGGACCCTTGATGGACAGACAATATCAGGGAGGGAAGGGGTAACGGCATCCTCGGAACCTGAAAGACAACAAAGAAAATCAATACATGTATAGAAACTGAATGATCACCTAGCTGTTATCCAGGTGCAGACAGAAATACAGCGAACCGTAGACAGTGACAGATGGATGGACCCTTGATGGACATATGCAACATCAGGGAGGGAAGGGGTAATGGCATCCTCTAAACCTGTAAGACAACAAAGAAAATCAATAACTGTTTAGAAACTGAATGATCACCTATCTGTTAGAAAGTAGCATACAGATAGACAGCAAGCCGTACACAGTGACAGACGGATGGACCCTTGATGGACAGATGCACCATCAGGGAGGGAAGGGGTAATGGCATCCTCTAAACCTGTAAGACAACAAAGAAAATCAATACATGTTTAGAAACTGAATGATCACCTACCTGTTAGACAGTAGCAAAGAGATAGACAGCGAGCCGTAGACAGTGAGAGATGGATGGACCCTTGATGGACAGATGCACAATCAGGGAGGGAAGGGGTAACGGCATCCTCGGAACCTGAAAGACAACAAAGAAAATCAATACATGTATAGAAACTGAATGATAACCTACCTGTTAACCAGGTGCAGACAGAAATAAAGCGAGCCGTAGATAGTAACAGATGGATGGACCCTTGATGGACAGATGCAACATCAGGGAGGGAAGGGGTAATGGAATCGTCTAAACTTGTAAGACAACAAAGAAAATCAATACATGTATACAAACTGAATGATCACCTACCTGTTAACCAGGCGCAGACAGAAATACAGCGAGCCATACACAGTGACAGATGGATGGACCCTTGATAGACAGATGCACCATCAGGGAGGGAAGGGGTAATGGCATCGTCTAACCTGTAAGACAACAAAGAAAATCAATACATGTATAGAACCTAAATGATCACCTACCTGTTAGACAGTAGCAAAGAGATAGACAGCAAGCCGTACACAGTGACAGATGGATGGACCCTTGATAAACAGACGCACCATCAGGGAGGGAAGGGGTAATGGCATCCTCTAAACCTGTAAGACAACAAAGAAAATCAATAACTATTTAGAAACTGAATGATGACCTACCTGTTAGAAAGTAGCAAACAGATAGACAGTAAGCCATACACAGTGACAGACGGATGGACCCTTGATGGACAGATGCACAATCAGGGAGGAAAGGGGTAACGGCATCTTCGGAACCTGAAAGACAACAAAGAAAATAAGTACATGTTTAGAAACTGAATGATCACCTACCTGTTAACCAGGTGCAGACAGAAATACAGCGAACCGTAGACAGTGACAGATGGATGGACCCTTGATAGCCAGATACACCATCAGGGAGGGAAGGGGTAATGGCATCCTCTAAACCTGTAAGACAACAAAGAAAATCAATACATGTTTAGAAACTGAATGATCACGTATCTGTTAGAAAGTAGCAAAGAGAAAGAGAGCAAGCCGTACACAGTGACAGATGGATGGACCCTTGATAGACAGATGCACCATCAGGGAGGGAAGGGGTAATGGCATCCTCTAAACCTGTAAGACAACAAAGAAAATCAATAACTGTTTAGAAACTGAATTATCACCTACCTCTTAGAAAGTAGCAAACAGATAGACAGCAAGCCGTACACTGTGACAGACGGATGGACCCTTGATGGACAGACACAATATCAGGGAGGGAAGGGGTAACGGCATCGTCTAAACCTGTAAGACAACAAAGAAAATCAATACATGTATAGAAACTGAATGATCACCTACCCGTTAGGCAGTAGCAAGGAGATAGACAGCAAGCCGTACACAGTGACAGATGGATGGACCCTTGATAAAAAGACGCACCATCAGGGAGGGAAGGGGTAATGGCATCCTCTAAACCTGTAAGACAACAAAGAAAATCAATAACTATTTAGAAACTGAATGATGACCTACCTGTTAGAAAGTAGCAAACAGATAGACAGTAAGCCATACACAGTGACAGACGGATGAACCCTTGATGGACAGATGCACAATCAGGGAGGAAAGGGGTAACGGCATCTTCGGAACCTGAAAAACAACAAAGAAAATAAATACATGTTTAGAAACTGAATGATCACCTACCTGTTAACCAGGTGCAGACAGAAATACAGCGAACCGTAGACAGTGACAGATGGATGGACCCTTGATAGCCAGATACACCATCAGGGAGGGAAGGGGTAATGGCATCCTCTAAACTTGTAAGACAACAAAGAAAATCAATAACTGTTTAGAAACTGAATTATCACCTACCTCTTAGAAAGTAGCAAACAGATAGACAGCAAGCCGTACACTGTGACAGACGGATGGACCCTTGATGGACAGACGCAATATCAGGGAGGGAAGGGGTAACGGCATCGTCTAAACCTGTAAGACAACAAAGAAAATCAATACATGTATAGAAACTGAATGATCACCTACCTGTTAACCAGGTGCAGACAGAAATACAGCGATCC
Organism: Salminus brasiliensis; assembly: GCF_030463535.1. Lineage (NCBI taxonomy): Eukaryota > Metazoa > Chordata > Actinopteri > Characiformes > Bryconidae > Salminus > Salminus brasiliensis. The sequence goes on from NC_132880.1 coordinate 17,150,805, forward strand.
GTACACAGTGGCAGATGGATGGACCCTTGATGAACAGACGCACCATCAGGGAGAGAAGGGGTAATGGCATCCTCTAAACCTGTAAGACAACAAAGAAAATCAATTCATGCATAGAAACTGAATGATCACCTATCTGTTAGACAGGTGCACACAGAAAGACAGCGAGTCGTACACAGTTGCAGATGGATGGACCCTTGATGGACAGACACAATATCAGGGAGGGAAGGGGTAACGGCATCGTCTAAACCTGTAAGACAACAAAGAAAACCAATACATGTTTAGAAACTGAATGATCACCTACCTGTTAGGCAGTAGCAGACAGATAGAAAGTGAGCCGTACACAGTGACAGATGATTGGACCCTTGATAGACAGATGCACCATCAGGGAGTTAAGGGGTAATGGCATCCTCTAATCCTGAAAGACAACAAAGAAAATCAATACATGTTTAGAAACTGAATGATCACCTACCTTTTAGACAGTAGCAAACAGATAGATAGAAAGCCGTACAGTGACAGATGGAGGAACCCTTGATGAACAGACGCACCATCAGGGAGGGAAGGGGTAATGGCATCCTCTAAACCTGTAAGACAACAAAGAAAATCAATTCATGCATAGAAACTGAATGATCACCTACCTGTTAGACAGGTGCACAAAGAAAGACAGCGAGTCATACACAGTTGCAGATGGATGGACCCTTGATGGACAGACACAATATCAGGGAGGGAAGGGGTAACGGCATCGTGTAAACCTGTAAGACAACAAAGAAAATCAATTCATGCATAAAACCTGAATGATTACCTACCTGTTAGACAGTAGCAAACAGATAGACAGTAAGCCATACACAGTGACAGACGGATGGACCCTTGATGGATAGACGCAATATCAGGGAGGGAAGGGGTAATGGCATCGTCTAAACCTGTAAGACAACAAAGAAAATCAATACATGTATAGAAACTGAATAATCACCTACGTGTTAGACAGGTGCAGACAGAAATACAGCGAGCCATAGACAGTGACAGATGGATGGACCCTTGATGGACAGATGCAACATCAGGGAGGGAAGGGGTAATGGCATCATGGGAACCTGAAAGACAACAAAGAAAACCAATACATGTATAGAAACTGAATGATCACCTACCTGTTAACCAGGTGCAGACAGAAATACAGCGAACCGTAGACAGTGACAGATGGATGGACCCTTGATGGACATATGCAACATCAGGGAGGGAAGGGGTAATGGCATCGTCTAAACCTGTAAGACAACAAAGAAAATCAATACATGTTTAGAAACTGAATGATCACCTACCTCTTAGAAAGAAGCAAACAGATAGACAGCAAGCCGTACACAGTGACAGACGGATGGACCCTTGATGGACAGACGCAATATCAGGGAGGGATGGGGTAACGGCATCGTCTAAACCTGTAAGACAACAAAGAAAATCAATACATGTATAAAACCTGAATGATTACCTACCTGTTAGACAGTAGCAAACAGATAGTCAGCAAGCCGTACACAGTGACAGATGGATGGACCCTTGATGGACATATGCAACATCAGGGAGGGAAGGGGTAATGGCATCGTCTAAACCTGTAAGACAACAAAGAAAATCAATACATGTTTAGAAACTGAATGATCACCTACCTGTTAGACAGTAGCAAACAGATAGACAGCGAGCCGTAGACAGTGAGAGATGGATGGACCCTTGATGGACAGATGCACAATCAGGGAGGGAAGGGGTAACGGCATCCTCGGAACCTGAAAGACAACAAATAAAATCAATACATGTATAGAAACTGAATGATTACCTACCTGTTAACCAGGTGCAGACAGAAATACAGCAAGCCGTACACAGTGGCAGATGGATGGACCCTTGATAGACAGATGCACCATCAGGGAGGGAAGGGGTAACGGCATCCTCGGAACCTGAAAGACAACAAAGAAAATCAATACATGTATAGAAACTGAATGATCACCTACCTGTTAACCAGGTGCAGACAGATATACAGCGAGCCGTACACAGTTGCAGATGCATGGACCCTTGATGGACAGATGCACCATCAAGGAGGGAAGGGGTAATGGCATCCTCTAAACCTGTAAGACAACAAAGAAAATCAATAACTGTTTAGAAACTGAATGATCACCTACCTGTTAGAAAGTAGCAAACAGATAGACAGCAAGCCATACACAGTGACAGACGGATGGACCCTTGATGGACAGACACAATAGCAGGGAGGGAAGGGGTAACGGCATCGTCTAAACCTGTAAGACAACAAAGAAAATCAATACATGTATAAAACCTGAATGATCACCTACCTGTTAGACAGGTGCAGACAGAAAGACAGCGAGCCGTACACAGTTGCAGATGGATGGACCCTTGATGGACAGACAATATCAGGGAGGGAAGGGGTAACGGCATCCTCGGAACCTGAAAGACAACAAAGAAAATCAATACATGTTTAGAAACTGAATGATCACCTACCTGTTAGACAGTAGCAAACACATAGACAGCAAGCCGTACACAGTGACAGATGGATGGACCCTTGATGAACAGACGCACCATCAGGGAGGGAAGGGGTAATGGCATCCTCTAAACCTGTAAGACAACAAAGAAAATCAATTCATGCATAGAAACTGAATGATCACCTACCTGTTAGACAGGTGCACAAAGAAAGACAGCGAGTCATACACAGTTGCAGATGGATGGACCCTTGATGGACAGACACAATATCAGGGAGGGAAGGGGTAACGGCATCGTCTAAACCTGTAAGACAACAAAGAAAATCAATTCATGCATAGAAACTGAATGATCACCTACCTGTTAGACAGGTGCACAAAGAAAGACAGCGAGTCATACACAGTTGCAGATGGATGGACCCTTGATGGACAGACACAATATCAGGGAGGGAAGGGGTAACGGCATCGTCTAAACCTGTAAGACAACAAAGAAAATCAATACATGTATAAAACCTGAATGATTACCTACCTGTTAGACAGTAGCAAACAGATAGACAGTAAGCCATACACAGTGACAGACGGATGGACCCTTGATGGATAGACGCAATATCAGGTAGGGAAGGGGTAACGGCATCGTCTAAACCTGTAAGACAACAAAGAAAATCAATACATGTATAGAAACTGAATAATCACCTACGTGTTAGACAGGTGCAGACAGAAATACAGCGAGCCATAGACAGTGACAGATGGATGGACCCTTGATGGACAGATGCAACATCAGGGAGGGAAGGGGTAATGGCATCCTGGGAACCTGAAAGACAACAAAGAAAACCAATACATGTATAGAAACTGAATGATCACCTACCTGTTAACCAGGTGCAGACAGAAATACGGCGAACCGTAGACAGTGACAGATGGATGGACCCTTGATGGACATATGCAACATCAGGGAGGGAAGGGGTAATGGCATCGTCTAAACCTGTAAGACAACAAAGAAAATCAATACATGTTTAGAAACTGAATGATCACCTACCTCTTAGAAAGAAGCAAACAGATAGACAGCAAGCCGTACACAGTGACAGACGGATGGACCCTTGATGGACAGACGCAATATCAGGGAGGGATGGGGTAACGGCATCGTCTAAACCTGTAAGACAACAAAGAAAATCAATACATGTATAAAACCTGAATGATTACCTACCTGTTAGACAGTAGCAAACAGATAATCAGCAAGCCGTACACAGTGACAGATGGATGGACCCTTGATGGACATATGCAACATCAGGGAGGGAAGGGGTAATGGCATCGTCTAAACCTGTAAGACAACAAAGAAAATCAATACATGTTTAGAAACTGAATGATCACCTACCTGTTAGACAGTAGCAAACAGATAGACAGCGAGCCGTAGACAGTGAGAGATGGATGGACCCTTGATGGACAGATGCACAATCAGGGAGGGAAGGGGTAACGGCATCCTCGGAACCTGAAAGACAACAAATAAAATCAATACATGTATAGAAACTGAATGATTACCTACCTGTTAACCAGGTGCAGACAGAAATACAGCAAGCCGTACACAGTGGCAGATGGATGGATCCTTGATAGACAGATGCACCATCAGGGAGGGAAGGGGTAACGGCATCCTCGGAACCTGAAAGACAACAAAGAAAATCAATACATGTATAGAAACTGAATGATCACCTACCTGTTAACAAGGTGCAGACAGATATACAGCGAGCCGTACACAGTTGCAGATGCATGGACCCTTGATGGACAGATGCACCATCAAGGAGGGAAGGGGTAATGGCATCCTCTAAACCTGTAAGACAACAAAGAAAATCAATAACTGTTTAGAAACTGAATGATCACCTACCTGTTAGAAAGTAGCAAACAGATAGACAGCAAGCCATACACAGTGACAGACGGATGGACCCTTGATGGACAGACACAATAGCAGGGAGGGAAGGGGTAACGGCATCGTCTAAACCTGTAAGACAACAAAGAAAATCAATACATGTATAAAACCTGAATGATCACCTACCTGTTAGACAGGTGCAGACAGAAAGACAGCGAGCCGTACACAGTTGCAGATGGATGGACCCTTGATGGACAGACAATATCAGGGAGGGAAGGGGTAACGGCATCCTCGGAACCTGAAAGACAACAAAGAAAATCAATACATGTTTAGAAACTGAATGATCACCTACCTATTAGACAGTAGCAAACACAAAGACAGCAAGCCGTACACAGTGACAGATGGATGGACCCTTGATAAACAGACGCACCATCAGGTAGGGATGGGGCAATGGCATCGTCTAAACCTGTAAGACAACAAAGAAAATCAATACATGTTTAGAAACTGAATGATCACCTACCTGTTAGACAGTAGCAGACAGATAGAAAGTGAGCCGTACACAGTGACAGATGGATGGACCCTTGATGGACAGATGCACAATCAGGGAGGGAAGGGGTAACGGCATCCTCGGAACCTGAAAGACAACAAAGAAAATCAATACATGTATAGAAACTGAATGATCACCTAGCTGTTATCCAGGTGCAGACAGAAATACAGCGAACCGTAGACAGTGACAGATGGATGGACCCTTGATGGACATATGCAACATCAGGGAGGGAAGGGGTAATGGCATCCTCTAAACCTGTAAGACAACAAAGAAAATCAATACATGTTTAGAAACTGAATGATCACCTACCTGTTAGACAGTAGCAGACAGATAGAAAGTGAGCCGTACACAGTGACAGATGGATGGACCCTTGATGGACAGATGCACAATCAGGGAGGGAAGGGGTAACGGCATCCTCGGAACCTGAAAGACAACAAAGAAAATCAATACATGTATAGAAACTGAATGATCACCTAGCTGTTATCCAGGTGCAGACAGAAATACAGCGAACCGTAGACAGTGACAGATGGATGGACCCTTGATGGACATATGCAACATCAGGGAGGGAAGGGGTAATGGCATCCTCTAAACCTGTAAGACAACAAAGAAAATCAATAACTGTTTAGAAACTGAATGATCACCTATCTGTTAGAAAGTAGCATACAGATAGACAGCAAGCCGTACACAGTGACAGACGGATGGACCCTTGATGGACAGATGCACCATCAGGGAGGGAAGGGGTAGTGGCATCCTCTAAACCTGTAAGACAACAAAGAAAATCAATACATGTATAGAACCTAAATGATCACCTACCTGTTAGACAGTAGCAAAGAGATAGACAGCAAGCCGTTCACAGTGACAGATGGATGGACCCTTGATAAACAGACGCACCATCAGGGAGGGAAGGGGTAATGGCATCCTCTAAACCTGTAAGACAAAAAAGAAAGTCAATAACTATTTAGAAACTGAATGATGACCTACCTGTTAGAAAGTAGCAAACAGATAGACAGTAAGCCATACACAGTGACAGACGGATGGACCCTTGATGGACAGATGCACAATCAGGGAGGAAAGGGGTAACGGCATCTTCGGAACCTGAAAGACAACAAAGAAAATAAGTACATGTTTAGAAACTGAATGATCACCTACCTGTTAACCAGGTGCAGACAGAAATACAGCGAACCGTAGACAGTGACAGATAGATGGACCCTTGATAGCCAGATACACCATCAGGGAGGGAAGGGGTAATGGCATCCTCTAAACCTGTAAGACAACAAAGAAAATCAATACATGTTTAGAAACTGAATGATCACGTATCTGTTAGAAAGTAGCAAAGAGAAAGACAGCAAGCCGTACACTGTGACAGACGGATGGACCCTTGATGGACAGACACAATATCAGGGAGGGAAGGGGTAACGGCATCGTCTAAACCTGTAAGACAACAAAGAAAATCAATACATGTATAGAAACTGAATGATCACCTACCTGTTAGGCAGTAGCAAAGAGATAGACAGCAAGCCGTACACAGTGACAGATGGATGGACCCTTGATAAACAGACGCACCATCAGGGAGGGAAGGGGTAATGGCATCCTCTAAACCTGTAAGACAACAAAGAAAATCAATAACTATTTAGAAACTGAATGATGACCTACCTGTTAGAAAGTAGCAAACAGATAGAAAGCAAGCCGTACACTGTGACAGACGGATGGACCCTTGATGGACAGACGCAATATCAGGGAGGGAAGGGGTAACGGCATCGTCTAAACCTGTAAGACAACAAAGAAAATCAATACATGTATAGAAACTGAATGATCACCTACCTGTTAACCAGGTGCAGACAGAAATACGGCGAACCGTACACAGTGTCAGATGGATGGACCCTTGATAGACAGATGCACCATCAGGGAGAGAAGGGGTAACGGCATCGTCTAAACCTGTAAGACAACAAAGAAAATCAATACATGTATAGAAACTGAATGATCACCTACCTGTTAACCAGGTGCAGACAGAAATACAGCGAGCCGTACACAGTGGCAGATGGATGGACCCTTGATGAACAGACGCACCATCAGGGAGAGAAGGGGTAATGGCATCCTCTAAACCTGTAAGACAACAAAGAAAATCAATTCATGCATAGAAACTGAATGATCACCTATCTGTTAGACAGGTGCACACAGAAAGACAGCGAGTCGTACACAGTTGCAGATGGATGGACCCTTGATGGACAGACACAATATCAGGGAGGGAAGGGGTAACGGCATCGTCTAAACCTGTAAGACAACAAAGAAAATCAATACATGTTTAGAAACTGAATGATCACCTACCTGTTAGGCAGTAGCAGACAGATAGAAAGTGAGCCGTACACAGTGACAGATGATTGGACCCTTGATGGACAGATGCACCATCAGGGAGGGAAGGGGTAACAGCATCCTTGGAACCTGAAAGACAACAAAGAAAATCAATACATGTATAGAAACTGAATGATCACCTACCTGTTAACCAGGTGCAGACAGAAATACAGCGAGCCGTACACAGTGGCAGATGGATGGACCCTTGATAGACAGATGCACCATCAGGGAGGGAAGGGGTAATGGCATCCTCTAAACCTGTAAGACAACAAAGAAAATCAATAACTGTTTAGAAACTGAATGATCACCTATCTGTTAGAAAGTTGCAAACAGATAGACAGTAAGCCATACACAGTGACAGACGGATGGACCCTTGATGGACAGATGCACCATCAGGGAGGGAAGGGGTAACGGCATCCTCGGAACCTGAAAGACAACAAAGAAAATCAATACATGTATAGAAACTGAATGATAACCTACCTTTTAACCAGGTGCAGACAGAAATACAGCGAGCCGTAGATATTGACAGATGGATGGACCCTTGATGGAAAGATGCAACATCAGAGAGGGAAGGGGTAATGGAATCGTCTAAAGCTGTAAGACAACAAAGAAAATCAATACATGTTTAGAAACTGAATGATCACCTACCTGTTAGAAAGTAGCAAACAGATAGACAGCAAGCCATACACAGTGACAGACGGATGGACCCTTGATGGACAGACACAATAGCAGGGAGGGTAGGGGTAACGGCATCGTCTAAACCTGTAAGACAACAAAGAAAATCAATACATGTATAAAACCTGAATGATCACCTACCTGTTAGACAGGTGCAGACAGAAAGACAGCGAGCCGTACACAGTTGCAGATGGATGGACCCTTGATGGACAGACAATATCAGGGAGGGAAGGGGTAACGGCATCCTCGGAACCTGAAAGACAACAAAGAAAATCAATACATGTTTAGAAACTGAATGATCACCTACCTGTTAACCAGGTGCAGACAGAAATACGGCGAACCGTAGACAGTGACAGATGGATGGACCCTTGATGGACATATGCAACATCAGGGAGGGAAGGGGTAATGGCATCGTCTAAACCTGTAAGACAACAAAGAAAATCAATACATGTTTAGAAACTGAATGATCACCTACCTCTTAGAAAGAAGCAAACAGATAGACAGCAAGCCGTACACAGTGACAGACGGATGGACCCTTGATGGACAGACGCAATATCAGGGAGGGATGGGGTAACGGCATCGTCTAAACCTGTAAGACAACAAAGAAAATCAATACATGTATAAAACCTGAATGATTACCTACCTGTTAGACAGTAGCAAACAGATAATCAGCAAGCCGTACACAGTGACAGATGGATGGACCCTTGATAGACAGATGCACCATCAGGGAGGGAAGGGGTAACGGCATCCTCGGAACCTGAAAGACAACAAAGAAAATCAATACATGTATAGAAACTGAATGATCACCTACCTGTTAACCAGGTGCAGACAGATATACAGCGAGCCGTACACAGTTGCAGATGCATGGACCCTTGATGGACAGATGCACCATCAAGGAGGGAAGGGGTAATGGCATCCTCTAAACCTGTAAGACAACAAAGAAAATCAATAACTGTTTAGAAACTGAATGATCACCTACCTGTTAGAAAGTAGCAAACAGATAGACAGCAAGCCATACACAGTGACAGACGGATGGACCCTTGATGGACAGACACAATAGCAGGGAGGGTAGGGGTAACGGCATCGTCTAAACCTGTAAGACAACAAAGAAAATCAATACATGTATAAAACCTGAATGATCACCTACCTGTTAGACAGGTGCAGACAGAAAGACAGCGAGCCGTACACAGTTGCAGATGGATGGACCCTTGATGGACAGACAATATCAGGGAGGGAAGGGGTAACGGCATCCTCGGAACCTGAAAGACAACAAAGAAAATCAATACATGTTTAGAAACTGAATGATCACCTACCTGTTAGACAGTAGCAAACACATAGACAGCAAGCCGTACACAGTGACAGATGGATGGACCCTTGATGAACAGACGCACCATCAGGGAGGGAAGGGGTAATGGCATCCTCTAAACCTGTAAGACAACAAAGAAAATCAATTCATGCATAGAAACTGAATGATCACCTACCTGTTAGACAGGTGCACAAAGAAAGACAGCGAGTCATACACAGTTGCAGATGGATGGACCCTTGATGGACAGACACAATATCAGGGAGGGAAGGGGTAACGGCATCGTCTAAACCTGTAAGACAACAAAGAAAATCAATTCATGCATAGAAACTGAATGATCACCTACCTGTTAGACAGGTGCACAAAGAAAGACAGCGAGTCATACACAGTTGCAGATGGATGGACCCTTGATGGACAGACACAATATCAGGGAGGGAAGGGGTAACGGCATCGTCTAAACCTGTAAGACAACAAAGAAAATCAATACATGTATAGAAACTGAATAATCACCTACGTGTTAGACAGGTGCAGACAGAAATACAGCGAGCCATAGACAGTGACAGATGGATGGACCCTTGATGGACAGATGCAACATCAGGGAGGGAAGGGGTAATGGCATCCTGGGAACCTGAAAGACAACAAAGAAAACCAATACATGTATAGAAACTGAATGATCACCTACCTGTTAACCAGGTGCAGACAGAAATGCAGCGAACCGTAGACAGTGACAGACGGATGGACCCTTGATGGACAGACGCAATATCAGGGAGGAAAGGGGTAACGGCATCGTCTAAACCTGTAAGACAACAAAGAAAATCAATACATGTATAAAACCTGAATGATTACCTACCTGTTAGACAGTAGCAAACAGATAGACAGCAAGCCATACACAGTGACAGACGGATGGACCCTTGATGGACAGACACAATAGCAGGGAGGGAAGGGGTAACGGCATCGTCTAAACCTGTAAGACAACAAAGAAAATCAATACATGTATAAAACCTGAATGATCACCTACCTGTTAGACAGGTGCAGACAGAAAGACAGCGAGCCGTACACAGTTGCAGATGGATGGACCCTTGATGGACAGACAATATCAGGGAGGGAAGGGGTAACGGCATCCTCGGAACCTGAAAGACAACAAAGAAAATCAATACATGTTTAGAAACTGAATGATCACCTACCTATTAGACAGTAGCAAACACATAGACAGCAAGCCGTACACAGTGACAGATGGATGGACCCTTGATAAACAGACGCACCATCAGGTAGGGATGGGGCAATGGCATCGTCTAAACCTGTAAGACAACAAAGAAAATCAATACATGTTTAGAAACTGAATGATCACCTACCTGTTAGACAGTAGCAGACAGATAGAAAGTGAGCCGTACACAGTGACAGATGGATGGACCCTTGATGGACAGATGCACAATCAGGGAGGGAAGGGGTAACGGCATCCTCGGAACCTGAAAGACAACAAAGAAAATCAATACATGTATAGAAACTGAATGATCACCTAGCTGTTATCCAGGTGCAGACAGAAATACAGCGAACCGTAGACAGTGACAGATGGATGGACCCTTGATGGACATATGCAACATCAGGGAGGGAAGGGGTAATGGCATCCTCTAAACCTGTAAGACAACAAAGAAAATCAATACATGTTTAGAAACTGAATGATCACCTACCTGTTAGACAGTAGCAGACAGATAGAAAGTGAGCCGTACACAGTGACAGATGGATGGACCCTTGATGGACAGATGCACAATCAGGGAGGGAAGGGGTAACGGCATCCTCGGAACCTGAAAGACAACAAAGAAAATCAATACATGTATAGAAACTGAATGATCACCTAGCTGTTATCCAGGTGCAGACAGAAATACAGCGAACCGTAGACAGTGACAGATGGATGGACCCTTGATGGACATATGCAACATCAGGGAGGGAAGGGGTAATGGCATCCTCTAAACCTGTAAGACAACAAAGAAAATCAATAACTGTTTAGAAACTGAATGATCACCTATCTGTTAGAAAGTAGCATACAGATAGACAGCAAGCCGTACACAGTGACAGACGGATGGACCCTTGATGGACAGATGCACCATCAGGGAGGGAAGGGGTAGTGGCATCCTCTAAACCTGTAAGACAACAAAGAAAATCAATACATGTTTAAAACCGAATGATCACCTACCTGTTAGACAGTAGCAAAGAGATAGACAGCGAGCCGTAGACAGTGAGAGATGGATGGACCCTTGATGGACAGATGCACAATCAGGGAGGGAAGGGGTAACGGCATCCTCGGAACCTGAAAGACAACAAAGAAAATCAATACATGTATAGAAACTGAATGATCACCTAGCTGTTATCCAGGTGCAAACAGAAATACAGCGAACCGTAGACAGTGACAGATGGATGGACCCTTGATGGACATATGCAACATCAGGGAGGGAAGGGGTAATGGCATCCTCTAAACCTGTAAGACAACAAAGAAAATCAATAACTGTTTAGAAACTGAATGATCACCTATCTGTTAGAAAGTAGCATACAGATAGACAGCAAGCCGTACACAGTGACAGACGGATGGACCCTTGATGGACAGATGCACCATCAGGGAGGGAAGGGGTAGTGGCATCCTCTAAACCTGTAAGACAACAAAGAAAATCAATACATGTTTAGAAACTGAATGATCACCTACCTGTTAGACAGTAGCAAAGAGATAGACAGCGAGCCGTAGACAGTGAGAGATGGATGGACCCTTGATGGACAGATGCACAATCAGGGAGGGAAGGGGTAACGGCATCCTCGGAACCTGAAAGACAACAAAGAAAATCAATACATGTATAGAAACTGAATGATAACCTACCTGTTAACCAGGTGCAGACAGAAATACAGCGAGCCGTAGATAGTAACAGATGGATGGACCCTTGATGGACAGATGCAACATCAGGGAGGGAAGGGGTAATGGAATCGTCTAAACTTGTAAGACAACAAAGAAAATCAATACATGTATACAAACTGAATGATCACCTACCTGTTAACCAGGCGCAGACAGAAATACAGCGAGCCATACACAGTGACAGATGGATGGACCCTTGATAGACAGATGCACCATCAGGGAGGGAAGGGGTAATGGCATCGTCTAACCTGTAAGACAACAAAGAAAATCAATACATGTATAGAACCTAAATGATCACCTACCTGTTAGACAGTAGCAAAGAGATAGACAGCAAGCCGTACACAGTGACAGATGGATGGACCCTTGATAAACAGACACACCATCAGGGAGGGAAGGGGTAATGGCATCCTCTAAACCTGTAAGACAAAAAAGAAAGTCAATAACTATTTAGAAGCTGAATGATGACCTACCTGTTAGAAAGTAGCAAACAGATAGACAGTAAGCCATACACAGTGACAGACGGATGGACCCTTGATGGACAGATGCACAATCAGGGAGGAAAGGGGTAACGGCATCTTCGGAACCTGAAAGACAACAAAGAAAATAAGTACATGTTTAGAAACTGAATGATCACCTACCTGTTAACCAGGTGCAGACAGAAATACAGCGAACCGTAGACAGTGACAGATAGATGGACCCTTGATAGCCAGATACACCATCAGGGAGGGAAGGGGTAATGGCATCCTCTAAACCTGTAAGACAACAAAGAAAATCAATACATGTTTAGAAACTGAATGATCACGTATCTGTTAGAAAGTAGCAAAGAGAAAGACAGCAAGCCGTACACTGTGACAGACGGATGGACCCTTGATGGACAGACACAATATCAGGGAGGGAAGGGGTAACGGCATCGTCTAAACCTGTAAGACAACAAAGAAAATCAATACATGTATAGAAACTGAATGATCACCTACCTGTTAGGCAGTAGCAAAGAGATAGACAGCAAGCCGTACACAGTGACAGATGGATGGACCCTTGATAAACAGACGCACCATCAGGGAGGGAAGGGGTAATGGCATCCTCTAAACCTGTAAGACAACAAAGAAAATCAATAACTATTTAGAAACTGAATGATGACCTACCTGTTAGAAAGTAGCAAACAGATAGACAGTAAGCCATACACAGTGACAGACGGATGGACCCTTGATGGACAGATGCACAATCAGGGAGGAAAGGGGTAACGGCATCTTCGGAACCTGAAAAACAACAAAGAAAATAAATACATGTTTAGAAACTGAATGATCACCTACCTGTTAACCAGGTGCAGACAGAAATACAGCGAACCGTAGACAGTGACAGATGGATGGACCCTTGATAGCCAGATACACCATCAGGGAGGGAAGGGGTAATGGCATCCTCTAAACCTGTAAGACAACAAAGAAAATCAATACATGTTTAGAAACTGAATGATCACCTACCTGTTAGAAAGTAGCAAACAGATAGACAGCAAGCCATACACAGTGACAGACGGATGGACCCTTGATGGACAGACACAATAGCAGGGAGGGTAGGGGTAACGGCATCGTCTAAACCTGTAAGACAACAAAGAAAATCAATAACTATTTAGAAACTGAATGATGACCTACCTGTTAGAAAGTAGCAAACAGATAGACAGTAAGCCATACACAGTGACAGACGGATGAACCCTTGATGGACAGATGCACAATCAGGGAGGAAAGGGGTAACGGCATCTTCGGAACCTGAAAAACAACAAAGAAAATAAATACATGTTTAGAAACTGAATGATCACCTACCTGTTAACCAGGTGCAGACAGAAATACAGCGAACCGTAGACAGTGACAGATGGATGGACCCTTGATAGCCAGATACACCATCAGGGAGGGAAGGGGTAATGGCATCCTCTAAACTTGTAAGACAACAAAGAAAATCAATAACTGTTTAGAAACTGAATTATCACCTACCTCTTAGAAAGTAGCAAACAGATAGAAAGCAAGCCGTACACTGTGACAGACGGATGGACCCTTGATGGACAGACGCAATATCAGGGAGGGAAGGGGTAACGGCATCGTCTAAACCTGTAAGACAACAAAGAAAATCAATACATGTATAGAAACTGAATGATCACCTACCTGTTAACCAGGTGCAGACAGAAATACGGCGAACCGTACACAGTGTCAGATGGATGGACCCTTGATAGACAGATGCACCATCAGGGAGAGAAGGGGTAACGGCATCGTCTAAACCTGTAAGACAACAAAGAAAATCAATACATGTATAGAAACTGAATGATCACCTACCTGTTAACCAGGTGCAGACAGAAATACAGCGAGCCGTACACAGTGGCAGATGGATGGACCCTTGATGAACAGACGCACCATCAGGGAGAGAAGGGGTAATGGCATCCTCTAAACCTGTAAGACAACAAAGAAAATCAATTCATGCATAGAAACTGAATGATCACCTATCTGTTAGACAGGTGCACACAGAAAGACAGCGAGTCGTACACAGTTGCAGATGGATGGACCCTTGATGGACAGACACAATATCAGGGAGGGAAGGGGTAACGGCATCGTCTAAACCTGTAAGACAACAAAGAAAATCAATACATGTTTAGAAACTGAATGATCACCTACCTGTTAACCAGGTGCAGACAGAAATACAGCGAGCCGTACACAGTGACAGATGATTGGACCCTTGATGGACAGATGCACCATCAGGGAGGGAAGGGGTAACAGCATCCTTGGAACCTGAAAGACAACAAAGAAAATCAATACATGTATAGAAACTGAATGATCACCTACCTGTTAACCAGGTGCAGACAGAAATACAGCGAGCCGTACACAGTGGCAGATGGATGGACCCTTGATAGACAGATGCACCATCATGGAGGGAAGGGGTAATGGCATCCTCTAAACCTGTAAGACAACAAAGAAAATCAATAACTGTTTAGAAACTGAATGATCACCTATCTGTTAGAAAGTTGCAAACAGATAGACAGTAAGCCATACACAGTGACAGACGGATGGACCCTTGATGGACAGATGCACCATCAGGGAGGGAAGGGGTAACGGCATCCTCGGAACCTGAAAGACAACAAAGAAAATCAATACATGTATAGAAACTGAATGATAACCTACCTTTTAACCAGGTGCAGACAGAAATACAGCGAGCCGTAGATATTGACAGATGGATGGACCCTTGATGGAAAGATGCAACATCAGAGAGGGAAGGGGTAATGGAATCGTCTAAAGCTGTAAGACAACAAAGAAAATCAATACATGTTTAGAAACTGAATGATCACCTACCTGTTAGAAAGTAGCAAACAGATAGACAGCAAGCCATACACAGTGACAGACGGATGGACCCTTGATGGACAGACACAATAGCAGGGAGGGTAGGGGTAACGGCATCGTCTAAACCTGTAAGACAACAAAGAAAATCAATACATGTATAAAACCTGAATGATCACCTACCTGTTAGACAGGTGCAGACAGAAAGACAGCGAGCCGTACACAGTTGCAGATGGATGGACCCTTGATGGACAGACAATATCAGGGAGGGAAGGGGTAACGGCATCCTCGGAACCTGAAAGACAACAAAGAAAATCAATACATGTTTAGAAACTGAATGATCACCTACCTATTAGACAGTAGCAAACACATAGACAGCAAGCCGTACACAGTGACAGATGGATGGACCCTTGATGAACAGACGCACCATCAGGTAGGGATGGGGCAATGGCATCGTCTAAACCTGTAAGACAACAAAGAAAATCAATACATGTTTAGAAACTGAATGATCACCTACCTGTTAGACAGTAGCAGACAGATAGAAAGTGAGCCGTACACAGTGACAGATGGATGGACCCTTGATGGACAGATGCACAATCAGGGAGGGAAGGGGTAACGGCATCCTCGGAACCTGAAAGACAACAAAGAAAATCATTACATGTATAGAAACTGAATGATCACCTAGCTGTTAACCAGGTGCAGACAGAAATAGAGCGAACCGTAGACAGTGACAGATGGATGGACCCTTGATGGACATATGCAACATCAGGGAGGGAAGGGGTAATGGCATCCTCTAAACCTGTAAGACAACAAAGGAAATCAATAACTGTTTAGAAACTGAATGATCACCTATCTGTTAGAAAGTAGCATACAGATAGACAGCAAGCCGTAAACAGTGACAGACGGATGGACCCTTGATGGACAGATGCACCATCAGGGAGGGAAGGGGTAATGGCATCCTCTAAACCTGTAAGACAACAAAGAAAATCAATACATGTTTAGAAACTGAATGATAACCTACCTGTTAACCAGGTGCAGACAGAAATACAGCGAGCCGTAGATAGTAACAGATGGATGGACCCTTGATGGACAGATGCAACATCAGGGAGGGAAGGGGTAATGGAATCGTCTAAACTTGTAAGACAACAAAGAAAATCAATACATGTATACAAACTGAATGATCACCTACCTGTTAACCAGGTGCAGACAGAAATACAGCGAGCCATACACAGTGACAGATGGATGGACCCTTGATAGACAGATGCACCATCAGGGAGGGAAGGGGTAATGGCATCGTCTAACCTGTAAGACAACAAAGAAAATCAATACATGTATAGAACCTAAATGATCACATACCTGTTAGACAGTAGCAAAGAGATAGACAGCAAGCCGTACACAGTGACAGATGGATGGACCCTTGATAAACAGACGCACCATCAGGGAGGGAAGGGGTAATGGCATCCTCTAAACCTGTAAGACAACAAAGAAAATCAATACATGTTTAGAAACTGAATGATAACCTACCTGTTAACCAGGTGCAGACAGAAATACAGCGAGCCGTAGATAGTAACAGATGGATGGACCCTTGATGGACAGATGCAACATCAGGGAGGGAAGGGGTAATGGAATCGTCTAAACTTGTAAGACAACAAAGAAAATCAATACATGTATACAAACTGAATGATCACCTACCTGTTAACCAGGTGCAGACAGAAATACAGCGAGCCATACACAGTGACAGATGGATGGACCCTTGATAGACAGATGCACCATCAGGGAGGGAAGGGGTAATGGCATCGTCTAACCTGTAAGACAACAAAGAAAATCAATACATGTATAGAACCTAAATGATCACATACCTGTTAGACAGTAGCAAAGAGATAGACAGCAAGCCGTACACAGTGACAGATGGATGGACCCTTGATAAACAGACGCACCATCAGGGAGGGAAGGGGTAATGGCATCCTCTAAACCTGTAAGACAACAAAGAAAATCAATAACTATTTAGAAACTGAATGATGACCTACCTGTTAGAAAGTAGCAAACAGATAGACAGTAAGCCATACACAGTGACAGACGGATGGACCCTTGATGGACAGATGCACAATCAGGGAGGAAAGGGGTAACGGCATCTTCGGAACCTGAAAGACAACAAAGAAAATAAATACATGTTTAGAAACTGAATGATCACCTACCTGTTAACCAGGTGCAGACAGAAATACAGCGAACCGTAGACAGTGACAGATGGATGGACCCTTGATAGCCAGATACACCATCAGGGAGGGAAGGGGTAATGGCATCCTCTAAACCTGTAAGACAACAAAGAAAATCAATACATGTTTAGAAACTGAATGATCACGTATCTGTTAGAAAGTAGCAAAGAGAAAGACAGCAAGCCGTACACAGTGACAGATGGATGGACCCTTGATGGACAGATGCACAATCAGGGAGGGAAGGGGTAACGGCATCCTCGGAACCTGAAAGACAACAAAGAAAATCAATACATGTATAGAAACTGAAAGATCACCTAGCTGTTAACCAGGTGCAGACAGAAATACAGCAAACCGTAGACAGTGACAGATGGATGGACCCTTGATGGACATATGCAACATCAGGGAGGGAAGGGGTAATGGCATCCTCTAAACCTGTAAGACAACAAAGAAAATCAATAACTGTTTAGAAACTGAATGATCACCTATCTGTTAGAAAGTAGCATACAGATAGACAGCAAGCCGTACACAGTGACAGACGGATGGACCCTTGATGGACAGATGCATCATCAGGGAGGGAAGGGGTAATGGCATCCTCTAAACCTGTAAGAAAACAAAGAAAATCAATACATGTTTAGAAACTGAATGATCACCTACCTGTTAGACAGTAGCAAAGAGATAGACAGCGAGCCGTAGACAGTGAGAGATGGATGGACCCTTGATGGACAGATGCACAATCAGGGAGGGAAGGGGTAACGGCATCCTCGGAACCTGAAAGACAACAAAGAAAATCAATACATGTATAGAAACTGAATGATAACCTACCTGTTAACCAGGTGCAGACAGAAATACAGCGAGCCGTAGATAGTAACAGAGGGATGGACCCTTGATGGACAGATGCACCATCAGGGAGGGAAGGGGTAATGGCATCGTCTAACCTGTAAGACAACAAAGAAAATCAATACATGTATAGAAACTGAATGATAACCTACCTGTTAACCAGGTGCAGACAGAAATACAGCGAGCCGTAGATAGTAACAGATGGATGGACCCTTGATGGACAGATGCACCATCAGGGAGGGAAGGGGTAATGGCATCGTCTAACCTGTAAGACAACAAAGAAAATCAATACATGTATAGAACCTAAATGATCACCTACCTGTTAGACAGTAGCAAAGAGATAGACAGCAAGCCGTACACAGTGACAGATGGATGGACCCTTGATAAACAGACGCACCATCAGGGAGGGAAGGGGTAATGGCATCCTCTAATCCTGAAAGACAACAAAGAAAATCAATACATGTTTAGAAACTGAATGATCATCTACCTGTTAACCAGGTGCAGACAGAAATACAGCGAACCGTACACAGTGGCAGATGGATGGACCCTTGATGAACAGACGCACCATCAGGGAGGGAAGGGGTAATGGCATCCTCTAAACCTGTAAGACAACAAAGAAAATCAATTCATGCATAGAAACTGAATGATCACCTATCTGTTAGACAGGTGCACACAGAAAGACAGCGAGTCGTACACAGTTGCAGATGGATGGACCCTTGATGGACAGACACAATATCAGGGAGGGAAGGGATAATGGCATCGTCTAAACGTGTAAGACAACAAAGGAAATCAATACATGTTTAGAAACTGAATGATCACCTACCTGTTAGGCAGTAGCAGACAGATAGAAAGTGAGCCGTACACAGTGACAGATGATTGGACCCTTGATGGACAGATGCACCATCAGGGAGGGAAGGGGTAACGGCATCCTCGGAACCTGAAAGACAACAAAGAAAATCAATACATGTATAGAAACTGAATGATCACCTACCTGTTAACCAGGTGCAGACAGATATACAGCGAGCCGTACATAGTGGCAGATGGATGGACCCTTGATAGACAGATGCACCATCAGGGGGGGAATGGGTAATGGCATCCTCTAAACCTGTAAGACAACAAAGAAAATCAATACATGTATAGAAACTGAATGATCACCTACCTGTTAACCAGGTGCAGATAGAAATACAGCGAGCCGTAGACAGTGACAGATGGATGGACCCTTGATGGACAGATGCACCATCAGTGAGGGAAGGGGTAATGGCATTGTCTAAACCTGTAAGACAACAAAGAAAATCAATACATGTTTAGAAACTGAATGATCACCTACCTGTTAGACAGTAGCAGACAGATAGAAAGTGAGCCGCACACAGAGACAGATGATTGGACCCTTGATGGACAGATGCACCATCAGGGAGGGAAGGGGTAACGGCATCCTCGGAACCTGTAAGACAACAAAGGAAATCAATACATATTTAGAAACTGAATGATCACTTATCTCTTAGAAAGTAGCAAACAGATAGACAGCAAGCCGTACACAGTGACAGACGGATGGACCTTTGATGGACAGACGCAATATCAGGGAGGGAAGAGGTAATGGAAGAGGTAATGGAACCTGAAAGACAACAAAGAAAATCAATACATGTATAGAAACTGAATGATCACCTACCTGTTAACCAGGTGCAGACAGAAATACAGCGAACCGTAGACAGTGACAGATGGATGGACCCTTGATGGATATATGCAACATCTGGGAGGGAAGGGGTAATGGCATCGTCTAAACCTGTAAGACAACAAAGGAAATCAATACATATTTAGAAACTGAATGATCACTTACCTCTTAGAAAGTAGCAAACAGATAGACAGCAAGCCGTACACAGTGACAGACGGATGGACCTTTGATGGACAGACGCAATATCAGGGAGGGAAGAGGTAATGGAATCGTCTAAACCTGTAAGACAACAAAGAAAATCAATACATGTATAGAACCTGAATGATCACCTACCTGTTAGACAGTAGCAAAAAGATAGACAGCAAGCCGTACACAGTGACAGATGGATGGACCCTTGATGAACAGACACACCATCAGGGGGGGAAGGGGTAATGGCATCCTCTAAACCTGTAAGACAACAAAGAAAATCAATAAATGTTTAGAAACTGAATGATTACCTACCTGTTAGAAAGTAGCAAAAAGATAGACAGCGAGCCGTAGACAGTGACAGATGGATGGACCCTTGATGGACAGATGCACAATCAGGCAGGGAAGGGGAAATGGCATCCTCTAAACCTGTAAGACAACAAAGAAAATCAATACATGTATAGAAACTGAATGATCACCTACCTATTAGACAGTAGCAAACACATAGACAGCAAGCCGTACACAGTGACAGATGGATGGACCCTTGATGGACAGATGCACAATCAGGTAGGGAAGGGGTAACGGCATCCTCTAAACCTGTAAGACAACAAAGAAAATCAATACATTTTTAGAAACTGAATGATCACCTACCTGTTAGACAGTAGCAAACAGATAGACAGCAAGCCGTACACAGTGAGAGATGGATGGAACCTTGATGGACAGATGCACAATCAGGGAGGGAAGGGGTAACGGCATCCTCGGAACCTAAAAGACAACAAAGAAAATCAATACATGTATAGAAACTGAATGATTACCTACCTGTTAACCAGGTGCAGACAGAAATACAGCGAGCCGTACACAGTGGCAGATGGATGGACCCTTGATAGACAGATGCACCATCAGGGAGGGAAGGGGTAACGGCATCCTCGGAACCTGAAAGATAACAAATAAAATGAATACATGTATAGAAACTGAATGATAAACTACCTGTTAACCAGGTGCAGACAGAAATACAGCGAGCCGTACACAGTGGCAGATGGATGGACCCTTGATGGACAGATGCACAATCAGGGAGGAAAGGGGTAATGGCATCCTCTAAACCTGTAAGACAACAAAGAAAATCAATACATGTTTAGAAACTGAATGATTACCTACCTGTTAGAAAGTAGCAAAAAGATAGACTGCAAGCCAAACACAGTGACAGACGGATGGACCCTTGATGGACAGATGCACCATCAGGGAGGGAAGGGGTAACGGCATCATCTAAACCTGTAAGACAATAAAGAAAATCAATACATGTATAGAAACTGAATGATCACCTACCTGTTAACCAGGTGCAGACAGAAATACAGCGAGCCGTAGATAGTGACAGATGGATGGACCCTTGATGTACAGATGCAACATCAGGGAGGGAAGGGGTAATGGAATCGTCTAAACTTGTAAGACAACAAAGAAAATCAATACATGTTTAGAAACTGAATGATCACGTATCTGTTAGAAAGTAGCAAAGAGATAGACAGCAAGCCGTACACAGTGACAGACGGATGGACCCTTGATGGACAGATGCACCATCAGGGAGGGAAGGGGTAATGGCATCCTCTAATCCTGAAAGACAACAAAGAAAATCAATACATGTTTAGAAACTGAATGATCACGTATCTGTTAGAAAGTAGCAAAGAGAAAGACAGCAAGCCGTACACAGTGACAGACGGATGGACCCTTGATGGACAGATGCACCATCAGGGAGGGAAGGGGTAATGGCATCCTCTAATCCTGAAAGACAACAAAGAAAATCAATACATGTTTAGAAACTGAATGATCATCTACCTGTTAACCAGGTGCAGACAGAAATACAGCGAACCGTACACAGTGGCAGATGGATGGACCCTTGATGAACAGACGCACCATCAGGGAGGGAAGGGGTAATGGCATCCTCTAAACCTGTAAGACAACAAAGAAAATCAATTCATGCATAGAAACTGAATGATCACCTACCTGTTAGGCAGTAGCAGACAGATAGAAAGTGAGCCGTACACAGTGACAGATGATTGGACCCTTGATGGACAGATGCACCATCAGGGAGGGAAGGGGTAACGGCATCCTCGGAACCTGAAAGACAACAAAGAAAATCAATACATGTATAGAAACTGAATGATCACCTACCTGTTAACCAGGTGCAGACAGAAATACAGCGAACCGTACACAGTGGCAGATGGATGGACCCTTGATGAACAGACGCACCATCAGGGAGGGAAGGGATAATGGCATAGTCTAAACGTGTAAGACAACAAAGAAAATCAATACATGTTTAGAAACTGAATGATCACCTACCTGTTAGGCAGTAGCAGACAGATAGAAAGTGAGCCGTACACAGTGACAGATGATTGGACCCTTGATGGACAGATGCACCATCAGGGAGGGAAGGGGTAACGGCATCCTCGGAACCTGAAAGACAACAAAGAAAATCAATACATGTATAGAAACTGAATGATCACTTACCTGTTAACCAGGTGCAGATAGAAATACAGCGAGCCGTAGACAGTGACAGATGGATGGACCCTTGATGGACAGATGCACCATCAGGGAGGGAAGGGGTAATGGCATTGTCTAAACCTGTAAGACAACAAAGAAAATCAATACATGTTTAGAAACTGAATGATCACCTACCTGTTAGACAGTAGCAGACAGATAGAAAGTGAGCCGTACACAGAGACAGATGATTGGACCCTTGATGGACAGATGCACCATCAGGGAGGGAAGGGGTAACGGCATCCTCGGAACCTGAAAGACAACAAAGAAAATCAATACATGTATAGAAACTGAATGATCACCTACCTGTTAGATAGTAGCAAACAGATAGTCAGCAAGCCGTACACAGTGACAGACGGATGGACCCTTGATGGACAGATGCACAATCAGGGAGGGAAGGGGTAACGGCACCCTCGGAACCTGAAAGACAACAAAGAAAATCAATACATGTATAGAAACTGAATGATCACCTACCTGTTAACCAGGTGCAGACAGAAATACAGCGAACCGTAGACAGTGACAGATGGATGGACCCTTGATGGATATATGCAACATCTGGGAGGGAAGGGGTAATGGCATCGTCTAAACCTGTAAGACAACAAAGGAAATCAATACATATTTAGAAACTGAATGATCACTTATCTCTTAGAAAGTAGCAAACAGATAGACAGCAAGCCGTACACAGTGACAGACGGATGGACCTTTGATGGACAGACGCAATATCAGGGAGGGAAGAGGTAATGGAATCGTCTAAACCTGTAAGACAACAAAGAAAATCAATACATGTATAGAACCTGAATGATCACCTACCTGTTAGACAGTAGCAAACAGATAGACAGCAAGCCGTACACAGTGACAGATGGATGGACCCTTGATGAACAGACACACCATCAGGGGGGGAAGGGGTAATGGCATCCTCTAAACCTGTAAGACAACAAAGAAAATCAATAAATGTTTAGAAACTGAATGATTACCTACCTGTTAGAAAGTAGCAAAAAGATAGACAGCGAGCCGTAGACAGTGACAGATGGATGGACCCTTGATGGACAGATGCACAATCAGGGAGGGAAGGGGTAATGGCATCCTCTAAACCTGTAAGACAACAAAGAAAATCAATACATGTATAGAAACTGAATGATCACCTACCTATTAGACAGTAGCAAACACATAGACAGCAAGCCGTACACAGTTACAGATGGATGGACCCTTGATGGACAGACGCAATATCAGGTAGGGAAGGGGTAACGGCATCCTCTAAACCTGTAAGACAACAAAGAAAATCAATACATGTTTAGAAACTGAATGATCACCTACCTGTTAGACAGTAGCAAACAGATAGACAGCAAGCCGTACACAGTGAGAGATGGATGGAACCTTGATGGACAGATGCACAATCAGGGAGCGAAGGGGTAACGGCATCCTCGGAACCTAAAAGACAACAAAGAAAATCAATACATGTATAGAAACTGAATGATTACCTACCTGTTAACCAGGTGCAGACAGAAATACAGCGAGCCGTACACAGTGGCAGATGGATGGACCCTTGATAGACAGATGCACCATCAGGGAGGGAAGGGGTAACGGCATCCTCGGAACCTGAAAGATAACAAATAAAATGAATACATGTATAGAAACTGAATGATAAACTACCTGTTAACCAGGTGCAGACAGAAATACAGCGAGCCGTACACAGTGGCAGATGGATGGACCCTTGATGGACAGATGCACAATCAGGGAGGAAAGGGGTAATGGCATCCTCTAAACCTGTAAGACAACAAAGAAAATCAATAAATGTTTAGAAACTGAATGATTACCTACCTGTTAGAAAGTAGCAAAAAGATAGACTGCAAGCCATACACAGTGACAGACGGATGGACCCTTGATGGACAGATGCACCATCAGGGAGGGAAGGGGTAACGGCATCATCTAAACCTGTAAGACAATAAAGAAAATCAATACATGTATAGAAACTGAATGATCACCTACTTGTTAACCAGGCGCAGACAGATAGAGAGAGAGCCATACACAGTGACAGATGGATAAACCCTTGATGCACAGATGCACCATCAGGGAGGGAAGGGGTAACGGCATCGTCTAAACCTGTAAGACAATAAAGAAAATCAATACATGTATAGAAACTGAATGATCACCTACCTGTTAACCAGGCGCAGACAGATAGAGAGCGAGCCGTACACAGTGACAGATGGATAAACCCTTGATGCACAGATGCACCATCAGGGAGGAAAGGGGAAATGGCATCCTCTTAACCTGTAAGACAACAAAGAAAATCAATACATGTACAGAAAATAAATAACCACCTACCTGCTAACCAGGTGCAGACAGATAGACAGCGAGCAGTACACAGTGGCAGATGTATGGACACTTGATGGAAAGATGCACCATCAGGGAGGGAAGGGGTAATGGCATCCTCTAAACCTGTAAGACAACATAGAAAATCATTAACTGTTTAGAAACTGAATGATCACCTACCTGTTAGAAAGTAGCAAACAGATAGACAGCATGCCGTACACAGTGACAGATGAATGGACCCTTGATGAACAGACGCACCATCAGGTAGGGAAGGGGTAATGGCATCCTCTAAACCTGTAAGACAACAAAGAAAATAAATAAATGTTTAGAAACTGAATGATTACCTACCTGTTAGAAAGTAGCAAACAGATAGACTGCAAGCCGTAAACGGTGACAGACGGATGGACCCTTGATGGACAGATGCACCATCAAGGAGGGAAGGGGTAATGGCATCCTCTAAACCTGTAAGACAACAAAGAAAATCAATACATGTTTAGAAACTGAATGATCACCTACCTGTTAGAAAGCTGCAAACAAATAGACAGCGAGCCGTAGACAGTGACAGATGGATGGACCCTTGATGGACAGATGCACAATCAGGGAGGGAAGGGGTAACGGCATCCTTGGAACCTGAAAGAAAACAAAGAAAATCAATACATGTATAGAAACTGAATGATTACCTACCTGTTAACCAGGTGCAGACAGAAATACAGCGAGCCGTACACAGTGGCAGATGGATGGACCCTTGATAGACAGATGCACCGTCAGAGAGGGAAGGGGAAATGGCATCCTCTAAACCTGTAAGACAACAAAGAAAATCAATACATGTATAGAAACTGAATGATCACCTACCTATTAGACAGTAGCAAACACATAGACAGCAAGCCGTACACAGTGACAGATGGATGGACCCTTGATGGACAGATGCACAATCAGGTAGGGAAGGGGTAACGGCATCCTCTAAACCTGTAAGACAACAAAGAAAATCAATACATATTTAGAACCTGAATGATCACCTACCTGTTAGACAGTAGCAAACAGATAGACAGCAAGCCGTAGATAGTGAGAGATGGATGGACCCTTGATGGACAGATGCACAATCAGGGAGGGAAGGGGTAACGGCATCCTCGGAACCTAAAAGACAACAAAGAAAATCAATACATGTATAGAAACTGAATGATTACCTACCTGTTAACCAGGTGCAGACAGAAATACAGCGAGCCGTACACAGTGGCAGATGGATGGACCCTTGATAGACAGATGCACCATCAGGGAGGGAAGGGGTAATGGCATCCTCTAATCCTGAAAGACAACAAAGAAAATCAATACATGTATAGAAACTGAATGATCACCTATCTGTTAAGCAGGTGCAGACAGAAATACAGCGAGCCATACACAGTGGCAGATGGATGGACCCTTCATGAACAGACGCACCATCAGGGAGGGAAGGGGTAATGGAATCGTCTAAACTTGTAAGACAACAAAGAAAATCAATACATGTTTAGAAACTGAATGATCACCTACCTATTAGACAGTAGCAAACAGATAGACAGCGAGCCGTAGACAGTGACAGTTGGATGGACCCTTGATGAACAGATGCACCATCAGGGAGGGAAGGGATAATGGCATCCTCTAAACCTGTAAGACAACAAAGAAAATCAATACATGTATAAAACCTGAATGATAACCTACCTGTTAGATAGTAGCAAACAGACAGTCAGCAAGCCGTACACAGTGACAGATGGATGGACCCTTGATGGACAGACAATATCAGAGAGGGAAGGGGTAACGGCATCGTCAAAACGTGTAAGACAACAAAGAAAATCAATACATGTATAAAACCTGAATGATTACCTACCTGTTAGATAGTATCAAACAGATAGTCAGCAAGCCGTACACAGTGACAGATGGATGGACCCTTGATGGACAGATGCACAATCAGGGAGAGAAGGGGTAACGGCATCCTCGGAACCTGAAAGACAACAAAGAAAATCAATACATGTATAGAAACTGAATGATCACCTACCTGTTAACCAGGTGCAGAAAGAAATACAGCGAACCGTAGACAGTTACAGATGGATGGACCCTTGATGGACATATGCAACATCTGGGAGGGAAGGGGTAATGGCATCCTTTAAACCTGTAAGACAACAAAGAAAATCAATACATGTATAAAACCTGAATGATTACCTACCTGTTAGATAGTAGCAAACAGATAGTCAGCAAGCAGTACACAGTGACAGATGGATGGACCCTTGATGGAAAGATGCACAAAAAGGGAGGGAAGGGGTAACGGCATCGTCTAAACCTGTAAGACAATAAAGAAAATCAATACATGTATAGAAACTGAATGATCACCTACCTGTTAGACAGCAAACAGATAGACAGCGAGCCGTAAACAGTGACAGATGGATGGACCCTTGATGGACAGATGCACAATCAGGGAGGGAAGGGGTAATGGCATCCTCTAAACATGTAAGACAACAAAGAAAATCAATACATGCATAGAAAATAAATGACCACCTACCTGTTAACCAGGTGCAGACAGAAATACAGCGAGCCGTACACAGTGGCAGATGATTGGACCCTTGATGGAAAGATGCACCATCAGGGATGGAAGGGAAAAGGCATCCTCTTAACCTGTAAGACAACAAAGAAAATCAATACATGCATAGAAAATAAATGACCACCTACCTGTTAACCAGGTGCAGACAGAAATACAGCGAGCCATACACAGTGGCAGATGGATGGACCCTTGATGGACAGATGCACCATCAGGGAGGGAAGGGGAAATGGCATCCTCTAAACCTGGAAGACAACAAAGAAAATCAATACATGTTTAGAAACTGAATGATCACCTACCTGTTAGACAGTAGCAAACAGATAGACAGCAAGCCGTACAAAGTGACAGATGGATGGACCCTTGATGGACAGACGCACCATCAGGGAGGGAAGGGGTAATGGCATCCTCTAAACCTGTAAGACAACAAAGAAAATCAATACATTCATAGAAACTGAATGATCACCTACCTGTTAACCACGTGCAGACAGATAGACAGCGAGCCGTACACAGTTGCAGATGAATGGACCCTTGATGGACAGATTCAACATCAGGGAGGGAAGGGGTAATGGCATCGTCTAAACCTGTAAGACAACAAAGAAAATCAATACATGTATAGAATCTGAATGATCACCTACCTGTTAGACAGTATCAAAAAGATAAACAGCGAGCCGTAGACAGTGACAGATGGAGGGACCCTTGATGGAAAGATGCACACTCAGGGATGGAAGGGGTAACGGCATCCTCGGAACCTGAAAGACAACAAAGAAAATCAATACATGTTTAGAAACTGAATGATCACCTACCTATTAGACAGTAGCAATCAGATAGACAGCGAGCCAAACACAGTGACAGATGGATGAACCCATGATGGAGAGATGCACCATCAGGGAGGGAAGGGGAAATGGTATCCTCTTAACCTGTAAGACAACAAAGAAAATCAATACATGTATAGAAAATAAATGACCACCTACCTGTTAACCAGGTGCAGACAGATAGAAAACGAGCCGTACACAGTGATAGATGGATGGACCATTGATGAACAGATGCACCATCAGGGAGGGAAGGGGTAATGGCATCCTCTAAACCTGTAAGACAACAAAGAACATGAATAACTGTTTAGAAACTGAATGATCACCTACCTGTTAGAAAGTAGCAAAAAGATAGACAGCAAGCCATACACAGTGACAGAAGGATGGACCCTTGATGGACAGATGCCCCATCAGGGAGGGAAGGGGTAATGGCATCCTCGGAACCTGAAAGACAACAAAGAAAATCAATACATGTATGGAAACTGAATGATCACCTACCTGTTAACCAGGTGCAGAAAGAAATACAGCGAGCCGTAGACAGTGACAGATGGATGGACCCTTGATGGACAGATGCAACATCAGGGATGGAAGGGGAAATGGCATCCTCTGAACCTGTAAGACAACAAAGAAAATCAATACATGTTTAGAAACTGAATGATCACCTACCTGTTAGACAGTAGCAAACAGATAGAAAGCGAGCCGTACAAAGTGACAGATGATAGGACCCTTGATGGACAGATGCACCATCAGGGAGGGAAGGGGAAATGGCATCCTCTGAACCTGTAAGACAACAAAGAAAATCAATACATGTTTAGAAACTGAATGATTACCTACCTGTTAACTAGGTGCAAACAGATAGACAGCGAGCCGTACACAGTGGCAGACGGATGGACCCTTGATGGACAGACGCACCATCAGGGAGGGAAGGGGTAATGGCTTCCTCTAAACCTGTAAGACAACAAAGAAAATCAATACATGTTTAGAAACTGAATGATCACCTACCTGTTAGACAGTAGCAAACAGATAAACAGTGAGCCGTAGACAGTGACAGATGGATGGACCCTTGATGGACAGATGCACCATCAGGGGTGGAAGGGGTAACGACATCCTCGGAACCTGAAAGAGAATCAATAAAATCAATACATGTTTAGAAACTGAATGATCACCTACCTGTTAGACAGTAGCAAACAGATAGACAGCGAGCCAAACACAGTGACAGATGGATGAACCCTTGATGGACAGATGCACAATCAGGGAGGGAAGGGGTAATGGCATCGTCTAAACCTGTAAGACAACAAAGAAAATCAATACATGTTTAGAAACTGAATGATCACCTACCTATTAGACAGTAGCAAACAGATAGACAGCGAGCAGTAGACAGTGACAGTTAGATGGACCCTTGATGAACAGATGCACCATCAGGGAGGGAAGGGGTAATGGCATCCTCTAAACCTGTAAGACAACAAAGAAAATCAATACATGTATAAAACCTGAATGATAACCTACCTGTTAGATAGTAGCAAACAGACAGTCAGCAAGCCGTACTCAGTGACAGATGGATGGACCCTTGATGGACAGACAATATCAGAGAGGGAAGGGGTAACGGCATCGTCAAAACCTGTAAGACAACAAAGAAAATCAATACATGTATAAAACCTGAATGATTACCTACCTGTTAGATAGTAGCAAACAGACAGTCAGCAAGCCGTACACAGTGACAGATAGATGGACCCTTGATGGACAGATACACAATCAGGGAGGGAAGGGGTAACGGCATCCTCGGAACCTGAAAGACAACAAAGAAAATCAATACATGTATAGAAACTGAATGATCACCTACCTGTTAACCAGGTGCAGACAGAAATACAGCGAACCGTAGACAGTGACAGATGGATGGACCCTTGATGGACATATGCAACATCTGGGAGGGAAGGGGTAACGGCATCCTCGGAACCTGAAAGATAACAAATAAAATAAATACATGTAAAGAAACTGAATGATAAACTACCTGTTAACCAGGTGCAGACAGAAATACAGCGAGCCTAAGATAGTGACAGATGGATGGACCCTTGATGGACAGATGCACAATCAGGGAGGGAAGGGGTAACGGCATCCTCGGAACCTTAAAGACAACAAAGAAAATCAATAAATGTTTAGAAACTGAATGATCACCTACCTGTTAACCAGGCGCAGACAGATAGAGAGCGAGCCGTACACAGTGACAGATGGATAAACCCTTGATGCACAGATGCACCATTAGGAAGCAAAGGGGAAATGGCATCCTCTTAACCTGTAAGACAACAAAGAAAATCAATACATGTATAGAAAATAAATGACCACCTACCTGCTAACCAGGAGCAGACAGATAGACAGCGAGCCGTACACAGTGGCAGATGTATGGACCCTTGATGGACAGATGCACCATCAGGGAGGGAAGGGGTAATGGCATCCTCTAAACCTGTAAGACAACAAAGAAAACCAATACATGTATAAAACCTGAATGATTACCTACCTGTTAACCACGTGCTGACAGATAGAGAGCGAGCCGTACACAGTGGCAGATGGATGGACCCTTGTTGGACAGATGCACCATCAGGGAGGGAAGGGGTAACGGCATCGTCTAAACCTGTAAGACAATAAAGAAAATCAATACATGTATAGAAACTGAATGATCACCTACCTGTTAGACAGTAGCAAACAGATAGACAGCGAGCCGTAAACAGTGACAGATGGATGGACCCTTGATGGATAGATGCACCATCAGGGAGGGAAGGGGTAATGGCATCCTCTAAACATGTAAGACAACAAAGAAAATCAATACATGTATAGAATCTGAATGATCACCTACCTGTTAACCAGGTGCAAACAGATAGACAGCGAGCCGTACACAGTGGCAGATGATTGGACCCTTGATGGAAAGATGCACCACCAGGGAGGGAAGGGGTAATGGCATCCTCTAAACCTATAAGACAACAAAGAAAATCAATACATGCATGGAAAATAAATGACCACCTACCTGTTAACCAGGTGCAGACAGAAACACAGCGAGCCGTACACAGTGGAAGATGGATGGACCCTTGATGGACAGATGCACCATCAGGGAGGGAAGGGGAAATGGCATCCTCTTAACCTGTAAGACAACAAAGAAAATCAATACATGCATAGAAAATAAATGACCACCTACCTGCTAACCAGGAGCAGACAGATAGACAGCGAGCCGTACACAGTGGCAGATGTATGGACCCTTGATGGACAGATGCACCATCAGGGAGGGAAGGGGTAACGGCATCGTCTAAACCTGTAAGACAACAAAGAAAATCAATACATGTTTAGAAACTGAATGATCACCTACCTGTTAGACAGTAGCAAACAGACAGCGAGCCAAACACAGTAACAGATGGATGGACCCTTGATGGACAGATGCACCATCAGGGAGGAAAGGGGTAACGGCATCGTCTAAACCTGTAAGACAATAAAGAAAATCAATACATGTATAGAAACTGAATGATCACCTACCTGTTAGACAGTAGCAAACAGATAGACAGCGAGCCGTAAACAGTGACAGATGGATGGACCATTGATGGATAGATGCACCATCAGGGAGGGAAGGGGTAATGGCATCCTCTAAACATGTAAGACAACAAAGAAAATCAATACATGTATAGAATCTGAATGATCACCTACCTGTTAACCAGGTGCAAACAGATAGACAGCGAGCCGTACACAGTGGCAGATGATTGGACCCTTGATGGAAAGATGCACCACCAGGGAGGGAAGGGGTAATGGCATCCTCTAAACCTATAAGACAACAAAGAAAATCAATACATGCATGGAAAATAAATGACCACCTACCTGTTAACCAGGTGCAGACAGAAACACAGCGAGCCGTACACAGTGGAAGATGGATGGACCCTTGATGGACAGATGCACCATCAGGGAGGGAAGGGGAAATGGCATCCTCTTAACCTGTAAGACAACAAAGAAAATCAATACATGCATAGAAAATAAATGACCACCTACCTGCTAACCAGGAGCAGACAGATAGACAGCGAGCCGTACACAGTGGCAGATGTATGGACCCTTGATGGACAGATGCACCATCAGGGAGGGAAGGGGTAACGGCATCGTCTAAACCTGTAAGACAACAAAGAAAATCAATACATGTTTAGAAACTGAATGATCACCTACCTGTTAGACAGTAGCAAACAGACAGCGAGCCAAACACAGTAACAGATGGATGGACCCTTGATGGACAGATGCACCATCAGGGAGGGAAGGGGAAATGGCATCCTCTTAACCTGTAAGACAACAAAGAAAATCAACACAAGCATAGAAAATAAATGACCACCTACCTGTTAACCAGGTGCAGACAGAAATACAGCGAGCCGTACACAGTGGCAGATGGATGGACCCTTGATGGACAGATGCACCATCAGGGAGGGAAGAGGAAATGGCATCCTCTAAACCTGTAAGACGACAAAGAACATCAATAACTGTTTAGAAACTGAATGATCACCTACCTGTTAGAAAGTAGCAAACAGATAGACAGCAAGCCGAACACAGTGACAGACTGATGGACCCTTGATGGACAGACGCACTATCAGGGAGGGAAGTGGTAATGGCATCCTCTAAACCTGTAAGACAACAAAGAAAATCAATACATGTATAGAAACTGAATGATCACCTACCTGTTAGACAGTAGCAAACAGAGACAGCGAGCCGTAGACAGTGACAGATGGATGGACCCTTGATGGACAGATGCACCATCAGGGAGGTAAGGGGAAATGGCATCCTCTAAACCTGTAAGACAACAAAGAAAATCAATACATGTTTAAAAACTGAATGATCACCTACCTGTTAACCACGTGCAGACAGATAGAGAGCGAGCCGTACACAGTGACAGATGGATGGACCCTTGATGAACAGACGCACCATCAGGTAGGGATGGGGTAATGGCTTCGTCTAAACCTATAAGACAACACAGAAAATCAATACATGCATAGAAAATAAATGACCACCTACCCGTTAACCAGGTGCAGACAGAAACACAGCGAGCCGTACACAGTGGAAGATGGATGGACCCTTGATGGACAGATGCACCATCAGGGAGGGAAGGGGAAATGGCATCCTCTAAACCTGTAAGACAACAAAGAAAATCAATACATGTATAGAAACTGAATGATCACCTACCTGTTCGACAGTAGCAAACAGATAGACAGCAAGCCGTACACAGTGACAGATGTATGGACCCTTGATGGACAGACGCACCATCAGGGAGGGAAGGGGCAATGGCATCCTCTAAACCTGTAAGACAACAAAGAAAATCAATACATGTATAGAAACTGAATGATCACCTACCTGTTAACCACGTGCAGACAGATAGAGAGCGAGCCGAACACAGTGGCAGATGGATGGACCCTTGATGGACAGATGCACCATCAGGGAGGAAAGGGGTAATGGCATTGTCTAAACCTGTAAGACAATAAAGAAAATCAATACATGTATAGAAACTGAATGATCACCTACCTGTTAACCAGGCGCAGACAGATAGAGAGCGAGCCGTAGACAGTGACAGATGGATGGACCCTTGATGGACAGATGCACCATCAGGGAGGGAAGGGGTAATGGCATCCTCTAAACCTGTAAGACAACAAAGAAAATCAATAACTGTTTAGAAACTGAATGATCACCTACCTGTTAGAAAGTAGCAAACAGATAGACAGCATGCCGTACACAGTGACAGATGGATGGACCCTTGATGAACAGACGCACCATCAGGTAGGGATGGGGTAATGGCTTCGTCTAAACCTATAAGACAACAAAGAAAATCAATACATGCATAGAAAATAAATGACCACCTACCTGTTAACCAGGTGCAGACAGAAATACAGCGAGCCGTACACAGTGGCAGATGGATGGACCCTTGATGGACAGATGCACCATCAGGGAGGGAAGGGGAAATGGCATCCTCTAAACCTGTAAGACAACAAAGAAAATCAATACATGTATAGAACCTGAATGATCACCTACCTGTTAGACAGTAGCAAACAGATAGAAAGCGAGCCATACAAAGTGACAGATGATAGGACCCTTGATGGACAGATGCACCATCAGGGAGGGAAGGGGAAATGGCATCCTCTGAACTAGTAAGACAACAAAGAAAATCAATACATGTTTAGAAACTGAATGATTACCTACCTGTTAACTAGGTGCAAACAGTAAGACAGCGAGCCGTACACAGTGGCAGATGGATGGACCCTTGATGGTCAGACGCACCATCAGGGAGGGAAGGGGTAATGGCATCGTCTAAACCTGTAAGACAACAAAGAAAATCAATACATGTATAGAAACTGAATGATCACCTACCTGTTAGACAGTAGCAAACAGATAGAAAGCGAGCCGTACAAAGTGACAGATGATAGGACCCTTGATGGACAGATGCACCATCAGGGAGGGAAGGGGAAATGGCATCCTCTGAACCTGTAAGACAACAAAGAAAATCAATACATGTTTAGAAACTGAATGATTACCTACCTGTTAACTAGGTGCAAACAGATAGACAGCGAGCCGTACACAGTGGCAGATGGATGGACCCTTGATGGACAGACGCACCATCAGGGAGGGAAGGGGTAATGGCTTCCTCTAAACCTGTAAGACAACAAAGAAAATCAATACATGTTTAGAAACTGAATGATCACCTACCTGTTAGACAGTAGAAAACAGATAAACAGTGAGCCGTAGACAGTGACAGATGGATGTACCCTTGATGGACAGATGCACAATCAGGGGTGGAAGGGGTAACGGCATCCTCGGAACCTGAAAGAGAATCAATAAAATCAATACATGTTTAGAAACTGAATGATCACCTACCTGTTAGACAGTTGCAAACAGATAGACAGCGAGCCAAACACAGTGACAGATGGATGAACCCTTGATGGACAGATGCACCATCAGGGAGGGAAGGGAAAATGGCATCCTCTTCACCTGTAAAACAACAAAGAAAATCAATACATGTATAGAAAATAAATGACCACCTACCTGTTAACCAGGTGCAGACAGATAGAAAGCGAGCCGTACGCGATGGCAGATGGATGGACTCTTGATGGACAGCTTCACCATCAGGGAGGGAAGGGGTAACGGCATCCTCGGAACCTGAAAGACAACAAAGAAAATCAATACATGTATGGAAACTGAATGATCACCTACCTGTTAACGAGGTGCAGAAAGAAATACAGCGAGCCGTAAACAGTGAAAGATGGATGGACCCTTGATGGACAGATGCAACATCAGGGAGGGAAGAGGTAACGGCATCCTCGGAACCTAAAAGACAACAAAGAAAATCAATACATGTAAAGAAACTGAATGATCACCTACCTGTTAATCAGGTGCAGACAGAAATACAGCGAGCCGTAGACAGTGACAGATGGATGGACCCTTGATGGACAGACACACCATCAGGGAGGGAAGGGGTAATGGCATCGTCTAAACCTGTAAGACAACAAAGATAATACATACATGTATAGAACCTGAATGATCACCTACCTGTTAGACAGTAGCAAACAGATAGACAGCAAGCCATTCACAGTGACAGATGGATGGACCCTTGATGAACAGACACACCATCAGGGAGGGAAGGGGTAATGGCATCCTCTTAACCTGTAAGACAACAAAGAAAATCAATACATGTATAGAAAATAAATGACCACCTACCTGTTAACCAGGTGCAGACAGATAGAAAGCGAGCCGTACGCGATGGCAGATGGATGGACTCTTGATGGACAGCTTCACCATCAGGGAGGGAAGGGGTAACGGCATCCTCGGAACCTGAAAGACAACAAAGAAAATCAATACATGTATGGAAACTGAATGATCACCTACCTGTTAACGAGGTGTAGAAAGAAATACAGCGAGCCGTAAACAGTGACAGATGGATGGACCCTTGATGGACAGATGCAAGATCAGGGAGGGAAGGGGTAATGGCATCGTCTAAACCTGTAAGATAACAAAGAAAATCAATACATGTATAGAAAATAAATGACCACCTACCTGTTAACCAGATGCAGACAGATAGACAGCGAGCCGTACACAGTGGCAGATGTATGGACCCTTGATGGAAAGATGCACCATCAGGGAGGGAAGGGGTAATGGCATCCTCTAAACCTGTAAGACAACAAAAAAAATCAATACATGTATAGAAACTGAACGACCACCTACCTGTTAACCAGGTGCAGACAGAAATACAGTGAGCCGTAGAGAGTGACTTGATGCAACAACATATGCAACATCAGGGAGGGAAGGGGTAATGGCATCCACCAAACCTGAAAGACAACAAAGAAAATCAATACATGTATAGAAACGGAATGATCACCTACCTGTTAACCAGGTGCAGACAGAAATACAGCGAGCCGTAGACAGTGACTTGATGCAACAACATATGCAACATCAGGGAGGGAAGGGGTAATGGCATCCTCTAAACCTGTAAGACAACAAAGAAAATCAATACATGTATAAAACCTGAATGATTACCTACCTTTTAGATAGTAGCAAACAGATAGTCAGCAAGCCGTACACAGAGACAGATGGATGGACCCTTGATGGACAGATGCACCATCAGGGAGGGAAGGGGAAATGGCATCCTCTAAACCTGTAAGACAACAAAGAAAATCAATACATGTATAGAACCTGAATGATCACCTACCTGTTAGACAGTAGCAAACAGATAGACAGCAAGCCGTACAAAGTGACAGACGGATGGACCCTTGATGGACAGATGCACCATCAGGGAGGGAAGGGGTAATGGCATCCTTTAAACCTGTAAGACAACAAAGAAAATCAATACATGTATAAAACCTGAATGATTACCTACCTGTTAGATAGTAGCAAACAGATAGTCAGCAAGCCGTACACAGTGACAGATGGATGGACCCTTGATGGAAAGATGCACAAAAAGGGAGGGAAGGGGTAACGGCATCGTCTAAACCTGTAAGACAATAAAGAAAATTAATACATGTATAGAAACTGAATGATCACCTACCTGTTAGACAGCAAACAGATAGACAGCGAGCCGTAAACAGTGACAGATGGATGGACCCTTGATGGACAGATGCACAATCAGGGAGGGAAGAGGTAATGGCATCCTCTAAACATGTAAGACAACAAAGAAAATCAATACATGTATAGAATCTGAATGATCACCTACCTGTTAACCAGGTGCAAACAGATAGACAGCGAGCCGTACACAGTGGCAGATGATTGGACCCTTGATGGAAAGATGCACCATCAGGGATTGAAGGG
This sequence comes from Salminus brasiliensis, assembly GCF_030463535.1. Lineage (NCBI taxonomy): Eukaryota > Metazoa > Chordata > Actinopteri > Characiformes > Bryconidae > Salminus > Salminus brasiliensis. The sequence continues at coordinate 17,188,607 of NC_132880.1, forward strand.
GAAATGGCATCCTCTTAACCTGTAAGACAACAAAGAAAATCAATACATGCATAGAAAATAAATGACCACCTACCTGTTAACCAGGTGCAGACAGAAATACAGCGAGCCATACACAGTGGCAGATGGATGGACCCTTGATGGACAGATGCACCATCAGTGAGGGAAGGGGAAATGGCATCCTCTAAACCTGGAAGACAACAAAGAAAATCAATACATGTATAGAACCTGAATTATCACCTACCTGTTAGACAGTAGCAAACAGATAGACAGCAAGCCGTACAAAGTGACAGATGGATGGACCCTTGATGGACAGACGCACCATCAGGGAGGGAAGGGGAAATGGCATCCTCTAAACCTGTAAGACAACAAAAAAAATCAATACATGCATAGAAACTGAATGATCACCTACCTGTTAACCACGTGCAGACAGATAGACAGCGAGCCGTACACAGTTGCAGATGAATGGACCATTGATGGACAGACAATATCAGGGAGGGAAGGGGTAACGGCATCCTCGGAACCTGAAAGACAACAAAGAAAATCAATACATGTTTAGAAACTGAATGATCACCTACCTATTAGACAGTAGCAAACACATAGACAGCAAGCCGTACACAGTGACAGATGGATGGACCCTTGATGGACAGACGCACCATCAGGGAGGGAAGGGGTAATGGCTTCCTCTAAACCTGTAAGACAACAAAGAAAATCAATACATGTTTAGAAACTGAATGATCACCTACCTGTTAGACAGTAGAAAACAGATAAACAGTGAGCCGTAGACAGTGACAGATGGATGTACCCTTGATGGACAGATGCACAATCAGGGGTGGAAGGGGTAACGGCATCCTCGGAACCTGAAAGAGAATCAATAAAATCAATACATGTTTAGAAACTGAATGATCACCTACCTGTTAGACAGTTGCAAACAGATAGACAGCGAGCCAAACACAGTGACAGATGGATGAACCCTTGATGGACAGATGCACCATCAGGGAGGGAAGGGAAAATGGCATCCTCTTCACCTGTAAAACAACAAAGAAAATCAATACATGTATAGAAAATAAATGACCACCTACCTGTTAACCAGGTGCAGACAGATAGAAAGCGAGCCGTACGCGATGGCAGATGGATGGACTCTTGATGGACAGCTTCACCATCAGGGAGGGAAGGGGTAACGGCATCCTCGGAACCTGAAAGACAACAAAGAAAATCAATACATGTATGGAAACTGAATGATCACCTACCTGTTAACGAGGTGCAGAAAGAAATACAGCGAGCCGTAAACAGTGAAAGATGGATGGACCCTTGATGGACAGATGCAACATCAGGGAGGGAAGAGGTAACGGCATCCTCGGAACCTAAAAGACAACAAAGAAAATCAATACATGTAAAGAAACTGAATGATCACCTACCTGTTAATCAGGTGCAGACAGAAATACAGCGAGCCGTAGACAGTGACAGATGGATGGACCCTTGATGGACAGACACACCATCAGGGAGGGAAGGGGTAATGGCATCGTCTAAACCTGTAAGACAACAAAGATAATACATACATGTATAGAACCTGAATGATCACCTACCTGTTAGACAGTAGCAAACAGATAGACAGCAAGCCATTCACAGTGACAGATGGATGGACCCTTGATGAACAGACACACCATCAGGGAGGGAAGGGGTAATGGCATCCTCTTAACCTGTAAGACAACAAAGAAAATCAATACATGTATAGAAAATAAATGACCACCTACCTGTTAACCAGGTGCAGACAGATAGAAAGCGAGCCGTACGCGATGGCAGATGGATGGACTCTTGATGGACAGCTTCACCATCAGGGAGGGAAGGGGTAACGGCATCCTCGGAACCTGAAAGACAACAAAGAAAATCAATACATGTATGGAAACTGAATGATCACCTACCTGTTAACGAGGTGTAGAAAGAAATACAGCGAGCCGTAAACAGTGACAGATGGATGGACCCTTGATGGACAGATGCAAGATCAGGGAGGGAAGGGGTAATGGCATCGTCTAAACCTGTAAGATAACAAAGAAAATCAATACATGTATAGAAAATAAATGACCACCTACCTGTTAACCAGATGCAGACAGATAGACAGCGAGCCGTACACAGTGGCAGATGTATGGACCCTTGATGGAAAGATGCACCATCAGGGAGGGAAGGGGTAATGGCATCCTCTAAACCTGTAAGACAACAAAAAAAATCAATACATGTATAGAAACTGAACGACCACCTACCTGTTAACCAGGTGCAGACAGAAATACAGTGAGCCGTAGAGAGTGACTTGATGCAACAACATATGCAACATCAGGGAGGGAAGGGGTAATGGCATCCACCAAACCTGAAAGACAACAAAGAAAATCAATACATGTATAGAAACGGAATGATCACCTACCTGTTAACCAGGTGCAGACAGAAATACAGCGAGCCGTAGACAGTGACTTGATGCAACAACATATGCAACATCAGGGAGGGAAGGGGTAATGGCATCCTCTAAACCTGTAAGACAACAAAGAAAATCAATACATGTATAAAACCTGAATGATTACCTACCTTTTAGATAGTAGCAAACAGATAGTCAGCAAGCCGTACACAGAGACAGATGGATGGACCCTTGATGGACAGATGCACCATCAGGGAGGGAAGGGGAAATGGCATCCTCTAAACCTGTAAGACAACAAAGAAAATCAATACATGTATAGAACCTGAATGATCACCTACCTGTTAGACAGTAGCAAACAGATAGACAGCAAGCCGTACAAAGTGACAGACGGATGGACCCTTGATGGACAGATGCACCATCAGGGAGGGAAGGGGTAATGGCATCCTTTAAACCTGTAAGACAACAAAGAAAATCAATACATGTATAAAACCTGAATGATTACCTACCTGTTAGATAGTAGCAAACAGATAGTCAGCAAGCCGTACACAGTGACAGATGGATGGACCCTTGATGGAAAGATGCACAAAAAGGGAGGGAAGGGGTAACGGCATCGTCTAAACCTGTAAGACAATAAAGAAAATTAATACATGTATAGAAACTGAATGATCACCTACCTGTTAGACAGCAAACAGATAGACAGCGAGCCGTAAACAGTGACAGATGGATGGACCCTTGATGGACAGATGCACAATCAGGGAGGGAAGAGGTAATGGCATCCTCTAAACATGTAAGACAACAAAGAAAATCAATACATGTATAGAATCTGAATGATCACCTACCTGTTAACCAGGTGCAAACAGATAGACAGCGAGCCGTACACAGTGGCAGATGATTGGACCCTTGATGGAAAGATGCACCATCAGGGATTGAAGGGGAAATGGCATCCTCTTAACCTGTAAGACAACAAAGAAAATCAATACATGCATAGAAAATAAATGACCACCTACCTGTTAACCAGGTGCAGACAGAAATACAGCGAGCCATACACAGTGGCAGATGGATGGACCCTTGATGGACAGATGCACCATCAGTGAGGGAAGGGGAAATGGCATCCTCTAAACCTGGAAGACAACAAAGAAAATCAATACATGTATAGAACCTGAATTATCACCTACCTGTTAGACAGTAGCAAACAGATAGACAGCAAGCCGTACAAAGTGACAGATGGATGGACCCTTGATGGACAGACGCACCATCAGGGAGGGAAGGGGAAATGGCATCCTCTAAACCTGTAAGACAACAAAAAAAATCAATACATGCATAGAAACTGAATGATCACCTACCTGTTAACCACGTGCAGACAGATAGACAGCGAGCCGTACACAGTTGCAGATGAATGGACCATTGATGGACAGACAATATCAGGGAGGGAAGGGGTAACGGCATCCTCGGAACCTGAAAGACAACAAAGAAAATCAATACATGTTTAGAAACTGAATGATCACCTACCTATTAGACAGTAGCAAACACATAGACAGCAAGCCGTACACAGTGACAGATGGATGGACCCTTGATAAACAGACGCACCATCAGGTAGGGATGGGGCAATGGCATCGTCTAAACCTGTAAGACAACAAAGAAAATCAATACATGTTTAGAAACTGAATGATCACCTACCTGTTAGACAGTAGCAGACAGATAGAAAGTGAGCCGTACACAGTGACAGATGGATGGACCCTTGATGGACAGATGCACAATCAGGGAGGGAAGGGGTAACGGCATCCTCGGAACCTGAAAGACAACAAAGAAAATCAATACATGTATAGAAACTGAATGATCACCTAGCTGTTATCCAGGTGCAGACAGAAATACAGCGAACCGTAGACAGTGACAGATGGATGGACCCTTGATGGACATATGCAACATCAGGGAGGGAAGGGGTAATGGCATCCTCTAAACCTGTAAGACAACAAAGAAAATCAATACATGTTTAGAAACTGAATGATCACCTACCTGTTAGACAGTAGCAGACAGATAGAAAGTGAGCCGTACACAGTGACAGATGGATGGACCCTTGATGGACAGATGCACAATCAGGGAGGGAAGGGGTAACGGCATCCTCGGAACCTGAAAGACAACAAAGAAAATCAATACATGTATAGAAACTGAATGATCACCTAGCTGTTATCCAGGTGCAGACAGAAATACAGCGAACCGTAGACAGTGACAGATGGATGGACCCTTGATGGACATATGCAACATCAGGGAGGGAAGGGGTAATGGCATCCTCTAAACCTGTAAGACAACAAAGAAAATCAATAACTGTTTAGAAACTGAATGATCACCTATCTGTTAGAAAGTAGCATACAGATAGACAGCAAGCCGTACACAGTGACAGACGGATGGACCCTTGATGGACAGATGCACCATCAGGGAGGGAAGGGGTAGTGGCATCCTCTAAACCTGTAAGACAACAAAGAAAATCAATACATGTTTAAAACCGAATGATCACCTACCTGTTAGACAGTAGCAAAGAGATAGACAGCGAGCCGTAGACAGTGAGAGATGGATGGACCCTTGATGGACAGATGCACAATCAGGGAGGGAAGGGGTAACGGCATCCTCGGAACCTGAAAGACAACAAAGAAAATCAATACATGTATAGAAACTGAATGATCACCTAGCTGTTATCCAGGTGCAAACAGAAATACAGCGAACCGTAGACAGTGACAGATGGATGGACCCTTGATGGACATATGCAACATCAGGGAGGGAAGGGGTAATGGCATCCTCTAAACCTGTAAGACAACAAAGAAAATCAATAACTGTTTAGAAACTGAATGATCACCTATCTGTTAGAAAGTAGCATACAGATAGACAGCAAGCCGTACACAGTGACAGACGGATGGACCCTTGATGGACAGATGCACCATCAGGGAGGGAAGGGGTAGTGGCATCCTCTAAACCTGTAAGACAACAAAGAAAATCAATACATGTTTAGAAACTGAATGATCACCTACCTGTTAGACAGTAGCAAAGAGATAGACAGCGAGCCGTAGACAGTGAGAGATGGATGGACCCTTGATGGACAGATGCACAATCAGGGAGGGAAGGGGTAACGGCATCCTCGGAACCTGAAAGACAACAAAGAAAATCAATACATGTATAGAAACTGAATGATAACCTACCTGTTAACCAGGTGCAGACAGAAATACAGCGAGCCGTAGATAGTAACAGATGGATGGACCCTTGATGGACAGATGCAACATCAGGGAGGGAAGGGGTAATGGAATCGTCTAAACTTGTAAGACAACAAAGAAAATCAATACATGTATACAAACTGAATGATCACCTACCTGTTAACCAGGCGCAGACAGAAATACAGCGAGCCATACACAGTGACAGATGGATGGACCCTTGATAGACAGATGCACCATCAGGGAGGGAAGGGGTAATGGCATCGTCTAACCTGTAAGACAACAAAGAAAATCAATACATGTATAGAACCTAAATGATCACCTACCTGTTAGACAGTAGCAAAGAGATAGACAGCAAGCCGTACACAGTGACAGATGGATGGACCCTTGATAAACAGACACACCATCAGGGAGGGAAGGGGTAATGGCATCCTCTAAACCTGTAAGACAAAAAAGAAAGTCAATAACTATTTAGAAGCTGAATGATGACCTACCTGTTAGAAAGTAGCAAACAGATAGACAGTAAGCCATACACAGTGACAGACGGATGGACCCTTGATGGACAGATGCACAATCAGGGAGGAAAGGGGTAACGGCATCTTCGGAACCTGAAAGACAACAAAGAAAATAAGTACATGTTTAGAAACTGAATGATCACCTACCTGTTAACCAGGTGCAGACAGAAATACAGCGAACCGTAGACAGTGACAGATAGATGGACCCTTGATAGCCAGATACACCATCAGGGAGGGAAGGGGTAATGGCATCCTCTAAACCTGTAAGACAACAAAGAAAATCAATACATGTTTAGAAACTGAATGATCACGTATCTGTTAGAAAGTAGCAAAGAGAAAGACAGCAAGCCGTACACTGTGACAGACGGATGGACCCTTGATGGACAGACACAATATCAGGGAGGGAAGGGGTAACGGCATCGTCTAAACCTGTAAGACAACAAAGAAAATCAATACATGTATAGAAACTGAATGATCACCTACCTGTTAGGCAGTAGCAAAGAGATAGACAGCAAGCCGTACACAGTGACAGATGGATGGACCCTTGATAAACAGACGCACCATCAGGGAGGGAAGGGGTAATGGCATCCTCTAAACCTGTAAGACAACAAAGAAAATCAATAACTATTTAGAAACTGAATGATGACCTACCTGTTAGAAAGTAGCAAACAGATAGACAGTAAGCCATACACAGTGACAGACGGATGGACCCTTGATGGACAGATGCACAATCAGGGAGGAAAGGGGTAACGGCATCTTCGGAACCTGAAAAACAACAAAGAAAATAAATACATGTTTAGAAACTGAATGATCACCTACCTGTTAACCAGGTGCAGACAGAAATACAGCGAACCGTAGACAGTGACAGATGGATGGACCCTTGATAGCCAGATACACCATCAGGGAGGGAAGGGGTAATGGCATCCTCTAAACCTGTAAGACAAAAAAGAAAATCAATAACTGTTTAGAAACTGAATGATCACCTACCTGTTAGAAAGTTGCAAACAGATAGACAGTAAGCCATGCACAGTGACAGACGGATGGACCCTTGATGGACAGATGCACCATCAGGGAGGGAAGGGGTAACGGCATCCTCGGAACCTGAAAGACAACAAAGAAAATCAATACATGTATAGAAACTGAATGATAACCTACCTTTTAACCAGGTGCAGACAGAAATACAGCGAGCCGTAGATATTGACAGATGGATGGACCCTTGATGGAAAGATGCAACATAGGAGAGGGAAGGGGTAATGGAATCGTCTAAAGCTGTAAGACAACAAAGAAAATCAATACATGTTTAGAAACTGAATGATCACCTACCTGTTAGAAAGTAGCAAACAGATAGACAGCAAGCCATACACAGTGACAGACGGATGGACCCTTGATGGACAGACACAATAGCAGGGAGGGTAGGGGTAACGGCATCGTCTAAACCTGTAAGACAACAAAGAAAATCAATAACTATTTAGAAACTGAATGATGACCTACCTGTTAGAAAGTAGCAAACAGATAGACAGTAAGCCATACACAGTGACAGACGGATGAACCCTTGATGGACAGATGCACAATCAGGGAGGAAAGGGGTAACGGCATCTTCGGAACCTGAAAAACAACAAAGAAAATAAATACATGTTTAGAAACTGAATGATCACCTACCTGTTAACCAGGTGCAGACAGAAATACAGCGAACCGTAGACAGTGACAGATGGATGGACCCTTGATAGCCAGATACACCATCAGGGAGGGAAGGGGTAATGGCATCCTCTAAACTTGTAAGACAACAAAGAAAATCAATAACTGTTTAGAAACTGAATTATCACCTACCTCTTAGAAAGTAGCAAACAGATAGAAAGCAAGCCGTACACTGTGACAGACGGATGGACCCTTGATGGACAGACGCAATATCAGGGAGGGAAGGGGTAACGGCATCGTCTAAACCTGTAAGACAACAAAGAAAATCAATACATGTATAGAAACTGAATGATCACCTACCTGTTAACCAGGTGCAGACAGAAATACGGCGAACCGTACACAGTGTCAGATGGATGGACCCTTGATAGACAGATGCACCATCAGGGAGAGAAGGGGTAACGGCATCGTCTAAACCTGTAAGACAACAAAGAAAATCAATACATGTATAGAAACTGAATGATCACCTACCTGTTAACCAGGTGCAGACAGAAATACAGCGAGCCGTACACAGTGGCAGATGGATGGACCCTTGATGAACAGACGCACCATCAGGGAGAGAAGGGGTAATGGCATCCTCTAAACCTGTAAGACAACAAAGAAAATCAATTCATGCATAGAAACTGAATGATCACCTATCTGTTAGACAGGTGCACACAGAAAGACAGCGAGTCGTACACAGTTGCAGATGGATGGACCCTTGATGGACAGACACAATATCAGGGAGGGAAGGGGTAACGGCATCGTCTAAACCTGTAAGACAACAAAGAAAATCAATACATGTTTAGAAACTGAATGATCACCTACCTGTTAGGCAGTAGCAGACAGATAGAAAGTGAGCCGTACACAGTGACAGATGATTGGACCCTTGATGGACAGATGCACCATCAGGGAGGGAAGGGGTAACAGCATCCTTGGAACCTGAAAGACAACAAAGAAAATCAATACATGTATAGAAACTGAATGATCACCTACCTGTTAACCAGGTGCAGACAGAAATACAGCGAGCCGTACACAGTGGCAGATGGATGGACCCTTGATAGACAGATGCACCATCATGGAGGGAAGGGGTAATGGCATCCTCTAAACCTGTAAGACAACAAAGAAAATCAATAACTGTTTAGAAACTGAATGATCACCTATCTGTTAGAAAGTTGCAAACAGATAGACAGTAAGCCATACACAGTGACAGACGGATGGACCCTTGATGGACAGATGCACCATCAGGGAGGGAAGGGGTAACGGCATCCTCGGAACCTGAAAGACAACAAAGAAAATCAATACATGTATAGAAACTGAATGATAACCTACCTTTTAACCAGGTGCAGACAGAAATACAGCGAGCCGTAGATATTGACAGATGGATGGACCCTTGATGGAAAGATGCAACATCAGAGAGGGAAGGGGTAATGGAATCGTCTAAAGCTGTAAGACAACAAAGAAAATCAATACATGTTTAGAAACTGAATGATCACCTACCTGTTAGAAAGTAGCAAACAGATAGACAGCAAGCCATACACAGTGACAGACGGATGGACCCTTGATGGACAGACACAATAGCAGGGAGGGTAGGGGTAACGGCATCGTCTAAACCTGTAAGACAACAAAGAAAATCAATACATGTATAAAACCTGAATGATCACCTACCTGTTAGACAGGTGCAGACAGAAAGACAGCGAGCCGTACACAGTTGCAGATGGATGGACCCTTGATGGACAGACAATATCAGGGAGGGAAGGGGTAACGGCATCCTCGGAACCTGAAAGACAACAAAGAAAATCAATACATGTTTAGAAACTGAATGATCACCTACCTATTAGACAGTAGCAAACACATAGACAGCAAGCCGTACACAGTGACAGATGGATGGACCCTTGATGAACAGACGCACCATCAGGTAGGGATGGGGCAATGGCATCGTCTAAACCTGTAAGACAACAAAGAAAATCAATACATGTTTAGAAACTGAATGATCACCTACCTGTTAGACAGTAGCAGACAGATAGAAAGTGAGCCGTACACAGTGACAGATGGATGGACCCTTGATGGACAGATGCACAATCAGGGAGGGAAGGGGTAACGGCATCCTCGGAACCTGAAAGACAACAAAGAAAATCATTACATGTATAGAAACTGAATGATCACCTAGCTGTTAACCAGGTGCAGACAGAAATAGAGCGAACCGTAGACAGTGACAGATGGATGGACCCTTGATGGACATATGCAACATCAGGGAGGGAAGGGGTAATGGCATCCTCTAAACCTGTAAGACAACAAAGGAAATCAATAACTGTTTAGAAACTGAATGATCACCTATCTGTTAGAAAGTAGCATACAGATAGACAGCAAGCCGTAAACAGTGACAGACGGATGGACCCTTGATGGACAGATGCACCATCAGGGAGGGAAGGGGTAATGGCATCCTCTAAACCTGTAAGACAACAAAGAAAATCAATACATGTTTAGAAACTGAATGATAACCTACCTGTTAACCAGGTGCAGACAGAAATACAGCGAGCCGTAGATAGTAACAGATGGATGGACCCTTGATGGACAGATGCAACATCAGGGAGGGAAGGGGTAATGGAATCGTCTAAACTTGTAAGACAACAAAGAAAATCAATACATGTATACAAACTGAATGATCACCTACCTGTTAACCAGGTGCAGACAGAAATACAGCGAGCCATACACAGTGACAGATGGATGGACCCTTGATAGACAGATGCACCATCAGGGAGGGAAGGGGTAATGGCATCGTCTAACCTGTAAGACAACAAAGAAAATCAATACATGTATAGAACCTAAATGATCACATACCTGTTAGACAGTAGCAAAGAGATAGACAGCAAGCCGTACACAGTGACAGATGGATGGACCCTTGATAAACAGACGCACCATCAGGGAGGGAAGGGGTAATGGCATCCTCTAAACCTGTAAGACAACAAAGAAAATCAATACATGTTTAGAAACTGAATGATAACCTACCTGTTAACCAGGTGCAGACAGAAATACAGCGAGCCGTAGATAGTAACAGATGGATGGACCCTTGATGGACAGATGCAACATCAGGGAGGGAAGGGGTAATGGAATCGTCTAAACTTGTAAGACAACAAAGAAAATCAATACATGTATACAAACTGAATGATCACCTACCTGTTAACCAGGTGCAGACAGAAATACAGCGAGCCATACACAGTGACAGATGGATGGACCCTTGATAGACAGATGCACCATCAGGGAGGGAAGGGGTAATGGCATCGTCTAACCTGTAAGACAACAAAGAAAATCAATACATGTATAGAACCTAAATGATCACATACCTGTTAGACAGTAGCAAAGAGATAGACAGCAAGCCGTACACAGTGACAGATGGATGGACCCTTGATAAACAGACGCACCATCAGGGAGGGAAGGGGTAATGGCATCCTCTAAACCTGTAAGACAACAAAGAAAATCAATAACTATTTAGAAACTGAATGATGACCTACCTGTTAGAAAGTAGCAAACAGATAGACAGTAAGCCATACACAGTGACAGACGGATGGACCCTTGATGGACAGATGCACAATCAGGGAGGAAAGGGGTAACGGCATCTTCGGAACCTGAAAGACAACAAAGAAAATAAATACATGTTTAGAAACTGAATGATCACCTACCTGTTAACCAGGTGCAGACAGAAATACAGCGAACCGTAGACAGTGACAGATGGATGGACCCTTGATAGCCAGATACACCATCAGGGAGGGAAGGGGTAATGGCATCCTCTAAACCTGTAAGACAACAAAGAAAATCAATACATGTTTAGAAACTGAATGATCACGTATCTGTTAGAAAGTAGCAAAGAGAAAGACAGCAAGCCGTACACAGTGACAGATGGATGGACCCTTGATGGACAGATGCACAATCAGGGAGGGAAGGGGTAACGGCATCCTCGGAACCTGAAAGACAACAAAGAAAATCAATACATGTATAGAAACTGAAAGATCACCTAGCTGTTAACCAGGTGCAGACAGAAATACAGCAAACCGTAGACAGTGACAGATGGATGGACCCTTGATGGACATATGCAACATCAGGGAGGGAAGGGGTAATGGCATCCTCTAAACCTGTAAGACAACAAAGAAAATCAATAACTGTTTAGAAACTGAATGATCACCTATCTGTTAGAAAGTAGCATACAGATAGACAGCAAGCCGTACACAGTGACAGACGGATGGACCCTTGATGGACAGATGCATCATCAGGGAGGGAAGGGGTAATGGCATCCTCTAAACCTGTAAGAAAACAAAGAAAATCAATACATGTTTAGAAACTGAATGATCACCTACCTGTTAGACAGTAGCAAAGAGATAGACAGCGAGCCGTAGACAGTGAGAGATGGATGGACCCTTGATGGACAGATGCACAATCAGGGAGGGAAGGGGTAACGGCATCCTCGGAACCTGAAAGACAACAAAGAAAATCAATACATGTATAGAAACTGAATGATAACCTACCTGTTAACCAGGTGCAGACAGAAATACAGCGAGCCGTAGATAGTAACAGAGGGATGGACCCTTGATGGACAGATGCACCATCAGGGAGGGAAGGGGTAATGGCATCGTCTAACCTGTAAGACAACAAAGAAAATCAATACATGTATAGAAACTGAATGATAACCTACCTGTTAACCAGGTGCAGACAGAAATACAGCGAGCCGTAGATAGTAACAGATGGATGGACCCTTGATGGACAGATGCACCATCAGGGAGGGAAGGGGTAATGGCATCGTCTAACCTGTAAGACAACAAAGAAAATCAATACATGTATAGAACCTAAATGATCACCTACCTGTTAGACAGTAGCAAAGAGATAGACAGCAAGCCGTACACAGTGACAGATGGATGGACCCTTGATAAACAGACGCACCATCAGGTAGGGAAGGGGTAATGGCATCCTCTAAACCTGTAAGACAACAAAGAAAATCAATAACTATTTAGAAACTGAATGATGACCTACCTGTTAGAAAGTAGCAAACAGATAGACAGTAAGCCATACACTGTGACAGACGGATGGACCCTTGATGGACAGACGCAATATCAGGGAGGGAAGGGGTAACGGCATCGTCTAAACCTGTAAGACAACAAAGAAAATCAATACATGTATAGAAACTGAATGATAACCTACCTGTTAACCAGGTGCAGACAGAAATACAGCGAGCCGTAGATAGTGACAGATGGATGGACCCTTGATGTACAGATGCAACATCAGGGAGGGAAGGGGTAATGGAATCGTCTAAACTTGTAAGACAACAAAGAAAATCAATACATGTTTAGAAACTGAATGATCACGTATCTTTTAGAAAGTAGCAAAGAGAAAGACAGCAAGCCGTACACAGTGACAGATGGATGGACCCTTGATGGACAGATGCACAATCAGGGAGGGAAGGGGTAATGGCATCCTCTAAACCTGTAAGATAACAAAGAAAATCAATACATGTTTAGAAACTGAATGATAACCTACCTGTTAACCAGGTGCAGACAGAAATACAGCGAGCCGTAGATAGTAACAGATGGATGGACCCTTGATGGACAGATGCAACATCAGGGAGGGAAGGGGTAATGGAATCGTCTAAACTTGTAAGACAACAAAGAAAATCAATACATGTATACAAACTGAATGATCACCTACCTGTTAACCAGGTGCAGACAGAAATACAGCGAGCCATACACAGTGACAGATGGATGGACCCTTGATAGACAGATGCACCATCAGGGAGGGAAGGGGTAATGGCATCGTCTAACCTGTAAGACAACAAAGAAAATCAATACATGTATAGAACCTAAATGATCACCTACCTGTTAGACAGTAGCAAAGAGATAGACAGCAAGCCGTACACAGTGACAGATGGATGGACCCTTGATAAACAGATGCACCATCAGGGAGGGAAGGGGTAATGGCATCCTCTAAACCTGTAAGACAACAAAGAAAATCAATAACTATTTAGAAACTGAATGATGACCTACCTGTTAGAAAGTAGCAAACAGATAGACAGTAAGCCATACACAGTGACAGACGGATGGACCCTTGATGGACAGATGCACAATCAGGGAGGAAAGGGGTAACGGCATCTTCGGAACCTGAAAGACAACAAAGAAAATAAATACATGTTTAGAAACTGAATGATCACCTACCTGTTAACCAGGTGCAGACAGAAATACAGCGAACCGTAGACAGTGACAGATGGATGGACCCTTGATAGCCAGATACACCATCAGGGAGGGAAGGGGTAATGGCATCCTCTAAACCTGTAAGACAACAAAGAAAATCAATACATGTTTAGAAACTGAATGATCACGTATCTGTTAGAAAGTAGCAAAGAGAAAGACAGCAAGCCGTACACAGTGACAGATGGATGGACCCTTGATGGACAGATGCACAATCAGGGAGGGAAGGGGTAACGGCATCCTCGGAACCTGAAAGACAACAAAGAAAATCAATACATGTATAGAAACTGAATGATCACCTAGCTGTTAACCAGGTGCAGACAGAAATACAGCAAACCGTAGACAGTGACAGATGGATGGACCCTTGATGGACATATGCAACATCAGGGAGGGAAGGGGTAATGGCATCCTCTAAACCTGTAAGACAACAAAGAAAATCAATAACTGTTTAGAAACTAAATGATCACGTATCTGTTAGAAAGTAGCATACAGATAGACAGCAAGCCGTACACAGTGACAGACGGATGGACCCTTGATGGACAGATACACCATCAGGGAGGGAAGGGGTAATGGCATCCTCTAAACCTGTAAGACAACAAAGAAAATCAATACATGTTTAGAAACTGAATGATCACCTACCTGTTAGACAGTAGCAAAGAGATAGACAGCGAGCCGTAGACAGTGAGAGATGGATGGACCCTTGATGGACAGATGCACAATCAGGGAGGGAAGGGGTAACGGCATCCTCGGAACCTGAAAGACAACAAAGAAAATCAATACATGTATAGAAACTGAATGATAACCTACCTGTTAACCAGGTGCAGACAGAAATACAGCGAGCCGTAGATAGTAACAGATGGATGGACACTTGATGGACAGATGCAACATCAGGGAGAGAAGGGGTAATGGAATCGTCTAAACTTGTAAGACAACAAAGAAAATCAATACATGTATACAAACTGAATGATCACCTACCTGTTAACCAGGTGCAGACAGAAATACAGCGAGCCGTAGATAGTGACAGATGGATGGACCCTTGATGTACAGATGCAACATCAGGGAGGGAAGGGGTAATGGAATCGTCTAAACTTGTAAGACAACAAAGAAAATCAATACATGTTTAGAAACTGAATGATCACGTATCTGTTAGAAAGTAGCAAAGAGATAGACAGCAAGCCGTACACAGTGACAGACGGATGTACCCTTGATGGACAGATGCACCATCAGGGAGGGAAGGGGTAATGGCATCCTCTAATCCTGAAAGACAACAAAGAAAATCAATACATGTTTAGAAAGTGAATGATCACGTATCTGTTAGAAAGTAGCAAAGAGAAAGACAGCAAGCCGTATACAGTGACAGACGGATGGACCCTTGATGGACAGATGCACCATCAGGGAGGGAAGGGGTAATGGCATCCTCTAATCCTGAAAGACAACAAAGAAAATCAATACATGTTTAGAAACTGAATGATCATCTACCTGTTAACCAGGTGCAGACAGAAATACAGCGAACCGTACACAGTGGCAGATGGATGGACCCTTGATGAACAGACGCACCATCAGGGAGGGAAGGGGTAATGGCATCCTCTAAACCTGTAAGACAACAAAGAAAATCAATTCATGCATAGAAACTGAATGATCACCTATCTGTTAGACAGGTGCACACAGAAAGACAGCGAGTCGTACACAGTTGCAGATGGATGGACCCTTGATGGACAGACACAATATCAGGGAGGGAAGGGATAATGGCATCGTCTAAACGTGTAAGACAACAAAGGAAATCAATACATGTTTAGAAACTGAATGATCACCTACCTGTTAGGCAGTAGCAGACAGATAGAAAGTGAGCCGTACACAGTGACAGATGATTGGACCCTTGATGGACAGATGCACCATCAGGGAGGGAAGGGGTAACGGCATCCTCGGAACCTGAAAGACAACAAAGAAAATCAATACATGTATAGAAACTGAATGATCACCTACCTGTTAACCAGGTGCAGACAGATATACAGCGAGCCGTACATAGTGGCAGATGGATGGACCCTTGATAGACAGATGCACCATCAGGGGGGGAATGGGTAATGGCATCCTCTAAACCTGTAAGACAACAAAGAAAATCAATACATGTATAGAAACTGAATGATCACCTACCTGTTAACCAGGTGCAGATAGAAATACAGCGAGCCGTAGACAGTGACAGATGGATGGACCCTTGATGGACAGATGCACCATCAGTGAGGGAAGGGGTAATGGCATTGTCTAAACCTGTAAGACAACAAAGAAAATCAATACATGTTTAGAAACTGAATGATCACCTACCTGTTAGACAGTAGCAGACAGATAGAAAGTGAGCCGCACACAGAGACAGATGATTGGACCCTTGATGGACAGATGCACCATCAGGGAGGGAAGGGGTAACGGCATCCTCGGAACCTGTAAGACAACAAAGGAAATCAATACATATTTAGAAACTGAATGATCACTTATCTCTTAGAAAGTAGCAAACAGATAGACAGCAAGCCGTACACAGTGACAGACGGATGGACCTTTGATGGACAGACGCAATATCAGGGAGGGAAGAGGTAATGGAAGAGGTAATGGAACCTGAAAGACAACAAAGAAAATCAATACATGTATAGAAACTGAATGATCACCTACCTGTTAACCAGGTGCAGACAGAAATACAGCGAACCGTAGACAGTGACAGATGGATGGACCCTTGATGGATATATGCAACATCTGGGAGGGAAGGGGTAATGGCATCGTCTAAACCTGTAAGACAACAAAGGAAATCAATACATATTTAGAAACTGAATGATCACTTACCTCTTAGAAAGTAGCAAACAGATAGACAGCAAGCCGTACACAGTGACAGACGGATGGACCTTTGATGGACAGACGCAATATCAGGGAGGGAAGAGGTAATGGAATCGTCTAAACCTGTAAGACAACAAAGAAAATCAATACATGTATAGAACCTGAATGATCACCTACCTGTTAGACAGTAGCAAAAAGATAGACAGCAAGCCGTACACAGTGACAGATGGATGGACCCTTGATGAACAGACACACCATCAGGGGGGGAAGGGGTAATGGCATCCTCTAAACCTGTAAGACAACAAAGAAAATCAATAAATGTTTAGAAACTGAATGATTACCTACCTGTTAGAAAGTAGCAAAAAGATAGACAGCGAGCCGTAGACAGTGACAGATGGATGGACCCTTGATGGACAGATGCACAATCAGGCAGGGAAGGGGAAATGGCATCCTCTAAACCTGTAAGACAACAAAGAAAATCAATACATGTATAGAAACTGAATGATCACCTACCTATTAGACAGTAGCAAACACATAGACAGCAAGCCGTACACAGTGACAGATGGATGGACCCTTGATGGACAGATGCACAATCAGGTAGGGAAGGGGTAACGGCATCCTCTAAACCTGTAAGACAACAAAGAAAATCAATACATTTTTAGAAACTGAATGATCACCTACCTGTTAGACAGTAGCAAACAGATAGACAGCAAGCCGTACACAGTGAGAGATGGATGGAACCTTGATGGACAGATGCACAATCAGGGAGGGAAGGGGTAACGGCATCCTCGGAACCTAAAAGACAACAAAGAAAATCAATACATGTATAGAAACTGAATGATTACCTACCTGTTAACCAGGTGCAGACAGAAATACAGCGAGCCGTACACAGTGGCAGATGGATGGACCCTTGATAGACAGATGCACCATCAGGGAGGGAAGGGGTAACGGCATCCTCGGAACCTGAAAGATAACAAATAAAATGAATACATGTATAGAAACTGAATGATAAACTACCTGTTAACCAGGTGCAGACAGAAATACAGCGAGCCGTACACAGTGGCAGATGGATGGACCCTTGATGGACAGATGCACAATCAGGGAGGAAAGGGGTAATGGCATCCTCTAAACCTGTAAGACAACAAAGAAAATCAATACATGTTTAGAAACTGAATGATTACCTACCTGTTAGAAAGTAGCAAAAAGATAGACTGCAAGCCAAACACAGTGACAGACGGATGGACCCTTGATGGACAGATGCACCATCAGGGAGGGAAGGGGTAACGGCATCATCTAAACCTGTAAGACAATAAAGAAAATCAATACATGTATAGAAACTGAATGATCACCTACCTGTTAACCAGGTGCAGACAGAAATACAGCGAGCCGTAGATAGTGACAGATGGATGGACCCTTGATGTACAGATGCAACATCAGGGAGGGAAGGGGTAATGGAATCGTCTAAACTTGTAAGACAACAAAGAAAATCAATACATGTTTAGAAACTGAATGATCACGTATCTGTTAGAAAGTAGCAAAGAGATAGACAGCAAGCCGTACACAGTGACAGACGGATGGACCCTTGATGGACAGATGCACCATCAGGGAGGGAAGGGGTAATGGCATCCTCTAATCCTGAAAGACAACAAAGAAAATCAATACATGTTTAGAAACTGAATGATCACGTATCTGTTAGAAAGTAGCAAAGAGAAAGACAGCAAGCCGTACACAGTGACAGACGGATGGACCCTTGATGGACAGATGCACCATCAGGGAGGGAAGGGGTAATGGCATCCTCTAATCCTGAAAGACAACAAAGAAAATCAATACATGTTTAGAAACTGAATGATCATCTACCTGTTAACCAGGTGCAGACAGAAATACAGCGAACCGTACACAGTGGCAGATGGATGGACCCTTGATGAACAGACGCACCATCAGGGAGGGAAGGGGTAATGGCATCCTCTAAACCTGTAAGACAACAAAGAAAATCAATTCATGCATAGAAACTGAATGATCACCTACCTGTTAGGCAGTAGCAGACAGATAGAAAGTGAGCCGTACACAGTGACAGATGATTGGACCCTTGATGGACAGATGCACCATCAGGGAGGGAAGGGGTAACGGCATCCTCGGAACCTGAAAGACAACAAAGAAAATCAATACATGTATAGAAACTGAATGATCACCTACCTGTTAACCAGGTGCAGACAGAAATACAGCGAACCGTACACAGTGGCAGATGGATGGACCCTTGATGAACAGACGCACCATCAGGGAGGGAAGGGATAATGGCATAGTCTAAACGTGTAAGACAACAAAGAAAATCAATACATGTTTAGAAACTGAATGATCACCTACCTGTTAGGCAGTAGCAGACAGATAGAAAGTGAGCCGTACACAGTGACAGATGATTGGACCCTTGATGGACAGATGCACCATCAGGGAGGGAAGGGGTAACGGCATCCTCGGAACCTGAAAGACAACAAAGAAAATCAATACATGTATAGAAACTGAATGATCACTTACCTGTTAACCAGGTGCAGATAGAAATACAGCGAGCCGTAGACAGTGACAGATGGATGGACCCTTGATGGACAGATGCACCATCAGGGAGGGAAGGGGTAATGGCATTGTCTAAACCTGTAAGACAACAAAGAAAATCAATACATGTTTAGAAACTGAATGATCACCTACCTGTTAGACAGTAGCAGACAGATAGAAAGTGAGCCGTACACAGAGACAGATGATTGGACCCTTGATGGACAGATGCACCATCAGGGAGGGAAGAGGTAACGGCATCCTCGGAACCTGAAAGACAACAAAGAAAATCAATACATGTATAGAAACTGAATGATCACCTACCTGTTAGATAGTAGCAAACAGATAGTCAGCAAGCCGTACACAGTGACAGACGGATGGACCCTTGATGGACAGATGCACAATCAGGGAGGGAAGGGGTAACGGCACCCTCGGAACCTGAAAGACAACAAAGAAAATCAATACATGTATAGAAACTGAATGATCACCTACCTGTTAACCAGGTGCAGACAGAAATACAGCGAACCGTAGACAGTGACAGATGGATGGACCCTTGATGGATATATGCAACATCTGGGAGGGAAGGGGTAATGGCATCGTCTAAACCTGTAAGACAACAAAGGAAATCAATACATATTTAGAAACTGAATGATCACTTATCTCTTAGAAAGTAGCAAACAGATAGACAGCAAGCCGTACACAGTGACAGACGGATGGACCTTTGATGGACAGACGCAATATCAGGGAGGGAAGAGGTAATGGAATCGTCTAAACCTGTAAGACAACAAAGAAAATCAATACATGTATAGAACCTGAATGATCACCTACCTGTTAGACAGTAGCAAACAGATAGACAGCAAGCCGTACACAGTGACAGATGGATGGACCCTTGATGAACAGACACACCATCAGGGGGGGAAGGGGTAATGGCATCCTCTAAACCTGTAAGACAACAAAGAAAATCAATAAATGTTTAGAAACTGAATGATTACCTACCTGTTAGAAAGTAGCAAAAAGATAGACAGCGAGCCGTAGACAGTGACAGATGGATGGACCCTTGATGGACAGATGCACAATCAGGGAGGGAAGGGGTAATGGCATCCTCTAAACCTGTAAGACAACAAAGAAAATCAATACATGTATAGAAACTGAATGATCACCTACCTATTAGACAGTAGCAAACACATAGACAGCAAGCCGTACACAGTTACAGATGGATGGACCCTTGATGGACAGACGCAATATCAGGTAGGGAAGGGGTAACGGCATCCTCTAAACCTGTAAGACAACAAAGAAAATCAATACATGTTTAGAAACTGAATGATCACCTACCTGTTAGACAGTAGCAAACAGATAGACAGCAAGCCGTACACAGTGAGAGATGGATGGAACCTTGATGGACAGATGCACAATCAGGGAGCGAAGGGGTAACGGCATCCTCGGAACCTAAAAGACAACAAAGAAAATCAATACATGTATAGAAACTGAATGATTACCTACCTGTTAACCAGGTGCAGACAGAAATACAGCGAGCCGTACACAGTGGCAGATGGATGGACCCTTGATAGACAGATGCACCATCAGGGAGGGAAGGGGTAACGGCATCCTCGGAACCTGAAAGATAACAAATAAAATGAATACATGTATAGAAACTGAATGATAAACTACCTGTTAACCAGGTGCAGACAGAAATACAGCGAGCCGTACACAGTGGCAGATGGATGGACCCTTGATGGACAGATGCACAATCAGGGAGGAAAGGGGTAATGGCATCCTCTAAACCTGTAAGACAACAAAGAAAATCAATAAATGTTTAGAAACTGAATGATTACCTACCTGTTAGAAAGTAGCAAAAAGATAGACTGCAAGCCATACACAGTGACAGACGGATGGACCCTTGATGGACAGATGCACCATCAGGGAGGGAAGGGGTAACGGCATCATCGAAACCTGTAAGACAATAAAGAAAATCAATACATGTATAGAAACTGAATGATCACCTACCTGTTAACCAGGCGCAGACAGATAGAGAGAGAGCCATACACAGTGACAGATGGATAAACCCTTGATGCACAGATGCACCATCAGGGAGGGAAGGGGTAACGGCATCGTCTAAACCTGTAAGACAATAAAGAAAATCAATACATGTATAGAAACTGAATGATCACCTACCTGTTAACCAGGCGCAGACAGATAGAGAGCGAGCCGTACACAGTGACAGATGGATAAACCCTTGATGCACAGATGCACCATCAGGGAGGAAAGGGGAAATGGCATCCTCTTAACCTGTAAGACAACAAAGAAAATCAATACATGTACAGAAAATAAATAACCACCTACCTGCTAACCAGGTGCAGACAGATAGACAGCGAGCAGTACACAGTGGCAGATGTATGGACACTTGATGGAAAGATGCACCATCAGGGAGGGAAGGGGTAATGGCATCCTCTAAACCTGTAAGACAACATAGAAAATCATTAACTGTTTAGAAACTGAATGATCACCTACCTGTTAGAAAGTAGCAAACAGATAGACAGCATGCCGTACACAGTGACAGATGAATGGACCCTTGATGAACAGACGCACCATCAGGTAGGGAAGGGGTAATGGCATCCTCTAAACCTGTAAGACAACAAAGAAAATAAATAAATGTTTAGAAACTGAATGATTACCTACCTGTTAGAAAGTAGCAAACAGATAGACTGCAAGCCGTAAACGGTGACAGACGGATGGACCCTTGATGGACAGATGCACCATCAAGGAGGGAAGGGGTAATGGCATCCTCTAAACCTGTAAGACAACAAAGAAAATCAATACATGTTTAGAAACTGAATGATCACCTACCTGTTAGAAAGCTGCAAACAAATAGACAGCGAGCCGTAGACAGTGACAGATGGATGGACCCTTGATGGACAGATGCACAATCAGGGAGGGAAGGGGTAACGGCATCCTTGGAACCTGAAAGAAAACAAAGAAAATCAATACATGTATAGAAACTGAATGATTACCTACCTGTTAACCAGGTGCAGACAGAAATACAGCGAGCCGTACACAGTGGCAGATGGATGGACCCTTGATAGACAGATGCACCGTCAGAGAGGGAAGGGGAAATGGCATCCTCTAAACCTGTAAGACAACAAAGAAAATCAATACATGTATAGAAACTGAATGATCACCTACCTATTAGACAGTAGCAAACACATAGACAGCAAGCCGTACACAGTGACAGATGGATGGACCCTTGATGGACAGATGCACAATCAGGTAGGGAAGGGGTAACGGCATCCTCTAAACCTGTAAGACAACAAAGAAAATCAATACATATTTAGAACCTGAATGATCACCTACCTGTTAGACAGTAGCAAACAGATAGACAGCAAGCCGTAGATAGTGAGAGATGGATGGACCCTTGATGGACAGATGCACAATCAGGGAGGGAAGGGGTAACGGCATCCTCGGAACCTAAAAGACAACAAAGAAAATCAATACATGTATAGAAACTGAATGATTACCTACCTGTTAACCAGGTGCAGACAGAAATACAGCGAGCCGTACACAGTGGCAGATGGATGGACCCTTGATAGACAGATGCACCATCAGGGAGGGAAGGGGTAATGGCATCCTCTAATCCTGAAAGACAACAAAGAAAATCAATACATGTATAGAAACTGAATGATCACCTATCTGTTAAGCAGGTGCAGACAGAAATACAGCGAGCCATACACAGTGGCAGATGGATGGACCCTTCATGAACAGACGCACCATCAGGGAGGGAAGGGGTAATGGAATCGTCTAAACTTGTAAGACAACAAAGAAAATCAATACATGTTTAGAAACTGAATGATCACCTACCTATTAGACAGTAGCAAACAGATAGACAGCGAGCCGTAGACAGTGACAGTTGGATGGACCCTTGATGAACAGATGCACCATCAGGGAGGGAAGGGATAATGGCATCCTCTAAACCTGTAAGACAACAAAGAAAATCAATACATGTATAAAACCTGAATGATAACCTACCTGTTAGATAGTAGCAAACAGACAGTCAGCAAGCCGTACACAGTGACAGATGGATGGACCCTTGATGGACAGACAATATCAGAGAGGGAAGGGGTAACGGCATCGTCAAAACGTGTAAGACAACAAAGAAAATCAATACATGTATAAAACCTGAATGATTACCTACCTGTTAGATAGTATCAAACAGATAGTCAGCAAGCCGTACACAGTGACAGATGGATGGACCCTTGATGGACAGATGCACAATCAGGGAGAGAAGGGGTAACGGCATCCTCGGAACCTGAAAGACAACAAAGAAAATCAATACATGTATAGAAACTGAATGATCACCTACCTGTTAACCAGGTGCAGAAAGAAATACAGCGAACCGTAGACAGTTACAGATGGATGGACCCTTGATGGACATATGCAACATCTGGGAGGGAAGGGGTAATGGCATCCTTTAAACCTGTAAGACAACAAAGAAAATCAATACATGTATAAAACCTGAATGATTACCTACCTGTTAGATAGTAGCAAACAGATAGTCAGCAAGCAGTACACAGTGACAGATGGATGGACCCTTGATGGAAAGATGCACAAAAAGGGAGGGAAGGGGTAACGGCATCGTCTAAACCTGTAAGACAATAAAGAAAATCAATACATGTATAGAAACTGAATGATCACCTACCTGTTAGACAGCAAACAGATAGACAGCGAGCCGTAAACAGTGACAGATGGATGGACCCTTGATGGACAGATGCACAATCAGGGAGGGAAGGGGTAATGGCATCCTCTAAACATGTAAGACAACAAAGAAAATCAATACATGCATAGAAAATAAATGACCACCTACCTGTTAACCAGGTGCAGACAGAAATACAGCGAGCCGTACACAGTGGCAGATGATTGGACCCTTGATGGAAAGATGCACCATCAGGGATGGAAGGGAAAAGGCATCCTCTTAACCTGTAAGACAACAAAGAAAATCAATACATGCATAGAAAATAAATGACCACCTACCTGTTAACCAGGTGCAGACAGAAATACAGCGAGCCATACACAGTGGCAGATGGATGGACCCTTGATGGACAGATGCACCATCAGGGAGGGAAGGGGAAATGGCATCCTCTAAACCTGGAAGACAACAAAGAAAATCAATACATGTTTAGAAACTGAATGATCACCTACCTGTTAGACAGTAGCAAACAGATAGACAGCAAGCCGTACAAAGTGACAGATGGATGGACCCTTGATGGACAGACGCACCATCAGGGAGGGAAGGGGTAATGGCATCCTCTAAACCTGTAAGACAACAAAGAAAATCAATACATTCATAGAAACTGAATGATCACCTACCTGTTAACCACGTGCAGACAGATAGACAGCGAGCCGTACACAGTTGCAGATGAATGGACCCTTGATGGACAGATTCAACATCAGGGAGGGAAGGGGTAATGGCATCGTCTAAACCTGTAAGACAACAAAGAAAATCAATACATGTATAGAATCTGAATGATCACCTACCTGTTAGACAGTATCAAAAAGATAAACAGCGAGCCGTAGACAGTGACAGATGGAGGGACCCTTGATGGAAAGATGCACACTCAGGGATGGAAGGGGTAACGGCATCCTCGGAACCTGAAAGACAACAAAGAAAATCAATACATGTTTAGAAACTGAATGATCACCTACCTATTAGACAGTAGCAATCAGATAGACAGCGAGCCAAACACAGTGACAGATGGATGAACCCATGATGGAGAGATGCACCATCAGGGAGGGAAGGGGAAATGGTATCCTCTTAACCTGTAAGACAACAAAGAAAATCAATACATGTATAGAAAATAAATGACCACCTACCTGTTAACCAGGTGCAGACAGATAGAAAACGAGCCGTACACAGTGATAGATGGATGGACCATTGATGAACAGATGCACCATCAGGGAGGGAAGGGGTAATGGCATCCTCTAAACCTGTAAGACAACAAAGAACATGAATAACTGTTTAGAAACTGAATGATCACCTACCTGTTAGAAAGTAGCAAAAAGATAGACAGCAAGCCATACACAGTGACAGAAGGATGGACCCTTGATGGACAGATGCCCCATCAGGGAGGGAAGGGGTAATGGCATCCTCGGAACCTGAAAGACAACAAAGAAAATCAATACATGTATGGAAACTGAATGATCACCTACCTGTTAACCAGGTGCAGAAAGAAATACAGCGAGCCGTAGACAGTGACAGATGGATGGACCCTTGATGGACAGATGCAACATCAGGGATGGAAGGGGAAATGGCATCCTCTGAACCTGTAAGACAACAAAGAAAATCAATACATGTTTAGAAACTGAATGATCACCTACCTGTTAGACAGTAGCAAACAGATAGAAAGCGAGCCGTACAAAGTGACAGATGATAGGACCCTTGATGGACAGATGCACCATCAGGGAGGGAAGGGGAAATGGCATCCTCTGAACCTGTAAGACAACAAAGAAAATCAATACATGTTTAGAAACTGAATGATTACCTACCTGTTAACTAGGTGCAAACAGATAGACAGCGAGCCGTACACAGTGGCAGACGGATGGACCCTTGATGGACAGACGCACCATCAGGGAGGGAAGGGGTAATGGCTTCCTCTAAACCTGTAAGACAACAAAGAAAATCAATACATGTTTAGAAACTGAATGATCACCTACCTGTTAGACAGTAGCAAACAGATAAACAGTGAGCCGTAGACAGTGACAGATGGATGGACCCTTGATGGACAGATGCACCATCAGGGGTGGAAGGGGTAACGACATCCTCGGAACCTGAAAGAGAATCAATAAAATCAATACATGTTTAGAAACTGAATGATCACCTACCTGTTAGACAGTAGCAAACAGATAGACAGCGAGCCAAACACAGTGACAGATGGATGAACCCTTGATGGACAGATGCACAATCAGGGAGGGAAGGGGTAATGGCATCGTCTAAACCTGTAAGACAACAAAGAAAATCAATACATGTTTAGAAACTGAATGATCACCTACCTATTAGACAGTAGCAAACAGATAGACAGCGAGCAGTAGACAGTGACAGTTAGATGGACCCTTGATGAACAGATGCACCATCAGGGAGGGAAGGGGTAATGGCATCCTCTAAACCTGTAAGACAACAAAGAAAATCAATACATGTATAAAACCTGAATGATAACCTACCTGTTAGATAGTAGCAAACAGACAGTCAGCAAGCCGTACTCAGTGACAGATGGATGGACCCTTGATGGACAGACAATATCAGAGAGGGAAGGGGTAACGGCATCGTCAAAACCTGTAAGACAACAAAGAAAATCAATACATGTATAAAACCTGAATGATTACCTACCTGTTAGATAGTAGCAAACAGACAGTCAGCAAGCCGTACACAGTGACAGATAGATGGACCCTTGATGGACAGATACACAATCAGGGAGGGAAGGGGTAACGGCATCCTCGGAACCTGAAAGACAACAAAGAAAATCAATACATGTATAGAAACTGAATGATCACCTACCTGTTAACCAGGTGCAGACAGAAATACAGCGAACCGTAGACAGTGACAGATGGATGGACCCTTGATGGACATATGCAACATCTGGGAGGGAAGGGGTAACGGCATCCTCGGAACCTGAAAGATAACAAATAAAATAAATACATGTAAAGAAACTGAATGATAAACTACCTGTTAACCAGGTGCAGACAGAAATACAGCGAGCCTAAGATAGTGACAGATGGATGGACCCTTGATGGACAGATGCACAATCAGGGAGGGAAGGGGTAACGGCATCCTCGGAACCTTAAAGACAACAAAGAAAATCAATAAATGTTTAGAAACTGAATGATCACCTACCTGTTAACCAGGCGCAGACAGATAGAGAGCGAGCCGTACACAGTGACAGATGGATAAACCCTTGATGCACAGATGCACCATTAGGAAGCAAAGGGGAAATGGCATCCTCTTAACCTGTAAGACAACAAAGAAAATCAATACATGTATAGAAAATAAATGACCACCTACCTGCTAACCAGGAGCAGACAGATAGACAGCGAGCCGTACACAGTGGCAGATGTATGGACCCTTGATGGACAGATGCACCATCAGGGAGGGAAGGGGTAATGGCATCCTCTAAACCTGTAAGACAACAAAGAAAACCAATACATGTATAAAACCTGAATGATTACCTACCTGTTAACCACGTGCTGACAGATAGAGAGCGAGCCGTACACAGTGGCAGATGGATGGACCCTTGTTGGACAGATGCACCATCAGGGAGGGAAGGGGTAACGGCATCGTCTAAACCTGTAAGACAATAAAGAAAATCAATACATGTATAGAAACTGAATGATCACCTACCTGTTAGACAGTAGCAAACAGATAGACAGCGAGCCGTAAACAGTGACAGATGGATGGACCCTTGATGGATAGATGCACCATCAGGGAGGGAAGGGGTAATGGCATCCTCTAAACATGTAAGACAACAAAGAAAATCAATACATGTATAGAATCTGAATGATCACCTACCTGTTAACCAGGTGCAAACAGATAGACAGCGAGCCGTACACAGTGGCAGATGATTGGACCCTTGATGGAAAGATGCACCACCAGGGAGGGAAGGGGTAATGGCATCCTCTAAACCTATAAGACAACAAAGAAAATCAATACATGCATGGAAAATAAATGACCACCTACCTGTTAACCAGGTGCAGACAGAAACACAGCGAGCCGTACACAGTGGAAGATGGATGGACCCTTGATGGACAGATGCACCATCAGGGAGGGAAGGGGAAATGGCATCCTCTTAACCTGTAAGACAACAAAGAAAATCAATACATGCATAGAAAATAAATGACCACCTACCTGCTAACCAGGAGCAGACAGATAGACAGCGAGCCGTACACAGTGGCAGATGTATGTACCCTTGATGGACAGATGCACCATCAGGGAGGGAAGGGGTAACGGCATCGTCTAAACCTGTAAGACAACAAAGAAAATCAATACATGTTTAGAAACTGAATGATCACCTACCTGTTAGACAGTAGCAAACAGACAGCGAGCCAAACACAGTAACAGATGGATGGACCCTTGATGGACAGATGCACCATCAGGGAGGAAAGGGGTAACGGCATCGTCTAAACCTGTAAGACAATAAAGAAAATCAATACATGTATAGAAACTGAATGATCACCTACCTGTTAGACAGTAGCAAACAGATAGACAGCGAGCCGTAAACAGTGACAGATGGATGGACCATTGATGGATAGATGCACCATCAGGGAGGGAAGGGGTAATGGCATCCTCTAAACATGTAAGACAACAAAGAAAATCAATACATGTATAGAATCTGAATGATCACCTACCTGTTAACCAGGTGCAAACAGATAGACAGCGAGCCGTACACAGTGGCAGATGATTGGACCCTTGATGGAAAGATGCACCACCAGGGAGGGAAGGGGTAATGGCATCCTCTAAACCTATAAGACAACAAAGAAAATCAATACATGCATGGAAAATAAATGACCACCTACCTGTTAACCAGGTGCAGACAGAAACACAGCGAGCCGTACACAGTGGAAGATGGATGGACCCTTGATGGACAGATGCACCATCAGGGAGGGAAGGGGAAATGGCATCCTCTTAACCTGTAAGACAACAAAGAAAATCAATACATGCATAGAAAATAAATGACCACCTACCTGCTAACCAGGAGCAGACAGATAGACAGCGAGCCGTACACAGTGGCAGATGTATGGACCCTTGATGGACAGATGCACCATCAGGGAGGGAAGGGGTAACGGCATCGTCTAAACCTGTAAGACAACAAAGAAAATCAATACATGTTTAGAAACTGAATGATCACCTACCTGTTAGACAGTAGCAAACAGACAGCGAGCCAAACACAGTAACAGATGGATGGACCCTTGATGGACAGATGCACCATCAGGGAGGGAAGGGGAAATGGCATCCTCTTAACCTGTAAGACAACAAAGAAAATCAACACAAGCATAGAAAATAAATGACCACCTACCTGTTAACCAGGTGCAGACAGAAATACAGCGAGCCGTACACAGTGGCAGATGGATGGACCCTTGATGGACAGATGCACCATCAGGGAGGGAAGAGGAAATGGCATCCTCTAAACCTGTAAGACGACAAAGAACATCAATAACTGTTTAGAAACTGAATGATCACCTACCTGTTAGAAAGTAGCAAACAGATAGACAGCAAGCCGAACACAGTGACAGACTGATGGACCCTTGATGGACAGACGCACTATCAGGGAGGGAAGTGGTAATGGCATCCTCTAAACCTGTAAGACAACAAAGAAAATCAATACATGTATAGAAACTGAATGATCACCTACCTGTTAGACAGTAGCAAACAGAGACAGCGAGCCGTAGACAGTGACAGATGGATGGACCCTTGATGGACAGATGCACCATCAGGGAGGTAAGGGGAAATGGCATCCTCTAAACCTGTAAGACAACAAAGAAAATCAATACATGTTTAAAAACTGAATGATCACCTACCTGTTAACCACGTGCAGACAGATAGAGAGCGAGCCGAACACAGTGGCAGATGGATGGACCCTTGATGGACAGATGCACCATCAGGGAGGAAAGGGGTAATGGCATTGTCTAAACCTGTAAGACAATAAAGAAAATCAATACATGTATAGAAACTGAATGATCACCTACCTGTTAACCAGGCGCAGACAGATAGAGAGCGAGCCGTAGACAGTGACAGATGGATGGACCCTTGATGGACAGATGCACCATCAGGGAGGGAAGGGGTAATGGCATCCTCTAAACCTGTAAGACAACAAAGAAAATCAATAACTGTTTAGAAACTGAATGATCACCTACCTGTTAGAAAGTAGCAAACAGATAGACAGCATGCCGTACACAGTGACAGATGGATGGACCCTTGATGAACAGACGCACCATCAGGTAGGGATGGGGTAATGGCTTCGTCTAAACCTATAAGACAACAAAGAAAATCAATACATGCATAGAAAATAAATGACCACCTACCTGTTAACCAGGTGCAGACAGAAATACAGCGAGCCGTACACAGTGGCAGATGGATGGACCCTTGATGGACAGATGCACCATCAGGGAGGGAAGGGGAAATGGCATCTTCTAAACCTGTAAGACAACAAAGAAAATCAATACATGTATAGAACCTGAATGATCACCTACCTGTTAGACAGTAGCAAACAGATAGAAAGCGAGCCATACAAAGTGACAGATGATAGGACCCTTGATGGACAGATGCACCATCAGGGAGGGAAGGGGAAATGGCATCCTCTGAACTAGTAAGACAACAAAGAAAATCAATACATGTTTAGAAACTGAATGATTACCTACCTGTTAACTAGGTGCAAACAGTAAGACAGCGAGCCGTACACAGTGGCAGATGGATGGACCCTTGATGGTCAGACGCACCATCAGGGAGGGAAGGGGTAATGGCATCGTCTAAACCTGTAAGACAACAAAGAAAATCAATACATGTATAGAAACTGAATGATCACCTACCTGTTAGACAGTAGCAAACAGATAGAAAGCGAGCCGTACAAAGTGACAGATGATAGGACCCTTGATGGACAGATGCACCATCAGGGAGGGAAGGGGAAATGGCATCCTCTGAACCTGTAAGACAACAAAGAAAATCAATACATGTTTAGAAACTGAATGATTACCTACCTGTTAACTAGGTGCAAACAGATAGACAGCGAGCCGTACACAGTGGCAGATGGATGGACCCTTGATGGACAGACGCACCATCAGGGAGGGAAGGGGTAATGGCTTCCTCTAAACCTGTAAGACAACAAAGAAAATCAATACATGTTTAGAAACTGAATGATCACCTACCTGTTAGACAGTAGAAAACAGATAAACAGTGAGCCGTAGACAGTGACAGATGGATGTACCCTTGATGGACAGATGCACAATCAGGGGTGGAAGGGGTAACGGCATCCTCGGAACCTGAAAGAGAATCAATAAAATCAATACATGTTTAGAAACTGAATGATCACCTACCTGTTAGACAGTTGCAAACAGATAGACAGCGAGCCAAACACAGTGACAGATGGATGAACCCTTGATGGACAGATGCACCATCAGGGAGGGAAGGGAAAATGGCATCCTCTTCACCTGTAAAACAACAAAGAAAATCAATACATGTATAGAAAATAAATGACCACCTACCTGTTAACCAGGTGCAGACAGATAGAAAGCGAGCCGTACGCGATGGCAGATGGATGGACTCTTGATGGACAGCTTCACCATCAGGGAGGGAAGGGGTAACGGCATCCTCGGAACCTGAAAGACAACAAAGAAAATCAATACATGTATGGAAACTGAATGATCACCTACCTGTTAACGAGGTGCAGAAAGAAATACAGCGAGCCGTAAACAGTGAAAGATGGATGGACCCTTGATGGACAGATGCAACATCAGGGAGGGAAGAGGTAACGGCATCCTCGGAACCTAAAAGACAACAAAGAAAATCAATACATGTAAAGAAACTGAATGATCACCTACCTGTTAATCAGGTGCAGACAGAAATACAGCGAGCCGTAGACAGTGACAGATGGATGGACCCTTGATGGACAGACACACCATCAGGGAGGGAAGGGGTAATGGCATCGTCTAAACCTGTAAGACAACAAAGATAATACATACATGTATAGAACCTGAATGATCACCTACCTGTTAGACAGTAGCAAACAGATAGACAGCAAGCCATTCACAGTGACAGATGGATGGACCCTTGATGAACAGACACACCATCAGGGAGGGAAGGGGTAATGGCATCCTCTTAACCTGTAAGACAACAAAGAAAATCAATACATGTATAGAAAATAAATGACCACCTACCTGTTAACCAGGTGCAGACAGATAGAAAGCGAGCCGTACGCGATGGCAGATGGATGGACTCTTGATGGACAGCTTCACCATCAGGGAGGGAAGGGGTAACGGCATCCTCGGAACCTGAAAGACAACAAAGAAAATCAATACATGTATGGAAACTGAATGATCACCTACCTGTTAACGAGGTGTAGAAAGAAATACAGCGAGCCGTAAACAGTGACAGATGGATGGACCCTTGATGGACAGATGCAAGATCAGGGAGGGAAGGGGTAATGGCATCGTCTAAACCTGTAAGATAACAAAGAAAATCAATACATGTATAGAAAATAAATGACCACCTACCTGTTAACCAGATGCAGACAGATAGACAGCGAGCCGTACACAGTGGCAGATGTATGGACCCTTGATGGAAAGATGCACCATCAGGGAGGGAAGGGGTAATGGCATCCTCTAAACCTGTAAGACAACAAAAAAAATCAATACATGTATAGAAACTGAACGACCACCTACCTGTTAACCAGGTGCAGACAGAAATACAGTGAGCCGTAGAGAGTGACTTGATGCAACAACATATGCAACATCAGGGAGGGAAGGGGTAATGGCATCCACCAAACCTGAAAGACAACAAAGAAAATCAATACATGTATAGAAACGGAATGATCACCTACCTGTTAACCAGGTGCAGACAGAAATACAGCGAGCCGTAGACAGTGACTTGATGCAACAACATATGCAACATCAGGGAGGGAAGGGGTAATGGCATCCTCTAAACCTGTAAGACAACAAAGAAAATCAATACATGTATAAAACCTGAATGATTACCTACCTTTTAGATAGTAGCAAACAGATAGTCAGCAAGCCGTACACAGAGACAGATGGATGGACCCTTGATGGACAGATGCACCATCAGGGAGGGAAGGGGAAATGGCATCCTCTAAACCTGTAAGACAACAAAGAAAATCAATACATGTATAGAACCTGAATGATCACCTACCTGTTAGACAGTAGCAAACAGATAGACAGCAAGCCGTACAAAGTGACAGACGGATGGACCCTTGATGGACAGATGCACCATCAGGGAGGGAAGGGGTAATGGCATCCTTTAAACCTGTAAGACAACAAAGAAAATCAATACATGTATAAAACCTGAATGATTACCTACCTGTTAGATAGTAGCAAACAGATAGTCAGCAAGCCGTACACAGTGACAGATGGATGGACCCTTGATGGAAAGATGCACAAAAAGGGAGGGAAGGGGTAACGGCATCGTCTAAACCTGTAAGACAATAAAGAAAATTAATACATGTTTAGAAACTGAATGATCACCTACCTGTTAACCACGTGCAGACAGATAGAGAGCGAGCCGTACACAGTGACAGATGGATGGACCCTTGATGAACAGACGCACCATCAGGTAGGGATGGGGTAATGGCTTCGTCTAAACCTATAAGTCAACAAAGAAAATCAATACATGCATAGAAAATAAATGACCACCTACCTGTTAACCAGGTGCAGACAGAAACACAGCGAGCCGTACACAGTGGAAGATGGATGGACCCTTGATGGACAGATGCACCATCAGGGAGGGAAGGGGAAATGGCATCCTCTAAACCTGTAAGACAACAAAGAAAATCAATACATGTATAGAAACTGAATGATCACCTACCTGTTCGACAGTAGCAAACAGATAGACAGCAAGCCGTACAAAGTGACAGATGGATGGACCCTTGATGGACAGACGCACCATCAGGGAGGGAAGGGGTAATGGCATCCTCTAAACCTGTAAGACAACAAAGAAAATCAATACATTCATAGAAACTGAATGATCACCTACCTGTTAAACACGTGCAGACAGATAGACAGCGAGCCGTACAAAGTTGCAGATGAATGGACCCTTGATGGACAGATTAAACATCAGGGAGGGAAGGGGTAATGGCATCGTCTAAACCTGTAAGACAACAAAGAAAATCAATACATGTTTAGAAACTGAATGATCACCTACCTGTTAACTAGGTGCAAACAGTAAGACAGCGAGCCGTACACAGTGGCAGATGGATGTACCCTTGATGGACAGATGCACAATCAGGGGTGGAAGGGGAAATGGCATCCTCTAAACCTGTAAGACAACAAAGAAAATCAATACATGTATAGAACCTGAATGATCACCTACCTGTTAGACAGTAGCAAACAGATAGACAGCAAGCCGTACAAAGTGACAGACGGATGGACCCTTGATGGACAGATGCACCATCAGGGAGGGAAGGGGTAATGGCATCCTTTAAACCTGTAAGACAACAAAGAAAATCAATACATGTATAAAACCTGAATGATTACCTACCTGTTAGATAGTAGCAAACAGATAGTCAGCAAGCCGTACACAGTGACAGATGGATGGACCCTTGATGGAAAGATGCACAAAAAGGGAGGGAAGGGGTAACGGCATCGTCTAAACCTGTAAGACAATAAAGAAAATTAATACATGTATAGAAACTGAATGATCACCTACCTGTTAGACAGCAAACAGATAGACAGCGAGCCGTAAACAGTGACAGATGGATGGACCCTTGATGGACAGATGCACAATCAGGGAGGGAAGAGGTAATGGCATCCTCTAAACATGTAAGACAACAAAGAAAATCAATACATGTATAGAATCTGAATGATCACCTACCTGTTAACCAGGTGCAAACAGATAGACAGCGAGCCGTACACAGTGGCAGATGATTGGACCCTTGATGGAAAGATGCACCATCAGGGATTGAAGGGGAAATGGCATCCTCTTAACCTGTAAGACAACAAAGAAAATCAATACATGCATAGAAAATAAATGACCACCTACCTGTTAACCAGGTGCAGACAGAAATACAGCGAGCCATACACAGTGGCAGATGGATGGACCCTTGATGGACAGATGCACCATCAGTGAGGGAAGGGGAAATGGCATCCTCTAAACCTGGAAGACAACAAAGAAAATCAATACATGTTTAGAAACTAAATGATCACCTACCTGTTAGACAGTAGCAAACAGATAGACAGCGAGCCAAACACAGTAACAGATGGATGGACCCTTGATGGACAGATGCACCATCAGGGAGGGAAGGGGAAATGGCATCCTCTTAAACTGTAAGACAACAAAGAAAATCAACACAAGCATAGAAAATAAATGACCACCTACCTGTTAACCAGGTGCAGACAGAAATACAGCGAGCCGTACACAGTGGCAGATGGATGGACCCTTGATGGACAGATGCACCATCAGGGAGGGAAGAGGAAATGGCATCCTCTAAACCTGTAAGACAACAAAAAAAATCAATACATGTATAGAACCTGAATTATCACCTACCTGTTAGACAGTAGCAAACAGATAGACAGCAAGCCGTACAAAGTGACAGATGGATGGACCCTTGATGGACAGACGCACCATCAGGGAGGGAAGGGGAAATGGCATCCTCTAAACCTGTAAGACAACAAAAAAAATCAATACATGCATAGAAACTGAATGATCACCTACCTGTTAACCACGTGCAGACAGATAGACAGCGAGCCGTACACAGTTGCAGATGAATGGACCATTGATGGACAGATTCAACATCAAGGACGGAAGGGGTAATGGCATCCTCTAAACCTGTAAGACGACAAAGAACATCAATAACTGTTTAGAAACTGAATGATCACCTACCTGTTAGAAAGTAGCAAACAGATAGACAGCAAGCCGAACACAGTGACAGACTGATGGACCCTTGATGGACAGACGCACTATCAGGGAGGGAAGTGGTAATGGCATCCTCTAAACCTGTAAGACAACAAAGAAAATCAATACATGTATAGAAACTGAATGATCACCTACCTGTTAGACAGTAGCAAACAGAGACAGCGAGCCGTAGACAGTGACAGATGGATGGACCCTTGATGGACAGATGCACCATCAGGGAGGGAAGGGGAAATGGCATCCTCTAAACCTGTAAGACGACAAAGAACATCAATAACTGTTTAGAAACTGAATGATCACCTACCTGTTAGACAGTAGCAAACAGATAGACAGCAAGCCGAACACAGTGACAGACTGATGGACCCTTGATGGACAGACACACTATCAGGGAGGGAAGTGGTAATGGCATCCTCTAAACCTGTAAGACAACAAAGAAAATCAATACATGTATAGAAACTGAATGATCACCTACCTGTTAGACAGTAGCAAACAGAGACAGCGAGCCGTAGACAGTGACAGATGGATGGACCCTTGATGGACAGATGCACCATCAGGGAGGTAAGGGGAAATGGCATCCTCTAAACCTGTAAGACAACAAAGAAAATCAATACATGTTTAGAAACTGAATGATCACCTACCTGTTAACCACGTGCAGACAGATAGAGAGCGAGCCGTACACAGTGACAGATGGATGGACCCTTGATGAACAGACGCACCATCAGGTAGGGATGGGGTAATGGCTTCGTCTAAACCTATAAGTCAACAAAGAAAATCAATACATGCATAGAAAATAAATGACCACCTACCTGTTAACCAGGTGCAGACAGAAACACAGCGAGCCGTACACAGTGGAAGATGGATGGACCCTTGATGGACAGATGCACCATCAGGGAGGGAAGGGGAAATGGCATCCTCTAAACCTGTAAGACAACAAAGAAAATCAATACATGTATAGAAACTGAATGATCACCTACCTGTTCGACAGTAGCAAACAGATAGACAGCAAGCCGTACAAAGTGACAGATGGATGGACCCTTGATGGACAGACGCACCATCAGGGAGGGAAGGGGTAATGGCATCCTCTAAACCTGTAAGACAACAAAGAAAATCAATACATTCATAGAAACTGAATGATCACCTACCTGTTAAACACGTGCAGACAGATAGACAGCGAGCCGTACAAAGTTGCAGATGAATGGACCCTTGATGGACAGATTAAACATCAGGGAGGGAAGGGGTAATGGCATCGTCTAAACCTGTAAGACAACAAAGAAAATCAATACATGTATAGAATCTGAATGATCACCTACCTGTTAGACAGTATCAAAAAGATAAACAGCGAGCCGTAGACAGTGACAGATGGAGGGACCCTTGATGGACAGATGCACACTCAGGGATGGAAGGGGTAACGGCATCCTCGGAACCTGAAAGAAAACAAAGAAAATCAATACATGTTTAGAAACTGAATGATCACCTACCTGTTAGACAGTAGCAATCAGATAGACAGCGAGTCAAACACAGTGACAGATGGATGAACCCTTGATGGAGAGATGCACCATCAGGGAGGAAAGAGGAAATGGCATCCTCTTAACCTGTAAGACAACAAAGAAAATCAATACATGTATAGAAAATAAATGACCACCTACCTGTTTACCAGGTGCAGACAGATAGAAAGTGAGCCGTACACAGTGATAGATGGATGGACCATTGATGAACAGATGCACCATCAGGGAGGGAAGGGGTAATGGCATCCTCTAAACCTGTAAGACAACAAAGAACATCAATAACTGTTTAGAAACTGAATGATCACCTACCTGTTAGAAAGTAGCAAACAGATAGACAGCAAGCCATACACAGTGACAGAAGGATGGACCCTTGATGGACAGATGCCCCATCAGGGAGGGAAGGGGTAATGGCATCCTCGGAACCTGAAAGACAACAAAGAAAATCAATACATGTATGGAAACTGAATGATCACCTACCTGTTAACCAGGTGCAGAAAGAAATACATCGAGCCGTAGACAGTGACAGATGGCTGGACCCTTGATGGACAGATGCAACATCAGGGATGGAAGGGGTAATGGCATCCTCTAAACCTGTAAGAAAACAAAGAAAATCAATAACTGTATAGAAACTGAATGATCACCTACCTGTTAGAAAGTAGCAAACAGATAGACAGCAAGCCGTACACAGTGACAGACGGATGGACCCTTGATGGACAGACGCACCATCAGGGAGGGAAGAGGAAATGGCATCCTCTAAACCTGTAAGACAACAAAGAAAATCAATACATGTATAGAAACTGAATGATCACCTACCTGTTAACCACGTGCAGACAGATAGAGAGCGAGCCGTAAACAGTGACAGATGGATGGACCGTTGATGGACAGATGCACCATCAGGGAGAGAAGGGGTAATGGCATCCTCTAAACCTGTAAGACAACAAAAGAAAATCAATAACTGTTTAGAAACTGAATGATCACCTACCTGTTAGAAAGTAGCAAACAGATAGACAGCATGCCGTACACAGTGACAGATGGATGGACCCTTGATGAACAAACGCACCATCAGGTAGGGATGGGGTAATGGTATCGTCTAAACCTGTAAGACAACAAAGAAAATCAATACATGTTTAGAAACTGAATGATCACCTACCTGTTAGACAGTAGCAAACAGAGACAGCGAGCCGTAGACAGTGACAGATGGATGGACCCTTGATGGACAGATGCACCATCAGGGAGGTAAGGGGAAATGGCATCCTCTAAACCTGTAAGACAACAAAGAAAATCAATACATGTATAGAAACTGAATGATCACCTACCTGTTAACCACGTGCAGACAGATAGAGAGCGAGCCGTACACAGTGGCAGATGGATGGACCCTTGATGGACAGATGCACCATCAGGGAGGAAAGGGGTAATGGCATCCTCTAAACCTGTAAGACAACAAAGAAAATCAATAACTGTATAGAAACAGAATGATCACCTACCTGTTAGAAAGTAGCAAACAGATAGACAGCAAGCCGTACACAGTGACAGACGGATGGACCCTTGATGGAAAGACGCACCATCAGGGAGGGAAGGGGAAATGGCATCCTCTAAACCTGTAAGACAACAAAGAAAATCAATACATGTATAGAAACTGAATGATCACCTACCTGTTAACCACGTGCAGACAGATAGAGAGCGAGCCGTAAACAGTGACAGATGGATGGACCGTTGATGGACAGATGCACCATCAGGGAGAGAAGGGGTAATGGCATCCTCTTAACCTGTAAGACAACAAAGAAAATCAATACATGTATAGAAAATAAATGACCACCTACCTGTTTACCAGGTGCAGACAGATAGAAAGTGAGCCGTACACAGTGATAGATGGATGGACCATTGATGAACAGATGCACCATCAGGGAGGGAAGGGGTAATGGCATCCTCTAAACCTGTAAGACAACAAAGAACATCAATAACTGTTTAGAAACTGAATGATCACCTACCTGTTAGAAAGTAGCAAACAGATAGACAGCAAGCCATACACAGTGACAGAAGGATGGACCCTTGATGGACAGATGCCCCATCAGGGAGGGAAGGGGTAATGGCATCCTCGGAACCTGAAAGACAACAAAGAAAATCAATACATGTATGGAAACTGAATGATCACCTACCTGTTAACCAGGTGCAGAAAGAAATACATCGAGCCGTAGACAGTGACAGATGGCTGGACCCTTGATGGACAGATGCAACATCAGGGATGGAAGGGGTAATGGCATCCTCTAAACCTGTAAGAAAACAAAGAAAATCAATAACTGTATAGAAACTGAATGATCACCTACCTGTTAGAAAGTAGCAAACAGATAGACAGCAAGCCGTACACAGTGACAGACGGATGGACCCTTGATGGACAGACGCACCATCAGGGAGGGAAGAGGAAATGGCATCCTCTAAACCTGTAAGACAACAAAGAAAATCAATACATGTATAGAAACTGAATGATCACCTACCTGTTAACCACGTGCAGACAGATAGAGAGCGAGCCGTAAACAGTGACAGATGGATGGACCGTTGATGGACAGATGCACCATCAGGGAGAGAAGGGGTAATGGCATCCTCTAAACCTGTAAGACAACAAAAGAAAATCAATAACTGTTTAGAAACTGAATGATCACCTACCTGTTAGAAAGTAGCAAACAGATAGACAGCATGCCGTACACAGTGACAGATGGATGGACCCTTGATGAACAAACGCACCATCAGGTAGGGATGGGGTAATGGTATCGTCTAAACCTGTAAGACAACAAAGAAAATCAATACATGTTTAGAAACTGAATGATCACCTACCTGTTAGACAGTAGCAAACAGAGACAGCGAGCCGTAGACAGTGACAGATGGATGGACCCTTGATGGACAGATGCACCATCAGGGAGGTAAGGGGAAATGGCATCCTCTAAACCTGTAAGACAACAAAGAAAATCAATACATGTATAGAAACTGAATGATCACCTACCTGTTAACCACGTGCAGACAGATAGAGAGCGAGCCGTACACAGTGGCAGATGGATGGACCCTTGATGGACAGATGCACCATCAGGGAGGAAAGGGGTAATGGCATCCTCTAAACCTGTAAGACAACAAAGAAAATCAATAACTGTATAGAAACAGAATGATCACCTACCTGTTAGAAAGTAGCAAACAGATAGACAGCAAGCCGTACACAGTGACAGACGGATGGACCCTTGATGGAAAGACGCACCATCAGGGAGGGAAGGGGAAATGGCATCCTCTAAACCTGTAAGACAACAAAGAAAATCAATACATGTATAGAAACTGAATGATCACCTACCTGTTAACCACGTGCAGACAGATAGAGAGCGAGCCGTAAACAGTGACAGATGGATGGACCGTTGATGGACAGATGCACCATCAGGGAGAGAAGGGGTAATGGCATCCTCTAAACCTGTAAGACAACAAAAGAAAATCAATAACTGTTTAGAAACTGAATGATCACCTACCTGTTAGAAAGTAGCAAACAGATAGACAGCATGCCGTACACAGTGACAGATGGATGGACCCTTGATGAACAAACGCACCATCAGGTAGGGATGGGGTAATGGTATCGTCTAAACCTGTAAGACAACAAAGAAAATCAATACATGTTTAGAAACTGAATGATCACCTACCTGTTAGACAGTAGCAAACAGAGACAGCGAGCCGTAGACAGTGACAGATGGATGGACCCTTGATGGACAGATGCACCATCAGGGAGGTAAGGGGAAATGGCATCCTCTAAACCTGTAAGACAACAAAGAAAATCAATACATCTATAGAAACTGAATGATCACCTACCTGTTAACCACGTGCAGACAGATAGAGAGCGAGCCGTACACAGTGGCAGATGGATGGACCCTTGATGGACAGATGCACCATCAGGGAGGAAAGGGGTAACGGCATTGTCTAAACCTGTAAGACAATTAAGAAAATCAATACATGTATAGAAACTGAATGATCACCTACCTGTTAACCAGGCGCAGACAGATAGAGAGCGAGCCGTAGACAGTGACAGATGGATGGACCCTTGATGGACAGATGCACCATCAGGGAGGGAAGGGGTAATGGCACGCTCTAAACCTGTAAGACAACAAAGAAAATCAATAACTGTTTAGAAACTGAATGATCACCTACCTGTTAGAAAGTAGCAAACAGATAGACAGCATGCCGTACACAGTGACAGATGGATGGACCCTTGATGAACAGACGCACCATCAGGTAGGGATGGGGTAATGGCTTCGTCTAAACCTATAAGACAACAAAGAAAATCAACACATGCATAGAAAATAAATGACCACCTACCTGTTAACCAGGTGCAGACAGAAATACAGCGAGCCGTACACAGTGGCAGATGGATGGACCCTTGATGGACAGATGCACCATCAGGGAGGGAAGGGGAAATGGCATCCTCTAAACCTGTAAGACAACAAAGAAAATCAATACATGTATAGAACCTGAATGATCACCTACCTGTTAGACAGTAGCAAACAGATAGACAGTAAGCCGTACAAAGTGACAGATGGATGGACCCTTGATGGAAAGACGCACCATCAGGGAGGGAAGGGGTAATGGCATCCTCTAAACCTATAAGACAACAAAGAAAATCAATACATTCATAGAAACTGAATGATCACCTACCTGTTAACCACGTGCAGACAGATAGACAGCGAGCCGTACACAGTTGCAGATGAATGGACCCTTGATGGACAGATTCAACATCAGGGAGGGAAGGGGTAATGGCATCGTCTAAACCTGTAAGACAACAAAGAAAATCAATACATGTATAGAATCTGAATGATCACCTACCTGTTAGACAGTATCAAAAAGATAAACAGCGAGCCGTAGACAGTGACAGATGGAGGGACCCTTGATGGACAGATGCACACTCAGGGATGGAAGGGGTAACGGCATCCTCGGAACCTGAAAGACAACAAAGAAAATCAATACATGTTTAGAAACTGAATGATCACCTACCTGTTAGACAGTAGCAATCAGATAGACAGCGAGCCAAACACAGTGACAGATGGATGAACCCTTGATGGAGAGATGCACCATCAGGGAGGAAAGAGGAAATGGCATCCTCTTAACCTGTAAGACAACAAAGAAAATCAATACATGTATAGAAAATAAATGACCACCTACCTGTTTACCAGGTGCAGACAGATAGAAAGTGAGCCGTACACAGTGATAGATGGATGGACCATTGATGAACAGATGCACCATCAGGGAGGGAAGGGGTAATGGCATCCTCTAAACCTGTAAGACAACAAAGAACATCAATAACTGTTTAGAAACTGAATGATCACCTACCTGTTAGAAAGTAGCAAACAGATAGACAGCAAGCCATACACAGTGACAGAAGGATGGACCCTTGATGGACAGATGCCCCATCAGGGAGGGAAGGGGTAATGGCATCCTCGGAACCTGAAAGACAACAAAGAAAATCAATACATGTATGGAAACTGAATGATCACCTACCTGTTAACCAGGTGCAGAAAGAAATACAGCGAGCCGTAGACAGTGACAGATGGATGGACCCTTGATGGACAGATGCAACATCAGGGATGGAAGGGGTAATGGCATCCTCTAAACCTGTAAGACAACAAAGAAAATCAATAACTGTATAGAAACTGAATGATCACCTACCTGTTAGAAAGTAGCAAACAGATAGACAGCAAGCCGTACACAGTGACAGACGGATGGACCCTTGATGGACAGACGCACCATCAGGGAGGGAAGGGGAAATGGCATCCTCTAAACCTGTAAGACAACAAAGAAAATCAATACATGTATAGAAACTGAATGATCACCTACCTGTTAACCACGTGCAGACAGATAGAGAGCGAGCCGTAAACAGTGACAGATGGATGGACCGTTGATGGACAGATGCACCATCAGGGAGAGAAGGGGTAATGGCATCCTCTAAACCTGTAAGACAAAAAAGAAAATCAATAACTGTTTAGAAACTGAATGATCACCTACCTGTTAGAAAGTAGCAAACAGATAGACAGCATGCCGTACACAGTGACAGATGGATGGACCCTTGATGAACAAACGCACCATCAGGTAGGGATGGGGTAATGGTATCGTCTAAACCTGTAAGACAACAAAGAAAATCAATACATGTTTAGAAACTGAATGATCACCTACCTTTTAGACAGTAGCAAACAGAGACAGCGAGCCGTAGACAGTGACAGATGGATGGACCCTTGATGGACAGATGCACCATCAGGGAGGTAAGGGGAAATGGCATCCTCTAAACCTGTAAGACAACAAAGAAAATCAATACATGTATAGAAACTGAATGATCACCTACCTGTTAACCACGTGCAGACAGATAGAGAGCGAGCCGTACACAGTGGCAGATGGATGGACCCTTGATGGACAGATGCACCATCAGGGAGGAAAGGGGTAACGGCA
Organism: Salminus brasiliensis; assembly: GCF_030463535.1. Lineage (NCBI taxonomy): Eukaryota > Metazoa > Chordata > Actinopteri > Characiformes > Bryconidae > Salminus > Salminus brasiliensis. The sequence continues at coordinate 17,232,549 of NC_132880.1, forward strand.
TTGTCTAAACCTGTAAGACAATAAAGAAAATCAATACATGTATAGAAACTGAATGATCACCTACCTGTTAACCAGGCGCAGAAAGATAGAGAGCGAGCCGTAGACAGTGGCAGATGGATGGACCCTTGATGGACAGATGCACCATCAGGGATGGAAGGGGTAATGGCATCCTCTAAACCTGTAAGACAACAAAGAAAATCAATAACTGTATAAAAACTGAATGATCACCTACCTGTTAGAAAGTAGCAAACAGATAGACAGCAAGCCGTACACAGTGACAGACGGATGGACCCTTGATGGACAGACGCACCATCAGGGAGGGAAGGGGAAATGGCATCCTCTAAACCTGTAAGACAAAGAAAATCAATACATGTATAGAAACTGAATGATCACCTACCTGTTAACCACGTGCAGACAGAAAGAGAGCGAGCCGTAAACTGTGACAGATGGATGGACCGTTGATGGACAGATGCACCATCAGGGAGAGAAGGGGTAATGGCATCCTCTAAACCTGTAAGACAAAAAAGAATATCAATAACTGTTTAGAAACTGAATGATCACCTACCTGTTAGAAAGTAGCAAACAGATAGACAGCATGCCGTACACAGTGACAGATGGATGGACCCTTGATGAACAAACGCACCATCAGGTAGGGATGGGGTAATGGTATCGTCTAAACCTGTAAGACAACAAAGAAAATCAATACATGTTTAGAAACTGAATGATCACCTACCTGTTAGACAGTAGCAAACAGAGACAGCGAGCCGTAGACAGTGACAGATGGATGGACCCTTGATGGACAGATGCACCATCAGGGAGATAAGGGGAAATGGCATCCTCTAAACCTGTAAGACAACAAAAGAAAATCAATACATGTATAGAAACTGAATGATCACCTACCTGTTAACCACGTGCAGACAGATAGAGAGCGAGCCGTAGACAGTGGCAGATGGATGGACCCTTGATGGACAGATGCACCATCAGGGATGGAAGGGGTAATGGCATCCTCTAAACCTGTAAGACAACAAAGAAAATCAATAACTGTATAGAAACTGAATGATCACCTACCTGTTAGAAAGTAGCAAACAGATAGACAGCAAGCCGTACACAGTGACAGACGGATGGACCCTTGATGGACAGACGCACAATCAGGGAGGGAAGGGGAAATGGCATCCTCTAAACCTGTAAGACAACAAAGAAAATCAATACATGTATAGAAACTGAATGATCACCTACCTGTTAACCACGTGCAGACAGATAGAGAGCGAGCCGTAAACAGTGACAGATGGATGGACCGTTGATGGACAGATGCACCATCAGGGAGAGAAGGGGTAACGGCATTGTCTAAACCTGTAAGACAATAAAGAAAATCAATACATGTATAGAAACTGAATGATCACCTACCTGTTAACCAGGCGCAGACAGATAGAGAGCGAGACGTAGACAGTGGCAGATGGATGGACCCTTGATGGACAGATGCACCATCAGGGATGGAAGGGGTAATGGCATCCTCTAAACCTGTAAGACAACAAAGAAAATCAATAACTGTATAGAAACAGAATGATCACCTACCTGTTAGAAAGTAGCAAACAGATAGACAGCAAGCCGTACACAGTGACAGACGGATGGACCCTTGATGAACAGACGCACCATCAGGGAGGGAAGGGGAAATGGCATCCTCTAAACCTGTAAGACAACAAAGAAAATCAATACATGTATAGAAACTGAATGATCACCTACCTGTTAGACAGTAGCAAACAGATAGACAGTAAGCCGTACAAAGTGACAGATGGATGGACCCTTGATGAACAGACGCACCATCAGGTAGGGATGGGGTAATGGCTTCGTCTAAACCTATAAGACAACAAAGAAAATCAATACATGCATAGAAAATAAATGACCACCTACCTGTTAACCAGGTGCAGACAGAAATACAGCGAGCCGTACACAGTGGCAGATGGATGGACCCTTGATGGACAGATGCACCATCAGGGAGGGAAGGGGAAATGGCATCCTCTTAACCTGTAAGACAACAAAGAAAATCAATACATGTATAGAAAATAAATGACCACCTACCTGTTTACCAGGTGCAGACAGATAGAAAGTGAGCCGTACACAGTGATAGATGGATGGACCATTGATGAACAGATGCACCATCAGGGAGGGAAGGGGTAATGGCATCCTCTAAACCTGTAAGACAACAAAGAACATCAATAACTGTTTAGAAACTGAATGATCACCTACCTGTTAGAAAGTAGCAAACAGATAGACAGCATGCCGTACACAGTGACAGATGGATGGACCCTTGATGAACAAACGCACCATCAGGTAGGGATGGGGTAATGGTATCATCTAAACCTGTAAGACAACAAAGAAAATCAATACATGTTTAGAAACTGAATGATCACCTACCTGTTAGACAGTAGCAAACAGAGACAGCGAGCCGTAGACAGTGACAGATGGATGGACCCTTGATGGACAGATGCACCATCAGGGAGGGAAGGGGAAATGGCATCCTCTAAACCTGTAAGACAACAAAGAAAATCAATACATGTATAGAAACTAAATGATCACCTACCTGTTAACCACGTGCAGACAGATAGAGAGCGAGCCGTAAACAGTGACAGATGGATGGACCGTTGATGGACAGATGCACCATCAGGGAGAGAAGGGGTAATGGCATCCTCTAAACCTGTAAGACAAAAAAGAAAATCAATAACTGTTTAGAAACTGAATGATCACCTACCTGTTAGAAAGTAGCAAACAGATAGACAGCATGCCGTACACAGTGACAGATGGATGGACCCTTGATGAACAAACGCACCATCAGGTAGGGATGGGGTAATGGTATCGTCTAAACCTGTAAGACAACAAAGAAAATCAATACATGTTTAGAAACTGAATGATCACCTACCTGTTAAGCACGTGCAGACAGATAGACAGCGAGCCGTACACAGTGGCAGATGGATGGACCCTTGATGGACAGATGCACCATCAGTGAGGGAAGGGGAAATGGCATCCTCTAAACCTGTAAGACAACAAAGAAAATCAATACATGTTTAGAATCTGAATGATCACCTACCTGTTAGACAGTATCAAAAAGATAAACAGCGAGCCGTAGACAGTGACAGATGGAGGGACCCTTGATGGACAGATGCACACTCAGGGATGGAAGGGGTAACGGCATCCTCGGAACCTGAAAGACAACAAAGAAAATCAATACATGTTTAGAAACTGAATGATCACCTACCTGTTAGACAGTAGCAATCAGATAGACAGCGAGCCAAACACAGTGACAGAAGGATGGACCATTGATGGAGAGATGCACCATCAGGGAGGAAAGAGGAAATGGCATCCTCTTAACCTGTAAGACAACAAAGAAAATCAATACATGTATAGAAAATAAATGACCACCTACCTGTTTACCAGGTGCAGACAGATAGAAAGTGAGCCGTACACAGTGATAGATGGATGGACCATTGATGAACAGATGCACCATCAGGGAGGGAAGGGGTAATGGCATCCTCTAAACCTGTAAGACAACAAAGAACATCAATAACTGTTTAGAAACTGAATGATCACCTACCTGTTAGAAAGTAGCAAACAGATAGACAGCAAGCCATACACAGTGACAGAAGGATGGACCCTTGATGGACAGATGCCCCATCAGGGAGGGAAGGGGTAATGGCATCCTCGGAACCTGAAAGACAACAAAGAAAATCAATACATGTATGGAAACTGAATGATCACCTACCTGTTAACCAGGTGCAGAAAGAAATACAGCGAGCCGTAGACAGTGACAGATGGATGGACCCTTGATGGACAGATGCAACATCAGGGATGGAAGGGGTAATGGCATCCTCTAAACCTGTAAGACAACAAAGAAAATCAATAACTGTATAGAAACTGAATGATCACCTACCTGTTAGAAAGTAGCAAACAGATAGACAGCAAGCCGTACACAGTGACAGACGGATGGACCCTTGATGGACAGACGCACCATCAGGGAGGGAAGGGGAAATGGCATCCTCTAAACCTGTAAGACAACAAAGAAAATCAATACATGTATAGAAACTGAATGATCACCTACCTGTTAACCACGTGCAGACAGATAGAGAGCGAGCCGTAAACAGTGACAGATGGATGGACCGTTGATGGACAGATGCACCATCAGGGAGAGAAGGGGTAATGGCATCCTCTAAACCTGTAAGACAAAAAAGAAAATCAATAACTGTTTAGAAACTGAATGATCACCTACCTGTTAGAAAGTAGCAAACAGATAGACAGCATGCGTACACAGTGACAGATGGATGGACCCTTGATGAACAAACGCACCATCAGGTAGGGATGGGGTAATGGTATCGTCTAAACCTGTAAGACAACAAAGAAAATCAATACATGTTTAGAAACTGAATGATCACCTACCTGTTAGACAGTAGCAAACAGAGACAGCGAGCCGTAGACAGTGACAGATGGATGGACCCTTGATGGACAGATGCACCATCAGGGAGGTAAGGGGAAATGGCATCCTCTAAACCTGTAAGACAACAAAGAAAATCAATACATGTATAGAAACTGAATGATCACCTACCTGTTAACCACGTGCAGACAGATAGAGAGCGAGCCGTACACAGTGGCAGATGGATGGACCCTTGATGGACAGATGCACCATCAGGGAGGAAAGGGGTAACGGCATCGTCTAAGCCTGTAAGACAACAAAGAAAATCAATACATGTTTAGAAACTGAATGATCACCTACCTGTTAGAAAGTAGCAAACAGATAGTCAGCGAGCCGTACACAGTGACAGATGAATGGACCCTTAATGGACAGATGCACAATCAGGGAGGGAAGGGGTAACGGCATCCTTGGAACCTAAAAGACAACAAAGAAAATCAATACATGTATAGAAACTGAATGATCACCTACCTGTTAACCAGGTGCAGACAGAAATACAGCGAGCCGTACACAGTGGCAGATAGATGGACCCTTGATAGACAGACGCACCATGAGGGAGGGATGGGGTAATGGCATCCTCTAAACCTAAAAGACAACAAAGAAAATCAATACATGTATAGAAACTGAATGATCACCTACCTGTTAACCAGGTGCAGACAGAAATACAGCGAGCCGTACACAGTGGCAGATAGATGGACCCTTGATAGACAGACGCACCATGAGGGAGGGATGGGGTAATGGCATCCTCTAAACCTAAAAGACAACAAAGAAAATCAATACATGTATAGAAACTGAATGATCACCTACCTGTTAACCAGGTGCAGACAGAAATACAGCGAGCCGTACACAGTGGCAGATGGATGGACCCTTAATAGACAGATGGACAATCAGGGAGGGAAGGGGTAATGGCATTCTCTAAACCTGTAAGACAACAAAGAAAATCAATACATGTATAGAACCTGAATGATCACCTACCTGTTAGACAGTAGCAAACAGATAGACATTAAGCCGTACACAGTGAAAGATGGATGGACCCTTGATGAACAGACGCACCATCAGGGAGGGAAGGGGTAATGGCATCCTCTAAACCTGTAAGACAACAAAGAAAATCAACAACTGTTTAGAAACTGAATGATCACCTACCTGTTAGAAAGTAGCAAACAGATAAACAGCAAGCCGTTCACAGTGACAGACGGATGGACCCTTGATGGACAGACGCAATGTCAGGGAGGGAAGGGGTAACGGTGTCGTCTAAACCTGTAAGACAACAAAGAAAATCAATACATGTATAGAACCTGAATGATCACCTACCTGTTAGATAGTAGCAAACAGATAGTCAGCAAGCCGTACACAGTGACAGATGGATGGACCCTTGATGGACAAATGCAACATCAGGGAGGGAAGGGGTAATGGAATCGTCTAAACCTGTAAGACAACAAAGAAAATTAATAACTGTTTAGAAACTGAATGATTACCTACCTGTTAGAAAGTAGCAAACAGAAATACAGCAATCCGTAGACAGTGACAGATGGATGGACCCTTGATGGACAAATGCAACATCAGGGAGGGAAGGGGTAATGGAATCCTCTAAACCTGAAAGACAACAAAGAAAATCAATACATGTATAGAAACTGAATAATCACCTACCTGTTAACCAGGTGCAGACAGAAAGACAGCGAGCCGTACACAGTTGCAGATGGATGGACCCTTGACGGACAGACACAATATCAGGGAGGGAAGGGGTAACGGCATCGTCTAAACCTGTAAAACAAAGAAAATCAATACATGTATAAAACCTGAATGATTACCTACCTGCTAGATAGTAGCAAACAGAGAGTCAGCAAGCCGTACACAGTGACAGATGGATGGACCCTTGATGCAACAACATATGCAACATCAGGGAGGGAAGGGGTAATGGCATCCTCCAAACCTGAAAGACAACAAAGAAAATCAATACATGTATAGAACCTGAATGATCACCTACCTGTTAGACAGTAGCAAAGAGATAGACAGCAAGCCATACAAAGTGACAGACGGATGGACCCTTGATGGACAGACGCAATATCAGGAAGGGAAGGGGTAACTGCATCTTCGGAACCTGAAAGACAACAAAGAAAATCAATACATGTATAGAAACTGAATGATAACCTACCTGTTAACCAGGTGCAGACAGAAATACAGCGAGCCGTAGACAGTGACAGATGGATGGACCCTTCATGGACAGATGCAACATCAGGGAGGTAAGGGGTAATGGCATCCTCCAAACCTGAAAGACAACAAAGAAAATCAATACATGTATAGAAACTGAATGATCACCTACCTGTTAACCAGGTGCAGACAGAAATACAGCGAGCCGTACACAGTGTCAGATGGATGGACCCTTGATAGACAGATGCACCATCAGGGAGGGATGGGGTAATGGCATCCTCTAAACCTGATAGACAACAAAGAAAATCAATACATGTATAGAAACTGAATGATCACCTACCTGTTAACCAGGTGCAGACAGAAAAACAGCAAGCCGTAAACAGTGGCAGATGGATGGACCCTTGATAGACAGATGCACCATCAGGGAGGTAAGGGGTTATGGCATCCTCTAAACCTGTAAGACAACAAAGAAAATCAATAACTGTTTAGAAACTGAATGATCACCTACCTGTTAACCAGGTGCAGACAGAAATACAGCGAGCCGTACACAGTGACAGATGGATGGACCCTTGATGGACAGATGCACAATAAGGGAGGGAAGGGGTAACGGCATCTTCGGAACATGAAAGACAACAAAGAAAATCAATACATGTATAGAACCTGAATGAACACCTACCTATTAGACAGTAGCAAACAGACAGACAGCAAGCCGTACACAGTGATAGATGGATGGACCCTTGCTGAACAGACGCACCATCAGGGAGGGAAGGGGTAATGGCATCCCCTAAACCTGTAAGACAACAAAGAAAATCAATAACTGTTTAGAAACTGAATGATCACCTACCTGTTAGAAAGTAGCAAACAGACAGACAGCGAGCCGTACACAGTGACAGATGGATGGACCCTTGATGGACAGATGTAATATCAGGGACGGAAGAGGTAACTGCATCTTCGGAACCTGAAAGACAACAAAGAAAATCAATACATGTATAAAACCTGAATGACAACCTACCTGTTAGCCAGGTGCAGACAGAAATACAGCGAGCCGTAGACAGTGAGAGATGGATGGACCCTTGATGCAACAACATATGCAACATCAGGGAGGGAAGAGGTAATGGCATCGTCTAAACCTGTAAGACAACAAAGAAAATCAATACCTGTTTAGAAACTGAATGATCACCTACCTGTTAGAAAGTAGCAATCAGATAGACAGCAAGCTGTACACAGTGACAGATGGATGGACCCTTGATGGACAGATGCACAATCAGGGAGGGAAGGGGTAATGGCATCCTCTAAACCTGAAAGACAATGAAGAAAATCAATATATGTATAGAAACTGAATGATCACCTACCTGTTAACCAGGTGCAGACAGAAATACAGTGAGCTGTACACAGTGGCAGATGGATAGACCCTTGATAGATAGATGCACCATCAGGGAGGAAAGGGGTAATGGCATCCTCTACACCTGTAAGACAAGAAAGAAAATCAATACACGTATTGAACCTGAATGATCACCTACCTGTTAGACAGTAGCAAACAGATAGACAGCAAGCCGTACACAGTGACAGATCGATGGACCCTTGAACAGACGCACCATCAGGGAGGGAAGGGGTAATGGCATCCTCTAAACCTGTAAGACAACAAAGAAAGTCAATACATGTATCGAAACTCTATGATCACCTATCTGTTATACACTTGCAGACAGACAGATAGGGAGTCACACTCACAGTTGCACACGGACAGACCCTTGTTCTCCAGTCTACCATCAGGAACGTAGGGGATAATGGGGTCCTGAAAGCCTGTAAGACAAAAAAAGAAAGTCAATACATGTACAGAAACTGAATGATCACTTACCTGTAACACACTTGCAGGCAGATAGATAGGGAGTCACACATACAGATGCACATGGACAGACCGATTTTCACCAGATCCACCATCAGAAGTTAGGGGCTCATGGGATCCTGAACCTGTAAGACAAAAAAAGAAATACAATATTCAATAAATGAATAGAAACTGAATGATCACTTACCTGTTACAGAGTTGCAGAACGATGGACGATGTTGGCAGGATACACCATCAGGGAGTATGTATCACATTTCATAACCTTTTTAAAATACTGTCAGATTTTGACTATTCACAAATTCTTATTGTGAGGACCTTAATACCATTTTGAAAATACAGTAAAGATAAAATGAATCAGTCCATAGCAAATTCTTACCACAACAATACATATTTGACCTTGGCCTTGGAGATGTATGGAGACTACAGAACCCAACGACCATAGAATGTACTTACTTCTCCTAGTTCCACCAGTCATACTCCTGTATTCTTGCCAGTAAAACTGTTATACCATACATTTCTAAAACAGCAATTCATCCCATAGTCATCTCAGACCATGCACAAATCAGCATGCACTTTCAGATTAAACACACACAGAACAAAACCTTGATGGCACCTCAACATATCACTACTCAAAGACTCAGACTTTGATACCTTTTTCAGGAGAGAATGGGCATCCTTCATGGAAATAAATGATCAGAAATCTCCTCAATACTTCTATGAGAAACAGCAAAAGCAGTACTTGGGGGGGGGGGGGGAATTATATCTCAGTGCAGAAAACACAGTGAACAAGAAATGCAAAACAATAGTGCAAAAAAAATCCAACAACTAAATGGAACCAATGCAGAAAAACCCACAAAATAAACTCTAAAAATAATAAAAGTACACCAGCATGAACAGGACACAATCATTAATGAAAAAGTTCTTACTCTCACAACTTAGGCAAAATTAACTTTGAACACAACGACAAATATGGTAAATACCTTGCTAATCCACTCAAAATAAATAAAGAAAAAATGGCCATAGCTACAATTCAGGAAGCATCCGGAAATATCACTCAAGATCTTAAATCAATAAACAATATTTTTAAAATGTACTATAACAATCTGCCCTCTAACACTAAAAATGTAAAATGAGAGGACATCAATGCCTTCTTAAATAACCTACTACTACCCAAATGAAATAACCAGCAGGCAGCAGACCTAGACATTCCATTAACCACTGAAGAAACAGAGAAAGCTCTTAACAGAATGCCAAATAGTAAAGCCCCAGACCCAGATGGATACCCTCCTGAGTTCTACAAACACTTCTGGCAAGTTATCTCCCCACTCTATCAGAATGGTAATTTAAATAAAACATACATCACATATTCCAACACAAATGAATACTGCATTAATATCAGTAATACTTAAACCAAATAAGGATCCTAGTCAGTGCTTAAGCTATCCCAATATCACTCAACACAGATCTTATAATAAGTAAAGCTTAAACAGTAAGATTAGAAGAAGTTATGTCCTACTTCAGACTTCCAGATCAAACAGGATTTATTTGACAAAGTAAACTTCCTTTTTACAGCACTACAAAAGTTTGGCTTTGGGCAATCCTTTATATACTGGTTTAAACTATTATACTCCTCACCTATGGCATCAGTTGTCAACAATAACTTGCACAAACATCTCCCTACATTGTGAAACCAGGCAATGATGCTCACTCTCTCCATTATTATTTGCATTATTTATTGAACTTTTAGCTGCTGCCATAAGACAGAATTACAAAACCATTGGTATCAAAACTCATAGCCCCACCCACAAGTCTATATGCAGATGATAAATTGCTTTATCTTCAAAATCCCACACAATCGATCAAAGTAGTCACGGCCGTCATCAACACCTACTCGCACATATCCGATTACTCTATAAACTGGAATAAATCTATTATTTTACCAATATGTGGAACAAACTGGAATGCTGCATTCCAAAACCTATTGCTTCCATGTACTACAAATCACATCATATACCTTGGAATAAACATCTCCTCTAGGATATCTGATTGATTTTTTACACCCCACTGTTAAAGTCACTAGAAGATGACCTAAACCGATGGATGTACTTACCCATCTCAATTTTTGGACGCATTGCAATAATCAAAATAGCAGTTCTACCAAAGATCCACTACCATTTCTCTATGATTCCAATTGAACCAAACAAAAAGTGGTTTGACACACTTAACACATTAATAACTGCAGATGTTCCAAATCTCAGCTGCACCCAGCTGTATATTTTCACCCCCTTAACATCTTTAAAACGGCCTTTTAATTCCTCAGTAATCTAAAACAAAGCAAAACAGAATTTATATGTGTATATATGGGTGTGTGAGTGAGAGCAGGAATGGATGTGTGGGTGTGCACTTGTAGCTGTACATGTGTGCAGGTGTAGATGGTACGTACAGCAGAGCTAGTGGGTGGGGTAAAGGCTAAACTGAGTGGCGAGTCTGGCTACGTAGTCTGGATCAGAGGCAAGAAAGTGAGTGTTTGTAATCTTCACATGGGCTGTCTGAAAGGAATTTCTCACACATTTCATACTTACTCAGGTATGAGCAGAGTTGTAGAGCCACAGCATTTTCTAACATCTTGGACAGAAATGTTACGTTTGAGATGGGTCTGTAATTGATAGTACACTAGGATCAAGATTTGGTTTCTTAATAAAAGGTTTTATAACTGCTAATTTTAGGGATTTGGGTACATGGCCTTAGCTAAGGGATAAAAAGAGGGGTGATTATAATTGGGAGCATTTCGGTCAGTATTTTTGAGGGAATCTGGTCAAGTGTACAGGTTGTAAAATTTACTGAGGAAATAATTTTTTGTAGTTCTGGCTGTGGAAGTGGGTACTCATTGGGCCCGATATTTAATAGGTTCTTACAACAAAATCCCCAACAATGAGTGTAACAAGAGGAATAGTTAATTGTATAGTGTTGTTGTAGCATGGACCAGATGGAGTGTGACGCACTGTGTTGTATTGAGATGGAACTAAAGGCAAGCTGTTATTAAAAGAGTTCTGAGTTCCTACAAGTTGTTCCCAACTCCTTTATTTGGTATGCTTGTCTGAAACGCAAGAGATAGCATAAAACATGGTGGCAGCGGTGTGAAGTGGACTTTACTGAAGAGAAAGAGAGAGAGAGGGGGCACACTCATAGAAGTGCCAGAGAGCAGACGCCGGTAAAAAGGCATGGACGGCGGGCTCGGACTGAAGCCACTCCCGGCGCTAGACTGGAATGCCCCAAACCTGTCCAAAGCATGGAAGTCATGGAAAGAGGAATTTACCCTGTATGTCGACATAGCACTAGACACAACAGATGAGAAAACGAATGGTGGTAAAAGTTTTCAAAGATCTCATAGGAGAGACGGGAAGAGAACTTTGTGAGACGCTGTGAGCTTCAGTGAGGCGAGAGGAGCTTAACCTTAGTACTTTAATGACTGCCTTCGACAACCATTGCAACCCAAAGCGAAACTAAACTGTAGAGAGGTACAGGTTCTTCCAGAAACCAGAATGTGGGTGAAAATGTCGACAAGCATGCAACCGATTTGAGAATGCTGGCAGCCACATGCAACTTTGGAGAGATTGGGGACTCGCTAATAAGGAACAGAATTGTTTGTGGCATTCAAAGCACACATTTGCAAGAAGCAAGAACGCTTACTCCGTGAGTCAGCTTTGACGTTGTAAAAGTGCTTACAGATATGTAGAGCAGCAGAACTGTCAAAGGAGAACACAAAGACAATTGAAGGACAGTGTGTAGAAGAGGTGCACACAGTGAAAAGAACAAAACAATTGCAGCCCATACAGTATAAATAATGTGGGGAAAAACACTACTGGAAAAAAAAGAGCCGTCCAGCTTTTGGGAAAGAGTGCAAAAAAATTTGCAAAATGCAACCACTTTGCATCAGAATGCATGTCAAGACAGACAAAAGGGGTGCACAGTGTGATGGAAGCAGAATATGAGCAGTTCCAGGAGATACTTAGTCTTCAGTCACAGCTAGAAGGAGGAAGCAAACTCGGAAAGCAGCTTTTTGCAACTATGTTCATTGGTGAAAATCCAGTGAATTACTGAAGCCCGTGATGACAAAGAGCCCTGGGACATGAGCCACATACAACATAAATATTCTGATGTATTTGAGGGTTACTGCTGTTTTGAAGGGACATATCACATTGAAATAGACACTAGCATTCGGCCAGTACAACCGCCAAAGCGCCGTGTTCCGGTGTCCCTCATGACACCACTGAAAGAAGAACTGAGAAGCTTGCAGGAGAGGAGGATTATAGCTCCAGTAGAAAAAAGTACTGAATGGATTAGCAGCATGGTTGTTGTGAAATAAACCATCAGGCAAGCTCGTGAATATGTGTTGACCCAAGACCATTGAACAGAGCCTTAAATAGACAACACTTCCCTCTACCCACAATAGATGAGGTGTTACCAGACTTGGCCAAAGCTAGAGTTTTCACTGTCTGTGATGTGAAAAATGGATTCTGGTATGTGAAGCTGACAGATGAGTCAAATTATCTGACAACTTTTGCAACACCCCAAGACCATTGAACAGAGCCTTAAATAGACAACACTTCCCTCTACCTACAATAGATGAGGTGTTACCAGACTTTGCCAAAGCTAGAGTTTTCACTGTCTGTGATGTGAAAAATGGATTCTGGCATGTGAAGCTGACAGATGAGTCAAGTTATCTGACAACTTTTGCAACACCCTTTGGTAGATACAGGTGGTTACAAATGCCCATGGGAATTAGCCCGGCACCAGAAGTGTTCCAGCACAAGCTCACACATAGGCACTATTGCAGGTGACATCCTGATCATTGGTGAGGGTGAAAATGAGGAAGACTCTGTGAGGGACTTAAAGTTAAGCTGAGAAAGCTGCTGGGTCGCTGCAGAGAGTGCAACATCAAACTGAATGCTGAGGTTGCTCGGTATGGTAAACAATCTCAGCAAATTCTGTGAACATTTAGCAGACAACTTTGAGGTTCTGAGGCAGCTGACGCACAAGGATGCTGTGTGGGAATGGTCAGATGTGCAGGAAGGTGCATTCAAGAAACTTAAACACACAACAGCACCAGTCCTGAAATATTATGATCCGGTGGGAGTCCTTACGCTCCAGTGTGACTCGTCAGAGACGAGGAGCAGCACTCCAGGCAGGCAGGCCAGCCAATAGCCTATGGCAGCAGAGCTCTCATACCCACTGAACAGGGTTATGCACAGATAGAAAAAGAATGCTTGGCCATTCTGTTTGGCACAGAAAAATTCCATCAGTATACATATGGCAGGAAAGTGGAAGTGCAGTCTGATCATAAGCCTTTGGAAACCATTATGAGAAAGCCCTTGTTCAATGCACCAAAGAGATTGCAACGAATGCTACGGGGGCTGCAGAAATATGATATCAGTGTCACATATGTGCCTGGACGACTGATGTATGTAGCAGACACACTAAGCAGAGCTAACCTACCAGAATGGGACACTGCAGGTTCAGTTGAGGCTGAAATTGAGACAAACATGATCCAATATCTGCCCATTTCAGAGGAAAGGCTGCGGAACATTCAGGCTGAAACAGAAAAGGACAAAGCGCTGCAGTCCCTAAAACAGATCATTTTACAGGTATGGCCGAAAGACAGAGCACAAGTGGTGGAGGAGGTGAGACCTTTCTTTTCTATGCAGGATGAACTTAGTGTGCAACATGATGTGCTATTCAGAGGGGATCTAGCAGTATTCCCAGTCAGTATGAGACAGGAAATTAAGGAGAGAATACATTCTTCACATTTGGGCATTGAAAGCTGTCTGCGCAGGGCCAGAGAATGTGTTTGTTGGCCAGTAATGACTGAGACCCTAAAAACATACATAGGGAATTGTGCAGTGTGCAGGGCAACCGACACAAAGCAGCAAAAAGACACCGCACCCACATTACATTCCGCTGAGGTCTTGGGCAAATGTCAGATCTGACTTCTTTGCATTCAGTGGCAGAAACTACTTGATCACAGTTGATTCTCAAACTTCTGGCAGGTCGACCATCTTCCAGCCACAAGTTTAGCCACTGTTGTCCACAAGCTGAAAGCTCACTTTGCACGGCACAGCATTCCAGATGTTGTGGTTTCGAATAATGGTTCACAGTTTTTCTCACGGGAGTTCAGAAAGTTCGGCAAAGCATGGGACCTCATCAGTCTGAAACGCAAGAGAAAAAACATAAAACAATGAGAACACCGTCTGGAGTAGTTGCCCTCGCCGCTGGAGCATGCAGAGCCATAGACAAAGTCGATAAAGGCCCAGGTGCTTCAGCGTTGAACAATATCTCTCTCAGCAAATCACTCCAAGAAAAAACATAAACAAACATCAGCTCCCACCTTAGGCCTTCCACTTCCTTTTTGTTTTCCTTTTTCAAACTTTTGCACATCTGCTGAAGAAATATTTAAGAAAAACTGGTGGACTTATTTACTGTAAATGCAGTGGCTAATGTTACTGAAAACGTATACACCACTCTGCTACCCCTGTAAGGTTAAAAACAACAGCCAAAATGACAATGGTATGATGTAAGCTAATTACAAATAAAGCTAATGATAGTGGGTACGATACACACACAGTGCAGCATATGGAATGATAAAGCATCTGGTGCTAAGGTGGTGGTATGAGGGCCCCAAATGAAAATCTGCTTAGGGCCCCATAAAGTCTTGGGCTGGCCCTGATCATGCTGATGCTCTTAGGGCCTCTCCATGGCCACCATGTTTCTTAAAAGTAAACACAGAGGTTAGTTAGTTAGTAAAGCAAAGTAATGTAAAGTAAGACACATAGCAGACAGCACAAGCATTAAAACTATGATAAACAAGCCAAAGCTAATATTAAAAAATTCTCCATCAGTAAAAGAAATGACTAGGAGGGAGTCACATGAGAGCAACGAGCAGTATGGCTGCTTGGTAGAAGTTGTCCTAAGCCCCATTAACGTACATCCTAACTAATCCACATATTTCTCTATGAGCTGCATGGGAAGCATGTAGATACTCTGGGGAGCCCTGTGCAAGATCTGGAAAACAGGAGCCGTCACATAATGTCAGATTGTTGGGCTTAAAAGAGGGCATTGAAGGGGAGACCTTGACCTAGATCTTCCTTTCTGGTCAAGCAGCCGCCATGAGCAGTGATGTTCCCTGGAGGAGAAAGTGTAAAAAAGTTAGAAAAGTTGGATTTATGTGATAAAAGCCATTGTAATATTTAGCTAAGCCTTCAGTTACTTAAAGCGCTGGGTCGACGGACCTGAAGAGCACCTGAAGAGGAGCGCTATTAGCTGGGATTTACTGGATTTTTGCATCTATCAGGTTTTTTTGCTAGTGTTCAAATTGGACCTTTCTACGCTGGATGGCGAGCCTCTTTGAACTGGGACCGTGTGTAAAGCAGTTCACACACCCTGTGGACATCACTGACCTCAGAAGCATACTTTTTTTTATTGAACTGAGTTTTCATCTGTAGCGCGGTAGGAGGAAATACTTACCTTTTCACAGACTGGACCTTTTGCACATTCACACCTCAAACTACAACCTGTGAAACACAAGGACATAGGTTACATTCTCTCTCTCTCACTCACACACACACACACACACACACACACACACACAAAATTAATTTTGAATTGTATATATATTGTTTTTATTTTCTTTGTTTTATTAACATATCCACTTACCTGTTTTTTCATTAAAAATAGGAGGTTATCCAAATCCCTACGAATCTCAGTGAAGTGGTGCAGTGTTGTCTTGGGTGGTGTCTTCCCCGGCTCCATAGACGACCCTAGTGTTTCTGATTGGCCCACAATGATATTTTCTATCTTCTTTTTTTTTGTAAAAATCATAAGTACTTACCCTCAGTATTAGTGCTTGGTAATTATGATACTGAAACCCAGCTAACACTTTATTGTACCCTTGTACGGGCTACACTAGACAGTTAAAAGAACAATGCTCTGTCCACATCATTCCAGCAATAAGAGCAGGAGGTTCCCTTATAACATTTTCTAAGGGTATCAATGATGTCTTTAAAGAATTCTATAAGAACCCGTATAGATCATATGAAAGGTGAAAAAGGTAAAAGGTGCACGTATTTGTCACTGTACAGTGTACAGCGAAATGTGTCCTCCGCATTTAACCCA
The DNA here is from genome assembly GCF_030463535.1 of Salminus brasiliensis. Classification (NCBI taxonomy): domain Eukaryota; kingdom Metazoa; phylum Chordata; class Actinopteri; order Characiformes; family Bryconidae; genus Salminus; species Salminus brasiliensis. The sequence continues at coordinate 17,249,165 of NC_132880.1, forward strand.
TCTGGTAGTGAACACACACTCACACACACACACGTGTTAGGGGCAGTGAGTACAGACACACACCCAGAGCGGTGGGCAGCCAACTCCAGCGCCCGGGGAGCAGAGAGGGTAAAGGGCCTTGCTCAAGGGCCCAACAGTGGCAGCTTGCCGAGCCCGGGAATCGAACCCACAACCCTGTTATCGATATCCCGGTGCTCTAACCGCTGAGCCACCACTGCCCCATATGGTGCTTTAATGGAGCCCAATATTTTTTATCAAACATAAATCTTCCAAATTTATCTTCTGATCAAGCAGCTCTTCTTGATGCACCAATAACCCAAGAAGAGGTTAAAACTGCCATTTTAGCCATGAAAACAGGGAAATCACCAGGATTTCCGGTGGATACTATAAAGAATATATAGATATAATTACTCCAGTACTGACAAATGTGTTTCAGGAGGCTTTTCAAAGACGCTCACTTCCACCGTCTCTTAATGAAACACTCATCACTCTGATACCTAAGAAAGGTAAGTAACCCAGAAACCCAGTAAACCCAGACAGGTAAACCCAGTCACTATGCACTCTCAAGAGGTCTGGGCAAAGGTTCATAAATTGCACAGGATTTCCCACTACAAACATTATGCATCACTATGGTTCAACCCAGAGGTGAAGATTGGGAAGCAGAAAGTGTTTTGGAAAAGGTGGCTAGACAAGGGTATACATACTGTGAATGATCTCTATAAACAGGAGACATTCATGTCATGTACTGAATTTGTTCAACAGTACAAGCTGTGAGAAAAAGTGATTTCTGGAAATATTTACAAATTAGACATTGCATAATTAGAAAGCCTTGGTCAGTAAGACCAGCCAACCCAATTGTTAACTATCTAGATTACCCTGTTAATCATAAAGCATCAATATTTTATAAAAACTCAATTTATTTCATTAGTAGTGTATGTGATCATTTAAGAATAATTTGAAAGAAAGAGTAAGCGTAAAATTAATAGGGATACATAGAGTCCATAGCACAAAAAGGAAAATATATTAGAGAAGTTAAAGGGAAATTTATACAATATGAAATTTTGCACTGGTATTATTGGACACCTTGTCGACTCTTCAAAACAGGACTAACAAATACTAGTTCATGTTGGAAGTGTAAAAAAAGAAATTGGAACATTTTGGCATCTTATATACGAATACCAAATGGTTAAACCTTTTTGGCATAGTGTGTTGGAATGTTGGACACATTAGTAGCCCCAAACTCTAACAAAAGGTGCATATTCAGTTTTGATGGTGGGGATAACCTCAGCCACCAGAGTTCTATTAAGATACTCTTAATAGAATTATTCTATTAAGTTCTATTAAGATCATATGAGGCTATGTTAGCTAGAATAAGGGGCCAAGAAAAAACAAAATAAAACAAAAAAAAAGCAGCTCACAGACTTAGCTTCTCTGTCTGTGGCCTGCTCTGAGTTGTCAGGTTTTAGCGTATTGAGATGGTGTATGTGCCCCAAAAAATTAAACCCAAACATGGAACATCTAAACCAGTTTGTTTTAATAATTTAATTAGTGTTAAATTCTCACATTCAAACGATAACACCACCACCTCAGACCTAAAGCTCGGTCTACTTAATGGGCTTACCCTAGAAAGCAGTCATTGTACATGAAATTAAGTGATCAGAAATTAGATGTCTGAAACCTGGATTAGACCTGATCAATATTTAGCACCAAATGTAGCCACGCCACAGGTTATAATTATGTATATATCCCTAGATTATCAGGTAGAGGAGGTGGAGTATGCATAATCTACCAGAATACACATGATTTTCAAAAACACTAACACCTTCACTTCTCTACATTAATATATCCATTCCGGTCACAAATAATAATGCATTCACACTAATATTTATAGGCCTCCAGGGCCCTACTCTGAATTTTTAAAAGAATTTAGTGATTATGCTGTAGACTTGGCAGTGCAGTGACAAAGTTCTAATAAAAGGAGACTTTAATATTCATTTTGAAAAAGCAGACAATCCATTAACAAAGGCAATCCAAAACATAACTGTACCCACACATTACTGTAATCACACCCTAGATTTAGTCTTGACCCTGGGTGTTAGCAGTGATAATCCAAATATTCTACCTCAAAGCGTAGTAATCAGGCCATTATCTAATCTCCTATGAGCTACATTTTAGGCAAAAATGTTCATTTGGCCCCTTGCCACTTTCTAAAGCACGCAATAAACCCATTGGCTGCTGTACAGTTTACTGAAAACCTCCCAGATCTATTGACCTTAGCTTACACTCCATCAGACCAAACAGAGCAAGATAGAATAACAAACAGTCTTTAAAATACCCTTCAATTAACCTTAGACAAAGTGGCTCCGCTTAAATGTAAAATGACAAAGCAAAAAAAGCTTGCACAGTGGTACAGTGATCAAACTCGTACCTTAAAACAAACAGTGCGGAAACTAGAGCGCAAATGGCGGACGACCAAACTAGAGGTGTTCCACTCTGTCTGGAAGGACAGCCTTAGGCCCTTATTAAATCTCCCTCAGCGTATTTGGCCTCGCTGCGCGAGAATAACAAAAACAATCCCAGAGTAATTTTTAGTGAGATTTCTAAACTTACTGAAAGCCAGGCAGATACTCAACCCCAGATTCCAGCTTCTTTAACCAGTAATGCTTTTATGGACTACTCAGCAAATTGCACAAACTGTACATTGGACCGAGCCTAAATAAGGCTAGAAGAAAACTCCTAATTATAATCAGACCTCTATTAACAATAGTAAATTCATCCCTTAGCTTAGGGCATGTACCCAAAATCCTTAAATTAGCAGTTATAAAACTTTTGATCAAGAAAACAAATCTTCATTCTAGTGTATTGTCTAATTACAGACTCATCTTGAACTTAACATTTATATCCAAGATATTAGGAAAACGCTGTGACCCAACAACTCTGCTCATACCTGAGTAAAAATGACATAAATGAGAAATTCCTATCTGGATTCAGACCCCATCGTAGCACAGATACAGTCCTAGTGAAGATTACAAACAATCTTTCTTGACTCTCATCAAGGGTACATATCTTTATTAGCCCTACTCAACCTCAGTGCAGCCTTTAATACAACAGATCACACTATTCTACTAGAAAGATTAGAGAACATGGTTGGAATCACAGGAACAGCTCTATCGTGGTTCTATCTAACTGAATACTATCTGTTCATAAAGGTGAAAGATTTATCTTAAAATTACACAAATTAAGATACAGAGTTCAGCAAGACTCACTATTATTTACGTTATACATGTTACCACTGGGCACAGTTATAAGCAGACATGATGTTAATTTACAGATGACACACAGCTCTATATATCAGACAAACCTGATGATAAATCTAGATTAAAGAAAACTGAGGACTGCGTAAAGGATATAAAACTCTGGATATCACAGAATTTCCTTCTTCTTATCAGTAACAAAACAGAGGTACTCCTTTTAGGTCCAAAAGACACTAGAAATAAACTATTTCTATTTAGACTTAATGTTAGACTTGGCTGATTTTTCCATTATTCCTGGTCCAGCGGCTAAAAATCATTTGATTGAATAAAGATTTGAATAAAGTAAATCATCACTTACCTGACTGGTGTGACTAGGTAGGGCCAGAAAGCACCTTCCCAAATATTCCCGGAGAGCATGACAGATCCCAGACAGCAGAGGTGAAGCCTTTTTCTGTGGTAGAGGACCGGACGTCAAACTGGCAGCCATCAGTGGAGTGCAAAGAGTCAGCTGAATGGCTTGCTCCCTCGTCAGTAGGTGAGCAAGTGGCCCGGCGACAACAATCCTGGTCACACTGATGCTCCCGTGCTCTCCACGGCCACCATATTCCTTCAGAGTAAATACAGAGGTTAGTTAGTTAGTAAAGAAAAGTAGTGTAAAGTAACACAAATAGCAGACAATGATTAAAACTGGCTAAGATAAACAAGCCAAAGCTAGTATTAATGAATATAAAGAAATGACTAGGAGTATCAAGCAACATGAGAGCTAGCAAACAGCAGGTAAGCAAGTGAAGACCTATCAGTCAGGATAAACAGACAGACAGAAAGAGCATTGTGGATGGACAGATGGAGAAGAGTGTTAGAGGAAGAGACAGGATAGCACCCATAGAAACTTACTAAGCTCTGTTAACATGGCTGCGCATTATCTCACTCCCCATACCCAATTTCACCACTTTCACCAGTGGTACTATTTCCACATATTTCTCAGACTAGGAGAAGCTGCATTTGCAAACACTAGTAAATGAAACTTCAACAAAATGCTTCTGGCTATCTTACTAATGAGCTAAAAAAAAAGTCGCTTCTTTGTATAGTAAAGCTAATTTTAAGTTTGGAAAGCTTAGTCAAGTTAGTTTGATATTGGCTCTATTGATCCTAAAATCTCAAACATTTGTTTTTTAAACGATGGAAAATAGAGAAACTACAATCATTATATTTCCTCAACATTCCAGACTTTCCATTTTGACAAGGATATTTAAAAAAAAACTCTCAGAGAGATAAAGATTTATATTATATCCATATTTTAACATAATACTGTTCCAGTGAAACATCCATATAGCATATTAATCTAAAATCAGCTGTAGTGTACAGAGACACATCTGAAATGACTACTACCCTCAGAATAGCCTGCTTACAATTTGCAAAAAAGTACTTAAGAGAGCCTGCAGAATTCTGAAGAAAAGTCTTGTGGACAGATGAGACTAAGATTAACCTATATCAGAGTGATGGAAAGACAGAAATTGTGTACTGCTCACTAGTGCTTGAAGGGGGGTAAAAGTTTGTCTGCACTCACCCTCTTATTAACAGTACTTACTTGGAGTCCATAGAAACAATCCAAAACATAGGAGTTGGAAAGCTCTCACGACGTGGTTTGGATTTCAGACATCCTTCTTTCTGAAGTTTATAATCCTGGGTGTTTCCTTGAGAAAGGAAAGTCTGTACAATGAAAGTCCTTGGTTTGAGTTGCTGAGAGTAAATTTGGGAGTGATACCCTTGTCCTACTGTCCTCTGTGTGTAAAGTTTACCCCAGTGTCCATATGAAGAGCAAGTTGGTTGCAAGGACTGCAAATAGAAAAACAAACAAACAGAAAACAAGAAAAAAGAAAAGCTTTCTACAAAAGCCAAAGAGCACAAAACCTCACAAATAAAACTTACACAAAGCTTGGCTGAATATATAAAGAATTAAACAATATCAGACTTACCATGAGTATTAGAACCTATAGTTCCACCAGTAAGGGCCTCCATTACAGTGAGGCCTGAAGTCAGCCACAGCTAAACCACCTTGCTGCTGCAGGTTTCCCTCCTTTTGACTTGTTGGTCTACTTTCAATATATTGCCACATAGTGGATGGAGTAGGAATTACCATGGAAAAACCCTGTCACAACACTGGAGTCAGCTATGGCTTCAAGTAGGCCTAAGTTATAGGATTTTTTATGCAAATATAGAAAATAGACAATAAACAAGTGGATTAAAGGTCAAACCACAACAGGCCCAATGAGACCTAAAGAACCAGCACAATAGGCCCAATGATACCTTAGGAACATCACAACAGGCCCAATGAGACCTAAAAAACCTTTTAGAATAAAAGTCCTGAGCTCAGCCAACACTGATAAATACACTAATTACAAATCAATACACATAACTTATCATCAAAATGACTGCATTTTCAGCTAAAAAACACTATTCTGTCAATGGTCATATCTGATATGAAGACATATTAGAATAACCTAGTATGTTTTGAAAACAACAAAATCTGTGTGAAATATGTGTGACTGTCTTCTATAAATATTTTGTCATTGTAAGGCAAATGCTGTGCCAAGGTCCTACAATATATATTTTTTATTTTCGTGACAAAGATATATATATAATATATATAATATAATATAATTTAATGCATTTATATCCATGTGTTAATTTGTTATATTTTATTTAACAAAGTTAGTGAGGTAATGTTTACATTAATCCTGATGCCCGTAAAGCCGCGGGGGCACTGTAGCATAGCTGCTGCTTTTTCATTTCTTCACAGAAATTAATTCTAGCATTTTTAAACAACCTCTGCTCTGAAACCTTTTCTTGGTGCTGGTTGTTCAGTCCGACCCACCGTGTTGTACGTGCCCTAAAAATGTTCATAAAATGTTTTGGCAGAATTGTTAGTGTTGTGGGGTAATATCTTTTCATTAGGGGCCAAAATCCCTGGCAGCGCCCATGTGTGCTCAGAGAACTGTGTAACCGAGGGCAGGAGAAATGTCAGTTGCGTCCTCCAAATTGCTCTGAACATCGGCTGCATTTCTGGGCTGTATACAAAGGGTCCTTAACTTTGGAAAAACCTTCTAGGATGTAGCGGCCGAGAAATGCAGCCTACCTCGATGCCAACATGAGTGTATTTACACAAACGTGCACCAATCACCCAAAACTAGAGCTGAAACGGTATGAAAATATAATTTCACGATTATAGTAACATAAAATTTTTATATAGTTATCAGTATTATCATGTGCTGTTACAATGTGCTGAACAGTTCAAATATACTGAATTACATACTGAAATCATTTCAGTAACACTGCAGGCTTTCCTGCTGAATGCCCACTCTGTAAACAAGGGAATAGCAAATGTAAAATGTACAAGTTTGTGCCACCAGTTCTCGACAAAACTGCATGTTGCACTCGATGGATTTCAGGCTTTTATAACTGTAATTGCGGCAGTAGTGGCGTGGTGGCACTGTAACATAATCAGTACAGCGCACCAGGGAAGATACCTCCAAAAGTCAGCGTGCTGTGAGCCGCAGATAGAAGTCTTACCACACAGTGTGTCTCACCTGTGGTGCTGCGTCTCTGTAAGCAGCTCAAACTTTAAAGCTACCTGAGAGTTACCTTCATCAGAGTTGAGGGCAGAAACACTCCTAAAGCTTCATCTCTGAAACTGATACTGCAGCACACTCAGTGTTTACTCTCCCGAGGCCCCGTCTCAAATCACTCCCTCTTCACTATGTAGTGCACTTTGTGGGTCATGAAATAGGAGCACTTCCACCAAACAGTGCATGATAATCATTTCTATTCAGCAGTAGGTTTCGAAAATTCCCTATTTAAGCCCGTAGAATCATCAGGGACATTTTTCACTCCAGCCATAAACTTCCATCCGGGAGGAGATAAAGGACCATCCTTGCCAGAACTGCTACCAGAAATCCACAACGCTGCTAATCTGCTAGCTGTCCTTCCAGCAGTTCTCCTCTCCTTTTCAGACCCCGCTAGCGACAGTTCTAGCGACTATTTCTGATGTTATTAGAGACTTTCTGAGACTCTGAGGTGAACACACATGTTCTTCAGTTACTGTCCTCAGCAGCGGGTGCTGCCGTGAGCCCCGTCCCACAACACCCACAGTGCTATGTCTCACAGTCAGAGCAGACCCACACGGCTCCATGGCCACAATGCAAAATAACCTAACCCTGCCCCCTATTTACAGAGCGTGATGTAAATATAAATGCAGTCTTCAGAAAGACCCGAAAATAAATCACTGCATTTAACTTACACAGTCTCAGTCACTCACTCACCTCAAAACTAAAAAAAAAAGGAAACAAAAACACTGTGGTTAAACGTACAGTAGCAGTTTCACCCCACAACAGTCTTTTGATTCAATTTCATATTCTAACATTTAACAACACAGGTCATGAAGAGATTTTGTGAAGTAGAAGCCTTTCATTGTGTTTATTTATTCAGAGTTCATTTGTCGTTCTAACACATTTAGATTTAGGGTGTTTGTACTCACTTTGTTATCTCTTTATTCTACAGCTTCAAACACAAGCAAATTAGGCGATGACATCATTTAGCGACTTCTGGCAACTTTTAGGACAGACAACAGCTCCTTTCCTTACTGAGCAGTTGGAAACACTACACCTACCCCTGTCAGCGCTGTGTTCAATCAACCAATTAACCACTAAGTTCAGCTCTATTCAGGATCTGTTGGAGAATATGCTCCGCATTATGAAGACACACACACACTTTTTGAAAACGTTGGTGGACGCAGGCATTGATATAACCGTGGAGGAGGCACAGAAATTCAGAGGTAAGAGTTTTGTGATCTTATTCAGTGACTTTTACTTATTTTGATAGTTAAATCGCTTAGGAGCTGCTAAAGTAATGCTAATGTACCAACAGCTGTGCTAGCTAGCTAGGTTAGCAAGTGCTACCTTCTCAATAAAGCTGTACAGGAAGATCCTGGTCATCTTAGCTCTTCTATTTGAAACAGATTTGGAAGTCATGTTAAGAAACAGCTGTTTTGATGTTTAGTTCAGCAATAGGTCTGTGGGTTGGAGTTAAGTGCAAGCTAGGCTGCTAATGACGTAGATTAGCTTAACACTGAAGTGCTCTCCTGACTCCAGCTTTAGCAGTCAGTGAGCTTTTCTCTAGTCCTACATGCTCTAAATGTATGTAGTCAAGTGAGCACTAAATTAGAGCAGTTTAAGCTTTAATTTGGGTCAATTACAGCTAAGGTTACCTGAGGCTTTTTAAAAAGGTCTCTCTGTTAGCCTCGACTCTTGTCTTATAAGAGGCTGCACTGCAAGGGTTAAGTGTCTTTCTTATATTATAGTTATAAGATGCTAATTTTAAACTTGTCAGGGGAAAACCACTTAGGAAAACCTAGTGATGCCATTCGCACGAGCCCCTGACAAGTTTAAAATTAGCATCTGGGTGGCATTTTTGGGCAATCCAGTGGCCACGTCCTAGTGCCAGATGCTGATTAGGAACAGAACCCCCTTTCAAAATGTGCCTCAGCTCTTTACGTATTGGATAGGCTTGACTTTGGGCTTATATTATTTTACTAAACTGAGAAATCCTGCTTTGTGAAAATCCCCCGAGGAGTGGCTAAATGTTTACATAGGATACATCTGATTATGTTAGATGAACAGAATTACTGAACACATTTGATTCATTTAGTTGCTCTTGGCGTGCAGGAATCCCACCAATGCAGAGTATGTTTAAGTTGCCAAAGCTTTAATAATGAAGAGCCCTTTCCTGAGGGATGTTGAGGAGAATGGTGATGTAAGTTTGTTTAAGAATAATTTTATTATTGTTGGTCACAGAAGAGTAGTTGGTGTAATATTGGTGGAGAGATTTGAGTAATTCTCTTTTTTTGGTTGGGACTGATAACTTGTGTCTTTGATGAAGGAATCATGCATTGTTGGAGAGGATGCAACGTCTGAGGACCCCATTAAGGTGTTGCATAAAAAGGACAGGAAGACACAACCTGATTTGAAGATCGTGAAGGACCTCATGAAAAAGACCTTTGCATCGGCAGCATGGAGAACTAGCTGAGGGAATGACCATTGAAAAGCTCTTGGAAGATTCTTAGGTAAGTGGAATAATGTAATGGGAAAAACAACAGAGCCATCAAATGTGATGAACCAACTTCATATGTAGAATTGTATCTTTTATAGTCTATTATAAGATATTTATGACTATTTTAGGTTATTTCCTCTTCACTACTGCCTTCATCATTACACTTTATTGCAAAATCATGAAGCTTTTGTGTATTTCTGCTTTTATCTTACAGTTGTATGATAAAATTGATGCCATCCATCCTTTAATGGTGTACATTCATCACCGCTTCAGCTGAAACAGTGCTGGGAGTTTTCCTCTAGAGGACTCCTAGGTGATCTTCAAGAGATGGTCACCAAAAGTGCAAGCACACCATTTTCATCTCTACCAGCAGACCTACAGAAGACTCTTGGAAATTGTGGGAGGAGGAAGGTTGATGAAGAGGAGTTTAAGGAGGGGTAGGAGGGGGATGAAGAATAGGTCACTTGGAGTATCAACAGTAGGGGGTGATAGTTATCAGTTTAAAGAGAGGTAGGAGGTGGGTGAAGTTGAGGGGGGGTTGATGGTATACAAAGAGAGAGAGTGACCACTTTAGGCCGGCAGACGAAGGGTAACAAAAGGTGAGACAAAGGATTAAGATAACCATTTGATAACAAGTTGAAACCACATGAAAGTAATGTTAGAAAAGACCATATTTTCTCTCAACAGGAAGAGCAAAACATAAGGAACACACCTATACAGATAAAGATGTATTGTAAAGGTAGGAAATTCATAAGAAATTATGCAAAATGAATCATCATGCACTCACAGTACCTTGAAGACATTTAAATATATTAAAGCACACTTCACCACAACCAGAAAGTCTGGTATTTAATAAAATCTTAATTAACAGAAACAATATAGATTACAAGCAATACACAGTTTATATAATGTACCAATTTGTCTATCTTGGATATGTCACATGAAAGTTCTGCAAGCTGAAGCAAGAGCATTTCACATTGCTTTGCCAAATCACTGCATTCCGGACAAGTTCTGCAGTTCCAGACAGCCATAACTGTAGCATAAAAACAAATAAGAAATAATTCATGCAAACAGAGCATCAAAATCCTCTTACACATCCATGCTTATAATCAACTCTAGAACTGGGGACACCAGGTATACACACACAATTGACATATCGCACATTGGGGACAGCCTCATGATCTACACACGTTATGGTAGATCATGGTAAAACATGCCTCATCTCTAACGGAGCAGGAAGACCAGTCTGTCTCAGGGTTCTTCTGCTTGCAGCTCACAGAGTGTTCTCCTTGTTCCTATATTAAATATTGTGTTAAGACGTTATTTTTTGCAAGAATAAAACTTAATTGCCTCTCTAAGGCGAGAGCTTACACTTTAAGAGTTAGATTTAAGCGATTGGTGAAAAGCGAGAGTGAAAAATCGTAATGCACAGAAGTGGCAGGTGTTGGGGGTACGGCCAATATTAGGCCAATATGTCCCGGCAAGCGCTAGCATCTATTTCTAACGTTACCCAGCGTAGTACAAATGGAGCAGGTTGTGGTGAAGGGCTATTGCAATTCCCAAACCAGGCAATAATGCAGCTGCTTAGGATGCTCTCCACAGTCCCCCTGTAGAACATGGTGAGGACTGGAGGAAGAATGTGAGCTTTCCTCAGTCTCTGCAGGAAATAGAGGCGCTGCTGGGCTTTCTGTGGTTGAGGGACCACATGAGGTGAGAATAATACAATCACTGTGAATAATATTTATTCCTTCCAGACAAACCTCATGTGAGCATTCACTTGGATTTCTAAGTAGGCCTACAAAGACTAAGGAATTGCTTATTAGTTATCAGTCTTTAAAGTGTGCTGTAGATTTTGTATGACCAAACAAGGAACTCCAGATCCATGGCTTTTCCATTCCAGTATGAAAATTAATTGGTTGAAAAATAGCTGAACTGTGGTGTGGTAGCAAACTAACTACCATGTGTTCAACATAAATATGGCTTGGTTTGCATAAATTGTACTGTAGCCAACTAGCTCTCCTCCTCCTTTGGTGAGCTGTAGTCTCATCCAAATTTGTTATATATTAAAGATGCTAATCAAGTCCCCTGTCAAATATTACTGGTTAGGTTGCTCAGATCATTAGTGGATTAAGAGCCCATAGTTTAAGGATTATTGTTGGGTGAAATTTACTCTTTCCACTATTTTTGCCATTTATTTGTCTTAATCAATTATGAATTTTCTTGTTTTACAGATACAGAATTCAAGGCTGAAACTGTGGATGAAGTGAAGTATGTTTAGCAGTATCGTCTCATATGATGAAAAACTATGAGTGTAGTCATAAGTGTAGGACACAGGTTTTAAGAGAAATTGACCAAAACTGTCTAACAGTTTGTTTTCCAATCCCATGTGGAATTTGTACAAAATACGAAGGAACAATGAAGGAGGTCCTTGAGAGATGGTCAGCTCTGCTCACTGAGAGACAGGTAATCAGTCACACAAGTCATGTCAGATTTACTCTATACTGTATATCCTATTCAAATATGTTATTTAATGTCTGTCCGTGTCTCCTCAGATTAGGAGAGAGTAAAAGTGCCCTCACCACAGACCTTTTACCGTCTTTTATCCACCTACTTGATGATCGTGTCCTAAAAACAGCTGAAGGTGAACAAAGCAGCAGTCATGAATGAAAAGAAACTGCGTCTGCCCTGAGAAAACTGTAAGTACATAATCTGCTGAGGGTAAAATATCACTGTTCATGATTGTCATAATATTTTAATCACTAATTACATAACTCTAATAATATCCTCTAGAACAACTGCAGCCTTGCTTGGTCTGCCACACTCAGAAGATCCAGAAGATTTCATCAAGATGTCAAGATGTAAGCCTGTACCTTTATTGTGCTGCAAAACTGTGGTGCATGTATAGATTTTAACAGGTACTTGTGCAGGTGCTATAGATGCAGCATTATTGGGAAGTCCTGGGCATATCCAAGTTTACAAAATAAGGGCTTTGTTCTATAGGTTGTAAACTGGCAGTAATGAGTTAATTGACCTCATCAGTTAAGTGATCAAAAATCCACTCTCTCTCCATTAGCACAACTGATCAAACTGATCAGCTGCTCCTCAAACCATTGTGTGAGCTGGGCAAATATAGCTGAAAAGTAAGCAAGGATGGTTGCAAGGAGGCTCACTCAGAAGACTCTTCATGTTTATTTGTGGCAGAGGAGACTATTGTACACTGCTCAAACAAATAAAGGGAACACTCAAATAACACATAATGGGTCTGAATGAATGAAATATTCTCATTCAGTTGAATGTGCTGAAAACATAATCACACAAAAATCATAAATGGAAATCAAATTTATTAACCAATGGAGGCCTGAATTTGGAGTAGAAAATTAAATTGGAAAAACATACAGGCTAATTCAACTTTGATGTAATGTCCTTAAAACAAGTCAAAATGAGGCTCAGTATTGAGTGTGGCCTCCACGTGCCTGTATGACCTCCCTACAACGCCTGGGCATGCTCCTGATGAGGTGGCAGATGGTCTCCTGAGGGATCTCCTCCCAGACCTGGACTAAAGCATCCGCCAATGCTGAAGGATGTTGCAGGCAGCAGATCGCTCTCCACGGCGTCTCCAGACTCTGTCACGTCTGTTACATGTGCTCAGTGTGAACCTGCTTTCATCTGTGAAGAGCACAGGGCGCCAGTGGCGAATTTGCCAATCCTAGTGTTCTCTGGCAAATGCCAAGTGTCCTGCACGGTGTTGGGCTGTGAGCACCACAAGGCTCTGGCAGTGCTCCTCCTGTTCCTCCTTGCACAAAGGCAAAGGTAGCGGTCCTGCTGCTGGGTTGTTGCCCTCCTACGGCCTCCTCCACGTCTCCTGGTATACTGGCCTGTCTCCTGGTAGCGCCTCCAACAGCATGTGAAATTGATTGTCAATCAGTGTTGCTTCCTAAGTGGACAGTTTGATTTAACAGAAGTTTGATTTACTTGGAGTTATATTGTGTTTTTTTAAGTGTTCCCTTTATTTTTTTGAGCAGTGTATTACACAACCTAAAAGATGTCCTTTGCAGCTTTGCCTTTGATTGTGTAAATGTTGAGTATCCACAAGCTAGGAAGTGTTCTTCTGAGCTTTTACAGTGAGTTGTAATGAAGCTCACACAAGACCAGGCCTCTGCAGGAACATACATAAGATGCTGTGTAACATCTCTCCACTTGATCGCCAACAGCTATTAATGAGTGAAATCGCTATTTTAGGCTTTTGTTATTTTTTTATGTAAATATAATTTTAGCTTTGTCAGTCTACTTCATTGTTAATGTGTTGAATATTATGACCTGTGTTAAAGCATAGAGTCTTATAGTCTGGTTTAAATTGTACAGTAACAGAAATGAGAGCCTATACTGCTGTTCACACCACACCACACACTAGATGGCAGCAAAGAGGACTAAACCGGGTGAGTGGGTGTGTGTTGGGTCAGATGGGCACTGTTATTTAAATGGCCATGTAGCCACATTTAGGGGAAACAGGAAAAAGGCAGGGATTCATGTATTTAGTGTTGTAGAGTGAATGACTGCACTTGTGTTCTATTAGCAGCTAAATCGTTTAATCATCAATTTAACAGGTAAGGAGACAAGGTCTTTCTCTTCTTTCAGATGTAGATTTAGATTTACTAATAGAAAGGTATCAAAATAAATAAAAAAATAAAGTTGTTTCTCGTTTCATTTCATAGTTTTGCACAAACTAACGGTGGTAACGACTAACCATGGGGTGCTAAGATCAGCTGTGACAGTTTAGCCAGGTCTGAGCTCAGTACTTGTGTTTTAGTGTGTTACTGTCTTGCAAACTCCATCTGACTGATCTCATTCATGGCTGCTTATATTCATTAAATAAAGTGTTTGTAGATGTGAGTTAAACATCAACCATCCAAGAAATCAGGATAGTCTCCAGGAGATTTGGTGACAACTGATCTACTATTGCAGTAACTCTCCTATCTGATCACAATCCTCTGCTACTTAGTCAATAAGTGGAACCCGACTCTTGGTCCTGCACTGTTGAAAGAAATAGACCAGTATGAATTGTTAGTGCTGGTTTAGTTATTCTCCAGTGTTGAACAGTAGAAGGGCAGCACCGATCTTGTGAGTGGGGAATCAATCACAGTTCTCAGGCCAAGCAATGAATGTTGTAAAATAAAATAATGATTAAAAAATTATCATTTCCAATTTGGAAAAGATTTCAAGTTGTTCCAGTATTTTTATTTTTACTTTTACTAGCTTAACCAATGCACTGCCAAACTAAACTGAAGGGATAAATTATTCTGTGTATAGAAATGATGAAATCTGCAGAAAATACTTGTGCCTAATGAAATTGTCACAATAATATTCATAAAATATTTATTTTGATTTCTCTAGGAAAACAATGTGACTTCAAGATCTGCAAGATCTAAGCTATTTGATGTGAAGATATGCATGCACTGCATTAATTGATGTTAGAAATCCATTTTAAAGGCATTTTACACCTGAAAGTCTTGATTTATTTTGCTCTGATAGTTTAGCGAGTGCAATAAAGAACTTTGCTACGTCTCATCACCATCACTTACAGGAGTCTCCCTGTACTTGATGGTTTGAAGAAGGGCGTGTGTCAGACGTTGACGAGTGGCCTTTCCAGATGTTGATTTCTGCCTCCCTACCAGAATCCATTTCCCTTTTTGTGCACATGTCTTGCAGCAGAATGAGCGTAATAGATTACCCTCTGATTCCTTTTATTTATGTTTAGAAATAAGAGTTAATCTACAGTTGCAGTAGATACAGAAATCTCCAGCATAATCTGTTGACCCCAAACGGCTGCATGACAAGCTTGCACATGAAGTGCAGTCAGGTTTTGGCACAACACAATGGTTCTTTTTTTATTCTACTGATGATAATATGTCTCAACGTCCTGTACTTGGAACAAAAGTCCAAATCTGTTTGGTCTTACTAAATGTTGGACCTTTGGTTCGGGCCGTGGTTCGCGGCACCTTCCACACCAGTTGGGATCAAACTGATCAGTCCAGGTCCACAGTCCACATAATGTAGGTGTGAAAGCACCCTTAATTTTAAAATGCATTTTGGGCAATCAGATCATAAAGTGACACACCACTGTGTGGTGTCCAGCAGACCAATTGCCTTTTGATTTCCTAATTTAATGTCTTTATGTGAGTCTCTGTTGTCAGACAAGTGCCAGATATGTTTAATATGTTCTAGCTAAGGCAAGTAAAATATTTAAAAAAACAATATCAATGTTCGGACAATGAACTTTCATTCTACATATTTTCAGGGGAGTAATGCATCAAGACAGGCTTATAATGCAGATCTATACTAACTGAGTTTACTTTTTAAAATAATTCTGTTGAAGCATGGTTCAAAATCAATGTCGGATTTTTGTTTGTTCATTTTCAAATATTTTTTATTTATTATTACTTTTGTCAGATTTAAATTATTTCTGTGACCATTGTGGGTTTTTCTTTCATTAACCGAGGGGTACCAACAATTTTGTTTATTTTATATATATATATATTATTATACTGTATATATAAATATAAAAGAAAGGTTGGTGCAGAAATTAATTCTGATTGTTATGATATGGTATGGGCTCAGAGGAAAGATTATGTTATAAAAAAATTGTTTAGTTTTTTTTATGGGATCAACTGGATAAAGGTGAACTAATGTTAGTCTGTGCTCTCTGTTTTGATGATCAATGACGTCATTCTGTGACAGACAGGCCTGATTCTGGATCCTAACAGGGTACATTAGATTACCTTATAAACATCTAGAAGAAGAAATAAGGAGAGGAGAGATGAGTGAGGGAGAGTCACAAACGAGGGTTCCCAACGAGGTCAACTAATGCAACTGCAAGAGCCAGGAGCTCACTGCTGACTGGACTTTCCCTTACCAGCAGCTCTGCATCTAAACCAGTTCAGACCTCCCAGTAAGACCAGTGCAAGTGGGGGTCAGCTGGTTTAGTGGAGCAGAAGCTCAGCAGAATTATTTATTTATTTGTTTATTTAGTCTTAAAGGAATCATAAAATCTAAAATCTTATACATTTACAGTCTGTATTCATTCTGCACTGTGATGCTTTGCTATGGGAGACAGAACTCACCTCCTCTCTCTAAAGCACTCAAACACACACTGTTTGGGTTTAAAAGTGCCCCCTACAGGAGTAAGAGCTCACCCCTTTAGAAAATATAAGCTTAAAATCTCTCAGAATCAAACCTTTGTGGTTCTCTCAGAAACAAAGCTGCTTACAGTGTGAAGACCAGAGTGAGGAGTAAGAGGAGATCAAACCCATTAGATCTTTATTATAGAAAATCTGTTAAGGTCGTTCAGGTTCAGGTCAGACAAGGTCACTGCAGTGAAATTGTGCTCTTTCAGTGTTCTGTAATTTTAAGGATTTTACACACAGAGCTAGCTGAGTGTAACAGCGCCCCCTGTGGAGAATCTTCACCTGCCTTCCCTGCATGGCGAGCTGTGAAAATGTATCATTAATGGAGATTTGAAAAAAGTTGATTTTTAAAGTGAAAAGGAAAAGTTCACTCTCCAGTGTAAATTCTTCCTCCCAGCAGTAAATCCTCTCCCAGCTTCAAAACACTTTAAAGCTTTAAAGAAGCTCCTGAAGGAAGAAAATTACCATTGCATCCATGTAGAGGAGCTAGCACTGCTGTAGAATTAGCTGACTGATTGACGCTGTGTTGTGTAGATCTTTCTCTCTGATGCTAATTAAGAGCACAGGTGTGTGATTTTTTTTATTTCCATGTAAAATTCCCATTTTGGAGAGAAGGTGTAGATCATTAAGTAGACAGAGGGTTTGTTTGAATGAGGACAGAAGATTTGGAGATGAGCTCATTTGGTATTTGGTGGAGTCACACAGGATGCTTTCCTGTGAATTTCTACAGAAAGTTCTCCTTCTGTATTCATTTGAATATGTGGCTTTAAAAAAGCAAGTATTTAATTTAGGGATCTCTTGGATTAGATTACAGGTCGATGTAATCAGGTGATCAGTAATCTGTAAACCAACCTATTTTGAAGGAACCCTCCCAAAACTTTTATTATGCCCTCTGTTCATTTTCCTCTATTCTCTTCCTCGTTTAGGTGGAATGATGGTGAATGGCCTAACAGAGAGAGTGATGGGGAGGAGAGTTAGGTTGTTAAACAGTGGAGTTCATTGGTTTATAACTATAATTGAAGGGTGTATGATACCAAAAAGCATGCATACCACTGTCTAAAGTGTATATTGAGCAGTGAATCCAGATTTCAGATGTTGCCCAGTGTAGTGTAAATTACCTTATGCTGTATGGTGGAGATTAGTGTTGCTACACATTAAATGTGTTTATCGGGATGTTTGTCCAGGCACATCCTGATTACACAGAGTGAGAAGTGTACCTGGGTCAATAGGGGAGGTGCTTAATTGAATTTGTTTAACCCATCCTGAGAAGCTAAGCAGTGTCAGACCAGGTTAGTACTTGGATGGGAGACTGGCTGGGAATGTCAGGTGTAAGCTTTTCTTATCCTGGAGACATTTAAAGCTTACATTTCCATGTGCTTTATATCTTTTGCACAAATTTGTATTTTAAACTATTTTGTGTTTTAAACGTTGATGTGTTGAAATGGAATACTTTTACTTTTTTTAACAAATATGGCCTCAGCTATAAAATATTAATGCTCTAGTTCTCAGTCGGCTGCCGCTTATGCCAATCCACCCTAAAAATGCCTGATCTCATCTGATCTCAGAAGCTAAACAGGGTTAGGTCTGGTTAGTACCTGAATGGGAGACTGTCTGGAAGTACCAGGTGTTGTAATTTAAGCTGACATTTCCATGAGCTTTATATCATTTGCACAAATTTGTATTTTAAACTCTTCTGTGTTTTAAACGTTGATGTGTTGAAATGGAATGCTTTTACTTGGTTTTGAACAAATATGGTCTCAGCTATTAAATATTAATGCTCTAGTTTTCTTCCACCTCTACATATACACTTCCACCCTGAGAATGCCTGATCTTGTCTGATTTCAGATGCTAAGTAGGATTGGGCCTGCTTACTACCTGAATGGGAGACTGTCTGGGAATGTCAGGTGCTGTGAGCTTTCCCAATCCTACAAACAATTAAAGCTAATATTTCTGTGTGCTTTCTATCTTTCGCACAAATATGTATTTTAAACTTGTTTGTGTTGTTGATGTTGAAATGGAATGCTTTTACTCGGTTTTGAACAAATATGGCCTCAGCTATAAAAATGTAATGTTCTAGTTCTCAGTGATCCTGACTGCTTATGCCGTTTCACCCTGAGAACGACTGATCTCCTCTGATCTCAAAAGCTATGCAGGGTTAGAATCTGAATGGGAGACTGTCTGGGAATATCAGGTGTTGTAACCATTTCCAATCCTCCAAATAGTTAAAGCTTACATTCACATGTGCTTAATATCTTTTGTACAAATTGGTAATTTAAACTCATTTGTTTTGTAAATGTTGATGTGTTGAAATGGAATGCTTTTACTTGGTTTGGAACAAAAATGTTTTAAAAATAATTTTAATGCTATACTTCTCATTCAGCTTCTGCTTTTGCCATTCTACTCTGAGAACTCCTGCTCTTGTCTGATCTCCAAAGCTACCCAGGGTCAAGCCTGGGTATTACCGAAATGGGAGACTGTCTAGGAATACCAGGTGTTGTAAGCATTTCCAAACCTGCAAACAATTTTAAATGTTGGTGTGTTGAAATGAAATGCTTTTTCTTGGTTTTGAACAAATATGGTCTCAGTTATGAAATTTAAGTGCTCTAATTCTCAGGCAGTTTCCACTTAAGCCAAACCACCTTAAAAACGCCTGATCTCGTCTAATCTCAGGAGCTAAGCAAAATAGGGCCTGGTTAGTATCTGAATGGGAGACTGTCTGGGAATACCAGGTGTTGTAAGCTTTTCCAATCCTGTAAACAATTTTAAATGTTGGTGTGTTGAAATGAAATGCTTTTTCTTGGTTTTGAACAAATATGGTCTCAGCTATGAAATTTAAGTGCTCTAATTCTCAGGCAGCTTCCACTTAAGCCAATCCACCTTAAAAACACCTGATCTCGTTTAATCTCAGAAGCTAAGCAAAATAGGGCCTGGTTAGTACCTGAATGGGAGACTGTCTGGGAATACCAGGTGTTGTAAGCTTTTCCAGTCCTACAAACAATTAAAGCTAATATTTCCATGTGCTTTCTATCTTTCGCACAAATACGTATTTTAAACTCGTTTGTGTTGTTTGTGTTGTTGATGTGTTGAAATGGAATGCTTTTACTTAGTTTTGAACAAATATGGTCTCAGCTATAAAATTTTAATGTTCTAGTTGTCAGTGATCCTCTGCTTACGCCATTCCACCCAAAACGGGAGACTGTCAAGGAATACCAGGTGTTGTAAGCATTTCCAATCCTGCAAACATTTCAAGTTTACATTTTCATGTTATTTATATATTTGCCCAAATTTGTATTTTAAACTCTTTAGTGTTGTAAATGTTGGTGTGTTGAAATGAAATGCTTTTACTTGGTTTTGAACAAATATGGTCTCAGCTATGAAATTTGAATGCTAAGATTATCAGTCTTCCTCTGTTTATGCCATTCCATTGTGAGAATGCCTGACCTTGTCTGATCTGAGAAGCTAAGCAGGGTCTGGCCTGTTTAGTACCTGAATGGCAGACTGTCTGGGTATACATTTACATTTAAGGCATTTAGCATATGCTCTTATCCAGAGCAACTTACAAAAGTGCTTTGCTATTTTCCCCAGGAAAAACCTCAGCTAGTTTGAATAGACAAAAAATTCAAAGATACTTCTAAGTTTAGGCGCTACTAAACACAAGTCAATAAGGATTCGCCCAAGTATTCTCGGAAGGGTGGGTCTTCAGTCTGTGTTTGAAGACAGTGAGCGACTCAGCCGTTTGGACACCCAGAGGAAGCTCGTTCAACCACTTTGGTGCCAGGACAGAAAAAAGCCTGGACGCTTATCTTCCGGGCTTTTGAGGGGCGGCAGGTCGAGCCGAGCCGTACTTAAATCTCGTCTAATCTCAGAAGCTAAGCAGCATCAGGTCTGGTTAGTACCTGAATGGGAGACTGTCTGGGAATATCAGGTGCTGTAAGCTTTTCCAATCCTGCGAACAATTAAAGCTTATATTTCTGAAATACTATATCTATATCTATATCTTTCGCACAAATATGTATTTTAAACTCTTTTGTGTTGTTTTTGTTGTTGATGTGTTGAAATGGAATGCTTTTACTTGGTTTTGAACAAATATGGCCTCAGCTATAAAAATTTTAATGTTCTAGTTCTCATTGATCCTCTGCTTACCCAGTTCCACCCTGTGAACAACTGATCTCCTCTGATCTCAGAAGCTAAGCAGGTTTGGGCCTGGTTAGAATCTGAATGGGAGACTGTCTGGGAATACCAGGTGTTGCAAGCTTTTCCAATCTTTCTAACAGTTAAAGCTTATGTTGGATATTCATTATCTATGCAGATGTTCATAGACCTGAAGGAATGGTATGGAGAAATAATATAGTGAGGCCTGTGGGTTAGACTTGGGAAAGGAGAGCGAGATCCATTCCCAGGCCTATTTTGATAAACTACATGAACTGAACAAATACAGGATGTTGTTTAGATTGGACATACTTTCCATTGAAGCTGTGTCTTCACCACATAGACCATGTATGTTAAACAATGGTGGGGGCTGATTTATATCCCTTATGGATAAGATGCGGACATCCTGCATATGGGAACAGTACAACAACATAAGATGTGTAGTAGGGTATAAAACGCAAGGTTGTCCTCTGTCTAGGGAGAGAGAGCAGAGGGGCACCAGGAATTGGCAGGCTCTCTCCACACTGTACTTTTGATTGGAATAAAATGTTTCATTATTGCAACTAAAAGACGTTGGTCACAAGTCTCCTTTCCAAGAGAAGTCCTTCCATGAATGCCTCATCTTTTCTTTTATTTTCTTGGTCTTTTTCTTGTTTGTCTGTCTTTTGTCTTTTTCTTCTAGTCTTCTTCTTTTTCTTTGTATTTTATCTTTGTCTTTTTTCTTCTTAGTATTTGTCTTTTCCTCTATTTTTTTGTTTTCCTTTTCTTGGTCTTCGTCTTCTTTGTCTTTTTTTTTGGTTTCTTTGTCTTTCTTCTTTGTCTTTCTTCTTTTATTGTCTTTGTGTTATTTTTCTTTTTTATCTTCTTTTTCCTCTTTGTCTTTGTCTTCTCTGTCTTTTGTCTTTTGTTTCTTTAAGCCCCAGGTTCTTTAGTCACTACACCACCCACTCTACTGGGGACAATGTCTACAGCACTTACATGACATTATTAGAGTTTTTCAGTGACAGGCAGGTCTGATTCTGGATCTGAACAGGATACGTTAGATTCCCTAATAAACATCTAGAAGAAGAAATGAAGAGAGATGAGGAAGGGACAGTCCAGCTCCACTGGAAACAGGTTTGGACTCACCGAGTTGATGCCTCCATTCGGTTCTTCTGCTCAGTTCTTCAGTGTTCTCCCACTCTAACGCACTTCATACTCGTTCCAACAGCGACTGGAAGTTCCTATAAACAGAACCATGTAAAGTCAGGTCAGGAGGAGGACACCTACTGACCCTGACCTACTGGAGAGAATGGCGCACTGCACTGAGCCTCGCTGTGACGTCATGGATGATGTCATAAAGGAGGGTTCCGACCCAGGTCCACTGATGCAGCTGCACTGGGATCAATGCCAGGAGCTCACTGCTGACTGGACTTTCCTTTACCAGCAGCTCTGCCTCAAAACCAGTACAGACCTCCCAGTAAGACCAGTGCAGGCGGGGGTCAGTTGGTTTAGTGGAGCAGAAGAGCTCTGAGAATTATTTATTTATTTGTTTATTTAGTCTTAAAGGAATCATAAAAGCTAAAATCTCACACATTTAGAGTCTGTGTTCATTCTGCACTATGATGTTTTACTGTGGGTGGCACTATATATACATTATAAATAACACGTTTACCAGAAACAGAGACGCTACGACAAACACCGGTGTAATTGGCGCTTTGTCTCCGTCTAGTGGCCAGAATCTGTAACTGACTGTAACTATCAGAAAAGAAATGACGAGGCTCGTTTCGTTTGACCCAGTGACTCTGCTGCTGCTGGAGGAACAAGAATTACTTGAGACCCTCTCATATTGTAGATATTAGATCTATTATTTGATATTATAATACTGGGATAAAATCCATATTAGAGAATATTGTAACCTACAACTCGATGCCTTTTGTTCAGGCGCTAGAGAGTCCAAAACAATGGATCTATATGAAGCTGTTCAAAATTGTAATTTATAAATGATTCATCATTTTTATACAGATAACATCTCTTACTGTAACACACAACAGAGGAAAACAACTCAACACACTTTTAATCAACAATTATAGGACTTCAGTTTCAGTGGTTAAAAATGTTTGAATGTTTTTTTCTGGTCTTTCAGGCAGGAATTATCTTTAATTACTAAAGCAGAAGAAATCCTTACGTAAATTAATAAGAAAAAAATGTAATAGCGTGCACATCCTGCCCTACAGGAAACAGATTTAGAGCAGAAACCGCTACCATTCTGGCTGCTGAGTGCTGATTGACTGGTGAACTGATCTGCGTATTGGCTGGTCAGACTCACTGATGTCTTGAATTATGTCTCATAATTGATTAAAATGTGTTTTGAGTTTTTTTATGATGTATTGTGTGGAGAACGTGAGCAGTTATCTAAATCAAAATGTAGGATCATTATTACTTTTGCACAAAAGCTCCGTATGGACCCATTCATTTTGGACTTGTGGTTGAGCGCCTCTAGGGTCCGAACAAAACGGAGGGGATAATCAGTTGGTTAATCCCTTTAGAATAATGTCTAATAGTGTAGGTCATATAAAGTCCTCAGTAGGGGGTCTCTGATATTTCTCCTCACTACAAGTTCGCTTGGATTGTATTAGCTAGCATGCTACTGCTTAGCCAGCCGAGTTGCCCCCCCCCCCCTCTCACAGTGTGTTTTATCTAGTGGTAGTTGTTTTTTATTGCTTTATTATTTTATTTGGATCAATGGACCAATTATCTGCTGATCTTGCACAAGGTTAGCTCGATAGCCCACAGCAAGTGCACGATAACTAGATTTACCTGTTGGTATCAATTTTAAATGCCAGAGTAGCAACAACAATATTACATCAGTTTAACATGCTAATGTTTAACATTTGATTAATAAAAAATAAATAGCAACACTTTATTCAGATAAAAACATCTCAGTAATAATTAATGAATATCTTTCCATAAATTTTAATCTGGCATATAAGTATGACAGCTGTGTGAAGATGGGCAATTAATCACGTGCAATATTTGAACCAGTGGGACAGTCGGGGGGATAGAGGTGTCACGGCACCGGCTGGTCTGACCTACTTACACCTAGAAGCGCTGAGTCTTTATACAAGGAAGCTTTTACTGACATATAATAACCGCTAGATGACGCTTCTTTCACACGTCGTTAAGTTGGGTGTAGAGACTCTCGATATGTCAGGTAAGCATAAACTGTGCTTATAAAAATAATATTATAATTATGTTATATTACATAATGAATATATATATTAGAATAATCCATTTATAATAGAATAAAAGTACATTTAAATATTAAATAATTGTTTACTGTTGTCTACAGAATATTGGTTCCTAAAAATACCACTCTCCTTCTATTACCATAAAGGTAATACTAATAAGTAACTGTTGTCTTTATTTTAGTTCATTTAGACTTTAATTTATTGTATTTATTAATTATTAATGTATTTGGTGTATTTGAATGTACTGCTTGTTTTATAAAAAGAACTCATAATACATTCAAAATACATAAGAGTATTTTATGGACAATCATTCCTTCAACAGGCTTATTTACTATTTAAGTGATAAAAAGACACACAGACATCAATAAAACGCACCTTGCACCAGCAGGTGTTACAGTATAAGAGAAAAGACCAGAAACCTTTGAAAAACTGCCCTTTTAGAAAAAACAGCATAAACCAGTTTAAACCATTTTAGATGAAGATGGAATCCACAGTTGAGTAGAGATTTTTCACAGGTTTTGGGAGGCATCGTTGGCAGCTGATGATGAATAGCCTTTTATTAATGCATTTGAAATTGATTAAAGATGAATGAAGATGACCTATGGCCCAAATATGTGGTGTCCTCATACTTTATTAAAACTAGTGTAATGAAAGATGTTGGAATGTGCTACCTCTGGAAATAGATGAAAACAGGCCACTTTACACAGTAAACCCCAAATCTCAGAATCTCTTTATTCCACCAACTATGTTACAATTGTACTTGGTGAGAGCAACACAAGAATGACATGTAACAAAAAAACAGACCATTAACAAGTATTACACTAAGAGAGGAAAATATACTAAACAATAAATAAAATAAATCTTAAGTTTAAAAAGTAATAAAGAGCTGTAGAAAATCTGTACTTGTACAGGTTTGAATACTGTACATCAATATGTAGCCCTCAGTAGACATCCATATACGAACTATTACGTACAGATATGATATAAACATTTACAGAAACTTAACATCTGTACAGCTGTGCAAATAATCATAGTGCAAATGGTAAGCATGTTATGTATGTATCAGTACTTTGTTGAAGTTTGGTTCAGTGAAATTTATAAGCTCAGTTCAGTTTTAGAATAGGTTTATATATTAGGGTGTGAACCCTAACATAACATTTACAGTTCTGTTAAGATATTCTTCTATTCTTATATTTCACAATTGCACATTTCTGTGCCAAAGTTCATGACAGTACAACGGTTATGGGAGAAAAAAGTACATTTTAATAATAATAAGAATAATAAGAAGAAGAAAAGTAGTTAAAATAGTAAAAAGGGGTTAAAAGTCATGTTTGCTGCTTTTCCTGATCTCAGTGTCTTTGCCTCCTCCTCTTCCTCTTGGGCTGCTTAGGCATTGGCTCTCTGCTTGTATCCAGTTCAAAGTGAGGGGCGAAGCTTGTCCCAGTGGGTGAGCTGAAGACCTCTGCGATATGGACCTGTCCATCAGGCCGGACCTCCATACTCAGGGTGGGACAGCGGCGCTCCTCCCACAGACGCTGCTTTCCTTCTCAGTCTAGCTGCAGGCTGTAAGGACGGAGATGTCCTGAAGGAATTCTGAGCAGAGGGTCCACCACAGGACCAGCAGGGAGCTCTCTCTACCAGTGGAGCTGAGTCAGGAGCAGTGGGTGGACTGACAACAGTCTGAATCAAGAAGCACAACAAGAAGATTCGGAACCTGATTGTTTTTGGACCTAAAAACACATCTACAGAGGGGCCTTACTACCTCTACTCTGAAGGAGGAGTTTATTA
Source organism: Salminus brasiliensis (assembly GCF_030463535.1). Lineage (NCBI taxonomy): Eukaryota > Metazoa > Chordata > Actinopteri > Characiformes > Bryconidae > Salminus > Salminus brasiliensis. The sequence goes on from NC_132880.1 coordinate 17,274,872, forward strand.
AATGAGGGAGGATCATGGTTGAAGGGTTTCTAGGTTGTGCTGTTGTGTGACTGCTGAGGAGTACTGACAGACTTGGAGATGCAGCCTATACTGAGATCTCTGGAGCTTCGGGCTTAGAAGCTCTACTTTTAGCTGCAGCCGCTTCCTCCAAGTACTCTCTCAGCCGTCTAGTAGGCACTAGTTTCCTCCTGAGGCCGTACTGACCTGCAGAAGAACGATTCCTCGAATCCTGAAACTAAAATATGAATATTTAATAATTATGTACAGTTAGAAAGTTAGTCTACTTTAATAAAAATACACCTCAGAAGATAAATGTACCATTTCTGTAGATGTTTCTGTAGGAGATGTAGGAGACGTAGCTGCTGTTGCTTTCAAGAGCAGATCTGAAGAGCTTGTGTTCTCAGAGGTGTAACTTTGATTGTGTTTACTTTTGAAATCTGGACTCAGAATTCTCTGACATCAGCAGGTAATTATGACCTCAAGGATGGTTGAGGCCCAAATTTCTGCCGAGTGGTTGTCGGCGCTTTCTCTCTAATTTCCCCAATTAGCTAATAAGCACTTAAGAATGATGCATAAAAGAATCCAGCTCCGTAGTCAATAGAAAGGCAGAGTACAACCTTTATTTCTGCATAAAGTGTACAAAGAAGAGTGAAGACTAAGGCACTACATGTAATGCATTAGCCTGAGACAGCCAGCACTTCCCCAAAGCAGTCTAAAAAGCATGGCTCTGCCATATACCTATATACCTTCCTTATCATGATGCGGTCACCTCTACACATATTTTTTGTCATAATGTGTTTCGGCTGGTGGTGTCATGCTAAGGTCGTTGTGGCATAATACATACATTGAACATGTTAAATGCAGATAACGTATTTTCAAATACAAATAACCATCATTTCCTCCCTTTCATAACTTTGTTACGAACAATGTATCAGGGTGATTACATCAGTACATGTGAGTACAGTAACACAGTATCATATGAAATATGATAAGTCATTTTTGCAAAAACCAATCAGGTGGATACACAATGATTTAAAGAAAAATTATATATCTGCTGAAGCTTATTCATCCCCAGTTCGTAGCTTCCTGGAGAGGTCCCTTGCTCATGGCTTGTTGAGTTTCCTACTAATTGTGATATATGTTGGAGTAACTATCAATACTTGAGTCGATATAAGGTACGAAAGAACACATCAACTCAGTCAAAAATAATGTGGGTAAGTAAGCAACACACTAGTAACATAAGTAAACAATTCAAAGTCTTGTGAGTATAAGTAAACAACTTGAAATCTTGTGAATATATCATTTCCCTCCTAGGAACCATGATACATTGAACCACAACATACTATAAGCCAATCAAAGAGTCAGGTGATCAAGACCTTACAAGAAAACAGTCAGGAAAGTTGGTCCACGGGCTGCGGCAAGCCATCACAGGCTAAGAATGTGCCAGGAGATCACCTTAACGGCTCATCGAAAGGACGGGCCCCGAAAATGATTTAGGCTTCAGGTAGTAACGCCGCTCCTCAGAACAGACCACCATCCGACTGTCACATTAGCAGGTCCATCTGGCCGGGACATCTAAAGTTATAATCAAAGAATAAATCTGAATGAATGTTATAGTATGGTAGGCTAATGGGGAAACTTAGAATTTATGAATGGAAGTCATGGTAACATATTCAGAGTCATAATTTGGCTGAAAATCATCCGTGAATAGGTCATCATAGGATGAAATTGTGTGAAGGAGAGGTCGCGATTGTGGCAACAAAAAATAATTAGTGGGGCAGGAACGTAAATTGTATAGGCCTGCATACATTTCTTTGGACACAGATTTGTCAACCGCCCTAACTATAAGGCCTTGAATGCAAGGGATAACACAACAACCGCATAAGGCCAGTACAGATAGGCCCACTATCAGGTTTGACAGAATGGCAATGGCGAAGGCCTTCCATCTGCCAAACATGGACTCTAGCCATCCAGTTAGATTGGAGTCAACGCCGGAATTCTCAGCTAGTTCGTTTCGAAGACTCTTCAGGTATGAAAGAGCTCTAGTGATGCTCCCATCACTAGCAGTATGGTTTGAAATAATGGTACTACATGAGTCACCGAACATAGCACATACTCCACCCCTTTCAGCTAAAAACATATCAAGTGCAACACAGTTTTGCCATGACTATAAAGAAGAAGCATGGAGTTGTTCAGCAATGGCAGACAGGGCATCATGGGTGTAGTTGACAAAGCGCTGTTGGTTATAATAGATATAATTAATCCAATCAACAGTTTTGTTGATAGTAACCCACCATAGGATGGATTCAAAGCCTGCTGTGACTGGATCCCTAGCTTTAAACTCATCAGGGACCCCCCTTGGGATGCCAGTCGCATTGATATAGACCTCGTCATCAAAGCTTGATAGAGGAGTATCTCTTCGAACTCTATGTTTAGGGGGAGTGGATGCTGGGCTTAAAACACCTTTGTACAGTTCCTCTTGTGAGACCGGGACTAGTGTGAAGGGAACAATCAACATTGTCCAGCCTGTCCAGCCATCATCTAGGGTAACATACAGCCAAGGGTCCCCACAAACCCAATATACATCTGAGACTTCATTATCTTTCAAAGCAAATAATGGGTGATTTGGTTGTACAAACTCAACAAATGTATTGGTATGTTTTTCAAACATGCACAATCCAGTTTGTGATGGTAAGACAGTTCTGTCTACCATCCAAATTTTTTCACAATTTCCAGTAAAGTTCTTCAGTTCGGGACCTGTACCAGTTGGGGCGTAGGAACAATCAGGGAAAACAGTGCTATTAATCCAAGAGGCCAGCAAATTGGTTTGATTTCCAGTAACAACTGGTGTGGTCATTGGAGAGAAATTGTCATGTTTTGATACTTGGAACAAAGGGCCTTACTCTGAAAATTATGGTACCATGAGTTACCCTTATACATCAGACACCAAAACGGGCACAGGTCGCGAGATGAGACATCAAGGTTATTACATTCAGTTGAGTTAATTGGGACAGGCCAAATCAAGGGGTGTGAGCGTCCTTTAGCACAAACCACACAATTATCTTTTGTGAAAGAACAGACAGTGAAGGACATATAGGACATCTAAACATTTGTGACCTGAAAGGAGACGTTAACATTAGATTATGTTTTGAATGTGTTCAATAAGTTGTAAAGACTAGCCATTACATGTCTAGGCAACCTAAATGATATAAGTTTGTTAGACACATAGGATTGATTTTGGGCCTGTGGGCAGGGATAGTTTGCTGATTCTTTCTTATGGGTTGACAAGATCAGGGGTAGGACAACAAGGATTGAAATAATTTTTAAAATCAACAGTGTCCCTCTTAGACCACAAAGTCCAGGCCACCAGAAAAGGTGCCATGGACGTCTACACGGTGTTAGCATGATGCTGGAAGGAGGCTGTGGATGCAGAGGCCACTGACGATCCAGAGGAAGTCTCTGATGCTTGGCACTCAATGGACGGGTATTGCGGTATTAAATCAATCCACACTCTGGCATCCACGCACACATGGTCTAAGTGCAGAGAACAGCTCCGCTACCTGAGGAGATGGTGCAATACAACCAGACAGATCTACCTGGGTGCCTGGTATGGATCTCGAAACCTTTTCTAGTTGGTTGATCTCCCAGGAGTTGTCTTATTCTCTTTAGTAGGCGGGAAGCAGTACTTGGCTTGGCGAAAGTCTTGATGTAACCTGGGAAGTCGTGGGAGGGTGCGTCAAGGTTATTCAGTTGTGGCAAATTAATGGGCTGAGCAGTTGCCAGGTTTCTTCCTGGGGTGGATAAAGGAGATGCTGCCGCACAATCTACTCCTTCAAACACGTTGATATCACACTTGAAATCCAGGGTCGCTTAGGTTTTGGAGGAGGTATTAACCACCTCCCTTTTTACATAGGTTAGATGAGTTATGTCCTGCTACTGGTTTTAGGTGATACTGATGAATACTGTGCAGACATAAATGAAAAGAAACAGTGATTTGACAGGTTATAATCGGGCTACACCTCAGTGTACTGCATGATAATACACTGACCAGGATACGTAAGTCTAGCTTTCTCATAGAAGTGCTTGACAGCAGGAATAATGTAACTAAGCAAAATGAGAATAGTGACAATTGTAATCAAAATTTGAGGCAGCATTGACTGCCAATGCTGCGATTCCATCCAGGCCCACCAGGAGCCATCCTGTGGATCGATACTGGCTAGGTATTGATCACAACCCTTAGTCAATATATTCAATATACATGAAAGGTTATCTACAATCCCATCTGGGTGGATGTAGGTACAACAATGATTGCCAAACATTACACAGATATCTGCATTATCAGCCTCGGATGCATCATTCGTGAATCGTTTTCAGAGATAAAGTTTCTCAATGTCACTCAGCTTCCTGTTTTCTTGGTAATGGCATCGTCTAAACCTGTAAGACAAAAAAAAAAGTCAATACATGTATAGAAACTGAATGATCACCTACCTGTTAGAAGGTAGCAAACAGATAGACAGCGAGCCGTACACAGTGACAGATGGATGGACCCTTGATGGACAGATGCAACATCAGGGAGGAAAGGAGAAATGACATCCTCTGAACCTGAAAGACAACAAAGAAAATCAATACATGTATAGAAACTGAATGATCACCTACCTGTTAGACAGTAGCAAACAGATAGAGAGCAAGCCGTACACAGTGACAGATGGATGGACCCTTGATGGACAGATGCACCATCAGGGAGGGGAGGGGTAATGGCATCCTCTAAACCTGTAAGACAACAAAGGAAATCAATACATGTATAGAAACTGAATGATCACCTACCTTTTAGACAGGTGCAGACAGATAGACAGCGAGCCAAACACAGTGACAGATGGATGGAGCCTTGATGGACAGATGCATCATCAGGGAGGGAAGGGGTAATGGCATCCTCTAAACCTGTAAGACAACATAGAAAATCAATACATGTATAGAAACTGAATGATCACATACCTGTTAACCAGGTGCAAACAGATAGACAGCGAGCCGTACACAGTGGCAGATGGATGGACCCTTGATGGAAAGATGCACCATCAGGGAGGGAAGGGGTAACGGCATCCTCGGAACCTGAAAGACAACAAAGAAAATCAATAAATGTTAAGAAACTGAATGATCACCTACCTGTTAGACAGTAGCAAACAGATAGTCAGCAAGCCAAACACAATGACAGATGGATGAACCCTTGATAAACAGACGCACCATCAGAGAGGGAAGGGGTAATGGCATCCTCTAAACCTGTAAGACAACAAAGAAAATCAATAACTTTTTAGAAACTGAATGATCACCTACCTATTATAAAGTAGCAAACAGATAGACAGCAAGCCATACACAGTGATAGACGGATGGACCCTTGATGGATAGACGCAATATCAGGGAGGGATGGGGTAATGGCATCGTCTAAACCTGTAAGACAATAAAGAAAATCAATACATGTTTAGAAACTGAATGATCACCTACCTGTTAGACAGTAGCAGACAGATAGAAAGTGAGACGTACACAGTGACAGATGATTGGACCCTTGATGGACAGATGCACCATCAGGAGGGGAAGGGGTAACGGCATCCTCCGAACCTGAAAGACAACAAAGAAAATCAATACATGTATAGAAACTGAATGATCACCTACCTGTTAACCAGGTGCAGACAGATATACAGCGAGCCGTACACAGTGGCAGATGGATGGACCCTTGATAGACAGATGCACCATCAGGGAGGGAAGAGGTAACGGCATCCTCTAAACCTGTAAGACAACAAAGAAAATCAATAACTGTTTAGAAACTGAATGATCACCTACCTGTTAGAAAGTAGCAAACAGATAGACAGCAAGCCATACACAGTGACAGACAGATGGACCCTTGATGGACAGACGCAATATCAGGGAGGGGAGGGGTAATGGCATCCTCTAAACCTGTAAGACAACAAAGAAAATCAATACATGTTTAGAAACTGAATGATCACTTACCTGTTAGACAGTAGCGGACAGATAGAAAGTGAGCCGTACACAGTGACAGATGATTGGACCCTTGATGGACAGATGCACCATCAGGGAGGGAAGGGGTAACGGCATCCTCGGAACCTGAAAGACAACAAAGAAAATCAATACATGTATAGAAACTGAATGATCACCTACCTGTTAACCAGGTGCAGACAGATATACAGTGAGCCGTACACAGTGGCAGATGGATGGACCCTTGATAGACAGATGCACCATCAGGGAGGGAAGGGGTAATGGCATCGTCTAAACCTGTAAGACAACAAAGAAAATCAATACATGTTTAGAAACTGAATAATCACCTACCTGTTAGACAGTAGCAAACAGATAGTCAGCAAGCCAAACACAATGACAGATGGATGAACCCTTGATAAACAGACGCACCATCAGAGAGGGAAGGGGTAATGGCATCCTCTAAACCTGTAAGACAACAAAGAAAATCAATAACTTTTTAGAAACTGAATGATCACCTACCTGTTAGAAAGTAGCAAACAGATAGACAGCAAGCCATACACAGTGATAGACGGATGGACCCATGATGGATAGACGCAATATCAGGGAGGGATGGGGTAATGGCATCGTCTAAACCTGTAAGACAATAAAGAAAATCAATACATGTTTAGAAACTGAATGATCACCTACCTGTTAGACAGTAGCAGACAGATAGAAAGTGAGACGTACACAGTGACAGATGATTGGACCCTTGATGGACAGATGCACCATCAGGAGGGGAAGGGGTAACGGCATTCTCCGAACCTGAAAGACAACAAAGAAAATCAATACATGTATAGAAACTGAATGATCACCTACCTGTTAACCAGGTACAGACAGATATACAGCGAGCCGTACACAGTGGCAGATGGATGGACCCTTGATAGACAGATGCACCATCAGGGAGGGAAGAGGTAATGGCATCCTCTAAACCTGTAAGACAACAAAGAAAATCAATAACTGTTTAGAAACTGAATGATCACCTACCTGTTAGAAAGTAGCAAACAGATAGACAGCAAGCCATACACAGTGACAGACAGATGGACCCTTGATGGACAGACGCAATATCAGGGAGGGAAGGGGTGACAGCATCGTCTAAACCTGTAAGACAACAAAGAAAATCAATACATGTTTAGAAACTGAATGATCACTTACCTGTTAGACAGTAGCGGACAGATAGAAAGTGAGCCGTACACAGTGACAGATGATTGGACCCTTGATGGACAGATGCACCATCAGGGAGGGAAGGGGTAACGGCATCCTCGGAACCTAAAAGACAACAAAGAAAATCAATACATGTTTAGAAACTGAATGATCACCTACATATTAGACAGTAGCAAACACATAGACAGCAAGCCGTACACAGTGACAGATGGATGGACCCTTGATGGACAGATGCACAATCAGGTAGGGAAGGGGTAACGGCATCCTCGGAACCTGAAAGACAACAAAGAAAACCAATACATGTATAGAAACTGAATGAACACCTACCTGTTAACCAGGTGCAGACAGAAATACAGCGAGCCGTAGATAGTGACAGATGGATGGACCCTTGATGGACAGATGCAACATCAGGGAGGGAAGGGGTAACGGCATCCTCGGAACCTGAAAGACAACAAAGAAAATCAATACATGTATAGAAACTGAATGATCACCTACCTGTTAACCAGGTGCAGACAGATATACAGCGAGCCATACACAGTGGCAGATGGATGGACCCTTGATAGACAGATGCACCATCAGAGAGGGAAGGGGTAATGGCATCCTCTAAACCTGTAAGACAACAAAGAAAATCAATAACTGTTTAGAAACTGAATGATCACCTACCTGTTAGAAAGTAGAAAACAGATAGACAGCGAGCCGTACACAGTTGCAGATGGATGGACCCTTGATGGACAGACAATATCAGGGAGGGAAGGGGTAACGGCATCGTCTAAACCTGTAAGACAACAAAGAAAATCAATACATGTATAAAACCTGAATGCTTACCTACCTGTTAGATAGTAGCAAACAGATAGTCAGCAAGCCGTACACAGTGACAGATGGATGGACCCTTGATGGACAGATGCACAATCAGGGAGGGAAGAGGTAATGGCATCCTCTAAACCTGTAAGACAACAAAGAAAATCAATTCATGCATAGAAACTGAATGATCACCTACCTGTTAGACAGGTGCACACAGAAAGACAGCGAGCCGTACACAGTGGCAGATGGATGGACCCTTGATAGACAGATGCACCATAAGGGAGGGAAGGGGTAATGGCATCCTCTAATCCTGAAAGACAACAAAGAAAATCAATACATGTATAGAAACTGAATGATCACCTACCTGTTAACCAGGTGCAGACAGAAATACAGCGAGCCGTTGACAGTGGCAGATGGATGGACCCTTGATGAACAGACGCACCATCAGGGAGGGAAGGGGTAATGGCATCCTCTAAACCTGTAAGACAACAAAGAAAATCAAAAACTGTTTAGAAACTGAATGATCACCTACCTGTTAGAAAGTAGTAAACACATAGACAGCAAGCCATACACAGTGACAGATGGATGGACCCTTGATAGACAGATGCACCATCAGGGAGGGCAGGGGTAATGGCATCCTCTAATCCTGAAAGACAACAAATAAAATCAATACATGTATAGAAACTGAATAATCACCTACCTGTTAACCAGGTGCAGACAGATAGAAAGTGAGCCATACACAGTGACAGATGATTGGACCCTTGATGGACAGATGCACCATCAGGGAGGGAAGGGGTAACGGCATCCTTGGAAACTGAAAGACAACAAAGAAAATCAATACATGTTTATAAACTGAATGATCACCTACCTGTTAACCAGGTGCAGACAGAAATACAGCGAACCGTAGACAGTGACAGATGGATGGACCCTTGATGGACATATGCAACATCAGGGAGGGAAGGAGTAATGGCATCGTCTAAACCTGTAAGACAACAAAGAAAATCAAAAACTGTTTAGAAACTGAATGATCACCTACCTGTTAGAAAGTAGTAAACACATAGACAGCAAGCCATACACAGTGACAGATGGATGGACACTTGATGGACAGATGCACCATCAGGGAGGGAAGGGGTAACGGCATCCTCGGAACCTGAAAGACAACAAAAATCAATACATGTATAGAAACTGAATGATAACCTACCTGTTAACCAGGTACAGACAGAAATACAGCGAGCCATAGACAGTGACAGATGGATGGACCCTTGATGGACAGATGCAACATCAGGGAGGGAAGGGGTAATGGAATCGTCTAAACTTGTAAGACAACAAATAAAATCAATACATGTATAGAAACTGAGTGATTACCTACCTGTTAACCAGGTGCAGACAGAAATACAGCGAGCCGTACACAGTGGCAGATGGATGGACCCTTGATAGACAGATGCACCATCAGGGAGGGAAGGGGTAATGGCATCCTCTAATCCTGAAAGACAACAAATAAAATCAATACATGTATAGAAACTGAATAATAACCTACCTGTTAACCAGGTGCAGACAGATAGAAAGTGAGCCATACACAGTGACAGATGATTGGACCCTTGATGGACAGATGCACCATCAGGGAGGGAAGGGGTAACGGCATCCTTGGAAACTGAAAGACAACAAAGAAAATCAATACATGTATAAAACCTGAATGATCACCTACCTGTTAGACAGGTGCAGACAGAAAGACAGCGAGCCGTACACAGTTGCAGATGGATGGACCCTTGATGGACAGATGCACAATCAGGGAGGGAAGGGGTAATGGCATCCTCTAAACCTGCAAGACAACAAAGAAAATCAATTCATGCATAGAAACTGAATGATCACCTACCTGTTAGACAGGTGCACACAGAAAGACAGCGAGTCATACACAGTTGCAGATGGATGGACCCTTGATGAACAGACGCACCATCAGGTAGGGATGGGGTAATGGCATCGTCTAAACCTGTAAGACAACAAAGACAATCAATACATGTTTAGAAACTGAATGATCACCTACCTGTTAGACAGTAGCAGACAGATAGAAAGTGAGACGTACACAGTGATAGATGATTGGACCCTTGATGGACAGATGAACCATCAGGGAGAGAAGGGGTAACGGCATCCTCTAAACCTGAAAGACAACAAAGAACATCAATAACTGTTTAGAAACTGAATGATCACCTACCTGTTAGAAAGTAGCAAACAGATAGACAGCAAGCCATACACAGTGACAGACGGATGGACCCTTGATGGAAAGACGCAATATCAGGGAGGGAAGGGGTAACGGCATCGTCTAAACCTGTAAGACAACAAAGAAAATCAATACATGTATAAAACCTGAATGATCACCTACCTGTTAGACAGGTGCAGACAGAAAGACAGCGAGCCGTACACAGTTGCAGATGGATGGACCCTTGATGGACAGACAATATCAGGGAGGGAAGGGGTAACGGCATCGTCTAAACCTTCAAGACAACAAAGAAAATCAATACATGTATAAAACCTGAATGATTACCTACCTGTTAGATAGTAGCAAACAGATAGACAGCAAGCCGTACACAGTGACAGATGGATGGACCCTTGATGGACAGATGCACAATCAGAGAGGGAAGGAGTAACGGCATCCTCGGAACCTGAAAGACAACAAATAAAATCAATACATGTATAGAAACTGAATAATCACCTACCTGTTAACCAGGTGCAGACAGATAGAAAGTGAGCCATACACAGTGACAGATGATTGGACCCTTGATGGACAGATGCACCATCAGGGAGGGAAGGGGTAACGGCATCCTTGGAAACTGAAAGACAACAAAGAAAATCAATACATGTTTATAAACTGAATGATCACCTACCTGTTAACCAGGTGCAGACAGAAATACAGCGAACCGTAGACAGTGACAGATGGATGGACCCTTGATGGACATATGCAACATCAGGGAGGGAAGGAGTAATGGCATCGTCTAAACCTGTAAGACAACAAAGAAAATCAATACATGTTTAGAAACTGAATGATCACCTACCTCTTAGAAAGTAGCAAACAGATAGACAGTAAGCCATACACAGTGACAGATGGATGGACCCTTGATGGACAGATGCACAATCAGAGAGGGAAGGAGTAACGGCATCCTCGGAACCTGAAAGACAACATAGAAAATCAATACATGTTTAGAAACTGAATGATCACCTACCTGTTAGACAGTAGCAAACACATAGACAGCAAGCCGTACACAGTGACAGATGGATGGACCCTTGATGAACAGACGCACCATCAGGTAGGGATGGGGTAATGGCATCGTCTAAACCTGTAAGTCAACAAAGAAAATCAATACATGTATAGAAACTGAATGATCACCTACATATTAGACAGTAGCAAACACATAGACAGCAAGCCGTACACATTGACAGATGGATGGACCCTTGATGGACAGATGCACAATCAGGTAGGGAAGGGGTAACGGCATCCTCGGAACCTGAAAGACAACAAAGAAAACCAATACATGTATAGAAACTGAATGAACACCTACCTGTTAACCAGGTGCAGACAGAAATACAGCGAGCCGTAGATAGTGACAGATGGATGGACCCTTGATGGACAGATGCAACATCAGGGAGGGAAGGGGTAACGGCATCCTCGGAACCTGAAAGACAACAAAGAAAATCAATACATGTATAGAAACTGAATGATCACCTACCTGTTAAACAGGTGCAGACAGATATACAGCGAGCCGTACACAGTGGCAGATGGATGGACCCTTGATAGACAGATGCACCATCAGAGAGGGAAGGGGTAATGGCATCCTCTAAACCTGTAAGACAACAAAGAAAATCAATAACTGTTTAGAAACTGAATGATCACCTACCTGTTAGAAAGTAGCAAACAGATAGACAGCGAGCCGTACACAGTTGCAGATGGATGGACCCTTGATGGACAGACAATATCAGGGAGGGAAGGGGTAACGGCATCGTCTAAACCTGTAAGACAACAAAGAAAATCAATACATGTATAAAACCTGAATGCTTACCTACCTGTTAGATAGTAGCAAACAGATAGTCAGCAAGCCGTACACAGTGACAGATGGATGGACCCTTGATGGACAGATGCACAATCAGGGAGGGAAGAGGTAATGGCATCCTATAAACCTGTAAGACAACAAAGAAAATCAATTCATGCATAGAAACTGAATGATCACCTACCTGTTAGACAGGTGCACACAGAAAGACAGCGAGCCATACACAGTGGCAGATGGATGGACCCTTGATAGACAGATGCACCATCAGGGAGGGAAGGGGTAATGGCATCCTCTAATCCTGAAAGACAACAAAGAAAATCAATACATGTATAGAAACTGAATGATCACCTACCTGTTAAACAGGTGCAGACAGATATACAGCGAGCCGTACACAGTGGCAGATGGATGGACCCTTGATAGACAGATGCACCATCAGAGAGGGAAGGGGTAATGGCATCCTCTAAACCTGTAAGACAACAAAGAAAATCAATAACTGTTTAGAAACTGAATGATCACCTACCTGTTAGAAAGTAGCAAACAGATAGACAGCGAGCCGTACACAGTTGCAGATGGATGGACCCTTGATGGACAGACAATATCAGGGAGGGAAGGGGTAACGGCATCGTCTAAACCTGTAAGACAACAAAGAAAATCAATACATGTATAAAACCTGAATGCTTACCTACCTGTTAGATAGTAGCAAACAGATAGTCAGCAAGCCGTACACAGTGACAGATGGATGGACCCTTGATGGACAGATGCACAATCAGGGAGGGAAGAGGTAATGGCATCCTATAAACCTGTAAGACAACAAAGAAAATCAATTCATGCATAGAAACTGAATGATCACCTACCTGTTAGACAGGTGCACACAGAAAGACAGCGAGCCATACACAGTGGCAGATGGATGGACCCTTGATAGACAGATGCACCATCAGGGAGGGAAGGGGTAATGGCATCCTCTAATCCTGAAAGACAACAAAGAAAATCAATACATGTATAGAAACTGAATGATCACCTACCTGTTAACCAGGTGCAGACAGAAATACAGCGAGCCGTTGACAGTGGCAGATGGATGGACCCTTGATGAACAGACGCACCATCAGGGAGGGAAGGGGTAATGGCATCCTCTAAACCTGTAAGACAACAAAGAAAATCAAAAACTGTTTAGAAACTGAATGATCACCTACCTGTTAGAAAGTAGTAAACACATAGACAGCAAGCCATACACAGTGACAGATGGATGGACACTTGATGGACAGATGCACCATCAGGGAGGGAAGGGGTAACGGCATCCTCGGAACCTGAAAGACAACAAAAATCAATACATGTATAGAAACTGAATGATAACCTACCTGTTAACCAGGTACAGACAGAAATACAGCGAGCCATAGACAGTGACAGATGGATGGACCCTTGATGGACAGATGCAACATCAGGGAGGGAAGGGGTAATGGAATCGTCTAAACTTGTAAGACAACAAATAAAATCAATACATGTATAGAAACTGAGTGATTACCTATCCCTTAACCAGGTGCAGACAGAAATACAGCGAGCCGTACACAGTGGCAGATGGATGGACCCTTGATAGACAGATGCACAGTCAGGGAGGGAAGGGGTAATGGCATCCTCTAAACCTGTAAGACAACAAAGAAAATCAATACATGTATAGAACCTGAATGATCACCTACCTGTTAGACAGTAGCAAACAGATAGACAGCAAGCCGTACACAGTGACAGATGGATGGACCCTTGATGGACAGATGCACAATCAGAGAGGGAAGGAGTAACGGCATCCTCGGAACCTGAAAGACAACATAGAAAATCAATACATGTTTAGAAACTGAATGATCACCTACCTGTTAGACAGTAGCAAACACATAGACAGCAAGCCGTACACAGTGACAGACGGATGGACCCTTGATGGATAGACGCAATATCAGTGGGGGAAGGGGTAACGGCATCGTCTAAACCTGTAAGACAACAAAGAAAATCAATACATGTATAAAACCTGAATGATCACCTACCTGTTAGACAGGTGCAGACAGAAAGACAGCGAGCCATACACAGTGACAGATGGATGGACCCTTGATGGACAGATGCACCATCAGGTAGGGATGGGGTAATGGCATCGTCTAAACCTGTAAGACAACAAAGACAATCAATACATGTTTAGAAACTGAATGATCACCTACCTGTTAGACAGTAGCAGACAGATAGAAAGTGAGACGTACACAGTGATAGATGATTGGACCCTTGATGGACAGATGCACCATCAGGGAGAGAAGGGGTAACGGCATCCTCTAAACCTGAAAGACAACAAAGAACATCAATAACTGTTTAGAAACTGAATGATCACCTACCTGTTAGAAAGTAGCAAACAGATAGACAGCAAGCCATACACAGTGACAGATGGATGGACCCTTGATGGAAAGACGCAATATCAGGCAGGGAAGGGGTAACGGCATCGTCTAAACCTGTAAGACAACAAAGAAAATCAATACATGTATAAAACCTGAATGATCACCTACCTGTTAGACAGGTGCAGACAGAAAGACAGCGAGCCGTACACAGTTGCAGATGGATGGACCCTTGATGGACAGACAATATCAGGGAGGGAAGGGGTAACGGCATCGTCTAAACCTTCAAGACAACAAAGAAAATCAATACATGTATAAAACCTGAATGATTACCTACCTGTTAGATAGTAGCAAACAGATAGACAGCAAGCCGTACACAGTGACAGATGGATGGACCCTTGATGGACAGATGCACAATCAGAGAGGGAAGGAGTAACGGCATCCTCGGAACCTGAAAGACAACAAATAAAATCAATACATGTATAGAAACTGAATAATCACCTACCTGTTAACCAGGTGCAGACAGATAGAAAGTGAGCCATACACAGTGACAGATGATTGGACCCTTGATGGACAGATGCACCATCAGGGAGGGAAGGGGTAACGGCATCCTTGGAAACTGAAAGACAACAAAGAAAATCAATACATGTTTATAAACTGAATGATCACCTACCTGTTAACCAGGTGCAGACAGAAATACAGCGAACCGTAGACAGTGACAGATGGATGGACCCTTGATGGACATATGCAACATCAGGGAGGGAAGGAGTAATGGCATCCTCTAAACCTGTAAGACAACAAAGAAAATCAATACATGTTTAGAAACTGAATGATCACCTACCTTTTAGAAAGTAGCAAACAGATAGACAGTAAGCCATACACAGTGACAGATGGATGGACCCTTGATGGACAGATGCACAATCAGAGAGGGAAGGAGTAACGGCATCCTCGGAACCTGAAAGACAACATAGAAAATCAATACATGTTTAGAAACTGAATGATCACCTACCTGTTAGACAGTAGCAAACACATAGACAGCAAGCCGTACACAGTGACAGATGGATGGACCCTTGATGAACAGACGCACCATCAGGTAGGGATGGGGTAATGGCATCGTCTAAACCTGTAAGTCAACAAAGAAAATCAATACATGTATAGAAACTGAATGATCACCTACATATTAGACAGTAGCAAACACATAGACAGCAAGCCGTACACATTGACAGATGGATGGACCCTTGATGGACAGATGCACAATCAGGTAGGGAAGGGGTAACGGCATCCTCGGAACCTGAAAGACAACAAAGAAAACCAACACATGTATAGAAACTGAATGAACACCTACCTGTTAAACAGGTGCAGACAGATATACAGCGAGCCGTACACAGTGGCAGATGGATGGACCCTTGATAGACAGATGCACCATCAGAGAGGGAAGGGGTAATGGCATCCTCTAAACCTGTAAGACAACAAAGAAAATCAATAACTGTTTAGAAACTGAATGATCAAATACCTGTTAGAAAGTAGCAAACAGATAGACAGCGAGCCGTACACAGTTGCAGATGGATGGACCCTTGATGGACAGACAATATCAGGGAGGGAAGGGGTAACGGCATCGTCTAAACCTGTAAGACAACAAAGAAAATCAATACATGTATAAAACCTGAATGATCACCTACCTGTTAGACAGGTGCAGACAGAAAGACAGCGAGCCGTACACAGTTGCAGATGGATGGACCCTTGATGGACAGATGCACAATCAGGGAGGGAAGGGGTAATGGCATCCTCTAAACCTGCAAGACAACAAAGAAAATCAATTCATGCATAGAAACTGAATGATCACCTACCTGTTAGACAGGTGCACACAGAAAGACAGCGAGTCATACACAGTTGCAGATGGATGGACCCTTGATGAACAGATGCACCATCAGGTAGGGATGGGGTAATGGCATCGTCTAAACCTGTAAGACAACAAAGACAATCAATACATGTTTAGAAACTGAATGATCACCTACCTGTTAGACAGTAGCAGACAGATAGAAAGTGAGACGTACACAGTGATAGATGATTGGACCCTTGATGGACAGATGAACCATCAGGGAGAGAAGGGGTAACGGCATCCTCTAAACCTGAAAGACAACAAAGAACATCAATAACTGTTTAGAAACTGAATGATCACCTACCTGTTAGAAAGTAGCAAACAGATAGACAGCAAGCCATACACAGTGACAGACGGATGGACCCTTGATGGAAAGACGCAATATCAGGGAGGGAAGGGGTAACGGCATCGTCTAAACCTGTAAGACAACAAAGAAAATCAATACATGTATAAAACCTGAATGATCACCTACCTGTTAGACAGGTGCAGACAGAAAGACAGCGAGCCGTACACAGTTGCAGATGGATGGACCCTTGATGGACAGACAATATCAGGGAGGGAAGGGGTAACGGCATCGTCTAAACCTTCAAGACAACAAAGAAAATCAATACATGTATAAAACCTGAATGATTACCTACCTGTTAGATAGTAGCAAACAGATAGACAGCAAGCCGTACACAGTGACAGATGGATGGACCCTTGATGGACAGATGCACAATCAGAGAGGGAAGGAGTAACGGCATCCTCGGAACCTGAAAGACAACAAATAAAATCAATACATGTATAGAAACTGAATAATCACCTACCTGTTAACCAGGTGCAGACAGATAGAAAGTGAGCCATAGACAGTGACAGATGATTGGACCCTTGATGGACAGATGCACCATCAGGGAGGGAAGGGGTAACGGCATCCTTGGAAACTGAAAGACAACAAAGAAAATCAATACATGTTTATAAACTGAATGATCACCTACCTGTTAACCAGGTGCAGACAGAAATACAGCGAACCGTAGACAGTGACAGATGGATGGACCCTTGATGGACATATGCAACATCAGGGAGGGAAGGAGTAATGGCATCCTCTAAACCTGTAAGACAACAAAGAAAATCAATACATGTTTAGAAACTGAATGATCACCTACCTTTTAGAAAGTAGCAAACAGATAGACAGTAAGCCATACACAGTGACAGATGGATGGACCCTTGATGGACAGATGCACAATCAGAGAGGGAAGGAGTAACGGCATCCTCAGAACCTGAAAGACAACATAGAAAATCAATACATGTTTAGAAACTGAATGATCACCTACCTGTTAGACAGTAGCAAACACATAGACAGCAAGCCGTACACAGTGACAGATGGATGGACCCTTGATGAACAGACGCACCATCAGGTAGGGATGGGGTAATGGCATCGTCTAAACCTGTAAGTCAACAAAGAAAATCAATACATGTATAGAAACTGAATGATCACCTACATATTAGACAGTAGCAAACACATAGACAGCAAGCCGTACACATTGACAGATGGATGGACCCTTGATGGACAGATGCACAATCAGGTAGGGAAGGGGTAACGGCATCCTCGGAACCTGAAAGACAACAAAGAAAACCAACACATGTATAGAAACTGAATGAACACCTACCTGTTAAACAGGTGCAGACAGATATACAGCGAGCCGTACACAGTGGCAGATGGATGGACCCTTGATAGACAGATGCACCATCAGAGAGGGAAGGGGTAATGGCATCCTCTAAACCTGTAAGACAACAAAGAAAATCAATAACTGTTTAGAAACTGAATGATCAAATACCTGTTAGAAAGTAGCAAACAGATAGACAGCGAGCCGTACACAGTTGCAGATGGATGGACCCTTGATGGACAGACAATATCAGGGAGGGAAGGGGTAACGGCATCGTCTAAACCTGTAAGACAACAAAGAAAATCAATACATGTATAAAACCTGAATGATCACCTACCTGTTAGACAGGTGCAGACAGAAAGACAGCGAGCCGTACACAGTTGCAGATGGATGGACCCTTGATGGACAGATGCACAATCAGGGAGGGAAGGGGTAATGGCATCCTCTAAACCTGCAAGACAACAAAGAAAATCAATTCATGCATAGAAACTGAATGATCACCTACCTGTTAGACAGGTGCACACAGAAAGACAGCGAGTCATACACAGTTGCAGATGGATGGACCCTTGATGAACAGATGCACCATCAGGTAGGGATGGGGTAATGGCATCGTCTAAACCTGTAAGACAACAAAGACAATCAATACATGTTTAGAAACTGAATGATCACCTACCTGTTAGACAGTAGCAGACAGATAGAAAGTGAGACGTACACAGTGATAGATGATTGGACCCTTGATGGACAGATGAACCATCAGGGAGAGAAGGGGTAACGGCATCCTCTAAACCTGAAAGACAACAAAGAACATCAATAACTGTTTAGAAACTGAATGATCACCTACCTGTTAGAAAGTAGCAAACAGATAGACAGCAAGCCATACACAGTGACAGACGGATGGACCCTTGATGGAAAGACGCAATATCAGGGAGGGAAGGGGTAACGGCATCGTCTAAACCTGTAAGACAACAAAGAAAATCAATACATGTATAAAACCTGAATGATCACCTACCTGTTAGACAGGTGCAGACAGAAAGACAGCGAGCCGTACACAGTTGCAGATGGATGGACCCTTGATGGACAGACAATATCAGGGAGGGAAGGGGTAACGGCATCGTCTAAACCTTCAAGACAACAAAGAAAATCAATACATGTATAAAACCTGAATGATTACCTACCTGTTAGATAGTAGCAAACAGATAGACAGCAAGCCGTACACAGTGACAGATGGATGGACCCTTGATGGACAGATGCACAATCAGAGAGGGAAGGAGTAACGGCATCCTCGGAACCTGAAAGACAACAAATAAAATCAATACATGTATAGAAACTGAATAATCACCTACCTGTTAACCAGGTGCAGACAGATAGAAAGTGAGCCATAGACAGTGACAGATGATTGGACCCTTGATGGACAGATGCACCATCAGGGAGGGAAGGGGTAACGGCATCCTTGGAAACTGAAAGACAACAAAGAAAATCAATACATGTTTATAAACTGAATGATCACCTACCTGTTAACCAGGTGCAGACAGAAATACAGCGAACCGTAGACAGTGACAGATGGATGGACCCTTGATGGACATATGCAACATCAGGGAGGGAAGGAGTAATGGCATCGTCTAAACCTGTAAGACAACAAAGAAAATCAATACATGTTTAGAAACTGAATGATCACCTACCTCTTAGAAAGTAGCAAACAGATAGACTGTAAGCCATACACAGTGACAGATGGATGGACCCTTGATGGACAGATGCACAATCAGAGAGGGAAGGAGTAACGGCATCCTCGGAACCTGAAAGACAACATAGAAAATCAATACATGTTTAGAAACTGAATGATCACCTACCTGTTAGACAGTAGCAAACACATAGACAGCAAGCCGTACACAGTGACAGATGGATGGACCCTTGATGAACAGACGCACCATCAGGTAGGGATGGGGTAATGGCATCGTCTAAACCTGTAAGTCAACAAAGAAAATCAATACATGTATAGAAACTGAATGATCACCTACATATTAGACAGTAGCAAACACATAGACAGCAAGCCGTACACATTGACAGATGGATGGACCCTTGATGGACAGATGCACAATCAGGTAGGGAAGGGGTAACGGCATCCTCGGAACCTGAAAGACAACAAAGAAAACCAATACATGTATAGAAACTGAATGAACACCTACCTGTTAACCAGGTGCAGACAGAAATACAGCGAGCCGTAGATAGTGACAGATGGATGGACCCTTGATGGACAGATGCAACATCAGGGAGGGAAGGGGTAACGGCATCCTCGGAACCTGAAAGACAACAAAGAAAATCAATACATGTATAGAAACTGAATGATCACCTACCTGTTAAACAGGTGCAGACAGATATACAGCGAGCCGTACACAGTGGCAGATGGATGGACCCTTGATAGACAGATGCACCATCAGAGAGGGAAGGGGTAATGGCATCCTCTAAACCTGTAAGACAACAAAGAAAATCAATAACTGTTTAGAAACTGAATGATCACCTACCTGTTAGAAAGTAGCAAACAGATAGACAGCGAGCCGTACACAGTTGCAGATGGATGGACCCTTGATGGACAGACAATATTAGGGAGGGAAGGGGTAACGGCATCGTCTAAACCTGTAAGACAACAAAGAAAATCAATACATGTATAAAACCTGAATGCTTACCTACCTGTTAGATAGTAGCAAACAGATAGTCAGCAAGCTGTACACAGTGACAGATGGATGGACCCTTGATGGAGAGATGCACAATCAGGGAGGGAAGAGGTAATGGCATCCTATAAACCTGTAAGACAACAAAGAAAATCAATTCATGCATAGAAACTGAATGATCACCTACCTGTTAGACAGGTGCACACAGAAAGACAGCGAGCCATACACAGTGGCAGATGGATGGACCCTTGATAGACAGATGCACCATCAGGGAGGGAAGGGGTAATGGCATCCTCTAATCCTGAAAGACAACAAAGAAAATCAATACATGTATAGAAACTGAATGATCACCTACCTGTTAAACAGGTGCAGACAGATATACAGCGAGCCGTACACAGTGGCAGATGGATGGACCCTTGATAGACAGATGCACCATCAGAGAGGGAAGGGGTAATGGCATCCTCTAAACCTGTAAGACAACAAAGAAAATCAATAACTGTTTAGAAACTGAATGATCACCTACCTGTTAGAAAGTAGCAAACAGATAGACAGCGAGCCGTACACAGTTGCAGATGGATGGACCCTTGATGGACAGACAATATCAGGGAGGGAAGGGGTAACGGCATCGTCTAAACCTGTAAGACAACAAAGAAAATCAATACATGTATAAAACCTGAATGCTTACCTACCTGTTAGATAGTAGCAAACAGATAGTCAGCAAGCCGTACACAGTGACAGATGGATGGACCCTTGATGGACAGATGCACAATCAGGGAGGGAAGAGGTAATGGCATCCTATAAACCTGTAAGACAACAAAGAAAATCAATTCATGCATAGAAACTGAATGATCACCTACCCGTTAGACAGGTGCACACAGAAAGACAGCGAGCCGTACACAGTGGCAGATGGATGGACCCTTGATAGACAGATGCACCATCAGGGAGGGAAGGGGTAATGGCATCCTCTAATCCTGAAAGACAACAAAGAAAATCAATACATGTATAGAAACTGAATGATCACCTACCTGTTAGAAAGTAGTAAACACATAGACAGCAAGCCATACACAGTGACAGATGGATGGACACTTGATGGACAGATGCACCATCAGGGAGGGAAGGGGTAACGGCATCCTCGGAACCTGAAAGACAACAAAAATCAATACATGTATAGAAACTGAATGATAACCTACCTGTTAACCAGGTACAGACAGAAATACAGCGAGCCATAGACAGTGACAGATGGATGGACCCTTGATGGACAGATGCAACATCAGGGAGGGAAGGGGTAATGGAATCGTCTAAACTTGTAAGACAACAAATAAAATCAATACATGTATAGAAACTGAGTGATTACCTACCTGTTAACCAGGTGCAGACAGAAATACAGCGAGCCGTACACAGTGGCAGATGGATGGACCCTTGATAGACAGATGCACCATCAGGGAGGGAAGGGGTAATGGCATCCTCTAATCCTGAAAGACAACAAAAAAAATCAATACATGTATAGAAACTGAATAATCACCTACCTGTTAACCAGGTGCAGACAGATAGAAAGTGAGCCATACACAGTGACAGATGATTGGACCCTTGATGGACAGATGCACCATCAGGGAGGGAAGGGGTAACGGCATCCTTGGAAACTGAAAGACAACAAAGAAAATCAATACATGTATAGAAACAGAATGATCACCTATCTCTTAACCAGGTGCAGACAGAAATACAGCGAGCCGTACACAGTGGCAGATGGATGGACCCTTGATAGACAGATGCACAGTCAGGGAGGGAAGGGGTAATGGCATCCTCTAAACCTGTAAGACAACAAAGAAAATCAATAACTGTTTAGAAACTGAATGATCAAATACCTGTTAGAAAGTAGCAAACAGATAGACAGCGAGCCGTACACAGTTGCAGATGGATGGACCCTTGATGGACAGACAATATCAGGGAGGGAAGGGGTAACGGCATCGTCTAAACCTGTAAGACAACAAAGAAAATCAATACATGTATAAAACCTGAATGATCACCTACCTGTTAGACAGGTGCAGACAGAAAGACAGCGAGCCGTACACAGTTGCAGATGGATGGACCCTTGATGGACAGATGCACAATCAGGGAGGGAAGGGGTAATGGCATCCTCTAAACCTGCAAGACAACAAAGAAAATCAATTCATGCATAGAAACTGAATGATCACCTACCTGTTAGACAGGTGCACACAGAAAGACAGCGAGTCATACACAGTTGCAGATGGATGGACCCTTGATGAACAGATGCACCATCAGGTAGGGATGGGGTAATGGCATCGTCTAAACCTGTAAGACAACAAAGACAATCAATACATGTTTAGAAACTGAATGATCACCTACCTGTTAGACAGTAGCAGACAGATAGAAAGTGAGACGTACACAGTGATAGATGATTGGACCCTTGATGGACAGATGAACCATCAGGGAGAGAAGGGGTAACGGCATCCTCTAAACCTGAAAGACAACAAAGAACATCAATAACTGTTTAGAAACTGAATGATCACCTACCTGTTAGAAAGTAGCAAACAGATAGACAGCAAGCCATACACAGTGACAGACGGATGGACCCTTGATGGAAAGACGCAATATCAGGGAGGGAAGGGGTAACGGCATCGTCTAAACCTGTAAGACAACAAAGAAAATCAATACATGTATAAAACCTGAATGATCACCTACCTGTTAGACAGGTGCAGACAGAAAGACAGCGAGCCGTACACAGTTGCAGATGGATGGACCCTTGATGGACAGACAATATCAGGGAGGGAAGGGGTAACGGCATCGTCTAAACCTTCAAGACAACAAAGAAAATCAATACATGTATAAAACCTGAATGATTACCTACCTGTTAGATAGTAGCAAACAGATAGACAGCAAGCCGTACACAGTGACAGATGGATGGACCCTTGATGGACAGATGCACAATCAGAGAGGGAAGGAGTAACGGCATCCTCGGAACCTGAAAGACAACAAATAAAATCAATACATGTATAGAAACTGAATAATCACCTACCTGTTAACCAGGTGCAGACAGATAGAAAGTGAGCCATAGACAGTGACAGATGATTGGACCCTTGATGGACAGATGCACCATCAGGGAGGGAAGGGGTAACGGCATCCTTGGAAACTGAAAGACAACAAAGAAAATCAATACATGTTTATAAACTGAATGATCACCTACCTGTTAACCAGGTGCAGACAGAAATACAGCGAACCGTAGACAGTGACAGATGGATGGACCCTTGATGGACATATGCAACATCAGGGAGGGAAGGAGTAATGGCATCGTCTAAACCTGTAAGACAACAAAGAAAATCAATACATGTTTAGAAACTGAATGATCACCTACCTCTTAGAAAGTAGCAAACAGATAGACAGTAAGCCATACACAGTGACAGATGGATGGACCCTTGATGGACAGATGCACAATCAGAGAGGGAAGGAGTAACGGCATCCTCGGAACCTGAAAGACAACATAGAAAATCAATACATGTTTAGAAACTGAATGATCACCTACCTGTTAGACAGTAGCAAACACATAGACAGCAAGCCGTACACAGTGACAGATGGATGGACCCTTGATGAACAGACGCACCATCAGGTAGGGATGGGGTAATGGCATCGTCTAAACCTGTAAGTCAACAAAGAAAATCAATACATGTATAGAAACTGAATGATCACCTACATATTAGACAGTAGCAAACACATAGACAGCAAGCCGTACACATTGACAGATGGATGGACCCTTGATGGACAGATGCACAATCAGGTAGGGAAGGGGTAACGGCATCCTCGGAACCTGAAAGACAACAAAGAAAACCAATACATGTATAGAAACTGAATGAACACCTACCTGTTAACCAGGTGCAGACAGAAATACAGCGAGCCGTAGATAGTGACAGATGGATGGACCCTTGATGGACAGATGCAACATCAGGGAGGGAAGGGGTAACGGCATCCTCGGAACCTGAAAGACAACAAAGAAAATCAATACATGTATAGAAACTGAATGATCACCTACCTGTTAAACAGGTGCAGACAGATATACAGCGAGCCGTACACAGTGGCAGATGGATGGACCCTTGATAGACAGATGCACCATCAGAGAGGGAAGGGGTAATGGCATCCTCTAAACCTGTAAGACAACAAAGAAAATCAATAACTGTTTAGAAACTGAATGATCACCTACCTGTTAGAAAGTAGCAAACAGATAGACAGCGAGCCGTACACAGTTGCAGATGGATGGACCCTTGATGGACAGACAATATCAGGGAGGGAAGGGGTAACGGCATCGTCTAAACCTGTAAGACAACAAAGAAAATCAATACATGTATAAAACCTGAATGCTTACCTACCTGTTAGATAGTAGCAAACAGATAGTCAGCAAGCCGTACACAGTGACAGATGGATGGACCCTTGATGGACAGATGCACAATCAGGGAGGGAAGAGGTAATGGCATCCTATAAACCTGTAAGACAACAAAGAAAATCAATTCATGCATAGAAACTGAATGATCACCTACCTGTTAGACAGGTGCACACAGAAAGACAGCGAGCCATACACAGTGGCAGATGGATGGACCCTTGATAGACAGATGCACCATCAGGGAGGGAAGGGGTAATGGCATCCTCTAATCCTGAAAGACAACAAAGAAAATCAATACATGTATAGAAACTGAATGATCACCTACCTGTTAAACAGGTGCAGACAGATATACAGCGAGCCGTACACAGTGGCAGATGGATGGACCCTTGATAGACAGATGCACCATCAGAGAGGGAAGGGGTAATGGCATCCTCTAAACCTGTAAGACAACAAAGAAAATCAATAACTGTTTAGAAACTGAATGATCACCTACCTGTTAGAAAGTAGCAAACAGATAGACAGCGAGCCGTACACAGTTGCAGATGGATGGACCCTTGATGGACAGACAATATCAGGGAGGGAAGGGGTAACGGCATCGTCTAAACCTGTAAGACAACAAAGAAAATCAATACATGTATAAAACCTGAATGCTTACCTACCTGTTAGATAGTAGCAAACAGATAGTCAGCAAGCCGTACACAGTGACAGATGGATGGACCCTTGATGGACAGATGCACAATCAGGGAGGGAAGAGGTAATGGCATCCTATAAACCTGTAAGACAACAAAGAAAATCAATTCATGCATAGAAACTGAATGATCACCTACCCGTTAGACAGGTGCACACAGAAAGACAGCGAGCCGTACACAGTGGCAGATGGATGGACCCTTGATAGACAGATGCACCATCAGGGAGGGAAGGGGTAATGGCATCCTCTAATCCTGAAAGACAACAAAGAAAATCAATACATGTATAGAAACTGAATGATCACCTACCTGTTAACCAGGTGCAGACAGAAATACAGCGAGCCGTTGACAGTGGCAGATGGATGGACCCTTGATGAACAGACGCACCATCAGGGAGGGAAGGGGTAATGGCATCCTCTAAACCTGTAAGACAACAAAGAAAATCAAAAACTGTTTAGAAACTGAATGATCACCTACCTGTTAGAAAGTAGTAAACACATAGACAGCAAGCCATACACAGTGACAGATGGATGGACACTTGATGGACAGATGCACCATCAGGGAGGGAAGGGGTAACGGCATCCTCGGAACCTGAAAGACAACAAAAATCAATACATGTATAGAAACTGAATGATAACCTACCTGTTAACCAGGTACAGACAGAAATACAGCGAGCCATAGACAGTGACAGATGGATGGACCCTTGATGGACAGATGCAACATCAGGGAGGGAAGGGGTAATGGAATCGTCTAAACTTGTAAGACAACAAATAAAATCAATACATGTATAGAAACTGAGTGATTACCTACCTGTTAACCAGGTGCAGACAGAAATACAGCGAGCCGTACACAGTGGCAGATGGATGGACCCTTGATAGACAGATGCACCATCAGGGAGGGAAGGGGTAATGGCATCCTCTAATCCTGAAAGACAACAAAAAAAATCAATACATGTATAGAAACTGAATAATCACCTACCTGTTAACCAGGTGCAGACAGATAGAAAGTGAGCCATACACAGTGACAGATGATTGGACCCTTGATGGACAGATGCACCATCAGGGAGGGAAGGGGTAACGGCATCCTTGGAAACTGAAAGACAACAAAGAAAATCAATACATGTATAGAAACAGAATGATCACCTATCTCTTAACCAGGTGCAGACAGAAATACAGCGAGCCGTACACAGTGGCAGATGGATGGACCCTTGATAGACAGATGCACAGTCAGGGAGGGAAGGGGTAATGGCATCCTCTAAACCTGTAAGACAACAAAGAAAATCAATACATGTATAGAACCTGAATGATCACCTACCTGTTAGACAGTAGCAAACAGATAGACAGCAAGCCGTACACAGTGACAGATGGATGGACCCTTGATGGACAGATGCACAATCAGAGAGGGAAGGAGTAACGGCATCCTCGGAACCTGAAAGACAACATAGAAAATCAATACATGTTTAGAAACTGAATGATCACCTACCTGTTAGACAGTAGCAAACACATAGACAGCAAGCCGTACACAGTGACAGACGGATGGACCCTTGATGGATAGACGCAATATCAGTGGGGGAAGGGGTAACGGCATCGTCTAAACCTGTAAGACAACAAAGAAAATCAATACATGTATAAAACCTGAATGATCACCTACCTGTTAGACAGGTGCAGACAGAAAGACAGCGAGCCATACACAGTGACAGATGGATGGACCCTTGATGGACAGATGCACCATCAGGTAGGGATGGGGTAATGGCATCGTCTAAACCTGTAAGACAACAAAGACAATCAATACATGTTTAGAAACTGAATGATCACCTACCTGTTAGACAGTAGCAGACAGATAGAAAGTGAGACGTACACAGTGATAGATGATTGGACCCTTGATGGACAGATGCACCATCAGGGAGAGAAGGGGTAACGGCATCCTCTAAACCTGAAAGACAACAAAGAACATCAATAACTGTTTAGAAACTGAATGATCACCTACCTGTTAGAAAGTAGCAAACAGATAGACAGCAAGCCATACACAGTGACAGACGGATGGACCCTTGATGGAAAGACGCAATATCAGGCAGGGAAGGGGTAACGGCATCGTCTAAACCTGTAAGACAACAAAGAAAATCAATACATGTATAAAACCTGAATGATCACCTACCTGTTAGACAGGTGCAGACAGAAAGACAGCGAGCCGTACACAGTTGCAGATGGATGGACCCTTGATGGACAGACAATATCAGGGAGGGAAGGGGTAACGGCATCGTCTAAACCTTCAAGACAACAAAGAAAATCAATACATGTATAAAACCTGAATGATTACCTACCTGTTAGATAGTAGCAAACAGATAGACAGCAAGCCGTACACAGTGACAGATGGATGGACCCTTGATGGACAGATGCACAATCAGAGAGGGAAGGAGTAACGGCATCCTCGGAACCTGAAAGACAACAAATAAAATCAATACATGTATAGAAACTGAATAATCACCTACCTGTTAACCAGGTGCAGACAGATAGAAAGTGAGCCATACACAGTGACAGATGATTGGACCCTTGATGGACAGATGCACCATCAGGGAGGGAAGGGGTAACGGCATCCTTGGAAACTGAAAGACAACAAAGAAAATCAATACATGTTTATAAACTGAATGATCACCTACCTGTTAACCAGGTGCAGACAGAAATACAGCGAACCGTAGACAGTGGCAGATGAATGGACCCTTGATAGACAGATGCACAGTCAGGGAGGGAAGGGGTAATGGCATCCTCTAAACCTGTAAGACAACAAAGAAAATCAATACATGTATAGAACCTGAATGATCACCTACCTGTTAGACAGTAGCAAACAGATAGACAGCAAGCCGTACACAGTGACAGATGGATGGACCCTTGATGGACAGATGCACAATCAGAGAGGGAAGGAGTAACGGCATCCTCGGAACCTGAAAGACAACATAGAAAATCAATACATGTTTAGAAACTGAATGATCACCTACCTGTTAGACAGTAGCAAACACATAGACAGCAAGCCGTACACAGTGACAGACGGATGGACCCTTGATGGATAGACGCAATATCAGTGGGGGAAGGGGTAACGGCATCGTCTAAACCTGTAAGACAACAAAGAAAATCAATACATGTATAAAACCTGAATGATCACCTACCTGTTAGACAGGTGCAGACAGAAAGACAACAAAGACAATCAATACATGTTTAGAAACTGAATGATCACCTACCTGTTAGACAGTAGCAGACAGATAGAAAGTGAGACGTACACAGTGATAGATGATTGGACCCTTGATGGACAGATGCACCATCAGGGAGAGAAGGGGTAACGGCATCCTCTAAACCTGAAAGACAACAAAGAACATCAATAACTGTTTAGAAACTGAATGATCACCTACCTGTTAGAAAGTAGCAAACAGATAGACAGCAAGCCATACACAGTGACAGACGGATGGACCCTTGATGGAAAGACGCAATATCAGGCAGGGAAGGGGTAACGGCATCGTCTAAACCTGTAAGACAACAAAGAAAATCAATACATGTATAAAACCTGAATGATCACCTACCTGTTAGACAGGTGCAGACAGAAAGACAGCGAGCCGTACACAGTTGCAGATGGATGGACCCTTGATGGACAGACAATATCAGGGAGGGAAGGGGTAACGGCATCGTCTAAACCTTCAAGACAACAAAGAAAATCAATACATGTATAAAACCTGAATGATTACCTACCTGTTAGATAGTAGCAAACAGATAGACAGCAAGCCGTACACAGTGACAGATGGATGGACCCTTGATGGACAGATGCACAATCAGAGAGGGAAGGAGTAACGGCATCCTCGGAACCTGAAAGACAACAAATAAAATCAATACATGTATAGAAACTGAATAATCACCTACCTGTTAACCAGGTGCAGACAGATAGAAAGTGAGCCATACACAGTGACAGATGATTGGACCCTTGATGGACAGATGCACCATCAGGGAGGGAAGGGGTAACGGCATCCTTGGAAACTGAAAGACAACAAAGAAAATCAATACATGTTTATAAACTGAATGATCACCTACCTGTTAACCAGGTGCAGACAGAAATACAGCGAACCGTAGACAGTGACAGATGGATGGACCCTTGATGGACATATGCAACATCAGGGAGGGAAGGAGTAATGGCATCCTCTAAACCTGTAAGACAACAAAGAAAATCAATACATGTTTAGAAACTGAATGATCACCTACCTTTTAGAAAGTAGCAAACAGATAGACAGTAAGCCATACACAGTGACAGATGGATGGACCCTTGATGGACAGATGCACAATCAGAGAGGGAAGGAGTAACGGCATCCTCGGAACCTGAAAGACAACATAGAAAATCAATACATGTTTAGAAACTGAATGATCACCTACCTGTTAGACAGTAGCAAACACATAGACAGCAAGCCGTACACAGTGACAGATGGATGGACCCTTGATGAACAGACGCACCATCAGGTAGGGATGGGGTAATGGCATCGTCTAAACCTGTAAGTCAACAAAGAAAATCAATACATGTATAGAAACTGAATGATCACCTACATATTAGACAGTAGCAAACAGATAGACAGCAAGCCGTAGACAGTGAGAGATGGATGGACCCTTGATGGACAGATGCACAATCAGGGAGGGAAGGGGTAACGGCATCGTCGGAACCTGAAAGACAACAAAGAAAATCAATACATGTATAGAAACTGAATGATAACCTACCTGTTAACCAGGTGCAGACAGAAATACAGCGAGCCGTAAATATTGACAGATGGATGGACCATTGATAAACAGACGCACCATCAGGGAGGGAAGGGGTAATGGAATCGTCTAAACCTGTAAGACAACAAAGAAAATCAATACATGTTTAGAAACTGAATGATCACCTATCTGTTAGAAAGTAGCAAACAGATAGACAGCGAGCCGTAGACAGTGAGAGATGGATGGACCCTTGATGGACAGATGCACAATCAGGGAGGGAAGGGGTAACGGCATCCTCGGAACCTGAAAGACAACAAATAAAATCAATACATGTATAGAAACTGAATAATCACCTACCTGTTAACCAGGTGCAGACAGATAGAAAGTGAGCCATACACAGTGACAGATGATTGGACCCTTGATGGACAGATGCACCATCAGGGAGGGAAGGGGTAACGGTATCCTTGGAAACTGAAAGACAACAAAGAAAATCAATACATGTTTATAAACTGAATGATCACCTACCTGTTAACCAGGTGCAGACAGATATACAGCGAGCCGTACACAGTGGTAGATGGATGGACCCTTGATAGAGAGATGCACCATCAGGGAGGGAAGGGGTAATGGCATCCTCTAAACCTGTAAGACAACAAAGAAAATCAATAACTGTTTAGAAACTGAATGATCACCTACCTCTTAGAAAGTAGCAAACAGATAGACAGCAAGCCATACACAGTGACAGACGGATGGACCCTTGATGGACAGACAATATCAGAGAGGGAAAGGGTAACGGCATCGTCTAAACCTGTAAGACAACAAAGAAAATCAATGCATGTGTAAAACCTGAATGATCACCTACCTGTTAGACAGGTGCAGACAGAAAGACAGCGAGCCGTACACAGTTGCAGATGGATGGACCCTTGATGGACAGACAATATCAGGGAGGGAAGGGGTAACGGCATCGTCTAAACCTGTAAGACAACAAAGAAAATCAATACATGTATAAAACCTGAATGATTACCTACCTGTTAAACAGGTGCAGACAGAAACACAGCGAGCCGTACACAGTTGCAGATGGATGGACCCTTGATGGACAGACACAATATCAGGGAGGGAAGGGGTAACGGCATCGTCTAAACTTGTAAGACAACAAAGAAAATCAATATATGTATAAAACCTGAATGATTACCTACCTGTTAGATAGTAGCAAACAGATAGTCAGCAAGCCGTACACAGTGACAGATGGATGGACCCTTGATGGACAGATGCACCATCAGAGAGTGAAGGAGTAACAGCATCCTCGGAACCTGAAAGACAAAGAAAATCAATACATGTTTAGAAACTGAATGATCACCTACCTGTTAGACAGTAGCAGACAGATAGAAAGTGAGCCGTACACAGTGACAGATGATTGGACCCTTGATGGACAGATGCACCATCAGGGAGGGAAGGGGTAATGGCATCCTCTAAACCTGTAAGACAACAAAGAAAATCAATACATGTATAAAACCTGAATGATTACCTACCTGTTAGATAGTAGCAAACAGATAGTCAGCAAGCCGTACACAGTGACAGATGGATGGACCCTTGATGGACAGATGCACAATCAGAGAGTGAAGGAGTAACAGCATCCTCGGAACCTGAAAGACAACAAAGAAAATCAATACATGTTTAGAAACTGAATGATCACCTTCCTGTTAGACAGGTGCAGACAGAAAGACAGCGTGCCGTACACAGTTGCAGATGGATGGACCCTTGATGGACAGACAATATCACGGAGGGAAGGGGTAACGGCATCGTCTAAACCTGTAAGACAACAAAGAAAATCAATACATGTTTAGAAACTGAATGATCACCTATCTGTTAGAAAGTAGCAAACAGATAGACAGCGAGCCGTAGACAGTGAGAGATGGATGGACCCTTGATGGACAGATGCACAATCAGGGAGGGAAGGGGTAACAGCATCCTCAGAACCTGAAAGACAACAAAGAAAATCAATACATGTATAGAAACTGAATGATTACCTACCTGGTAACCAGGTGCAGACAGAAATACAGCGAGCCGTACGCAGTGGCAGATGGATGGACCCTTGATAGACAGATGCACCATCAGGGAGGGAAGGGGTAATGGCATCCTCCAAACCTGCAAGACAACATAGAAAATCAATAACTATTTAGAAACTGAAAGATGACCTACCTGTTAGAAAGTAGCAAACAGATAGACAGTAAGCCATACACAGTGACAGACGGATGAACCCTTGATGGACAGATGCACCATCAGGGAGGGAAGGGGTAACGGCATCCTCGGAACCTGAAAGACAACAAAGAAAATCAATACATGTATAGAAACTGAATGATAACCTACCTGTTAACCAGGTGCAGACAAAAATACAGTGAGCCGTAGATAGTGACAGATGGATGGACCCTTGATGTACAGATGCGACATCAGGGAGGGAAGGGGTAATGGCATCCTCTAAACCTGTAAAACAAAATAGAAAATCAATACATGTATAGAAACTGAATGATCACCTACCTGTTACACAGTAGCAAACAGATAGACAGTAAGCCGTACACAGTGACAGATGGATGGACCCTTGATGAACAGACGCACCATCAGGGAGTGAAGGGGTAATGGCATCCTCTAAACCTGTAAGACAACAAAGAAAATCAATTCATATATAGAAACTAAATGATCACCTACTTGTTAGACAGGTGCCGACAAAAAGACAGCGAGTCGTACACAGTTGCAGATGGATGGACCCTTGATGGACAGACACAATATCGTGGAGGGAAGGGGTAACGGCATCGTCTAAACCTGTAAGACAACAAAGAAAATCAGTAACTGTTTAGAAACTGAATGATCACCTACCTGTTAGAAAGTTGCAAAAAGATAGACAGTAAGCCATGAACAGTGACAGACGGATGAACCCTTGATGGACAGATGCACCATCAAGGGGGGGAGGGGTAACGGCATCCTCGGAACCTGAAAGACAACAAAGAATATCAATACATGTATAGAAACTGACTGATTACCTACCTGTTAACCATGTGCAGACAGAAATAAAGCGAGCCGTACACAGTCACAGATGGATGGACCCTTGATGGACAGATGCACAATCAGGGAGGGAAGGGGAAACGGCTTCCTCAGAACCTAAAAGACAACAAAGAAAATCAATACATGTATAGAAACAGAATGAACACCTATCTCTTAACCATGGGCAGACAGAAATACAGCGAGCCGTACACAGTGGCAGATGGATGGACCCTTGATAGACAGATGCACCATCAGGGAGGGAAGGGGTAATGGTATCCTCTAAACCTGTAAGACAACGGAGAAAATCAATACATGTTTAGAAACTGAATGATTACCTACCTGTTAGAAAGTAGCAAACAGATAGACAGCAAGCCGTACACAGTGACAGATGGATGGACCCTTGATAAACAGACACACCATCAGAGAGGGAAGTGGTAATGGCATCGTCTAAACCTGTAAGACGACAAAGAAAATCAATTCATGTATAAAACCTGAACGATCACCTACCTGTTAGACAGGTGCAGAAAGAAAGACATTGAGCCGTACACATTTGCAGATGGATGGACCCTTGATGGACAGATGCACCATCATGGAGGGAAGGGGTAATGGCATCCTTTAATCCTGAAACACAACAAAGAAAATCAATACATGTTGAGAAACTGAATGATCACCTACCTGTTAACCAGGTGCAGACAGAAATACAGCGAGCCGTACACAGTGGCAGATGGAAGGACCCTTGATGAACAGACGCACCATCAGGGAGGGAAGGGGTAATGGCATCCTCTAAACCTGTAAGAAAACAAAGAAAATCAATAACTGTTTAGAAACTGAATGATCACCTACCTGTTAGAAAGTAGCAAACAGATAGACAGCAAGCCATACACAGTGACAGATGAATGGACCCTTGATGGACAGATGCACAATCAGGGAGGGAAGGGGTAACGGCATCCTCGGAACCTGAAAGACAACAAAGAAAATCAATACATGTATAGAAACTGAATGATAACCTACCTGTTAACCAGGTGCAGACAGAAATACAGAGAGCCGTAGATAGTGACAGATGGATGAACCCTTTATGGACAGATGCAACATCAGGGAGTGAAGGGGTAATGGCATCCTCTAAACCTGTAAGACAACAAAGAAAATCAATACATGTTTAGAAACTGAATGATCACCTACCTATTAGACAGTAGCAAAGAGATAGACAGCGAGCCGTAGACAGTGACAGTTGGATGGACCCTTGATGAACAGACGCACCATCAGAGGGGGAAGGGGTAATGGCATCCTCTAAACCTGTAAGACAACAAAGAAAATCAATAATTGTTTAGAAACAGAACGACCACCTACCTGTTAGACAGGTGCAGATAGAAAGACAGCGAGCCGTACACAGTTGCAGATGGATGGACCCTTGATGGACAGACAATATCAGAGAGGGAAGGGGTAACAGCATCGTCTAAACCTGTAAGACAACAAAGAAAATCAATACATGTATAGAAACAGAATGATCACCTACCTTGTAGACAGTAGCAAACAGATAGACAGCAAGCTGTACACAGTGACAAATGGATGGACCCTTGATGGACAGATGCACAATCAGGGAGGGAAGGGGTAACGGCATTCTCGGAACCTGAAAGACAACAAATAAAATCAATACATGTATAGAACCTGAATGATCACCTACCTGTTAGAAAGTAGCAAACAGATAGACAGCAAGCCGTACACAGTTGCAGATGGATGGACCCTTGATGGACAGACACAATATCAGGGAGGGAAGGGGTAACAACAGCATCGTCTAAACCTGTAAGACAACGGAGAAAATCAATACATGTATAAAACCTGAATGATCACCTACCTGTTAGACAGTAGCAAAGAGATAGACAGCGAGCCGTAGACAGTGAAAGATGGATGGACCCTTGATGGACAGATGCACAATCAGGGAGGGAAGGGGTAATGGCATCGTCGGAACCTGAAAGACAACATAGAAAATCAATACATGTATAGAAACTGAATGATCACCTATCTGTTAACCAGGTGCAGACAGATATACAGCGAGCCGTACACAGTGGCAGATGGATGGACCCTTGATAGACAGATGCACCATCAGGGAGGGAAGGGGTAATGGCATCCTCTAAACCTGTAAGACAACAAAGAAAATCAATAACTGTTTAGAAACTGAATGATCACCTACCTGTTAGAAAGTAGCAAACAGATAGACAGCAAGCCATACACAGTGACAGACGGATGGACCCTTGATGGACAGATGCACCGTCAGGGAGGGAAGAGGTAATGGCATCCTCTAAACCTGTAAGACAACAAAGAAAATCAATACATGTTTAGAAACTGAATGATCACCTACCTGTTAGAAAGTAGCAAACAGATAGACAGCAAGCCGTACACAGTGACAGACGGATGGACCCTTTTTGGACAGACGAAATATCAGGGAAGGAAGGGGTAACGGCATCATCTAAACCTGTAAGACAAAAAAGAAAATCAATACATGTATAAAACCTGAATGATCACCTACCTGTTAGACAGGTGCAGACAGAAAGACAGCGAGCCGTACACAGTTGCAGATGGATGGACCCTTGATGGACAGACAATATCAGGGAGGGAAGGGGTAACGGCATCATCTAAACCTGAAAGACAACAAAGAAAATCAATACATGTATAGAAACTGAATGATCACCTACCTGTTAACCAGGTGCAGACATAAGTACAGTGAACCGTAGACAGTGACAGATGGATGGACCCTTGATGGACATATGCAACATCAGGGAGGGAAGGGGTAATGGCATCGTCTAAACCTGTAAGACAACAAAGAAAATCAATACATGTTTAGAAACTGAATGATCACCTACCTGTTAGAAAGTAGCAAACAGATAAACAGCAAGCCGTACACAGTGACAGACGGATGGACCCTTTTTGGACAGACGAAATATCAGGGAAGGAAGGGGTAACGGCATCATCTAAACCTGTAAGACAACAAAGAAAATCAATACATGTATAAAACCTGAATGATTATCTACCTGTTAGACAGTAGCAAACAGATAGTCAGCTAGCCGTACACAGTGACAGATGGATGGACCCTTGATGGACAGATGCACAATCAGGGAGGGAAGGGGTAACGGCATCCTCAGAACCTGATAGACAACAAAGAAAATCAATACATGTATATAAACTGAATGATCACCTACCTGTTAACCAGGTGCAGACAGAAATACAGCGAGCAATACACAGTGGCAGATGGATGGACCCTTGATAGACAGAAGCACCATCAGGGAGGGAAGGGGTAACGGCATCCTCGGAACCTGAAAGACAACAAAGAAAATCAATACATGTATAGAAACTGAATGATCACCTACCTGTTACACAGTAGCAAACAGATAGTCAGCAAGCGTACACAGTGACAGATGGATGGACCCTTGATGGACAGATGCACAATCAGGGAGGGAAGGGGTAACGGCATCCTCAGAACCTGAAAGACAACAAAGAAAATCAATACATGTTTAGAAACTGAATGATCACCAACCTGTTACACAGTAGCAAACAGATAGTTAGCAAGCGTACACAGTGACAGATGGATGGACCCTTGATGGACAGATGCACAATCAGGGAGGGAAGGGGTAACGGCATCCTCAGAACCTGAAAGACAACAAAGAAAATCAATACATGTTTAGAAACTGAATGATCACCTACCTGTTAGAAAGTAGCAATCAGATAGACAGCAAGCCATACACAGTGACAGACGGATGGACCATTGATGGACAGATGCACCATCAGGGAGGGAAGGGGTAACGGCATCCTCGGAACCTGAAAGACAACAAAGAAAATCAATACATGTATAGAAACTGAATGATCACCTACCTTTTAACCAGGTGCAGACAGAAATACAGCGAGGCATAGATAGTGACAGATGGATGGACCCTTGATGAACAGATGCAACATCAGGGAGGGAAGGGGTAATGGAATTGTCTAAACTTGTAAGACAACAAAGAAAATCAATACATGTTTAGAAACTGAATGATCACCTATCTGTTAGAAAGTAGCAAACAGAAAGACAGCAAGCCGTACACAGTGACAGACGGATGGACCCTTGATGGACAGATGCACCATCAGGGAGGGAAGGGGTAATGGCATCCTCTAAACCTGTAAGACAACAAAGAAAATCAATACATGTTTAGAAACTGAATGATCACCTACCTGTTACACAGTAGCAAACAGATAGACAGCGAGCCGCAGACAGTGAGAGATGGATGGACCCTTGATGGACAGATGCACAATCAGGGAGGGAAGGGGTAATAGCATCCTTGGAACCTGAAAGACAACAAATAAAATCAATACATGTATAGAAACTGAGTGATTACCTACCTGTTAACCAGGTGCTGACATAAATACAGCGAGCCGTACACAGTGGCAGATGGATGGACCCTTGATAGACAGATGCACCATCAGGGAGGGAAGGGGTAATGGCATCCTCTAATCCTGTAAGACAACAAAGAAAATCAATTCATGCATAGAAACTGAATGATCACCTACCTGTTAGACAGGTGCACACAGAAAGACAGCGAGTCGTACACAGTTGCAGATGGATGGACCCTTGATGGACAGACAATATCAGGGAGGGAAGGGGTAACGGCATCATCTAAACCTGAAAGACAACAAAGAAAATCAATACATGTATAGAAACTGAATGATCACCTACCTGTTAACCAGGTGCAGACATAAATACAGCGAACCGTAGACAGTGACAGATGGATGGACCCTTGATGGACATATGCAACATCAGGGAGGGAAGGGGTAATGGCATCGTCTAAACCTGTAAGACAACAAAGAAAATCAATACATGTTTAGAAACTGAATGATCAACTACCTCTTAAAAAGTAGCAAACAGGTAGACAGCAAGCCGTACACAGTGACAGACGGATGGACCCTTGATGGACAGACGCAATATCAGGAAGGAAAGGGGTAACGGCATCGTCTAAACCTGTAAGACAACAAAGAAAATCAATACATGTATAAAACCTGAATGATTACCTACCTGTTAGACAGTAGCAAACAGATAGTCAGCTAGCCGTACACAGTGACAGATGGATGGACCCTTGATGGACAGATGCACAATCAGGGAGGGAAGGGGTAACGGCATCCTCAGAACCTGATAGACAACAAAGAAAATCAATACATGTATAGAAACTGAATGATCACCTACCTGTTAACCAGGTGCAGACAGAAATACAGCGAGCCGTACACAGTGGCAGATGGATGGACCCTTGATAGACAGATGCACCATCACGGAGGGAAGGAGTAACGGCATCCTCGGAACCTGAAAGACAACAAAGAAAATCAATACATGTATAGAAACTGAATGATCACCTATCTGTTAGAAAGTAGCAAACAGAAAGACAGCATGCCATACACAGTGACAGACGGATGGACCCTTGATGGACAGATGCACCATCAGGGAGGGAAGAGGTAATGGCATCCTCTAAACCTGTAAGACAACAAAGAAAATCAATACATGTTTAGAAACTGAATGATCACCTACCTGTTAACCAGGTGCAGACAGAAATACAGTGAGCCGTACACAGTGGCAGATGGATGGACCCTTGATGGACAGATGCACCATCAGGGAGGGAAGGGGTAATGGCATCCTCTAAACCTGTAAGACAACAAAGAAAATCAATACATGTTTAGAAACTGAATGATCACCTACCTGTTACACAGTAGCAAACAGATAGACAGCGAGCCGCAGACAGTGAGAGATGGATGGACCCTTGATGGACAGATGCACCATCAGGGAGGGAAGGGGTAATGGCATCATCTAAACCTGTAAGACAACAAAGAAAATCAATACATGTATAGAACCTAAATGATCACCTACCTGTTAGACAGTAGCAAAGAGATAGACAGCAAGCCGTACACAGTAAGAGATGGATGGACCCTTGATAAACAGACGCACCATCAGGGAGGGAAGGAGTAATGGCATCCTCTAAACCTGTAAGACAACATAGAAAATCAATAACTGTTTAGAAACTGAATGATTACCTACCTGTTAGAAAGTAGCAAACAGATAGACAGCAAGCCATACACAGTGACAGACGGATGGACCCTTGATGGACAGATGCAATATCAGGGAGGGAAGGGGTAATGGCATCCTCTGAACCTGTAAGAAAACAAAGAAAATCAATAACTGTTTAGAAACTGAATGATGACCTACCTTTTAAAAAGTAGGAAACAGATAGACAGTAAGCCAAACACAGTGACAGACGGATGGGCCATTGATGGACAGATGCACCATCAGGGAGGGAAGGGGTAACGGCATCTTCGGAACCTGAAAGACAACAAAGAAAATCAATACATGTATAGAAACTGAATGATCACCTATCTGTTAGAAAGTAGCAAACAGAAAGACAGCATGCCATACACAGTGACAGACGGATGGACCCTTGATGGACAGATGCACCATCAGGGAGGGAAGGGGTAATGGCATCCTCTAAACCTGTAAGACAACAAAGAAAATCAATACATGTTTAGAAACTGAATGATCACCTACCTGTTACACAGTAGCAAACAGATAGACAGCGAGCCGCAGACAGTGAGAGATGGATGGACCCTTGATGGACAGATGCACAATCAGGGAGGGAAGGGGTAATGGCATCCTCGGAACGTGAAAGACAACAAATAAAATCAATACATGTATAGAAACTGAATGATTACCTACCTGTTAACCAGGTGCAGACAGAAATACAGTGAGCCGTACACAGTGGCAGATGGATGGACCCTTGATGGACAGATGCACCATCAGGGAGGGAAGGGGTAATGGCATCCTCTAAACCTGTAAGACAACAAAGAAAATCAATACATGTTTAGAAACTGAATGATCACCTACCTGTTACACAGTAGCAAACAGATAGACAGCGAGCCGCAGACAGTGAGAGATGGATGGACCCTTGATGGACAGATGCACCATCAGGGAGGGAAGGGGTAATGGCATCATCTAAACCTGTAAGACAACAAAGAAAATCAATACATGTATAGAACCTAAATGATCACCTACCTGTTAGACAGTAGCAAAGAGATAGACAGCAAGCCGTACACAGTAAGAGATGGATGGACCCTTGATAAACAGACGCACCATCAGGGAGGGAAGGAGTAATGGCATCCTCTAAACCTGTAAGACAACAAAGAAAATCAATAACTGTTTAGAAACTGAATGATTACCTACCTGTTAGAAAGTAGCAAACAGATAGACAGCAAGCCATACACAGTGACAGACGGATGGACCCTTGATGGACAGATGCAATATCAGGGAGGGAAGGGGTAATGGCATCCTCTAAACCTGTAAGAAAACAAAGAAAATCAATAACTGTTTAGAAACTGAATGATGACCTACCTGTTAAAAAGTAGGAAACAGATAGACAGTAAGCCATACACAGTGACAGACGGATGAGCCATTGATGGACAGATGCACCATCAGGGAGGGAAGGGGTAACGGCATCTTCGGAACCTGAAAGACAACAAAGAAAATCAATACATGTATAGAAACTGAATGATCACCTATCTGTTAGAAAGTAGCAAACAGAAAGACAGCATGCGATACACAGTGACAGATGGATGGACCCTTGATGGACAGATGCACCATCAGGGAGGGAAGGGGTAATGGCATCCTCTAAACCTGTAAGACAACAAAGAAAATCAATACATGTTTAGAAACTGAATGATCACCTACCTGTTACACAGTAGCAAACAGATAGACAGCGAGCCGCAGACAGTGAGAGATGGATGGACCCTTGATGGACAGATGCACAATCAGGGAGGGAAGGGGTAATGGCATCCTCGGAACCTGAAAGACAACAAATAAAATCAATACATGTATAGAAACTGAATGATTACCTACCTGTTAACCAGGTGCAGACAGAAATACAGTGAGCCGTACACAGTGGCAGATGGATGGACCCTTGATAGACAGATGCACCATCAGGGAGGGAAGGGGTAATGGCATCCTCTAATCCTGTAAGACAACAAAGAAAATCAATTCATGCATAGAAACTGAATGATCACCTACCTGTTAGACAGTTGCACACAGAAAGACAGCGAGTCGTACACAGTTGCAGATGGATGGACCCTTGATGAACAGACGCACCATCAGGTAGGGAAGGGGTAACGGCATCCTCCGAACCTGAAAGACAACAAAGAAAATCAATACATGTATAGAAACTGAATGATCACCTACCTGTTAACCAGGTGCAGACAGATATACAGCGAGCCGTACACAGTTGCAGATGGATGGACTCTTGATGGACAGACAATATCAGGGAGGGAAGGGGTAACGGCATCGTCTAAACCTGTAAGACAACAAAGAAAATCAATACATGTTTAGAAACTGAATGATCACCTATCTGTTAGAAAGTAGCAAACAGATAGACAGCGAGCCGTAGACAGTGAGAGATGGATGGACCCTTGATGGACAGATCCACCATCAGGGAGGGAAGGGGTAACGGCATCCTCGGAACCTGAAAGACAACAAAGAAAATCAATACATGTATAGAAACTGAATGATTACCTACCTGTTAACCAGGTGCAGACAGAAATACAGCGAGCCGTACACAGTGGCAGATGGATGGAACCTTGATAGAAAGATGCACCATCAGGGAGGGAAGGGGTAACGAAATCGTCTAAACCTGTAAGACAACAAAGAAAATCAATACATGTATAAAACCTGAATGATTACCTACCTGTTAGACAGTAGCAATCAGATAGTCAGCAAGCCGTACACAGTGACAGATGGATGGACCCTTGATAGACAGATGCACCCTCAGGGAGGGAAGGAGTAACGGCATACTCGGAACCTGAAAGACAACAAAGAAAATCAATACATGTATAGAAACTGAATGATCACCTACCTGTTAACCAGGTGCAGACAGAAATACAGCGAGCCATACACAGTGGCAGATGGATGGACCCTTGATAGACAGATGCACCATCAGGGAGGGAAGGGGTAATGGCATCATCTAAACCTGTAAGACAACAAAGAAAATCAATACATGTATAGAACCTAAATGATCACCTACCTGTTAGACAGTAGCAAAGAGATAGACAGCAAGCCGTACACAGTAAGAGATGGATGGACCCTTGATAAACAGACGCACCATCAGGGAGGGAAGGAATAATGGCATCCTCTAAACCTGTAAGACAACAAAGAAAATCAATAACTGTTTAGAAACTGAATGATTACCTACCTGTTAGAAAGTAGCAAACAGATAGACAGCAAGCCATACACAGTGACAGACGGATGGACCCTTGATGGACAGATGCAATATCAGGGAGGGAAGGGGTAACGGCATCGTCTAAACCTGTAAGACAACAAAGAAAATCAATACATGTATAAAACCTGAATGATCACCTACCTGTTAGACAGGTGCAGACAGAAAGACAGCGAGCCGTACACAGTTGCAGATGGATGGACCCTTGATGGACAGACAATATCAGGGAGGGAAGGGGTAATGGCATCGTCTAAACCTGTAAGACAACAAAGAAAATCAATACATGTATAAAACCTGAATGATTACCTACCTGTTAGACAGTAGCAAACAGATAGTCAGCAAGCCGTACACAGTGACACTTGGATGGACCCTTGATGGACAGATGCACGATCAGGGAGGGAAGGGGTAACGGCATCGTCTAAACCTGATAGACAACAAAGAAAATCAATACATGTATAGAAACTGAATGATCACCTACCTGTTAACCAGGTGCAGACAGAAATACAGCGAGCCATACACAGTGGCAGATGGATGGACCCTTGATAGACAGATGCACCATCAGGGAGGGAAGGGGTAATGGCATCGTCTAAACCTGTAAGACAACAAAGAAAATCAATACATGTATAGAACCTAAATGATCACCTACCTGTTAGACAGTAGCAAAGAGATAGACAGCAAGCCGTACACAGTGACAGATGGATGGACCCTTGATAAACAGACGCACCATCAGGGAGGGAAGGAGTAATGGC
The DNA here is from genome assembly GCF_030463535.1 of Salminus brasiliensis. Classification (NCBI taxonomy): domain Eukaryota; kingdom Metazoa; phylum Chordata; class Actinopteri; order Characiformes; family Bryconidae; genus Salminus; species Salminus brasiliensis. The sequence continues at coordinate 17,318,279 of NC_132880.1, forward strand.
ATCCTCTAAACCTGTAAGACAACAAAGAAAATCAATACATGTTTAGAAACTGAATGATCACCTACCTCTTAGAAAGTAGCAAACAGATAGACAGCAAACCGTACACAGTGACAGACGGATGGACCCTTGATGGACAGACGCAATATCAGGGAGGGAAGAGGTAACGGCATCGTCTAAACCTGTAAGACAACAAATAAAATCAATACATGTATAAAACCTGAATGATTACCTACCTGTTGGACAGTAGCAAACAGATAGTCAGCAAGCCGTTTACAGTGACAGATGGATGGACCGTTGATGGACAGATGCACAATCAGGGAGGGAAGGGGTAATGGCATCCTCTAATCCTGAAAGACAACAAAGAAAATCAATACATGTTTAGAAACTGAATGATCATCTACCTGTTAGAAAGTAGCAAACAGATAGACAGCAAGCCATACACAGTGACAGATGGATGGACCCTTGATAAACAGACGCACCATCAGAGAGGGAAGGGGTAATGGCATCCTCTAAACCTGTAAGACAACAAAGAAAATCAATTACTGTTTAGAAACTGAATGATCACCTACCTCTTAGAAAGTAGCAAACAGTTGGACAGCAAGCCGTACATAGTGACAGACGGATGGACCCTTGATGGACAGACGCAATATCAGGGAGGGAAAGGGTAACGGCATCGTCTAAACCTATAAGACGACAAAGAAAATCAATACATGTATAAAACCTGAACGATCACCTACCTGTTAGACAGGTGCAGAAAGAAAGACAGTGAGCCGTACACAGTTGCAGATGGATGGACCCTTGATGGACAGATGCACCATCATGGAGGGAAGGGGTAATGGCATCCTCTAATCCTGAAAGACAACAAAGAAAATCAGTACATGTTTAGAAACTGAATGATCACCTACCTGTTAGAAAGTAGCAAACAGATAGACAGCAAGCCATACACAGTGACAGATGGATGGACCCTTGATGGATAGATGCACAATCAGGGAGGGAAGGGGTAACGGCATCCTCAGAACCTGAAAGACAACAAAGAAAATCAATACATGTATAGAAACTGAATGATAACCTACCTGTTAACCAGGTGCAGACAGAAAAACAGTGAGCAATAGACAGTGACAGATGGATGGACCCTTGATGGACAGATGCAACATCAGGGAGGGAAGAGGTAATGGAATCGTCTAAACTTGTAAGACAACGAAGAAAATCAATACATGTTTAGAAACTGAATGATCACCTACCTATTAGACAGTAGCAAAGAGATAGACAGCGAGCTGTAGAAATTGACAGTTGGATGGACCCTTGATGAACAGACGCACCATCAGAGGGGGAAGGGGTAATGGCATACTCTAAACCTGTAAGACAACAAAGAAAAATCAATACATGTTTAGAAACTGAATGATCACCTACCTCTTAGAAAGTAGCAAACAGATAGACAGCAAGCCGTACACAGTGACAGACAGATGGACCCTTGATGGACAGACGCAGTATCAGGGAGGGAAGGGGTAACGGCATCGTCTAAACCTGTAAGACAACAAAGAAAATCAATACATGTATAAAACCTGAATGATTACCTACCTGTTAGACAGTAGCAAACAGATAGTCAGCAAGCCGTACACAGTGACAGATGGATGGACCCTTGATGGACAGATGCACAATCAGGGAGGGAAGGGGTAACGGCACCCTCAGAACCTGATAGACAACAAAGAAAATCAATATATGTATACAAACTGAATGATCACCTACCTGTTAACCAGGTGCAGACAGAAATACAGCGAGCCATACACAGTGGCAGATGGATGGACCCTTGATAGACAGATGCACCATCAGGGAGGGAAGGGGTAATGGCATCGTCTAACCCTGTAAGACAACAAAGAAAATCAATACATGTATAGAAACTGAATGATAACCTACCTGTTAACCAGGTGCAGACAGAAATACAGCGAGCCGTAGATAGTGACAGATGGATGGACCCTTGATGTACAGACGCAGTATCAGGGAGGAAAGGGGTAATGGAATCGTCTAAACCTGTAAGACAACAAAGAAAATCAATAACTGTTTAGAAACTGAATGATGACCTACCTGTTAGAAAGTAGCAAAAAGATAGACAGTAAGCCATACACAGTGACAGACGGATGGACCCTTGATGGACAGATGCACCATCAGGGAGGGAAGGGGTAACGGCATCCTCGGAACCTGAAAGACAACAAAGAAAATCAATACATGTATAGAAACTGAATGATCACCTACCTGTTAACCAGTTGCAGACAGAAATACAGCGAGCCGTACACAGTGGCAGATGGATGGACCCTTGATAGACAGATGAACCATCAGGGAGGGAAGGGGTAATGGCATCCTCTAATCCTGAAAGACAACAAAGAAAATCAATACATGTATGGAAACTGAATGATCACCTACCTGTTACACAGTAGCAAACAGATAGTCAGCAAGCGTACACAGTGACAGATGGATGGACCCTTGATGGACAGATGCACAATCAGGGAGGGAAGGGGTAACGGCATCCTCAGAACCTGAAAGACAACAAAGAAAATCAATACATGTATAGAAACTGAATGATCACCTACCTGTTAGACAGGTGCAGACAGAGAGACAGCGAGCCGTACACAGTTGTAGATGGATGGACCCTTGATGGACAGATGCACCATCAGGGAGGGAAGGGGTAATGGCATCGTCTAAACCTGTAAGACAACAAAGAAAATCAATACATGTTTAGAAACTGAATGATCACCTACCTGTTAGACAGTAGCAGACAGATAGAAAGTGAGCCGTACACAGTGACAGATGATTGGACCCTTGATGGACAGATGCACCATCAGGGAGGGAAGGGGTAACGGCATCCTCGGAACCTGAAAGACAACAAAGAAAATCAATACATGTATAGAAACTGAATAATCACCTACCTGTTAACCAGGTGCAGACAGATATACAGCGAGCCGTACACAGTGGCAGATGGATGGACCCTTGATGGACAGATGCACAATCAGGGAGGGAAGGGGTAATGGCATCCTCTAAACCTGAAAGACAACAAAGAAAATCAATAACTGTTTAGAAACTGAATGATCACCTACCTTTTAGAAAGTAGCAAACAGATAGACAGCAAGCCATACACAGTGACAGACGGATGGACCCTTAATGGACAGATGCACCATCAGGGAGGGAAGGGGTAACGGCATCCTCTAAACCTGTAAGACAACAAAGAAAATCAATACATGTTTAGAAACTGAATGATCACCTACGTGTTAGAAAGTAGCAAACAGATAGACAGCAAGCCGTACACAGTGACAGATGGATGGACGCTTGATGAACAGACGCACCATCAGGGAGGGAAGGGGTAACGGCATCCTCTAAACCTTTAAGACAACAAAGAAAATCAATACATGTTTAGAAACTGAATGATCACCTACCTGTTAGACAGGTGCACACAGAAAGACAGCGAGTCGTACACAGTTGCAGATGGATGGACCCTTGATGGACAGACACAATATCAGGGAGGGAAGGGGTAATGGCATCGTCTAAACCTGTAAGACAACAAAGAAAATCAATACATGTATAAAACCTGAATGATTACCTACCTGTTAGATAGTAGCAAACAGATAGTCAGCAAGCCGTACACAGTGACAGATGGAAGGACCCTTGATGGACAGATGCACAATCAGAGAGGGAAGGAGTAACGGCATCGTCTAAACCTGTAAGACAACAAAGAAAATCAATACATGTATAGAAACTGAATGATCACCTACCTGTTAACCAGGTGCAGACAGAAATACAGCGAACCATAGACAGTGACAGATGGATGGACCCTTGATGGACATATGCAACATCAGGGAGGGAAGGGGTAATGGCATCGTCTAAACCTGTAAGACGACAAAGAAAATCAATACATGTTTAGAAACTGAATGGTCACCTACCTGTTAGACAGTAGCAAACAGATAGACAGCGAGCTGTAGATAGTGAGAGATGGATGGACCCTTGATGGACAGATGCACAATCAGGGAGGGAAGGGGTAACGGCATCCTCGGAACCTGAAAGACAACAAATAAAATCAATAACTGTTTAGAAACTGAATGATCACCTACCTGTTAGAAAGTAACAAACAGATAGACAGCAAGCCATACACAGTGACAGATGGATGGACACTTGATGGACAGATGCACAATCAGGGGGGGAAGGGGTAACGGCATCCTCGGAACCTGAAAGACAACAAAGAAAATCAATACATGTTTTGAAACTGAATGATCACCTACATGTTAACCAGGTGCAGACAGAAATACAGCGAGCCAAGGACAGTGACAGATGGATGGACCCTTGATGGACATATGCAACATCAGGGAGGGAAGGGGTAATGGAATCGTCTAAACTTGTAAGACAACAAAGAAAATCAATACATGTTTAGAAACTGAATGATCACCTACCTAATAGACAGTAGCAAACACATAGACAGCAAGCCGTACAAAGTGACAGATGGATGGACCCTTGATTGACAGATGCACAATCAGGTAGGGAAGGGGTAACAGTATCCTCGGAACCTGAAAGACAACAAAGAAAATCAATACATGTATAGAAACTGAATGATAACCTACCTGTTAACCAGGTGCAGACAGAAATACAGCGAGCCGTAGACGGTGACAGATGGATGGACCCTTGATGGACAGATGCACCATCAGGGAGGGAAGGGGTAATGGCATCGTCTAAACTTGCAAGACAACAAAGAAAATCAATACATGTTTAGAAACTGAATGATAACATACCTGTTAGACAGTAGCAGACAGATAGAAAGTGAGCCGTACACAGTGACAGATGATTGGACCCTTGATGGACAGATGCACCATCAGGGAGGGAAGGGGTAATGGCATCCTCGGAACCTGAAAGACAACAAAGAAAATCAATACATGTATAGAAACTGAATAATCACCTACCTGTTAACCAGGTGCAGACAGATATACAGCGAGCCCTACACAGTGGCAGATGGATGGACCCTTGATAGACAGATGCACCATCCGGGAGGGAAGGGGTAATGGCATCCTCTAAACCTGTAAGACAACAAAGAAAATCAATAACTGTTTAGAAACTGAATGATCACCTACCTGTTAGAAAGTAGCAAACAGATAGACAGCAAGCCATACACAGTGACAGACGGATGGACCCTTGATGGACAGACGCAATATCACGGAGGGAAGGGGTAACAGCATCGTCTAAACCTGTAAGACAACAAAGAAAATCAATACATGTATAGAAACTGAATAATCACCTACGTGTTAGACAGGTGCAGACAGAAAGACAGCGAGCCGTAGACAGTGACAGATGGATGGACCCTTGATGGACAGATGCACCATCAGGGAGGGAAGGGGTAATGGCATCGTCTAAACCTGTAAGACAACAAAGAAAATCAATACATGTATAGAACCTGAATAATCATCTACCTGTTAGACAGTAGCAAACAGATAGACAGCAAGCCGTTTACAGTGAAAGATGGATGGACCCTTGATGGACAGACGCACCATGAGGGAGGGAAGGGGTAATGGCATCCTCTAAACCTGTAAGACAACAAAGAAAATCAATAAATGTATAGAAACTGAATGATCACCTACCTGTTAAGCAGGTGCAGAAAGAAATACAGCGAGCCATACACAGTGGCAGATGGATGGACCCTTGATGAACAGACGCAGCATCAGGGAGGGAAGGTGTAATGGCATCGTCTAAACCTGTAAGACAACAAAGGAAATCAATACATGTTTAGAAACTGAATGATCACCTACCTCTTAGAAAGTAGCAAATAGATAGACAGCAAGCCTTACACAGTGACAGACGGATGGACCCTTGATGGACAGACGCAATATCAGGGAGGGACGAGGTAACGGCATCGTCTAAACCTGTAAGACAACAAAGAAAATCAATACATGTATAAAACCTGAACGATTACCTACCTGTTAGACAGTAGCAAACAGATAGTCAGCAAGCCGTACACAGTGACACTTGGATGGACCCTTGATGGACAGATGCACAATCAGGGAGGGAAGGGGTAACGGCATCCTCGGAACCTGAAAGACAACAAAGAAAATCAATACATGTATAGAAACTGAATGATAACCTACCTGTTAACCAGGTGCAGAAAGAAAAACAGTGAGCTGTAGACAGTGACAGATGGATGGACCCTTGATGGACAGATGCAACATCAGGGAGGGAAGGGGTAATAAAATCGTCTAAACTTGTAAGACAACAAAGAAAATCAATACATGTATAAAACCTGAATGATTACCTACCTGTTAGACAGAAGCAAACAGATAGTCAGCAAGCCGTACACAGTGACACTTGGATGGACCCTTGATGGACAGATGCACAATCAGGGAGGGAAGGGGTAACGGCATCCTCAGAACCTGATAGATAACAAAGAAAATCAATACATGTATACAAACTGAATGATCACCTACCTGTTAGACAGTAGCAGACAGATAGAAAGTGAGCCGTAAACAGTGACAGATGATTGGACCCTTGATGGACAGATGCACCATCAGGGAGGGAAGGGGAAATGGCATCCTCGGAACCTGAAAGACAACAAAGAAAATCAATACATGTATAGAAACTGAATGATAACCTACCTGTTAACCAGGTTCAGACAGAAATAAAGAGAGCCGTAGATAGTGACAGATGGATGAACCCTTGATGGACAGATGCAACATCAGGGAGGGAAGGGGTAATGGCATCCTCTAAACCTGTAAGACAACAAAGAAAATCAATACATGTTTAGAAACTGAAAGATCACCTATCTGTTAGAAAGTAGCATACAGATAGACAGCAAGCCGTACACAGTGACAGACGGATGGACCCTTGATGGACAGATGCACCATCAGGGAGGGAAGGGGTAATGGCATCCTCTAAACCTGTAAGACAACAAAGAAAATCAATAACTGTTTAGAAACTGACTGATCACCTACCTGTTAGACAGTAGCAAAGAGATAGACAGCGAGCCGTAAGCAGTGAGAGATGGATGGACCCTTGATGGACAGATGCACAATCAGGGAGGGAAGGGGTAATGGCATCCTCTAAACCTGAAAGACAACAAAGAAAATCAATACATGTATAAAACCTGAATGATCACCTACCTGTTAGACAGGTGCAGACAGAAAGACAGCGAGCCGTACACAGTTGCAGATGGATGGACCCTTGATGGACAGACAATATCAGGGAGGGAAGGGGTAACGGCATCGTCTAAACCTGTAAGACAACAAAGAAAATCAATACATGTATAAAACCTGAATGATTACCTACCTGTTAGATAGTAGCAAACAGATAGTCAGCAAGCCGTACACAGTGACAGATGGAAGGACCCTTGATGGACAGATGCACAATCAGAGAGGGAAGGAGTAACGGCATCGTCTAAACCTGTAAGACAACAAAGAAAATCAATACATGTATAGAAACTGAATGATCACCTACCTGTTAACCAGGTGCAGACAGAAATACAGCGAACCATAGACAGTGACAGATGGATGGACCCTTGATGGACATATGCAACATCAGGGAGGGAAGGGGTAATGGCATCGTCTAAACCTGTAAGACGACAAAGAAAATCAATACATGTTTAGAAACTGAATGGCCACCTACCTGTTAGACAGTAGCAAACAGATAGACAGCGAGCCGTAGATAGTGAGAGATGGATGGACCCTTGATGGACAGATGCACAATCAGGGAGGGAAGGGGTAACGGCATCCTCGGAACCTGAAAGACAACAAATAAAATCAATAACTGTTTAGAAACTGAATGATCACCTACCTGTTAGAAAGTAGCAAACAGATAGACAGCAAGCCATACACAGTGACAGATGGATGGACACTTGATGGACAGATGCACAATCAGGGGGGGAAGGGGTAACGGCATCCTCGGAACCTGAAAGACAACAAAGAAAATCAATACATGTTTAGAAACTGAATGATCACCTACATGTTAACCAGGTGCAGACAGAAATACAGCGAGCCATAGACAGTGACAGATGGATGGACCCTTGATGGACATATGCAACATCAGGGAGGGAAGGGGTAATGGAATCGTCTAAACTTGTAAGACAACAAAGAAAATCAATACATGTTTAGAAACTGAATGATCACCTACCTAATAGACAGTAGCAAACACATAGACAGCAAGCCGCACAAAGTGACAGATGGATGGACCCTTGATTGACAGATGCACAATCAGGTAGGGAAGGGGTAACAGTATCCTCGGAACCTGAAAGACAACAAAGAAAATCAATACATGTATAGAAACTGAATGATAACCTACCTGTTAACCAGGTGCAGACAGAAATACAGCGAGCCGTAGACGGTGACAGATGGATGGACCCTTGATGGACAGATGCACCATCAGGGAGGGAAGGGGTAATGGCATCGTCTAAACTTGCAAGACAACAAAGAAAATCAATACATGTTTAGAAACTGAATGATAACATACCTGTTAGACAGTAGCAGACAGATAGAAAGTGAGCCGTACACAGTGACAGATGATTGGACCCTTGATGGACAGATGCACCATCAGGGAGGGAAGGGGTAATGGCATCCTCGGAACCTGAAAGACAACAAAGAAAATCAATACATGTATAGAAACTGAATAATCACCTACCTGTTAACCAGGTGCAGACAGATATACAGCGAGCCCTACACAGTGGCAGATGGATGGACCCTTGATAGACAGATGCACCATCTGGGAGGGAAGGGGTAATGGCATCCTCTAAACCTGTAAGACAACAAAGAAAATCAATAACTGTTTAGAAACTGAATGATCACCTACCTGTTAGAAAGTAGCAAACAGATAGACAGCAAGCCATACACAGTGACAGACGGATGGACCCTTGATGGACAGACGCAATATCACGGAGGGAAGGGGTAACGGCATCGTCTAAACCTGTAAGACAACAAAGAAAATCAATACATGTATAGAAACTGAATAATCACCTACGTGTTAGACAGGTGCAGACAGAAAGACAGCGAGCCGTAGACAGTGACAGATGGATGGACCCTTGATGGACAGATGCACCATCAGGGAGGGAAGGGGTAATGGCATCGTCTAAACCTGTAAGACAACAAAGAAAATCAATACATGTATAGAACCTGAATAATCATCTACCTGTTAGACAGTAGCAAACAGATAGACAGCAAGCCGTTTACAGTGAAAGATGGATGGACCCTTGATGAACAGACGCACCATGAGGGAGGGAAGGGGTAATGGCATCCTCTAAACCTGTAAGACAACAAAGAAAATCAATAAATGTATAGAAACTGAATGATCACCTACCTGTTAAGCAGGTGCAGAAAGAAATACAGCGAGCCCTACACAGTGGCAGATGGATGGACCCTTGATAGACAGATGCACCATCCGGGAGGGAAGGTGTAATGGCATCGTCTAAACCTGTAAGACAACAAAGGAAATCAATACATGTTTAGAAACTGAATGATCACCTACCTCTTAGAAAGTAGCAAATAGATAGACAGCAAGCCTTACACAGTGACAGACGGATGGACCCTTGATGGACAGACGCAATATCAGGGAGGGACGAGGTAACGGCATCGTCTAAACCTGTAAGACAACAAAGAAAATCAATACATGTATAAAACCTGAATGATTACCTACCTGTTAGACAGTAGCAAACAGATAGACAGCAAGCCGTACATAGTGACAGATGGATGGACCCTTGATGAACAGACACACCATCAGGGAGGGAAGGGGTAATGGCATCCTCTAAACCTGTAAGACAACAAAGAAAATCAATAAATGTTTAGAAACTGAATGATTACCTTCCTCTTAGAAAGTAGCAAACAGATAGACTGCAAGCCGTAAACGGTGACAGACGGATGGACCCTTGATGGACAAATGCACAATCAGGGAGGGAAGAGGTAATGGCATCCTCTAATCCTGAAAGACAACAAAGAAAATCAATACATGTATTGAAACTGAATTATCACCTACCTGTTAAGGAGGTGCAGAAAGAAATACAGTGAGCCATACACAGTGGCAGATGGATGGACCCTTCATGAACAGACGCACCATCAGGGAGGGAAGGGGTAATGGCATCCTCTAAACCTGTAAGACAACAAAGAAAATTAATAATTGTTTAGAAACTGAATGATCACCTACCTGTTAGAAAGTAGCAAACAGATAGACAGCAAGCCATACACAGTGACAGATGGATGGACCCTTGATGGACAGATGCACAATCAGGGAGGGAAGGGGTAATGGAATCGTCTAAACTTGTAAGACAACAAAGAAAATCAATACATGTATAGAACCTGAATAATCATCTACCTGTTAGACAGTAGCAAACAGATAGACAGCAAGCCGTTTACAGTGAAAGATGGATGGACCCTTGATGAACAGACGCACCATGAGGGAGGGAAGGGGTAATGGCATCCTCTAAACCTGTAAGACAACAAAGAAAATCAATAAATGTATAGAAACTGAATGATCACCTACCTGTTAAGCAGGTGCAGAAAGAAATACAGCGAGCCCTACACAGTGGCAGATGGATGGACCCTTGATAGACAGATGCACCATCCGGGAGGGAAGGTGTAATGGCATCGTCTAAACCTGTAAGACAACAAAGGAAATCAATACATGTTTAGAAACTGAATGATCACCTACCTCTTAGAAAGTAGCAAATAGATAGACAGCAAGCCTTACACAGTGACAGACGGATGGACCCTTGATGGACAGACGCAATATCAGGGAGGGACGAGGTAACGGCATCGTCTAAACCTGTAAGACAACAAAGAAAATCAATACATGTATAAAACCTGAATGATTACCTACCTGTTAGACAGTAGCAAACAGATAGACAGCAAGCCATACACAGTGACAGATGGATGGACCCTTGATGGACAGATGCACAATCAGGGAGGGAAGGGGTAATGGAATCGTCTAAACTTGTAAGACAACAAAGAAAATCAATACATGTTTAGAAACTGAATGATCACCTACCTATTAGACAGTAGCAAACAGATAGACAGCGAGCCGTAGACAGTGACAGTTGGATGGACCCTTGATGAACAGACGCACCATCAAGGAGGGAAGGGGAAATGGCATCCTCTAAACCTGTATGACAACAAAGAAAATCAATACATGTTTAGAAACTGAATGATCACCTACCTATTAGACAGTAGCAAACAGATAGACAGCAAGCCGTACACAGTGACAAATGGATGGACCCTTGATAGACAGATGCACAATCAGGGAGGGAAGGGGTAATGGCATCCTCTAAACCTGTAAGACAACAAAGAAAATCAATAACTGTTTGGAACCTGAATGATCACCTACCTGTTAGAAAGTAGCAAACAGATAGACAGCAAGCCGTACACAGTTACAGATGGATGGACCCTTGATGGAGAGACACAATATCAGGGAGGGAAGGGGTAACAGCATCGTCTAAACCTGTAAGACAACGGAGAAAATCAATACATGTATAAAACCTGAATGATTACCTACCTGTTAGATAGTAGCAAACAGATAGTCAGCAAGCCGTACACAGTGACAGATGGATGGACCCTTGATGGACAGATGCACAATCAGGGAGGGAAGGGGTAACGGCATCCTCGGAACCTGAAAGACAACAAAGAAAATCAATACATGTTTAGAAACTGAATGAACACCTACCTCTTAGACAGTAATAAACAGAGAGACAGCAAGCCGTACACAGTGACAAAAGGATGGACCATTGATGAACAGACGCACCATCAGGTAGGGAAGGGGTAACGGCATCGTCTAAACCTGTAAGACAACAAAGAAAATCAATACATGTATAAAACCTGAATGATTATCTACCTGTTAGATAGTAGAAAACAGATAGTCAGCAAGCCGTACACAGTGACAGATGGATGGACCCTTGATGGACAGATGCACAATCAGGTAGGGAAGGGGTAACAGTATCCTCGGAACCTGAAAGACAACAAAGAAAACCAATACATGTATAGAAACTGATTGATAACCTACCTGTTAACCAGGTGCAGATAGAAATACAGCGAACCGTAGACAGTGACAGATGGATGGACCCTTGATGGACAGATGCACCATCAGGGAGGGAAGGGGTAATGGCATCGTCTAAACCTGTAAGACAACAAAGAAAATCAATACATGTTTAGAAACTGAATGATCACCTACCTGTTAGACAGTAGCAGACAGATAGAAAGTGAGCCGTACACAGTGACAGATGATTGGACCCTTGATGGACAGATGCACCATCAGGGAGGGAAGGGGTAATGGCATCCTCGGAACCTGAAAGACAACAAAGAAAATCAATACATGTATAGAAACTGAATAATCACCTACCTGTTAACCAGGTGCAGACAGATATACAGCGAGCCCTACACAGTGGCAGATGGATGGACCCTTGAAAGACAGATGCACCATCCGGGAGGGAAGGGGTAATGGCATCCTCTAAATCTGTAAGACAACAAAGAAAATCAATAACTGTTTAGAAACTGAATGATCACCTACCTGTTAGAAAGTAGCAAACAGATAGACAGCAAGCCATACACAGTGACAGACGGATGGACCCTTGATGGACAGACGCAATATCACGGAGGGAAGGGGTAACGGCATCGTCTAAACCTGTAAGACAACAAAGAAAATCAATACATGTATAGAACCTGAATAATCACCTACGTGTTATACAGGTGCAGACAGAAAGACAGCGAGCCGTAGACAGTGACAGATGGATGGACCCTTGATGGACAGATGCACCATCAGGGAGGGAAGGGGTAATGGCATCGTCTAAAACTGTAAGACAACAAAGAAAATCAATACATGTATAGAACCTGAATAATCACCTACCTGTTAGATAGTAGCAAACAGATAGACAGCAAGCCGTTTACAGTGAAAGATGGATGGACCCTTGATGAACAGACACAGCATCAGGGAGGGAAGGGGTAGTGGCATCCTCTAAACCTGTAAGACAACAAAGGAAATCAATACATGTTTAGAAACTGAATGATCACCTACCTCTTAGAAAGTAGCAGATAGACAGCAAGCCGTACACAGTGACAGACGGATGGACCCTTGATGGACAGACGCAATATCAGGGAGGGAAGATGTAACGGCATCGTCTAAACCTGTAAGACAACAAAGAAAATCAATACATGTATAAAACCTGAATGATTACCTACCTGTTAGAAAGTAGCAAACAGATAGACAGCGAGCCGTAGACAGTGACAGATGGATGGACCCTTGATGGACAGATGCACAATCAGGGAGGGAAGGGGTAACGGCATCCTCGGAACCTGAAAGACAACAAAGAAAATCAATACATGTATAGAAACTGAATGATAACCTACCTGTTAACCAGGTGCAGAAAGAAAAACAGTGAGCCGTAGACAGTGACAGATGGATGGACCCTTGAAAGACAGATGCACCATCCGGGAGGGAAGGGGTAATGGCATCCTCTAAATCTGTAAGACAACAAAGAAAATCAATAACTGTTTAGAAACTGAATGATCACCTACCTGTTAGAAAGTAGCAAACAGATAGACAGCAAGCCATACACAGTGACAGACGGATGGACCCTTGATGGACAGACGCAATATCACGGAGGGAAGGGGTAACGGCATCGTCTAAACCTGTAAGACAACAAAGAAAATCAATACATGTATAGAACCTGAATAATCACCTACGTGTTAGACAGGTGCAGACAGAAAGACAGCGAGCCGTAGACAGTGACAGATGGATGGACCCTTGATGGACAGATGCACCATCAGGGAGGGAAGGGGTAATGGCATCGTCTAAACCTGTAAGACAACAAAGAAAATCAATACATGTATAGAACCTGAATAATCACCTACCTGTTAGACAGTAGCAAACAGATAGACAGCAAGCCGTTTACAGTGAAAGATGGATGGACCCTTGATGAACAGACACAGCATCAGGGAGGGAAGGGGTAGTGGCATCCTCTAAACCTGTAAGACAACAAAGGAAATCAATACATGTTTAGAAACTGAATGATCACCTACCTCTTAGAAAGTAGCAGATAGACAGGAAGCCGTACACAGTGACAGACGGATGGACCCTTGATGGACAGACGCAATATCAGGGAGGGAAGATGTAACGGCATCGTCTAAACCTGTAAGACAACAAAGAAAATCAATACATGTATAAAACCTGAATGATTACCTACCTGTTAGAAAGTAGCAAACAGATAGACAGCGAGCCGTAGACAGTGACAGATGGATGGACCCTTGATGGACAGATGCACAATGAGGGAGGGAAGGGGTAACGGCATCCTCGGAACCTGAAAGACAACAAAGAAAATCAATACATGTATAGAAACTGAATGATAACCTACCTGTTAACCAGGTGCAGAAAGAAAAACAGTGAGCCGTAGACAGTGACAGATGGATGGACCCTTGATGGACAGATGCAACATCAGGGAGGGAAGGGGTAATGGAATCGTCTAAACTTGTAAGACAACAAAGAAAATCAATACATGTATAAAACCTGAATGATTACCTACCTGTTAGACAGTAGCAAACAGATAGTCAGCAAGCCGTACACAGTGACACTTGGATGGACCCTTGATGGACAGATGCACAATCAGGGAGGGAAGGGGTAACGGCATCCTCAGAACCTGATAGACAACAAAGAAAATCAATACATGTATACAAACTGAATGATCACCTACCTGTTGGACAGTAGCAGACAGATAGAAAGTGAGCCGTACACAGTGACAGATGATTGGACGCTTGATGGACAGATGCACCATCAGGGAGGGAAGGGGAAATGGCATCCTCGGAACCTGAAAGACAACAAAGAAAATCAATACATGTATAGAAACTGAATGATAACCTACCTGTTAACCAGGTGCAGACAGAAATAAAGAGAGCCGTAGATAGTGACAGATGGATGAACCCTTGATGGACAGATGCAACATCAGGGAGGGAAGGGGTAATGGCATCCTCTAAACTTGTAAGACAACAAAGAAAATCAATACATGTTTAGAAACTGAATGATCACCTATCTGTTAGAAAGTAGCATACAGATAGACAGCAAGCCGTACATTGTGACAGACGGATGGACCCTTGATGGACAGATGCACCATCAGGGAGGGAAGGGGTAATGGCATCCTCTAAACCTGAAAGACAACAAAGAAAATCAATACATGTATAGAAACTGAATGATCACCTACCTCTTAACCAGGTGCAGACAGATATACAGTGAGCCGTACACAGAGGCAGATGGATGGACCCTTGATAGACAGATGCACCATCAGGGAGGGAAGGGGTAATGGCATCCTCTAAACCTGTAAGACAAGAAAGAAAATCAATAACTGTTTAGAAACTGAATGATCACCTACCTGTTAGAAAGTAGCAAAGAGATAGACAGCAAGGCATACACAGTGACAGACGGATGGACCCTTGATGGACAGATGCACCATCAGGGAGGGAAGGGGTAATGGCATCCTCTAAACCTGTAAGACAACAAAGAAAATCAATACATGTATAAAACCTGAATGATCACCTACCTGTTAGAAAGGTGCAGACAGAAAGACAGCGAGCCGTACACAGTTGCAGATGGATGGACCCTTGATGGACAGACAATATCAGGGAGGGAAGGGGTAACGGCATCGTCTAAACCTGTAAGACAACAAAGAAAATCAATACATGTATAAAACCTGAATGATTATCTACCTGTTAGATAGTAGAAAACAGATAGACAGCGAGCCGTAGACAGTGAGAGATGGATGGACCCTTGATGGACAGATGCACAATCAGGGAGGGAAGGGGTAATGGCATCCTCTAAACCTGAAAGACAACAAAGAAAATCAATACATGTATAGAAACTTAATGATCACCTACCTGTTAACCAGGTGCAGACAGATATACAGTGAGCCGTACACAGAGGCAGATGGATGGACCCTTGATAGACAGATGCACCATCAGGGAGGGAAGGGGTAATGGCATCCTCTAAACCTGTAAGACAACAAAGAAAATCAATACACGTATAAAACCTGAATGATCACCTACCTGTTAGACAGGTGCAGACAGAAAGACAGCGAGCCGTACACAGTTGCAGATGGATGGACCGTTGATGGACAGACAATATCAGGGAGGGAAGGGGTAACGGCATCATCTAAACCTGTAAGACAACAAAGAAAATCAATAACTGTTTAGAAACTGAATGATGACCTACCTGTTAGAAAGTAGCAAACAGATAGACAGTAAGCCATACACAGTGACAGACGGATGGACCCTTGATGGACAGATGCACCATCAGGGAGGGAAGGGGTAACGGCATCCTCGGAACCTGAAAGACAACAAAGAAAATCAATACATGTATAGAAACTGAATGATAACCTACCTGTTAACCAGGAGCAGACAGAAATACAGCGAGCCGTAGATAGTGACAGATGGATGGACCCTTCATGTACAGATGCAACATCAGGGAGGAAAGGGATAATGGAATCGTCTAAACCTGTAAGTCAACAAAGAAAATCAATACATGTATAGAAACTGAATGATAACGTACTTGTTAACCAGGTGCAGACAGAAATACAGCGAGCCGTAGACAGTGACAGATGTATGGACCCTTGATGGACATATGCAACATCAGGGAGGGAAGGGATAATGGAATCGTCTAAACATGTAAGACAACAAAGAAAATCAATAACTGTTTAGAAACTGAATGATGACCTACCTGTTAGAAAGTAGCAAACAGATAGACAGTAAGCCATACACAGTGACAGACGGATGGACCCTTGATGGACAGATGCACCATCAGGGAGGGAAGGGGTAACGGCATCCTCGGAACCTGAAAGACAACAAAGAAAATCAATACATGTATAGAAACTGAATGATAACCTACCTGTTAACCAGGTGCAGACAGAAATACAGCGAGCCGTAGATAGTGACAGATGGATGGACCCTTGATGGACAGATGCACCATCAGGGAGGGAAGGGGTAACGGCATCGTCTAAACCTGTAAGACAACAAAGAAAATCAATACATGTATAAAACCTGAGTGATTACCTACCTGTTAGATAGTAGCAAACAGATAGTCAGCAAGCCGTAAACAGTGACAGATGGATGGACCCTTGATGGACAGATGCACAATCAGAGAGGGAAGAAGTAACGGCATCCTCGGAACCTGAAAGACAACAAAGAAAATCAATATATGTTTAGAAACTGAATGATCACCTACCTGTTAGACAGTAGCAAACACATAGACAGCAAGCCATACACAGTGACAGATGAATGGACCCTTGATGAACAGACGCACCATCAGGTAGGGATGGGGTAATGGCATCGTCTAAACCTGTAAGACAACAAAGAAAATCAATACATGTTTAGAAACTGAATGATCACCTACCTGTTAGACAGTAGCAGACAGATAGAAAGTGTGCCGTACACAGTGACAGATGATTGGACCCTTGATGGACAGATGCACCATCAGGGAGGGAAGGGGTAATGGCATCCTCTAAACCTATAAGACAACAAAGAAAATCAATACATGTTTAGAAACTGAATGATCACCTACCTGTTAGACAGTAGCAAAGAGATAGACAGCGAGCCGTAGACAGTGAGAGATGGATGGACCCTTGATGGACAGATGCACAATCAGGGAGGGAAGGGGTAATGGCATCCTCTAAACCTGAAAGACAACAAAGAAAATCAATACATGTATAGAAACTGAATGATCACCTACCTGTTAACCAGGTGCAGACAGATATACAGCGAGCCGTACACAGTGGCAGATGGATGGACCCTTGATAGACAGATGCACCATCAGGGAGGGAAGGGGTAATGGCATCCTCTAAACCTGTAAGACAACAAAGAAAATCAATACATGTATAGAAACTGAATAATCACCTACCTGTTAGACAGTAGCAAACAGATAGACAGCAAGCCGTACACAGTGACAGATGGATGGACCCTTGATGGACAGATGCACAATCAGAGAGGGAAGGAGTAACGGCATCCTCGGAACCTGAAAGACAACAAAGAAAATCAATACATGTTTAGAAACTGAATGATCACCTACCTGTTAGACAGGTGCACACAGAAAGACAGCGAGTCGTACACAGTTGCCGATGGATGGACCCTTGATGGACAGACACAATATCAGGGAGGGAAGGGGTAACGGCATCGTCTAAACCTGTAAGACAACAAAGAAAATCAATACATGTATAAAACCTGAATGATTACCTACCTGTTAGATAGTAGCAAACAGATAGTCAGCAAGCCGTACACAGTGACAGATGGATGGACCCTTGATGGACAGATGCACAATCAGAGAGGGAAGGAGTAACGGCATCCTCGGAACCTGAAAGACAACAAAGAAAATCAATACATGTTTAGAAACTGAATGATCACCTACCTGTTAGACAGGTGCACACAGAAAGACAGCGAGTCGTACACAGTTGCCGATGCATGGACCCTTGATGGACAGACACAATATCAGGGAGGGAAGGGGTAACGGCATCGTCTAAACCTGTAAGACAACAAAGAAAATCAATACATGTATAAAACCTGAATGATTACCTACCTGTTAGATAGTAGCAAACAGATAGTCAGCAAGCCGTACACAGTGACAGATGGATGGACCCTTGATGGACAGATGCACAATCAGAGAGGGAAGGAGTAACGGCATCCTCGGAAGCTGAAAGACAACAAAGAAAATCAATACATGTTTAGAAACTGAATGATCACCTACCTGTTAGACAGTAGCAAACGCATAGACAGCAAGCCGTACACAGTGACAGATGGATGGACCCTTGATGAACAGACGCACCATCAGGTAGGGATGGGGTAATGGCATCTTCTAAACCTGTAAGACAACAAAGAAAATCAATACATGTTTAGAAACTGAATGATCACCTACCTGTTAGACAGTAGCAGACAGATAGAAAGTGAGCCGTACACAGTGACAGATGATTGGACCCTTGAAGGACAGATGCACCATCAGGGAGGGAAGAGGTAATGGCATCCTCTAATCCTGAAAGACAACAAAGAAAATCAATACATGTATTGAAACTGAATTATCACATACCTGTTAAGCAGGTGCAGAAAGAAATACAGCGAGCCATACACAGTGGCAGATGGATGGACCCTTCATGAACAGACGCACCATCAGGGAGGGAAGGGGTAATGGCATCCTCTAAACCTGTAAGACAACAAAGAAAATTAATAACTGTTTAGAAACTGAATGATCACCTACCTGTTAGAAAGTAGCAAACAGATAGACAGCAAGCCATACACAGTGACAGATGGATGGACCCTTGATGGACAGATGCACAATCAGGGAGGGAAGGGGTAATGGAATCGTCTAAACTTGTAAGACAACAAAGAAAATCAATACATGTTTAGAAACTGAATGATCACCTACCTATTAGACAGTAGCAAAAAAATAGACAGCGAGCCGTAGACAGTGACAGTTGGATGGACCCTTGATGAACAGACGCACCATCAAGGAGGGAAGGGGTAATGGCATCCTCTAAACCTGTAAGACAACAAAGAAAATCAATACATGTTTAGAAACTGAATGATCACCTACCTATTAGACAGTAGCAAACAGATAGACAGCAAGCCGTACACAGTGACAAATGGATGGACCCTTGATAGACAGATGCACAATCAGGGAGGGAAGGGGTAATGGCATCCTCTAAACCTGTAAGACAACAAAGAAAATCAATACATGTATAAAACCTGAATGATTACCTAACTGTTAGATAGTAGCAAACAGATAGTCAGCAAGCCGTAAACAGTGACAGATGGATGGACCCTTGATGGACAGACGCACCATCAAGGAGGGAAGGGGTAATGGCATCCTCTAAACCTGTAAGACAACAAAGAAAATCAATACATGTTTAGAAACTGAATGATCACCTACCTATTAGACAGTAGCAAACAGATAGACAGCAAGCCGTACACAGTGACAAATGGATGGACCCTTGATAGACAGATGCACAATCAGGGAGGGAAGGGGTAATGGCATCCTCTAATCCTGAAAGACAACAAAGAAAATCAATACATGTATTGAAACTGAATTATCACATACCTGTTAAGCAGGTGCAGAAAGAAATACAGCGAGCCATACACAGTGGCAGATGGATGGACCCTTCATGAACAGACGCACCATCAGGGAGGGAAGGGGTAATGGCATCCTCTAAACCTGTAAGACAACAAAGAAAATTAATAACTGTTTAGAAACTGAATGATCACCTACCTGTTAGAAAGTAGCAAACAGATAGACAGCAAGCCATACACAGTGACAGATGGATGGACCCTTGATGGACAGATGCACAATCAGGGAGGGAAGGGGTAATGGAATCGTCTAAACTTGTAAGACAACAAAGAAAATCAATACATGTTTAGAAACTGAATGATCACCTACCTATTAGACAGTAGCAAAAAAATAGACAGCGAGCCGTAGACAGTGACAGTTGGATGGACCCTTGATGAACAGACGCACCATCAAGGAGGGAAGGGGTAATGGCATCCTCTAAACCTGTAAGACAACAAAGAAAATCAATACATGTTTAGAAACTGAATGATCACCTACCTATTAGACAGTAGCAAACAGATAGACAGCAAGCCGTACACAGTGACAAATGGATGGACCCTTGATAGACAGATGCACAATCAGGGAGGGAAGGGGTAATGGCATCCTCTAAACCTGTAAGACAACAAAGAAAATCAATACATGTATAAAACCTGAATGATTACCTAACTGTTAGATAGTAGCAAACAGATAGTCAGCAAGCTGTAAACAGTGACAGATGGATGGACCCTTGATGGACAGATGCACAATCAGAGAGGGAAGAAGTAATGGCATCCTCTAAACCTGTAAGACAACAAAGAAAATCAATACATGTTTAGAAACTGAATGATCACCTACCTGTTAGACAGTAGCAGACAGACAGAAAGTGAGCCGTACACAGTGACAGATGATTGGACCCTTGATGGACAGATGCACCATCAGGGAGGGAAGGGGTAATGGCATCCTCTAAACCTGTAAGACAACAAAGAAAATCAATACATGTTTAGAAACTGAATGATCACCTACCTGTTAGACAGTAGCAAAGAGATAGACAGCGAGCCGTAGACAGTGAGAGATGGATGGACCCTTGATGGACAGATGCACAATCAGGGAGGGAAGGGGTAATGGCATCCTCTAAACCTGAAAGACAACAAAGAAAATCAATACATGTATAGAAACTGAATGATCACCTACCTGTTAACCAGGTGCAGACAGATATACAGCGAGCCGTACACAGTGGCAGATGGATGGACCCTTGATGAACAGACGCACCATCAAGGAGGGAAGGGGTAATGGCATCCTCTAAACCTGTAAGACAACAAAGAAAATCAATACATGTTTAGAAACTGAATGATCACCTACCTATTAGACAGTAGCAAACAGATAGACAGCAAGCCGTACACAGTGACAAATGGATGGACCCTTGATAGACATATGCACAATCAGGGAGGGAAGGGGTAATGGAATCGTCTAAACTTGTAAGACAACAAAGAAAATCAATACATGTATAAAACCTGAATGATTACCTTCCTCTTAGAAAGTAGCAAACAGATAGACTGCAAGCCGTAAACGGTGACAGACGGATGGACCCTTGATAGACATATGCACAATCAGGGAGGGAAGGGGTAATGGCATCGCCTAAACCTGTAAGACAACAAAGAAAATCAATACATGTATAGAAACTGAATGATAACCTACCTGTTAACCAGGTGCTGACAGAAATACAGCGAGCCGTAGATAGTGACAGATGGATGGACCCTTGATGGACATATGCAACATCAGGTAGAGAAGGGGTAATGGCATCGCCTAAACCTGTAAGACAACAAAGAAAATCAATACATGTATAGAAACTGAATGATAACCTACCTGTTAACCAGGTGCTGACAGAAATACAGCGAGCCGTAGATAGTGACAGATGGATGGACCCTTGATGTACAGATGCAACATCTGGGAGGGAGGGGGTAATGGAATCGTCTAAACCTGTAAGACAACAAAAATCAATAACTGTTTAGAAACTGAATGATTACCTACCTGTTAACCAGGTGCAGACAGAAATACAGCGAGCCGTACACAGTGGCAGATGGATGGACCCTTGATAGACAGATGCACCATCCGGGAGGGAAGGGGTAATGGCATCCTCTAATCCTGAAAGACAACAAAGAAAATCAATACATGTATAGAACCTGAATGATCACCTACCTGTTACACAGTAGCAAACAGATAGTCAGCTAGCGTACACAGTGACAGATGGATGGACCCTTGATGGACAGATGCACAATCAGGGAGGGAAGGGGTAACGGCATCCTCAGAACCTGAAAGACAACAAAGAAAATCAATACATGTATAGAAACAGAATGATCACCTATCTCTTAACCAGGTGCAGACAGAAATACAGCGAGCCGTACACAGTGGCAGATGGATGGACCCTTGATAGACAGATGCACCATCAGGGAGGGAGGGGGTAATGGCATCCTATAAACCTGTAAGACTACAAAGAAAATCAATACATGTATAGAACCTGAATGATCACCTACCTGTTAGACAGTAGCAAACAGATAGAAAGCGAGCCGTAGACAGTGAGAGATGGATGGACCCTTGATGGACAGATGCACAATCAGGGAGGGAAGGGGTAACGGCATCCTCGGAACCTGAAAGACAAGAAATAAAATCAATACATGTATAGAAACTGAATGATTACCTACCTGTTAACCAGGTGCAGACAGAAATACAGCGAGCCATACACAGTGGCAGATGGATGGACCCTTGATAGATAGATGCACCATCAGGGAGGGAAGGGGTAATGGCATCCTCTATTCCTGAAAGACAACAAAGAAAATCAATTCATGCATAGAAACTGAATGATCACCTACCTGTTAGACAGGTGCACACAGAAAGACAGCGAGTCGTACACAGTTGCAGATGGATGGACCCTTGATGGACAGATGCACCATCAGGGAGGGAAGGGGTAACGGCATCCTCGGAACCTGAAAGACAACAAAGAAAATCAATACATGTATAGAAACTGAATAATCACCTACCTGTTAACCAGGTGCAGACAGATATACAGCGAGCCGTACACAGTGGCAGATGGATGGATCCTTGATGGACAGATGCACAATCAGGGAGGGAAGGGGTAATGGCATCCTCTAAACCTGAAAGACAACAAAGAGAATCAATACATGTTTAGAAACTTCATGATCACCTACCTGTTAACCAGGTGCAGACAGATATACAGCGAGCCGTACACAGTGGCAGATGGATGGACCCTTGATGTACAGATGCAACATCAGGGAGGGAAGGGGTAATGGCATCCTCAGAACCTGTAAGAAAACAAAGAAAATCAATACATGTTTAGAAACTGAATGATCACCTACCAATTAGACAGTAGCAAACAGATAGACAGCAAGCCGTACACAGTGACAAATGGATGGACCCTTGATAGACAGATGCACAATCAGGGAGGGAAGGGGTAATGGCATCCTCTAAACCTGTAAGACAACAAAGAAAATCAATAACTGTTTGGAACCTGAATGATCACCTACCTGTTAGAAAGTAGCAAACAGATAGACAGCAAGCCGTACACAGTTACAGATGGATGGACCCTTGATGGAGAGACACAATATCAGGGAGGGAAGGGGTAACAGCATCGTCTAAACCTGTAAGACAACGGAGAAAATCAATACATGTATAAAACCTGAATGATTACCTACCTGTTAGATAGTAGCAAACAGATAGTCAGCAAGCCGTACACAGTGACAGATGGATGGACCCTTGATGGACAGATGCACAATCAGGGAGGAAAGGGGTAACGGCATCCTCAGAACCTGTAAGACAACAAAGAAAATCAATACATGTATAAAACCTGAATGATTACCTACCTGTTAGACAGTAGCAAACAGATAGTCAGCAAGCCGTAAACAGTGACAGATGGATGGACCCTTGATGAACAGACGCACCATCAGGTAGGGTTGGGGTAATGGCATCGTCTAAACCTGTAAGACAACAAAGAAAATCAATACATGTTTAGAAACTGAATGATCACCTACCTGTTAGACAGTAGCAGACAGATAGAAAGTGAGCCGTACACAGTGACAGATGATTGGACCCTTGATGGACAGATGCACAATCAGGGAGGGAAGGGGTAACGGCATCCTCGGAACCTGAAAGACAACAAAGAAAAACAATACATGTATAGAAACTGAATAATCACCTACCTGTTAGACAGTAGCAAACAGATAGACAGCAAGCCGTACACAGTGACAGATGGATGGACCCTTGATGAACAGACACACCATCAGGGAGGGAAGGGGTAATGGCATCCTCTAAACCTGTAAGACAACAAAGAAAATCAATAAATGTTTAGAAACTGAATGATTACCTTCCTCTTAGAAAGTAGCAAACAGATAGACTGCAAGCCGTAAACGGTGACAGACGGATGGACCCTTGATGGACAGATGCACAATCAGGGAGGGAAGAGGTAATGGCATCCTCTAATCCTGAAAGA
The DNA here is from genome assembly GCF_030463535.1 of Salminus brasiliensis. Classification (NCBI taxonomy): domain Eukaryota; kingdom Metazoa; phylum Chordata; class Actinopteri; order Characiformes; family Bryconidae; genus Salminus; species Salminus brasiliensis. Next base: position 17,342,808 of record NC_132880.1, read on the forward strand.
CAACAAAGAAAATCAATACATGTATTGAAACTGAATCATCACATACCTGTTAAGCAGGTGCAGAAAGAAATACAGCGAGCCATACACAGTGGCAGATGGATGGACCCTTCATGAACAGACGCACCATCAGGGAGGGAAGGGGTAATGGCATCCTCTAAACCTGTAAGACAACAAAGAAAATTAATAACTGTTTAGAAACTGAATGATCACCTACCTGTTAGAAAGTAGCAAACAGATAGACAGCAAGCCGTAGACAGTGACAGTTGGATGGACCATTGATGAACAGACGCACCATCAGGTAGGGAAGGGGTAACGGCATCGTCTAAACCTGTAAGACAACAAAGAAAATCAATACATGTATAAAACCTGAATGATTATCTACCTGTTAGATAGTAGAAAACAGATAGTCAGCAAGCCGTACACAGTGACAGATGGATGGAACCTTGATGGACAGATGCACAATCAGGGAGGGAAGGGGTAACGGCATCCTCAGAACCTGAAAGACAACAAAGAAAATCAATACATGTATAAAACCTGAATGATTACCTACCTGTTAGACAGTAGCAAACAGATAGTCAGCAAGCCGTACACAGTGACAGATGGATGGACCCTTGATGGACAGATGCACAATCAGGGAGGGAAGGGGTAACGGCACCCTCAGAACCTGATAGACAACAAAGAAAATCAATACATGTATACAAACTGAATGATCACCTACCTGTTAACCAGGTGCAGACAGAAATACAGCGAGGCATACACAGTGGCAGATGGATGGACCCTTGATAGACAGATGCAACATCAGGGAGGGAAGGGGTAATGGCATCGTCTAAACCTGTAAGACAACAAAGAAAATCAATACATGTATAGAAACTGAATGATAACCTACCTGTTAACCAGGTGCAGACAGAAATACAGCGAGCCGTAGATAGTGACAGATGGATGGACCCTTGATGTACAGATGCAACATCAGGGAGGAAAGGGGTAATGGAATCGTCTAAACCTGTAAGACAAAGAAAATCAATAACTGTTTAGAAACTGAATGATGACCCACCTGTTAGAAAGTAGCAAACAGATAGACAGTAAGCCATACACAGTGACAGACGGATGGACCCTTGATGGACAGATGCACCATCAGGGAGGGAAGGGGTAACGGCATCCTCGGAACCTGAAAGACAACAAAGAAAATCAATACATGTATAGAAACTGAATGATCACCTACCTGTTAACCAGGTGCAGACAGAAATACAGCGAACCGTAGACAGTGACAGATGGATGGACCCTTGATGGACATATGCAACATCAGGGAGAGAAGGGGTAATGGCATCATCTAAACCTGTAAGACAACAAAGAAAATCAATACATGTTTAGAAACTGAATGATCACCTACCTGTTAACCAGGTGCAGACAGAAATACAGCGAGCCGTACACAGTGGCAGATGGATGGACCCTTGATGAACAGACACACCATCAGGGAGGGAAGGGGTAATGGCATCCTCTAAACCTGTAAGACAACAAAGAAAATCAATAAATGTTTAGAAACTGAATGATTACCTTCCTCTTAGAAAGTAGCAAACAGATAGACTGCAAGCCGTAAACGGTGACAGACGGATGGACCCTTGATGGACAGATGCACAATCAGGGAGGGAAGAGGTAATGGCATCCTCTAATCCTGAAAGACAACAAAGAAAATCAATACATGTATTGAAACTGAATCATCACATACCTGTTAAGCAGGTGCAGAAAGAAATACAGCGAGCCATACACAGTGGCAGATGGATGGACCCTTCATGAACAGACGCACCATCAGGGAGGGAAGGGGTAATGGCATCCTCTAAACCTGTAAGACAACAAAGAAAATTAATAACTGTTTGGAACCTGAATGATCACCTACCTGTTAGAAAGTAGCAAACAGATAGACAGCAAGCCGTACACAGTTACAGATGGATGGACCCTTGATGGAGAGACACAATATCAGGGAGGGAAGGGGTAACAGCATCGTCTAAACCTGTAAGACAACGGAGAAAATCAATACATGTATAAAACCTGAATGATTACCTACCTGTTAGATAGTAGCAAACAGATAGTCAGCAAGCCGTACACAGTGACAGATGGATGGACCCTTGATGGACAGATGCACAATCAGGGAGGGAAGGGGTAACGGCATCCTCAGAACCTGAAAGACAACAAAAAAAATCAATACATGTTTAGAAACTGAATGAACACCTACCTGTTAGACAGTAACAAACAGAGAGACAGCAAGCCGTACACAGTGACAAAAGGATGGACCATTGATGAACAGACGCACCATCAGGTAGGGAAGGGGTAACGGCATCGTCTAAACCTGTAAGACAACAAAGAAAATCAATACATGTTTAGAAACTGAATGATCACCTACCTATGAGACAGTAGCAAACAGATAGACAGCAAGCCGTACACAGTGACAAATGGATGGACCCTTGATAGACAGATGCACAATCAGGGAGGGAAGGGGTAATGGCATCCTCTAAACCTGTAAGACAACAAAGAAAATCAATACATTTTTAGAAACTGAATGATCACCTACCTCTTAGAAAGTAGCAAACAGATAGACAGCAAGCCATACACAGTGACAGAAAGATGGACCCTTGATGGACAGACGCAGTATCAGGGAGGGAAGGGGTAATGACATCGTCTAAACCTGTAAGACAACAAAGAAAATCAATACATGTATAAAACCTGAATGATTACCTACCTGTTAGACAGTAGCAAACAGATAGTCAGCAAGCCGTACACAGTGACAGATGGATGGACCCTTGATGGACAGATGCACAATCAGGGAGGGAAGGGGTAACGGCACCCTCAGAACCTGATAGACAACAAAGAAAATCAATACATGTATACAAACTGAATGATCACCTACCTGTTAACCAGGTGCAGACAGAAATACAGCGAGCCGTACACAGTGGCAGATGGATGGACCCTTGATAGACAGATGCACCATCAGGGAGGGAAGGGGTAATGGCATCCTCTAATCCTGAAACACAACAAAGAAAATCAATACATGTATAGAACCTGAATGATCACCTACCTGTTACACAGTAGCAAACAGATAGTCAGCAAGCGTACACAGTGACAGATGGATGGACCCTTGATGGACAGATGCACAATCAGGGAGGGAAGGGGTAATGGCATCCTCAGAACCTGAAAGAAAACAAAGAAAATCAATACATGTATAGAAACAGAATGATCACCTATCTCTTAACCAGGTGCAGACAGAAATACAGCGAGCCGTACGCAGTGGCAGATGGATGGACCCTTGATAGACAGATGCACCATCAGGGAGGGAAGGGGTAATGGCATCGTCTAAACCTGTAAGACAACAAAGAAAATCAATACATGTATAGAAACTGAATGATAACCTACCTGTTAACCAGGTGCAGACAGAAATACAGCGAGCCGTAGATAGTGACAGATGGATGGACCCTTGATGTACAGATGCAACATCAGGGAGGAAAGGGGTAATGGAATCGTCTAAACCTGTAAGACAACAAAGAAAATCAATAACTGTTTAGAAACTGAATGATGACCTACCAGTTAGAAAGTAGCAAACAGATAGACAGTAAGCCATACACAGTGACAGACGGATGGACCCTTGATGGACAGATGCACCATCAGGGAGGGAAGGGGTAATGGCATCCTCGGAACCTGTAAGACAACAAAGAAAATCAATACATGTTTAGAAACTGAATGATTACCTACCTGTTAACCAGGTGCAGACAGAAATACAGCGAGCCGTACACAGTGGCAGATGGATGGACCCTTGATAGACAGATGCACCATCAGGGAGGGAAGGGGTAATGGCATCCTCTAATCCTGAAAGACAACAAAGAAAATCAATACATGTATAGAACCTGAATGATCACCTACCTGTTACACAGTAGCAAACAGATAGTCAGCAAGCGTACACAGTGACAGATGGATGGGCCCTTGATGGACAGATGCACAATCAGGGAGGGAAGGGGTAATGGCATCCTCTAAACCTGAAAGACAACAAAGAAAATCAATACATGTATAGAAACAGAATGATCACCTATCTCTTAACCAGGTGCAGACAGAAATACAGCGAGCCGTACACAGTGGCAGATGGATGGACCCTTGATAGACAGATGCACCATCAGGGAGGGAGGGGGTAATGGCATCCTATAAACCTGTAAGACTACAAAGAAAATCAATACATGTATAGAAACTGAATGATCACCTACCTGTTAACCAGTTGCAGACAGAAATACAGCGAGCCGTAGATAGTGACAGATGGATGGACCCTTGATGTACAGATGCAACATCAGGGAGGAAAGGGGTAATGGAATCGTCTAAACTTGTAAGACAACAAAGAAAATCAATACATGTTTAGAAACTGAATGATCACCTATCTGTTAGAAAGTAGCAAACAGAAAGACAGCGAGCCGCAGATAGTGAGAGATGGATGGACCCTTGATGGACAGATGCAAAATCAGGGAGGGAAGGGGTAATGGCATCCTCGGAACCTGTAAGACAACAAAGAAAATCAATACATGTTTAGAAACTGAATGATCTCCTACCTATTAGACAGTAGCAAACAGATAGACAGCAAGCCGTACACAGTGACAAATGGATGGACCCTTGATAGACAGATGCACAATCAGGGAGGGAAGGGGTAACAGAATCGTCTAAACCTGTAAGACAACGGAGAAAATCAATACATGTATAAAACCTGAATGATTATCTACCTGTTAGATAGTAGCAAACAGAAAGTCAGCAAGCCGTACACAGTGACAGATGGATGGACCCTTAATGGACAGATGCACAATCAGGGAGGGAAGGGGTAACGGCATCCTCAGAACCTGAAAGACAACAAAGAAAATCAATACATGTATAGAAACTGAATGATCACCTACCTGTTAACCAGGTGCAGACAGAAATACAGGGAACCGTAGACAGTGACAGATGGATGGACCCTTGATGGACATATGCAACATCAGGGAGAGAAGGGGTAATGGCATCATCTAAACCTGTAAGACAACAAAGAAAATCAATACATGTTTAGAAACTGAATGATCACCTACCTGTTAACCAGGTGCAGACAGAAATACAGCGAGCCGTACACAGTGGCAGATGGATGGACCCTTGATGAACAGACACACCATCAGGGAGGGAAGGGGTAATGGCATCCTCTAAACCTGTAAGACAACAAAGAAAATCAATAAATGTTTAGAAACTGAATGATTACGTTCCTCTTAGAAAGTAGCAAACAGATAGACTGCAAGCCGTAAACGGTGACAGACGGATGGACCCTTGATGGACAGATGCACAATCAGGGAGGGAAGAGGTAATGGCATCCTCTAATCCTGAAAGACAACAAAGAAAATCAATACATGTATTGAAACTGAATCATCACATACCTGTTAAGCAGGTGCAGAAAGAAATACAGCGAGCCATACACAGTGGCAGATGGATGGACCCTTCATGAACAGACGCACCATCAGGGAGGGAAGGGGTAACAGCATCGTCTAAACCTGTAAGACAACGGAGAAAATCAATACATGTATAAAACCTGAATGATTACCTACCTGTTAGATAGTAGCAAACAGATAGTCAGCAAGCCGTACACAGTGACAGATGGATGGACCCTTGATGGACAGATGCACAATCAGGGAGGGAAGGGGTAACGGCATCCTCAGAACCTGAAAGACAACAAAAAAAATCAATACATGTTTAGAAACTGAATGAACACCTACCTGTTAGACAGTAACAAACAGAGAGACAGCAAGCCGTACACAGTGACAAAAGGATGGACCATTGATGAACAGACGCACCATCAGGTAGGGAAGGGGTAACGGCATCGTCTAAACCTGTAAGACAACAAAGAAAATCAATACATGTTTAGAAACTGAATGATCACCTACCTATGAGACAGTAGCAAACAGATAGACAGCAAGCCGTACACAGTGACAAATGGATGGACCCTTGATAGACAGATGCACAATCAGGGAGGGAAGGGGTAATGGCATCCTCTAAACCTGTAAGACAACAAAGAAAATCAATACATTTTTAGAAACTGAATGATCACCTACCTCTTAGAAAGTAGCAAACAGATAGACAGCAAGCCATACACAGTGACAGAAAGATGGGCCCTTGATGGACAGACGCAGTATCAGGGAGGGAAGGGGTAATGACATCGTCTAAACCTGTAAGACAACAAAGAAAATCAATACATGTATAAAACCTGAATGATTACCTACCTGTTAGACAGTAGCAAACAGATAGTCAGCAAGCCGTACACAGTGACAGATGGATGGACCCTTGATGGACAGATGCACAATCAGGGAGGGAAGGGGTAACGGCACCCTCAGAACCTGATAGACAACAAAGAAAATCAATACATGTATACAAACTGAATGATCACCTACCTGTTAACCAGGTGCAGACAGAAATACAGCGAGCCGTACACAGTGGCAGATGGATGGACCCTTGATAGACAGATGCACCATCAGGGAGGGAAGGGGTAATGGCATCCTCTAATCCTGAAACACAACAAAGAAAATCAATACATGTATAGAACCTGAATGATCACCTACCTGTTACACAGTAGCAAACAGATAGTCAGCAAGCGTACACAGTGACAGATGGATGGACCCTTGATGGACAGATGCACAATCAGGGAGGGAAGGGGTAATGGCATCCTCAGAACCTGAAAGAAAACAAAGAAAATCAATACATGTATAGAAACAGAATGATCACCTATCTCTTAACCAGGTGCAGACAGAAATACAGCGAGCCGTACACAGTGGCAGATGGATGGACCCTTGATAGACAGATGCACCATCAGGGAGGGAAGGGGTAATGGCATCGTCTAAACCTGTAAGATTACAAAGAAAATCAATACATGTATAGAACCTGAATGATCACCTACCTGTTAACCAGGTGCAGACAGAAATACAGCGAGCCGTAGATAGTGACAGATGGATGGACCCTTGATGTACAGATGCAACATCAGGGAGGAAAGGGGTAATGGAATCGTCTAAACCTGTAAGACAACAAAGAAAATCAATAACTGTTTAGAAACTGAATGATGACCTACCTGTTAGAAAGTAGCAAACAGATAGACAGTAAGCCATACACAGTGACAGACGGATGGACCCTTGATGGACAGATGCACCATCAGGGAGGGAAGGGGTAATGGCATCCTCGGAACCTGTAAGACAACAAAGAAAATCAATACATGTATAGAAACTGAATGATTACCTACCTGTTACCCAGGTGCAGACAGAAATACAGCGAGCCGTACACAGTGGCAGATGGATGGACCCTTGATAGACAGATGCACCATCAGGGAGGGAAGGGGTAATGGCATCCTCTAAACCTGAAAGACAACAAAGAAAATCAATACATGTATAGAAACAGAATGATCACCTTTCTCTTAACCAGGTGCAGACAGAAATACAGCGAGCCGTACACAGTGGCAGATGGATGGACCCTTGATAGACAGATGCACCATCAGGGAGGGAGGGGGTAATGGCATCCTCTAAACCTGTAAGACTACAAAGAAAATCAATACATGTATAGAAACTGAATGATCACCTACCTGTTAACCAGGTGCAGACAGAAATACAGCGAGCCGTAGATAGTGACAGATGGATGGACCCTTGATGTACAGATGCAACATCAGGGAGGAAAGGGGTAATGGAATCGTCTAAACTTGTAAGACAACAAAGAAAATCAATACATGTTTAGAAACTGAATGATCACCTATCTGTTAGAAAGTAGCAAACAGAAAGACAGCAAGCCGCAGATAGTGAGAGATGGATGGACCCTTGATGGACAGATGCACAATCAGGGAGGGAAGGGGTAATGGCATCCTCGGAACCTGTAAGACAACAAAGAAAATCAATAAATGTTTAGAAACTGAATGATTACGTTCCTCTTAGAAAGTAGCAAACAGATAGACTGCAAGCCGTAAACGGTGACAGACGGATGGACCCTTGATGGACAGATGCACAATCAGGGAGGGAAGAGGTAATGGCATCCTCTAATCCTGAAAGACAACAAAGAAAATCAATACATGTATTGAAACTGAATCATCACATACCTGTTAAGCAGGTGCAGAAAGAAATACAGCGAGCCATACACAGTGGCAGATGGATGGACCCTTCATGAACAGACGCACCATCAGGGAGGGAAGGGGTAACAGCATCGTCTAAACCTGTAAGACAACGGAGAAAATCAATACATGTATAAAACCTGAATGATTACCTACCTGTTAGATAGTAGCAAACAGATAGTCAGCAAGCCGTACACAGTGACAGATGGATGGACCCTTGATGGACAGATGCACAATCAGGGAGGGAAGGGGTAACGGCATCCTCAGAACCTGAAAGACAACAAAAAAAATCAATACATGTTTAGAAACTGAATGAACACCTACCTGTTAGACAGTAACAAACAGAGAGACAGCAAGCCGTACACAGTGACAAAAGGATGGACCATTGATGAACAGACGCACCATCAGGTAGGGAAGGGGTAACGGCATCGTCTAAACCTGTAAGACAACAAAGAAAATCAATACATGTTTAGAAACTGAATGATCACCTACCTATGAGACAGTAGCAAACAGATAGACAGCAAGCCGTACACAGTGACAAATGGATGGACCCTTGATAGACAGATGCACAATCAGGGAGGGAAGGGGTAATGGCATCCTCTAAACCTGTAAGACAACAAAGAAAATCAATACATTTTTAGAAACTGAATGATCACCTACCTCTTAGAAAGTAGCAAACAGATAGACAGCAAGCCATACACAGTGACAGAAAGATGGACCCTTGATGGACAGACGCAGTATCAGGGAGGGAAGGGGTAATGACATCGTCTAAACCTGTAAGACAACAAAGAAAATCAATACATGTATAAAACCTGAATGATTACCTACCTGTTAGACAGTAGCAAACAGATAGTCAGCAAGCCGTACACAGTGACAGATGGATGGACCCTTGATGGACAGATGCACAATCAGGGAGGGAAGGGGTAACGGCACCCTCAGAACCTGATAGACAACAAAGAAAATCAATACATGTATACAAACTGAATGATCACCTACCTGTTAACCAGGTGCAGACAGAAATACAGCGAGCCGTACACAGTGGCAGATGGATGGACCCTTGATAGACAGATGCACCATCAGGGAGGGAAGGGGTAATGGCATCCTCTAATCCTGAAACACAACAAAGAAAATCAATACATGTATAGAACCTGAATGATCACCTACCTGTTACACAGTAGCAAACAGATAGTCAGCAAGCGTACACAGTGACAGATGGATGGACCCTTGATGGACAGATGCACAATCAGGGAGGGAAGGGGTAATGGCATCCTCAGAACCTGAAAGAAAACAAATAAAATCAACACATGTATACAAACTGAATGATCACCTACCTGTTAACCAGGTGCAAACAGATAGTCAGCAAGTGTACACAGTGACAGATGGATGGACCCTTGATGGACAGATGCACAATCAGGGAGGGAAGGGGTAATGGCATCCTCAGAACCTGAAAGACAACAAAGAAAATCAATACATGTATAGAACCTGAATGATCACCTACCTGTTACACAGTAGCAAACAGATAGTCAGCAAGCGTACACAGTGACAGATGGATGGGCCCTTGATGGACAGATGCACAATCAGGGAGGGAAGGGGTAATGGCATCCTCTAAACCTGAAAGACAACAAAGAAAATCAATACATGTATAGAAACAGAATGATCACCTATCTCTTAACCAGGTGCAGACAGAAATACAGCGAGCCGTACACAGTGGCAGATGGATGGACCCTTGATAGACAGATGCACCATCAGGGAGGGAGGGGGTAATGGCATCCTATAAACCTGTAAGACTACAAAGAAAATCAATACATGTATAGAACCTGAATGATCACCTACCTGTTAGACAGTAGCAAACAGATAGACAGCGAGCCGTAGACAGTGAGAGATGGATGGACCCTTGATGGACAGATGCACAATCAGGGAGGGAAGGGGTAACGGCATCCTCGGAACCTGAAAGACAACAAATAAAATCAATACATGTATAGAAACTGAATGATTACCTACCTGTTAACCAGGTGCAGACAGAAATACAGCGAGCCGTACACAGTGGCAGATGGATGGACCCTTGATAGACAGATGCACCATCAGGGAGGGAAGGGGTAATGGCATCCTCTAATCCTGAAAGACAACAAAGAAAATCAATTCATGCATAGAAACTGAATGATCACCTACCTGTTAGACAGGTGCACACAGAAAGACAGCGAGTCGTACACAGTTGCAGATGGATGGACCCTTGATGGACAGATGCACCATCAGGGAGGGAAGGGGTAACGGCACCCTCAGAACCTGATAGACAACAAAGAAAATCAATACATGTATAGAAACAGAATGATCACCTATCTCTTAACCAGGTGCAGACAGAAATACAGCGAGCCGTACACAGTGGCAGATGGATGGACCCTTGATAGACAGATGCACCATCAGGGAGGGAAGGGGTAATGGCATCGTCTAAACCTGTAAGACAACAAAGAAAATCAATACATGTATAGAAACTGAATGATAACCTACCTGTTAACCAGGTGCAGACAGAAATACAGCGAGCCGTAGATAGTGACAGATGGATGGACCCTTGATGTACAGATGCAACATCAGGGAGGAAAGGGGTAATGGAATCGTCTAAACCTGTAAGACAACAAAGAAAATCAATAACTGTTTAGAAACTGAATGATGACCTACCTGTTAGAAAGTAGCAAACAGATAGACAGTAAGCCATACACAGTGACAGACGGATGGACCCTTGATGGACAGATGCACCATCAGGGATGGAAGGGGTAATGGCATCCTCGGAACCTGTAAGACAACAAAGAAAATCAATACATGTTTAGAAACTGAATGATTACCTACCTGTTAACCAGGTGCAGACAGAAATACAGCGAGCCGTACACAGTGGCAGATGGATGGACCCTTGATAGACAGATGCACCATCAGGGAGGGAAGGGGTAATGGCATCCTCTAATCCTGAAAGACAACAAAGAAAATCAATACATGTATAGAACCTGAATGATCACCTACCTGTTACACAGTAGCAAACAGATAGTCAGCAAGCGTACACAGTGACAGATGGATGGGCCCTTGATGGACAGATGCACAATCAGGGAGGGAAGGGGTAATGGCATCCTCTAAACCTGAAAGACAACAAAGAAAATCAATACATGTATAGAAACAGAATGATCACCTATCTCTTAACCAGGTGCAGACAGAAATACAGCGAGCCATACACAGTGGCAGATGGATGGACCCTTGATAGACAGATGCACCATCAGGGAGGGAGGGGGTAATGGCATCCTATAAACCTGTAAGACTACAAAGAAAATCAATACATGTATAGAACCTGAATGATCACCTACCTGTTAGACAGTAGCAAACAGATAGACAGCGAGCCGTAGACAGTGAGAGATGGATGGACCCTTGATGGACAGATGCACAATCAGGGAGGGAAGGGGTAACGGCATCCTCGGAACCTGAAAGACAACAAATAAAATCAATACATGTATAGAAACTGAATGATTACCTACCTGTTAACCAGGTGCAGACAGAAATACAGCGAGCCGTACACAGTGGCAGATGGATGGACCCTTGATAGACAGATGCACCATCAGGGAGGGAAGGGGTAATGGCATCCTCTAATCCTGAAAGACAACAAAGAAAATCAATTCATGCATAGAAACTGAATGATCACCTACCTGTTAGACAGGTGCACACAGAAAGACAGCGAGTCGTACACAGTTGCAGATGGATGGACCCTTGATGGACAGATGCACCATCAGGGAGGGAAGGGGTAACGGCATCGTCTAAACCTGTTAGGCAACAAAGAAAATCAATACATGTATAAAACCTGAATGATTACCTAGCTGTTAGATAGTAGCAAACAGATAGTCAGCAAGCCGTAAAAAGTGACAGATGGATGGACCCTTGATGGACAGATGCACAATCAGGGAGGGAAGGGGTAACGGCATCCTCGGAACCTGAAAGACAACAAAGAAAATCAATACATGTATAGAAACTGAATAATCACCTACCTGTTAACCAGGTGCAGACAGATATACAGCGAGCCGTACACAGTGGCAGATGGATGGATCCTTGATGGACAGATGCACAATCAGGGAGGGAAGGGGTAATGGCATCCTCTAAACCTGAAAGACAACAAAGAAAATCAATACATGTTTAGAAACTGAATGATCACCTACCTGTTAGACAGTAGCAAATAGATAGACAGCGAGCCGTAGACAGTAGCAGATGGATGGACCCTTGATGGACAGATGCACAATCAGGGAGGGAAGGGGTAACGGCATCCTCGGAACCTGAAAGACAACAAATAAAATCAATACATGTATAGAAACTGAATGATTACCTACCTGTTAACCAGGTGCAGACAGAAATACAGCGAGCCGTACACAGTGGCAGATGGATGGACCCTTGATAGACAGATGCACCATCAGGGAGGGAAGGGGTAATGGCATCCTCTAATCCTGAAAGACAAAGAAAATCAATACATGTATAGAAACTGAATGATCACCTACCTGTTAACCAGGTGTAGACAGAAATACAGCGAGCCGTAGACAGTGGCAGATGGATGGGCCCTTGATGAACAGACGCACCATCAGGGAGGGAAGGGGTAATGGCATCCTCTAAACCTGTAAGACAACAAAGAAAATCAATAACTGTTTAGAAACTGAATGATCACCAACCTGTTAGAAAGTAGCAAACAGATAGACAGCAAGCCATACACAGTGACAGATGGATGGACACTTGATGGACAGATGCACAATCAGGGGGGGAAGGGGTAACGGCATCCTCGGAACCTGAAAGACAACAAAGAAAATCAATACATGTTTAGAAACTGAATGATCACCTACCTGTTAACCAGGTGCAGACAGAAATACAGCGAGCCATAGACAGTGACAGATGGATGGACCCTTGGTGGACAGATGCACCATCAGGGAGGGAAGGGGTAATGGCATCCTCTAAACCTGAAAGACAACAAAGAAAATCAATACATGTTTAGAAATTTCATGATCACCTACCTGTTAACCAGGTGCAGACAGATATACAGCGAGCCGTACACAGTGGCAGATGGATGGACCCTTGATAGACAGATGCACCATCAGGGAGGGAAGGGGTAATGGCATCCTCTAAACCTGTAAGACAACAAAGAAAATCAATACATGTTTAGAAACTGAATGATCACCTACCTGTTAGACAGTAGCAAATAGATAGACAGCGAGCCGTAGACAGTAGCAGATGGATGGACCCTTGATGGACAGATGCACAATCAGGGAGGGAAGGGGTATCGGCATCCTCGGAACCTGAAAGACAACAAATAAAATCAATACATGTATAGAAACTGAATGTTTACCTACCTGTTAACCAGGTGCAGACAGAAATACAGCGAGCCGTACACAGTGGCAGATGGATGGACCCTTGATAGACAGATGCACCATCAGGGAGGGAAGGGGTAATGGCATCGTCTAAACCTGTAAGACAACAAAGAAAATCAATACATGTATAGAAACAGAATGATCACCTATCTCTTAACCAGGTGCAGACAGAAATACAGCGAGCCGTACACAGTGGCAGATGGATGGACCCTTGATAGACAGATGCACCATCAGGGAGGGAGGGGGTAATGGCATCCTATAAAACTGTAAGACTACAAAGAAAATCAATACATGTATAGAACCTGAATGATCACCTACCTGTTAGACAGGTGCACACAGAAAGACAGCGAGTCGTACACAGTTGCAGATGGATGGACCCTTGATGGACAGATGCACCATCAGGGAGGGAAGGGGTAACGGCATCGTCTAAACCTGTTAGGCAACAAAGAAAATCAATACATGTATAAAACCTGAATGATTACCTAGCTGTTAGATAGTAGCAAACAGATAGTCAGCAAGCCGTAAACAGTGACAGATGGATGGACCCTTGATGGACAGATGCACAATCAGGGAGGGAAGGGGTAACGGCATCCTCGGAACCTGAAAGACAACAAAGAAAATCAATACATGTTTAGAAACTTCATGATCACCTACCTGTTAACCAGGTGCAGACAGATATACAGCGAGCCATACACAGTGGCAGATGGATGGACCCTTGATAGACAGATGCACCATCAGGGAGGGAAGGGGTAACGGCATCCTCTAAACCTGTAAGACAACAAAGAAAATCAATACATGTTTAGAAACTGAATGATCACCTACGTGTTAACCAGGTGCAGACAGATATACAGCGAGCCGTACACAGTGGCAGATGGATGGATCCTTGATGGACAGATGCACAATCAGGGAGGGAAGGGGTAATGGCATCCTCTAAACCTGAAAGACAACAAAGAAAATCAATACATGTTTAGAAACTTCATGATCACCTACCTGTTAACCAGGTGCAGACAGATATACAGCGAGCCGTACACAGTGGCAGATGGATGGACCCTTGATAGACAGATGCACCATCAGGGAGGGAAGGGGTAATGGCATCCTCTAAACCTGTAAGACAACAAAGAAAATCAATACATGTTTAGAAACTGAATGATCACCTACCTGTTAGACAGTAGCAAATAGATAGACAGCGAGCCGTAGACAGTAGCAGATGGATGGACCCTTGATGGACAGATGCACAATCAGGGAGGGAAGGGGTAACGGCATCCTCGGAACCTGAAAGACAACAAATAAAATCAATACATGTATAGAAACTGAATGATTACCTACCTGTTAACCAGGTGCAGACAGAAATACAGCGAGCCGTACACAGTGGCAGATGGATGGACCCTTGATAGACAGATGCACCATCAGGGAGGGAAGGGGTAATGGCATCCTCTAATCCTGAAAGACAAAGAAAATCAATACATGTATAGAAACTGAATGATCACCTACCTGTTAACCAGGTGTAGACAGAAATACAGCGAGCCGTAGACAGTGGCAGATGGATGGGCCCTTGATGAACAGACGCACCATCAGGGAGGGAAGGGGTAATGGCATCCTCTAAACCTGTAAGACAACATAGAAAATCAATAACTGTTTAGAAACTGAATGATCACCTACCTGTTAGAAAGTAGCAAACAGATAGACAGCAAGCCATACACAGTGACAGATGGATGGACACTTGATGGACAGATGCACAATCAGGGGGGGAAGGGGTAACGGCATCCTCGGAACCTGAAAGACAACAAAGAAAATCAATACATGTTTAGAAACTGAATGATCACCTACCTGTTAACCAGGTGCAGACAGAAATACAGCGAGCCATAGACAGTGACAGATGGATGGACCCTTGATGGACATATGCAACATCAGGGAGGGAAGGGGTAATGGAATCGTCTAAACTTGTAAGACAACAAAGAAAATCAATACATGTTTAGAAACTGAATGATCACCTACCTGTTAGACAGTAGCAAACACATAGACAGCAAGCCGTACAAAGTGACAGATGGATGGACCCTTGATGGACAGATGCACAATCAGGGGGGGAAGGGGTAACGGCATCCTCGGAACCTGAAAGACAACAAAGAAAATCAATAAAGGTTTAGAAACTGAATGATTACCTTCCTCTTAGAAAGTAGCAAACAGATAGACTGCAAGCCGTAAACGGTGACAGACGGATGGACCCTTGATGGACAGATGCACAATCAGGGAGGGAAGAGGTAATGGCATCCTCTAATCCTGAAAGACAACAAAGAAAATCAATACATGTATTGAAACTGAATTATCACATACCTGTTAAGCAGGTGCAGAAAGAAATACAGCGAGCCATACACAGTGGCAGATGGATGGACCCTTCATGAACAGACGCACCATCAGGGAGGGAAGGGGTAATGGCATCCTCTAAACCTGTAAGACAACAAAGAAAATTAATAACTGTTTAGAAACTGAATGATCACCTACCTGTTAGAAAGTAGCAAACAGATAGACAGCAAGCCATAAACAGTGACAGATGGATGGACCCTTGATGGACAGATGCACAATCAGGGAGGGAAGGGGTAACAGCATCATCTAAACCTGTAAGACAACGGAGAAAATCAATACATGTATAAAACCTGAATGATTACCTACCTGTTAGATAGTAGCAAACAGATAGTCAGCAAGCCGTACACAGCGACAGATGGATGGACCCTTGATGGACAGATGCACAATCAGGGAGGGAAGGGGTAACGGCATCCTCAGAACCTGAAAGACAACAAAGAAAATCAATACATGTTTAGAAACTGAATGATCACCTACCTATTAGACAGTAGCAAACAGATAGACAGCGAGTCGTACACAGTTGCCGATGGATGGACCCTTGATGGACAGACACAATATCAGGGAGGGAAGGGGTAACGGCATCGTCTAAACCTGTAAGACAACAAAGAAAATCAATACATGTATAAAACCTGAATGATTACCTACCTGTTAGATAGTAGCAAACAGATAGTCAGCAAGCCGTACACAGTGACAGATGGATGGACCCTTGATGGACAGATGCACAATCAGAGAGGGAAGGAGTAACGGCATCCTCGGAACCTGAAAGACAACAAAGAAAATCAATACATGTTTAGAAACTGAATGATCACCTACCTGTTAGACAGTAGCAAACGCATAGATAGCAAGCCATACACAGTGACAGATGGATGGACCCTTGATGAACAGACGCACCATCAGGTAGGGATGGGGTAATGGCATCGTCTAAACCTGTAAGACAACAAAGAAAATCAATACATGTTTAGAAACTGAATGATCACCTACCTATTAGACAGTAGCAAACAGATAGACAGCAAGCCGTACACAGTGACAAATGGATGGACCCTTGATAGACAGATGCACAATCAGGGAGGGAAGGGGTAATGGCATCCTCTAAACCTGTAAGACAACAAAGAAAATCAATAACTGTTTGGAACCTGAATGATCACCTACCTGTTAGAAAGTAGCAAACAGATAGACAGCAAGCCGTACACAGTTACAGATGGATGGACCCTTGATGGAGAGACACAATATCAGGGAGGGAAGGGGTAACAGCATCATCTAAACCTGTAAGACAACGGAGAAAATCAATACATGTATAAAACCTGAATGATTACCTACCTGTTAGATAGTAGCAAACAGATAGTCAGCAAGCCGTACACAGTGACAGATGGATGGACCCTTGATGGACAGATGCACAATCAGAGAGGGAAGGAGTAACGGCATCCTCGGAACCTGAAAGACAACAAAGAAAATCAATACATGTTTAGAAACTGAATGATCACCTACCTGTTAGACAGTAGCAAACGCATAGATAGCAAGCCATACACAGTGACAGATGGATGGACCCTTGATGAACAGACGCACCATCAGGTAGGGATGGGGTAATGGCATCGTCTAAACCTGTAAGACAACAAAGAAAATCAATACATGTTTAGAAACTGAATGATCACCTACCTATTAGACAGTAGCAAACAGATAGACAGCAAGCCGTACACAGTGACAAATGGATGGACCCTTGATGGACAGATGCACAATCAGGGAGGGAAGGGGTAACGGCATCCTCAGAACCTGAAAGACAACAAAGAAAATCAATACATGTTTAGAAACTGAATGAACACCTACCTGTTGGACAGTAACAAACAGAGAGACAGCAAGCCGTACACAGTGACAAAAGGATGGACCATTGATGAACACACGCACCATCAGGTAGGGAAGGGGTAACGGCATCGTCTAAACCTGTAAGACATCAAAGAAAATCAATACATGTATAAAACCTGAATGATTATCTACCTGTTAGATAGTAGAAAACAGATAGTCAGCAAGCGTACACAGTGACAGATGGATGGACCCTTGATGGACAGATGCACAATCAGGGAGGGAAGGGGTAACGGCACCCTCAGAACCTGATAGACAACAAAGAAAATCAATACATGTATACAAACTGAATGATCACCTACCTGTTAACCAGGTGCAGACAGAAATACAGCGAGCCATACACAGTGGCAGATGGATGGACCCTTGATAGAGAGATGCAACATCAGGGAGGGAAGGGGTAATGGCATCGTCTAAACCTGTAAGACAACAAAGAAAATCAATACATGTATAGAAACTGAATGATAACCTACCCGTTAACCAGGTGCAGACAGAAATACAGCGAGCCGTAGATAGTGACAGATGGATGGACCCTTGATGTACAGATGCAACATCAGGGAGGAAAGGGGTAATGGAATCGTCTAAACCTGTAAAACAAAGAAAATCAATAACTGTTTAGAAACTGAATGATGACCCACCTGTTAGAAAGTAGCAAACAGATAGACAGTAAGCCATACACAGTGACAGACGGATGGACCCTTGATGGACAGATGCACCATCAGGGAGGGAAGGGGTAACGGAATCCTCGGAACCTGAAAGACAACAAAGAAAATCAATACATGTATAGAAACTGAATGATCACCTACCTGTTAACCAGGTGCAGACAGAAATACAGCGAGCCGTAGATAGTGACAGATGGATGGACCCTTGATGTACAGATGCAACATCAGGGAGGAAAGGTGTAATGGAATCGTCTAAACTTGTAAGACAACAAAGAAAATCAATACATGTTTAGAAACTGAATGATCACCTATCTGTTAGAAAGTAGCAAACAGAAAGACAGCGAGCCGCAGACAGTGAGAGATGGATGGACCCTTGATGGACAGATGCACAATCTGGGAGGGAAGGGGTAATGGCATCGTCTAAACCTGTAAGACAACAAAGAAAATCAATACATGTATAAAACCTGAATGATTACCTATCTGTTAGACAGTAGCAAACAGATAGTCAGCAAGCCGTACACAGTGACAGATGGATGGACCCTTGATGGACAGATGCACAATCAGGGAGGGAAGGGGTAATGGCACCCTCAGAACCTGATAGACAACAAAGAAAATCAATACATGTATACAAACTGAATGATCACCTACCTGTTAACCAGGTGCAGACAGAAATACAGCGAGCCATACACAGTGGCAGATGGATGGACCCTTGATAGAGAGATGCAACATCAGGGAGGGAAGGGGTAATGGCATCGTCTAAACCTGTAAGACAACAAAGAAAATCAATACATGTATAGAAACTGAATGATAACCTACCTGTTAACCAGGTGCAGACAGAAATACAGCGAGCCGTAGATAGTGACAGATGGATGGACCCTTGATGTACAGATGCAACATCAGGGAGGAAAGGGGTAATGGAATCGTCTAAACTTGTAAGACAACAAAGAAAATCAATACATGTTTAGAAACTGAATGATCACCTATCTGTTAGAAAGTAGCAAACAGAAAGACAGCGAGCCGCAGACAGTGAGAGATGGATGGACCCTTGATGGACAGATGCACAATCAGGGAGGGAAGGGGTAATGGCATCCTCGGAACCTGCAAGACAACAAAGAAAATCAATACATGTTTAGAAACTGAATGATTACCTACCTGTTAACCAGGTGCAGACAGAAATACAGCGAGCCGTACACAGTGGCAGATGGATGGACCCTTGATAGACAGATGCACCATCAGGGAGGGAAGGGGTAATGGCATCCTCTAATCCTGAAATACAACAAAGAAAATCAATACATGTATAGAACCTGAATGATCACCTACCTGTTACACAGTAGCAAACAGATAGTCAGCAAGCGTACACAGTGACAGATGGATGGACCCTTGATGGACAGATGCACAATCAGGGAGGGAAGGGGTAACGGCATCCTCAGAACCTGAAAGACAACAAAGAAAATCAATACATGTATAGAAACAGAATGATCACCTATCTCTTAACCAGGTGCAGACAGAAATACAGCGAGCCGTACACAGTGGCAGATGGATGGATCCTTGATAGACAGATGCACCATCAGGGAGGGAGGGGGTAATGGCATCCTATAAACCTGTAAGACTACAAAGAAAATCAATACATGTATAGAACCTGAATGATCACCTACCTGTTAGACAGTAGCAAACAGATAGACAGCGAGCCATAGACAGTGAGAGATGGATGGACCCTTGATGGACAGATGCACAATCAGGGAGGGAAGGGGTAACGGCATCCTCGGAACCTGAAAGACAACAAATAAAATCAATACATGTATAGAAACTGAATGATTACCTACCTGTTAACCAGGTGCAGACAGAAATACAGCGAGCCGTAAACAGTGGCAGATGGATGGACCCTTGATAGACAGATGCACCATCAGGGAGGGAAGGGGTAATGGCATCCTCGGAACCTGAAAGACAACAAATAAAATCAATACATGTATAGAAACTGAATGTTTACCTACCTGTTAACCAGGTGCAGACAGAAATACAGCGAGCCGTACACAGTGGCAGATGGATGGACCCTTGATAGACAGATGCACAATCAGGGAGGGAAGGGGTATCGGCACCCTCAGAACCTGATAGACAACAAAGAAAATCAATACATGTATACAAACTGAATGATCACCTACCTGTTAACCAGGTGCAGACAGAAATACAGCGAGCCATACACAGTGGCAGATGGATGGACCCTTGATAGACAGATGCACCATCAGGGAGGGAAGGGGTAATGGCATCGTCTAAACCTGTAAGACAACAAAGAAAATCAATACATGTATAGAAACTGAATGATAACCTACCTGTTAACCAGGTGCAGACAGAAATACAGCGAGCCGTAGATAGTGACAGATGGATGGACCCTTGATGTACAGATGCAACATCAGGGAGGAAAGGGGTAATGGAATCGTCTAAACCTGTAAGACAACAAAGAAAATCAATAACTGTTTAGAAACTGAATGATGACCTACCTGTTAGAAAGTAGCAAACAGATAGACAGTAAGCCATACACAGTGACAGACGGATGGACCCTTGATGGACAGATGCACCATCAGGGAGGGAAGGGGTAATGGCATCCTCTAATCCTGAAAGACAAAGAAAATCAATACATGTATAGAAACTGAATGATCACCTACCTGTTAACCAGGTGTAGACAGAAATACAGCGAGCCGTAGACAGTGGCAGATGGATGGGCCCTTGATGAACAGACGCACCATCAGGGAGGGAAGGGGTAATGGCATCCTCTAAACCTGTAAGACAACATAGAAAATCAATAACTGTTTAGAAACTGAATGATCACCTACCTGTTAGAAAGTAGCAAACAGATAGACAGCAAGCCATACACAGTGACAGATGGATGGACACTTGATGGACAGATGCACAATCAGGGAGGGAAGGGGTAACGGCATCCTCGGAACCTGAAAGACAACAAAGAAAATCAATACATGTATAGAAACTGAATGATCACCTACCTGTTAACCAGGTGCAGACAGATATACAGCGAGCCGTACACAGTGGCAGATGGATGGACCCTTGATAGACAGATGCACCATCAGGGAGGGAAGGGGTAATGGCATCCTCTAAACCTGTAAGACAACAAAGAAAATCAATACATGTTTAGAAACTGAATGATCACCTACCTGTTAGACAGTAGCAAATAGATAGACAGCGAGCCGTAGACAGTAGCAGATGGATGGACCCTTGATGGACAGATGCACCATCAGGGAGGGAAGGGGTAACGGCATCCTCGGAACCTGAAAGACAACAAATAAAATCAATACATGTATAGAAACTGAATGATTACCTACCTGTTAACCAGGTGCAGACAGAAATACAGCGAGCCGTACACAGTGGCAGATGGATGGACCCTTGATAGACAGATGCACAATCAGGGAGGGAAGGGGTAACGGCATCCTCGGAACCTGAAAGACAACAAATAAAATCAATACATGTATAGAAACTGAATGATTACCTACCTGTTAACCAGGTGCAGACAGAAATACAGCGAGCCGTACACAGTGGCAGATGGATGGACCCTTGATAGACAGATGCACCATCAGGGAGGGAAGGGGTAATGGCATCCTCTATTCCTGAAAGACAACAAAGAAAATCAATTCATGCATTGAAACTGAATGATCACCTACCTGTTAGGCAGGCGCACACAGAAAGACAGCGAGTCGTACACAGTTGCAGATGGATGGACCCTTGATGGACAGATGCACCATCAGGGAGGGAAGGGGTAACGGCATCGTCTAAACCTGTAAGGCAACAAAGAAAATCAATACATGTATAAAACCTGAATGATTACCTAGCTGTTAGATAGTAGCAAACAGATAGTCAGCAAGCCGTAAACAGTGACAGATGGATGGACCCTTGATGGACAGATGCACAATCAGGGAGGGAAGGGGTAACGGCATCCTCGGAACCTGAAAGACAACAAAGAAAATCAATACATGTATAGAAACTGAATAATCACCTACCTGTTAACCAGGTGCAGACAGATATACAGCGAGCCGTACACAGTGGCAGATGGATGGATCCTTGATGGACAGATGCACAATCAGGGAGGGAAGGGGTAATGGCATCCTCTCAACCTGAAAGACAACATAGAAAATCAATACATGTTTAGAAACTTCATGATCACCTACCTGTTAACCAGGTGCAGACAGATATACAGCGAGCCGTACACAGTGGCAGATGGATGGACCCTTGATAGACAGATGCACCATCAGGGAGGGAAGGGGTAATGGCATCCTCTAAACCTGTAAGACAACAAAGAAAATCAATACATGTTTAGAAACTGAATGATCACCTACCTTTTAGACAGTAGCAAATAGATAGACAGCGAGCCGTAGACAGTAGCAGATGGATGGACCCTTGATGGACAGATGCACAATCAGGGAGGGAAGGGGTAACGGCATCCTCGGAACCTGAAAGACAACAAATAAAATCAATACATGTATAGAAACTGAATGTTTACCTACCTGTTAACCAGGTGCAGACAGAAATACAGCGAGCCGTACACAGTGGCAGAAGGATGGACCCTTGATAGACAGATGCACCATCAGGGAGGGAAGGGGTAATGGCATCCTCTAATCCTGAAAGACAACAAAGAAAATCAATACATGTATAGAACCTGAATGATCACCTACCTGTTACACAGTAGCAAACAGATAGTCAGCAAGCGTACACAGTGACAGATGGATGGACCCTTGATGGACAGATGCACAATCAGGGAGGGAAGGGGTAACGGCATCCTCAGAACCTGAAAGACAACAAAGAAAATCAATACATGTATAGAAACTGAATGATCACCTATCTCTTAACCAGGTGCAGACAGATATACAGCGAGCCGTACACAGTGGCAGATGGATGGACCCTTGATAGACAGATGCACCATCAGGGACGGAGGGGGTAATGGCATCCTATAAACCTGTAAGACTACAAAGAAAATCAATACATGTATAGAACCTGAATGATCACCTACCTGTTAGACAGTAGCAAACAGATAGACAGCGAGCCATAGACAGTGAGAGATGGATGGACCCTTGATGGACAGATGCACAATCAGGGAGGGAAGGGGTAACGGCATCCTTGGAACCTGAAAGACAACAAATAAAATCAATACATGTATAGAAACTGAATGATTACCTACCTGTTAACCAGGTGCAGACAGAAATACAGCGAGCCGTACACAGTGGCAGATGGATGGACCCTTGATAGACAGATGCACCATCAGGGAGGGAAGGGGTAATGGCATTCTCTATTCCTGAAAGACAACAAAGAAAATCAATTCATGCATAGAAACTGAATGATCACCTACCTGTTAGACAGGTGCACACAGAAAGACAGCGAGTCGTACACAGTTGCAGATGGATGGACCCTTGATGGACAGATGCACCATCAAGGAGGGAAGGGGTAACGGCATCGTCTAAACCTGTAAGGCAACAAAGAAAATCAATACATGTATAAAACCTGAATGATTACCTAGCTGTTAGATAGTAGCAAACAGATAGTCAGCAAGCCGTAAACAGTGACAGATGGATGGACCCTTGATGGACAGATGCACAATCAGGGAGGGAAGGGGTAACGGCATCCTCGGAACCTGAAAGACAACAAAGAAAATCAATACATGTTTAGAAACTGAATAATCACCTACCTGTTAACCAGGTGCAGACAGATATACAGCGAGCCGTACACAGTGGCAGATGGATGGATCCTTGATGGACAGATGCACAATCAGGGAGGGAAGGGGTAATGGCATCCTCTAAACCTGAAAGACAACAAAGAAAATCAATACATGTTTAGAAACTTCATGATCACCTACCTGTTAACCAGGTGCAGACAGATATACAGCGAGCCGTACACAGTGACAGATGGATGGACCCTTGATGGACATATGCAACATCAGGGAGAGAAGGGGTAATGGCATCATCTAAACCTGTAAGACAACAAAGAAAATCAATACATGTTTAGAAACTGAATGATCACCTACCTGTTAGACAGTAGCAAATAGATAGACAGCGAGCCGTAGACAGTAGCAGATGGATGGACCCTTGATGGACAGATGCACAATCAGGGAGGGAAGGGGTAACGGCATCCTCGGAACCTGAAAGACAACAAATAAAATCAATACATGTATAGAAACTGAATGTTTACCTACCTGTTAACCAGGTGCAGACAGAAATACAGCGAGCCGTACACAGTGGCAGATGGATGGACCCTTGATAGACAGATGCACAATCAGGGAGGGAAGGGGTAACGGCACCCTCAGAACCTGATAGACAACAAAGAAAATCAATACATGTATACAAACTGAATGATCACCTACCTGTTAACCAGGTGCAGACAGAAATACAGCGAGCCATACACAGTGGCAGATGGATGGACCCTTGATAGATAGATGCACCATCAGGGAGGGAAGGGGTAATGGCATCGTCTAAACCTGTAAGACAACAAAGAAAATCAATACATGTATAGAAACTGAATGATAACCTACCTGTTAACCAGGTGCAGACAGAAATACAGCGAGCCGTAGATAGTGACAGATGGATGGACCCTTGATGTACAGATGCAACATCAGGGAGGAAAGGGGTAATGGAATCGTCTAAACCTGTAAGACAACAAAGAAAATCAATAACTGTTTAGAAACTGAATGATGACCTACCTGTTAGAAAGTAGCAAACAGATAGACAGTAAGCCATACACAGTGACAGACGGATGGACCCTTGATGGACAGATGCACCATCAGGGAGGGAAGGGGTAATGGCATCCTCTAATCCTGAAAGACAAAGAAAATCAATACATGTATAGAAACTGAATGATCACCTACCTGTTAACCAGGTGTAGACAGAAATACAGCGAGCCGTAGACAGTGGCAGATGGATGGGCCCTTGATGAACAGACGCACCATCAGGGAGGGAAGGGGTAATGGCATCCTCTAAACCTGTAAGACAACATAGAAAATCAATAACTGTTTAGAAACTGAATGATCACCTACCTGTTAGAAAGTAGCAAACAGATAGACAGCAAGCCATACACAGTGACAGATGGATGGACACTTGATGGACAGATGCACAATCAGGGAGGGAAGGGGTAACGGCATCCTCGGAACCTGAAAGACAACAAAGAAAATCAATACATGTATAGAAACTGAATGATCACCTACCTGTTAACCAGGTGCAGACAGATATACAGCGAGCCGTACACAGTGGCAGATGGATGGACCCTTGATGGACAGATGCACAATCAGGGAGGGAAGGGGTAACGGCATCCTCGGAACCTGAAAGACAACAAATAAAATCAATACATGTATAGAAACTGATTGTTTACCTACCTGTTAACCAGGTGCAGACAGAAATACAGCGAGCCGTACACAGTGGCAGATGGATGGACCCTTGATAGACAGATGCACAATCAGGGAGGGAAGGGGTAACGGCATCCTCGGAACCTGAAAGACAACAAATAAAATCAATACATGTATAGAAACTGAATGATTACCTACCTGTTAACCAGGTGCAGACAGAAATACAGCGAGCCGTACACAGTGGCAGATGGATGGACCCTTGATAGACAGATGCACCATCAGGGAGGGAAGGGGTAATGGCATCCTCTATTCCTGAAAGACAACAAAGAAAATCAATTCATGCATAGAAACTGAATGATCACCTACCTGTTAGACAGGCGCACACAGAAAGACAGCGAGTCGTACACAGTTGCAGATGGATGGACCCTTGATGGACAGATGCACCATCAGGGAGGGAAGGGGTAATGGCATCCTCTAATCCTGAAAGACAACAAAGAAAATCAATACATGTATAGAACCTGAATGATCACCTACCTGTTACACAGTAGCAAACAGATAGTCAGCAAGCGTACACAGTGACAGATGGATGGACCCTTGATGGACAGATGCACAATCAGGGAGGGAAGGGGTAACGGCATCCTCAGAACCTGAAAGACAACAAAGAAAATCAATACATGTATAGAAACAGAATGATCACCTATCTCTTAACCAGGTGCAGACAGAAATACAGCGAGCCGTACACAGTGGCAGATGGATGGACCCTTGAAAGACAGATGCACCATCAGGGACGGAGGGGGTAATGGCATCCTATAAACCTGTAAGACTACAAAGAAAATCAATACATGTATAGAACCTGAATGATCACCTACCTGTTAGACAGTAGCAAACAGATAGACAGCGAGCCATAGACAGTGAGAGATGGATGGACCCTTGATGGACAGATGCACAATCAGGGAGGGAAGGGGTAACGGCATCCTCGGAACCTGAAAGACAACAAATAAAATCAATACATGTATAGAAACTGAATGATTACCTACCTGTTAACCAGGTGCAGACAGAAATACAGCGAGCCGTACACAGTGGCAGATGGATGGACCCTTGATAGACAGATGCACCATCAGGGAGGGAAGGGGTAATGGCATCCTCTATTCCTGAAAGACAACAAAGAAAATCAATTCATGCATAGAAACTGAATGATCACCTACCTGTTAGACAGGCGCACACAGAAAGACAGCGAGTCGTACACAGTTGCAGATGGATGGACCCTTGATGGACAGATGCACCATCAGGGAGGGAAGGGGTAACGGCATCGTCTAAACCTGTAAGGCAACAAAGAAAATCAATACATGTATAAAACCTGAATGATTACCTAGCTGTTAGATAGTAGCAAACAGATAGTCAGCAAGCCGTAAACAGTGACAGATGGATGGACCCTTGATGGACAGATGCACAATCAGGGAGGGAAGGGGTAACGGCATCCTCGGAACCTGAAAAACAACAAAGAAAATCAATACATGTATAGAAACTGAATAATCACCTACCTGTTAACCAGGTGCAGACAGATATACAGCGAGCCGTACACAGTGGCAGATGGATGGACCCTTGATAGACAGATGCACCATCAGGGAGGGAAGGGGTAATGGCATCCTCTAAACCTGTAAGACAACAAAGAAAATCAATACATGTTTAGAAACTGAATGATCACCTACCTTTTAGACAGTAGCAAATAGATTGACAGCGAGCCGTAGACAGTAGCAGATGGATGGACCCTTGATGGACAGATGCACAATCAGGGAGGGAAGGGGTAACGGCATCCTCGGAACCTGAAAGACAACAAATAAAATCAATACATGTATAGAAACTGAATGTTTACCTACCTGTTAACCAGGTGCAGACAGAAATACAGCGAGCCGTACACAGTGGCAGATGGATGGACCCTTGATAGACAGATGCACAATCAGGGAGGGAAGGGGTAACGGCACCCTCAGAACCTGATAGACAACAAAGAAAATCAATACATGTATACAAACTGAATGATCACCTACCTGTTAACCAGGTGCAGACAGAAATACAGCGAGCCATACACAGTGGCAGATGGATGGACCCTTGATAGACAGATGCACCATCAGGGAGGGAAGGGGTAATGGCATCGTCTAAACCTGTAAGACAACAAAGAAAATCAATACATGTATAGAAACTGAATGATAACCTACCTGTTAACCAGGTGCAGACAGAAATACAGCGAGCCGTAGATAGTGACAGATGGATGGACCCTTGATGTACAGATGCAACATCAGGGAGGAAAGGGGTAATGGAATCGTCTAAACCTGTAAGACAACAAAGAAAATCAATAACTGTTTAGAAACTGAATGATGACCTACCTGTTAGAAAGTAGCAAACAGATAGACAGTAAGCCATACACAGTGACAGACGGATGGACCCTTGATGGACAGATGCACCATCAGGGAGGGAAGGGGTAATGGCATCCTCTAATCCTGAAAGACAAAGAAAATCAATACATGTATAGAAACTGAATGATCACCTACCTGTTAACCAGGTGTAGACAGAAATACAGCGAGCCGTAGACAGTGGCAGATGGATGGGCCCTTGATGAACAGACGCACCATCAGGGAGGGAAGGGGTAATGGCATCCTCTAAACCTGTAAGACAAAATAGAAAATCAATAACTGTTTAGAAACTGAATGATCACCTACCTGTTAGAAAGTAGCAAACAGATAGACAGCAAGCCATACACAGTGACAGATGGATGGACACTTGATGGCCAGATGCACAATCAGGGAGGGAAGGGGTAACGGCATCCTCGGAACCTGAAAGACAACAAAGAAAATCAATACATGTATAGAAACTGAATGATCACCTACCTGTTAACCAGGTGCAGACAGATATACAGCGAGCCGTACACAGTGGCAGATGGATGGACCCTTGATAGACAGATGCACCATCAGGGAGAGAAGGGGTAATGGCATCCTCTAAACCTGTAAGACAACAAAGAAAATCAATACATGTTTAGAAACTGAATGATCACCTACCTGTTAGACAGTAGCAAATAGATAGACAGCGAGCCGTAGACAGTAGCAGATGGATGGACCCTTGATGGACAGATGCACAATCAGGGAGGGAAGGGGTAACGGCATCCTCGGAACCTGAAAGACAACAAATAAAATCAATACATGTATAGAAACTGAATGTTTACCTACCTGTTAACCAGGTGCAGACAGAAATACAGCGAGCCGTACACAGTGGCAGATGGATGGACCCTTGATAGACAGATGCACAATCAGGGAGGGAAGGGGTAACGGCATCCTCGGAACCTGAAAGACAACAAATAAAATCAATACATGTATAGAAACTGAATGATTACCTACCTGTTAACCAGGTGCAGACAGAAATACAGCGAGCCGTACACAGTGGCAGATGGATGGACCCTTGATAGACAGATGCACCATCAGGGAGGGAAGGGGTAATGGCATCCTCTATTCCTGAAAGACAACAAAGAAAATCAATTCATGCATAGAAACTGAATGATCACCTACCTGTTAGACAGGCGCACACAGAAAGACAGCGAGTCGTACACAGTTGCAGATGGATGGACCCTTGATGGACAGATGCACCATCAGGGAGGGAAGGGGTAACGGCATCGTCTAAACCTGTAAGGCAACAAAGAAAATCAATACATGTATAAAACCTGAATGATTACCTAGCTGTTAGATAGTAGCAAACAGATAGTCAGCAAGCCGTAAACAGTGACAGATGGATGGACCCTTGATGGACAGATGCACAATCAGGGAGGGAAGGGGTAACGGCATCCTCGGAACCTGAAAGACAACAAAGAAAATCAATACATGTATAGAAACTGAATAATCACCTACCTGTTAACCAGGTGCAGACAGATATACAGCGAGCCATACACAGTGGCAGATGGATGGATCCTTGATGGACAGATGCACAATCAGGGAGGGAAGGGGTAATGGCATCCTCTCAACCTGAAAGACAACAAAGAAAATCAATACATGTTTAGAAACTTCATGATCACCTACCTGTTAACCAGGTGCAGACAGATATACAGCGAGCCGTACACAGTGGCAGATGGATGGACCCTTGATAGACAGATGCACCATCATGGAGGGAAGGGGTAATGACATCCTCTAAACCTGTAAGACAACAAAGAAAATCAATACATGTTTAGAAACTGAATGATCACCTACCTGTTAGACAGTAGCAAATAGATAGACAGCGAGCCGTAGACAGTAGCAGATGGATGGACCCTTGATGGACAGATGCACAATCAGGGAGGGAAGGGGTAACGGCATCCTCGGAACCTGAAAGACAACAAATAAAATCAGTACATGTATAGAAACTGAATGTTTACCTACCTGTTAACCAGGTGCAGATAGAAATACAGCGAGCCGTACACAGTGGCAGATGGATGGACCCTTGATAGACAGATGCACCATCAGGGAGGGAAGGGGTAATGGCATCGTCTAAACCTGTAAGACAACAAAGAAAATCAATACATGTATAGAAACTGAATGATCACCTACCTGTTAACCAGGTGCAGACAGAAATACAGCGAGCCGTAGATAGTGACAGATGAGTGGATCCTTGATGTACAGATGCAACATCAGGGAGGAAAGGGGTAATGGAATCGTCTAAACTTGTAAGACAACAAAGAAAATCAATACATGTTTAGAAACTGAATGATCACCTACCTGTTAGACAGTAGCAGACAGATAGAAAGTGAGCCGTACACAGTGACAGATGATTGGACCCTTGATGGACAGATGCACAATCATGGAGGGAAGGGGTAACGGCATCCTCGGAACCTGAAAGACAACAAAGAAAATCAATACATGTATAGAAACTGAATAATCACCTACCTGTTAGACAGTAGCAAACAGATAGACAGCAAGCCGTACACAGTGACAGATGGATGGACCCTTGATGAACAGACACACCATCAGGGAGGGAAGGGGTAATGGCATCCTCTAAACCTTTAAGACAACAAAGAAAATCAATAAATGTTTAGAAACTGAATGATTACCTTCCTCTTAGAAAGTAGCAAACAGATAGACTGCAAGCCGTAAACGGTGACAGACGGATGGACCCTTGATGGACAGATGCACAATCAGGGAGGGAAGAGGTAATGGCATCCTCTAATCCTGAAAGACAACAAAGAAAATCAATACATGTATTGAAACTGAATTATCACATACCTGTTAAGCAGGTGCAGAAAGAAATACAGCGAGCCATACACAGTGGCAGATGGATGGACCTTTCATGAACAGACGCACCATCAGGGAGGGAAGGGGTAATGGCATCCTCTAAACCTGTAAGACAACAAAGAAAATTAATAACTGTTTAGAAACTGAATGATCACCTACCTGTTAGAAAGTAGCAAACAGATCGACAGCAAGCCGTAGACAGTGACAGTTGGATGGACCCTTGATAGACAGATGCACAATCAGGGAGGGAAGGGGTAATGGCATCCTCTAAACCTGTAAGACAACAAAGAAAATCAATAACTGTTTGGAACCTGAATGATCACCTACCTGTTAGAAAGTAGCAAACAGATAGACAGCAAGCCGTACACAGTTACAGATGGATGGACCCTTGATGGAGAGACACAATATCAGGGAGGGAAGGGGTAACAGCATCGTCTAAACCTGTAAGACAACGGAGAAAATCAATACATGTATAAAACCTGAATGATTACCTACCTGTTAGATAGTAGCAAACAGATAGTCAGCAAGCCGTACACAGCGACAGATGGATGGACCCTTGATGGACAGATGCACAATCAGGGAGGGAAGGGGTAACGGCATCCTCAGAACCTGAAAGACAACAAAGATAATCAATACATGTTTAGAAACTGAATGAACACCTACCTGTTGGACAGTAACAAACAGAGAGACAGCAAGCCGTACACAGTGACAAAACGATGGACCATTGATGAACACACGCACCATCAGGTAGGGAAGGGGTAACGGCATCGTCTAAACCTGTAAGACATCAAAGAAAATCAATACATGTATAAAACCTGAATGATTATCTACCTGTTAGATAGTAGAAAACAGATAGTCAGCAAGCCGTACACAGTGACAGATGGATGGACCCTTGATGGACAGATGCACAATCAGGGAGGGAAGGGGTAACGGCATCCTCAGAATCTGAAAGACAACAAAGAAAATCAATACATGTATAGAAACTGAATGATCACCTACCTGTTAACCAGGTGCAGACAGAAATACAGCGAACCGTAGACAGTGACAGATGGATGGACCCTTGATGGACATATGCAACATCAAGGAGAGAAGGGGTAATGGCATCATCTAAACCTGTAAGACAACAAAGAAAATCAATACATGTTTAGAAACTGAATGATCACCTACCTCTTAGAAAGTAGCAAACAGATAGACAGCAAGCCGTACACAGTGACAGACGGATGGACCCTTGATGGACAGACGCAGTATCAGGGAGGGAAGGGGTAGTGGCATCGTCTAAACCTGTAAGACAACAAAGAAAATCAATACATGTATAAAACCTGAATGATTACCTACCTGTTAGACAGTAGCAAACAGATAGTCAGCAAGCCGTACACAGTGACAGATGGATGGACCCTTGTTGGACAGATGCACACTCAGGGAGGGAAGGGGTAACGGCACCCTCAGAACCTGATAGACAACAAAGAAAATCAATACATGTATACAAACTTAATGATCACCTACCTGTTAACCAGGTGCAGACAGAAATACAGCGAGCCATACACAGTGGCAGATGGATGGACCCTTGATAGACAGATGCAACATCAGGGAGGGAAGGGGTAATGGCATCGTCTAAACCTGTAAGACAACAAAGAAAATCAATACATGTATAGAAACTGAATGATAACCTACCTGTTAACCAGGTGCAGACAGAAATACAGCGAGCCGTAGATAGTGACAGATGGATGGACCCTTGATGTACAGATGCAACATCAGGGAGGAAAGGGGTAATGGAATCGTCTAAACCTGTAAGACAAAGAAAATCAATAACTGTTTAGAAACTGAATGATGACCCACCTGTTAGAAAGTAGCAAACAGATAGACAGTAAGCCATACACAGTGACAGACGGATGGACCCTTGATGGACAGATGCACCATCAGGGAGGGAAGGGGTAACGGCATCCTCGGAACCTGAAAGACAACAAAGAAAATCAATACATGTATAGAAACTGAATGATCACCTACCTGTTAACCAGGTGCAGACAGAAATACAGCGAGCCGTAGATAGTGACAGATGGATGGACCCTTGATGTACAGATGCAACATCAGGGAGGAAAGGGGTAATGGAATCGTCTAAACTTGTAAGACAACAAAGAAAATCAATACATGTTTAGAAACTGAATGATCACCTATCTGTTAGAAAGTAGCAAACAGAAAGACAGCGAGCCGCAGACAGTGAGAGATGGATGGACCCTTGATGGACAGATACACAATCAGGGAGGGAAGGGGTAATGGCATCCTCGGAACCTGTAAGACAACAAAGAAAATCAATACATGTTTAGAAACTGAATGATCACCTACCTATTAGACAGTAGCAAACAGATAGACAGCAAGCCGTACACAGTGACAAATGGATGGACCCTTGATAGACAGATGCACAATCAGGGAGGGAAGGGGTAATGGCATCCTCTAAACCTGTAAGACAACAAAGAAAATCAATAACTGTTTGGAACCTGAATGATCACCTACCTGTTAGAAAGTAGCAAACAGATAGACAGCAAGCCGTACACAGTTACAGATGGATGGACCCTTGATGGAGAGACACAATATCAGGGAGGGAAGGGGTAACAGCATCGTCTAAACCTGTAAGACAACGGAGAAAATCAATACATGTATAAAACCTGAATGATTACCTACCTGTTAGAAAGTAGCAAACAGAAAGTCAGCAAGCCTTACACAGTGACAGATGGATGGACCCTTGATGGAGAGATGCACAATCAGGGAGGGAAGGGGTAACGGCATCCTCAGAACCTGAAAGACAACAAAGAAAATCAATACATGTTTAGAAACTGAATGAACACCTACCTGTTAGACAGTAACAAACAGAGAGACAGCAAGCCGTACACAGTGACAAAAGGATGGACCCTTGATGAACAGACGCACCATCAGGGAGGGAAGGGGTAACGGCATCCTCAGAACCTGAAAGACAACAAAGAAAATCAATACATGTATAGAAACTGAATGATCACCTACCTGTTAACCAGGTGCAGACAGAAATACAGCGAACCGTAGACAGTGACAGATGGATGGACCCTTGATGGACATATGCAACATCAGGGAGAGAAGGGGTAATGGCATCATCTAAACCTGTAAGACAACAAAGAAAATCAATACATGTTTAGAAACTGAATGATCACCTACCTCTTAGAAAGTAGCAAACAGATAGACAGCAAGCCATACACAGTGACAGACAGATGGACCCTTGATGGACAGACGCAGTATCAGGGAGGGAAGGGGTAATGGCATCGTCTAAACCTGTAAGACAACAAAGAAAATCAATACATGTATAAAACCTGAATGATTACCTATCTGTTAGACAGTAGCAAACAGATAGTCAGCAAGCCGTACACAGTGACAGATGGATGGACCCTTGATGGACAGATGCACAATCAGGGAGGGAAGGGGTAACGGCACCCTCAGAACCTGATAGACAACAAAGAAAATCAATACATGTATACAAACTATATGATCACCTACCTGTTAACCAGGTGCAGACAGAAATACAGCGAGCCGTAGATAGTGACAGATGGATGGACCCTTGATGTACAGATGCAACATCAGGGAGGAAAGGGGTAATGGAATCGTCTAAACTTGTAAGACAACAAAGAAAATCAATACATGTTTAGAAACTGAATGATCAC
Organism: Salminus brasiliensis; assembly: GCF_030463535.1. NCBI lineage: Eukaryota > Metazoa > Chordata > Actinopteri > Characiformes > Bryconidae > Salminus > Salminus brasiliensis. The sequence goes on from NC_132880.1 coordinate 17,377,423, forward strand.
CTATCTGTTAGAAAGTAGCAAACAGAAAGACAGCGAGCCGCAGACAGTGAGAGATGGATGGACCCTTGATGGACAGATGCACAATCAGGGAGGGAAGGGGTAATGGCATCCTCGGAACCTGCAAGACAACAAAGAAAATCAATACATGTTTAGAAACTGAATGATTACCTACCTGTTAACCAGGTGCAGACAGAAATACAGCGAGCCGTACACAGTGGCAGATGGATGGACCCTTGATAGACAGATGCACCATCAGGGAGGGAAGGGGTAATGGCATCCTCTAATCCTGAAAGACCACAAAGAAAATCAATACATGTATAGAACCTGAATGATCACCTACCTGTTAGAAAGTAGCAAACAGATACACAGTAAGCCATACACAGTGACAGACGGATGGACCCTTGATGGACAGATGCACCATCAGGGAGGGAAGGGGTAATGGCATCCTCTAATCCTGAAAGACAAAGAAAATCAATACATGTATAGAAACTGAATGATCACCTACCTGTTAACCAGGTGTAGACAGAAATACAGCGAGCCGTAGACAGTGGCAGATGGATGGGCCCTTGATGAACAGACGCACCATCAGGGAGGGAAGGGGTAATGGCATCCTCTAAACCTGTAAGACAAAATAGAAAATCAATAACTGTTTAGAAACTGAATGATCACCTACCTGTTAGAAAGTAGCAAACAGATAGACAGCAAGCCATACACAGTGACAGATGGATGGACACTTGATGGCCAGATGCACAATCAGGGAGGGAAGGGGTAACGGCATCCTCGGAACCTGAAAGACAACAAAGAAAATCAATACATGTATAGAAACTGAATGATCACCTACCTGTTAACCAGGTGCAGACAGATATACAGCGAGCCGTACACAGTGGCAGATGGATGGACCCTTGATAGACAGATGCACCATCAGGGAGAGAAGGGGTAATGGCATCCTCTAAACCTGTAAGACAACAAAGAAAATCAATACATGTTTAGAAACTGAATGATCACCTACCTGTTAGACAGTAGCAAATAGATAGACAGCGAGCCGTAGACAGTAGCAGATGGATGGACCCTTGATGGACAGATGCACAATCAGGGAGGGAAGGGGTAACGGCATCCTCGGAACCTGAAAGACAACAAATAAAATCAATACATGTATAGAAACTGAATGTTTACCTACCTGTTAACCAGGTGCAGACAGAAATACAGCGAGCCGTACACAGTGGCAGATGGATGGACCCTTGATAGACAGATGCACAATCAGGGAGGGAAGGGGTAACGGCATCCTCGGAACCTGAAAGACAACAAATAAAATCAATACATGTATAGAAACTGAATGATTACCTACCTGTTAACCAGGTGCAGACAGAAATACAGCGAGCCGTACACAGTGGCAGATGGATGGACCCTTGATAGACAGATGCACCATCAGGGAGGGAAGGGGTAATGGCATCCTCTATTCCTGAAAGACAACAAAGAAAATCAATTCATGCATAGAAACTGAATGATCACCTACCTGTTAGACAGGCGCACACAGAAAGACAGCGAGTCGTACACAGTTGCAGATGGATGGACCCTTGATGGACAGATGCACCATCAGGGAGGGAAGGGGTAACGGCATCGTCTAAACCTGTAAGGCAACAAAGAAAATCAATACATGTATAAAACCTGAATGATTACCTAGCTGTTAGATAGTAGCAAACAGATAGTCAGCAAGCCGTAAACAGTGACAGATGGATGGACCCTTGATGGACAGATGCACAATCAGGGAGGGAAGGGGTAACGGCATCCTCGGAACCTGAAAGACAACAAAGAAAATCAATACATGTATAGAAACTGAATAATCACCTACCTGTTAACCAGGTGCAGACAGATATACAGCGAGCCATACACAGTGGCAGATGGATGGATCCTTGATGGACAGATGCACAATCAGGGAGGGAAGGGGTAATGGCATCCTCTCAACCTGAAAGACAACAAAGAAAATCAATACATGTTTAGAAACTTCATGATCACCTACCTGTTAACCAGGTGCAGACAGATATACAGCGAGCCGTACACAGTGGCAGATGGATGGACCCTTGATAGACAGATGCACCATCATGGAGGGAAGGGGTAATGACATCCTCTAAACCTGTAAGACAACAAAGAAAATCAATACATGTTTAGAAACTGAATGATCACCTACCTGTTAGACAGTAGCAAATAGATAGACAGCGAGCCGTAGACAGTAGCAGATGGATGGACCCTTGATGGACAGATGCACAATCAGGGAGGGAAGGGGTAACGGCATCCTCGGAACCTGAAAGACAACAAATAAAATCAGTACATGTATAGAAACTGAATGTTTACCTACCTGTTAACCAGGTGCAGATAGAAATACAGCGAGCCGTACACAGTGGCAGATGGATGGACCCTTGATAGACAGATGCACCATCAGGGAGGGAAGGGGTAATGGCATCGTCTAAACCTGTAAGACAACAAAGAAAATCAATACATGTATAGAAACTGAATGATCACCTACCTGTTAACCAGGTGCAGACAGAAATACAGCGAGCCGTAGATAGTGACAGATGAGTGGATCCTTGATGTACAGATGCAACATCAGGGAGGAAAGGGGTAATGGAATCGTCTAAACTTGTAAGACAACAAAGAAAATCAATACATGTTTAGAAACTGAATGATCACCTACCTGTTAGACAGTAGCAGACAGATAGAAAGTGAGCCGTACACAGTGACAGATGATTGGACCCTTGATGGACAGATGCACAATCATGGAGGGAAGGGGTAACGGCATCCTCGGAACCTGAAAGACAACAAAGAAAATCAATACATGTATAGAAACTGAATAATCACCTACCTGTTAGACAGTAGCAAACAGATAGACAGCAAGCCGTACACAGTGACAGATGGATGGACCCTTGATGAACAGACACACCATCAGGGAGGGAAGGGGTAATGGCATCCTCTAAACCTTTAAGACAACAAAGAAAATCAATAAATGTTTAGAAACTGAATGATTACCTTCCTCTTAGAAAGTAGCAAACAGATAGACTGCAAGCCGTAAACGGTGACAGACGGATGGACCCTTGATGGACAGATGCACAATCAGGGAGGGAAGAGGTAATGGCATCCTCTAATCCTGAAAGACAACAAAGAAAATCAATACATGTATTGAAACTGAATTATCACATACCTGTTAAGCAGGTGCAGAAAGAAATACAGCGAGCCATACACAGTGGCAGATGGATGGACCCTTCATGAACAGACGCACCATCAGGGAGGGAAGGGGTAATGGCATCCTCTAAACCTGTAAGACAACAAAGAAAATTAATAACTGTTTAGAAACTGAATGATCACCTACCTGTTAGAAAGTAGCAAACAGATCGACAGCAAGCCGTAGACAGTGACAGTTGGATGGACCCTTGATAGACAGATGCACAATCAGGGAGGGAAGGGGTAATGGCATCCTCTAAACCTGTAAGACAACAAAGAAAATCAATAACTGTTTGGAACCTGAATGATCACCTACCTGTTAGAAAGTAGCAAACAGATAGACAGCAAGCCGTACACAGTTACAGATGGATGGACCCTTGATGGAGAGACACAATATCAGGGAGGGAAGGGGTAACAGCATCGTCTAAACCTGTAAGACAACGGAGAAAATCAATACATGTATAAAACCTGAATGATTACCTACCTGTTAGATAGTAGCAAACAGATAGTCAGCAAGCCGTACACAGCGACAGATGGATGGACCCTTGATGGACAGATGCACAATCAGGGAGGGAAGGGGTAACGGCATCCTCAGAACCTGAAAGACAACAAAGATAATCAATACATGTTTAGAAACTGAATGAACACCTACCTGTTGGACAGTAACAAACAGAGAGACAGCAAGCCGTACACAGTGACAAAACGATGGACCATTGATGAACACACGCACCATCAGGTAGGGAAGGGGTAACGGCATCGTCTAAACCTGTAAGACATCAAAGAAAATCAATACATGTATAAAACCTGAATGATTATCTACCTGTTAGATAGTAGAAAACAGATAGTCAGCAAGCCGTACACAGTGACAGATGGATGGACCCTTGATGGACAGATGCACAATCAGGGAGGGAAGGGGTAACGGCATCCTCAGAATCTGAAAGACAACAAAGAAAATCAATACATGTATAGAAACTGAATGATCACCTACCTGTTAACCAGGTGCAGACAGAAATACAGCGAACCGTAGACAGTGACAGATGGATGGACCCTTGATGGACATATGCAACATCAAGGAGAGAAGGGGTAATGGCATCATCTAAACCTGTAAGACAACAAAGAAAATCAATACATGTTTAGAAACTGAATGATCACCTACCTCTTAGAAAGTAGCAAACAGATAGACAGCAAGCCGTACACAGTGACAGACGGATGGACCCTTGATGGACAGACGCAGTATCAGGGAGGGAAGGGGTAGTGGCATCGTCTAAACCTGTAAGACAACAAAGAAAATCAATACATGTATAAAACCTGAATGATTACCTACCTGTTAGACAGTAGCAAACAGATAGTCAGCAAGCCGTACACAGTGACAGATGGATGGACCCTTGTTGGACAGATGCACACTCAGGGAGGGAAGGGGTAACGGCACCCTCAGAACCTGATAGACAACAAAGAAAATCAATACATGTATACAAACTTAATGATCACCTACCTGTTAACCAGGTGCAGACAGAAATACAGCGAGCCATACACAGTGGCAGATGGATGGACCCTTGATAGACAGATGCAACATCAGGGAGGGAAGGGGTAATGGCATCGTCTAAACCTGTAAGACAACAAAGAAAATCAATACATGTATAGAAACTGAATGATAACCTACCTGTTAACCAGGTGCAGACAGAAATACAGCGAGCCGTAGATAGTGACAGATGGATGGACCCTTGATGTACAGATGCAACATCAGGGAGGAAAGGGGTAATGGAATCGTCTAAACCTGTAAGACAAAGAAAATCAATAACTGTTTAGAAACTGAATGATGACCCACCTGTTAGAAAGTAGCAAACAGATAGACAGTAAGCCATACACAGTGACAGACGGATGGACCCTTGATGGACAGATGCACCATCAGGGAGGGAAGGGGTAACGGCATCCTCGGAACCTGAAAGACAACAAAGAAAATCAATACATGTATAGAAACTGAATGATCACCTACCTGTTAACCAGGTGCAGACAGAAATACAGCGAGCCGTAGATAGTGACAGATGGATGGACCCTTGATGTACAGATGCAACATCAGGGAGGAAAGGGGTAATGGAATCGTCTAAACTTGTAAGACAACAAAGAAAATCAATACATGTTTAGAAACTGAATGATCACCTATCTGTTAGAAAGTAGCAAACAGAAAGACAGCGAGCCGCAGACAGTGAGAGATGGATGGACCCTTGATGGACAGATACACAATCAGGGAGGGAAGGGGTAATGGCATCCTCGGAACCTGTAAGACAACAAAGAAAATCAATACATGTTTAGAAACTGAATGATCACCTACCTATTAGACAGTAGCAAACAGATAGACAGCAAGCCGTACACAGTGACAAATGGATGGACCCTTGATAGACAGATGCACAATCAGGGAGGGAAGGGGTAATGGCATCCTCTAAACCTGTAAGACAACAAAGAAAATCAATAACTGTTTGGAACCTGAATGATCACCTACCTGTTAGAAAGTAGCAAACAGATAGACAGCAAGCCGTACACAGTTACAGATGGATGGACCCTTGATGGAGAGACACAATATCAGGGAGGGAAGGGGTAACAGCATCGTCTAAACCTGTAAGACAACGGAGAAAATCAATACATGTATAAAACCTGAATGATTACCTACCTGTTAGATAGTAGCAAACAGAAAGTCAGCAAGCCTTACACAGTGACAGATGGATGGACCCTTGATGGAGAGATGCACAATCAGGGAGGGAAGGGGTAACGGCATCCTCAGAACCTGAAAGACAACAAAGAAAATCAATACATGTTTAGAAACTGAATGAACACCTACCTGTTAGACAGTAACAAACAGAGAGACAGCAAGCCGTACACAGTGACAAAAGGATGGACCCTTGATGAACAGACGCACCATCAGGGAGGGAAGGGGTAACGGCATCCTCAGAACCTGAAAGACAACAAAGAAAATCAATACATGTATAGAAACTGAATGATCACCTACCTGTTAACCAGGTGCAGACAGAAATACAGCGAACCGTAGACAGTGACAGATGGATGGACCCTTGATGGACATATGCAACATCAGGGAGAGAAGGGGTAATGGCATCATCTAAACCTGTAAGACAACAAAGAAAATCAATACATGTTTAGAAACTGAATGATCACCTACCTCTTAGAAAGTAGCAAACAGATAGACAGCAAGCCATACACAGTGACAGACAGATGGACCCTTGATGGACAGACGCAGTATCAGGGAGGGAAGGGGTAATGGCATCGTCTAAACCTGTAAGACAACAAAGAAAATCAATACATGTATAAAACCTGAATGATTACCTATCTGTTAGACAGTAGCAAACAGATAGTCAGAAAGCCGTACACAGTGACAGATGGATGGACCCTTGATGGACAGATGCACAATCAGGGAGGGAAGGGGTAACGGCACCCTCAGAACCTGATAGACAACAAAGAAAATCAATACATGTATACAAACTATATGATCACCTACCTGTTAACCAGGTGCAGACAGAAATACAGCGAGCCGTAGATAGTGACAGATGGATGGACCCTTGATGTACAGATGCAACATCAGGGAGGAAAGGGGTAATGGAATCGTCTAAACTTGTAAGACAACAAAGAAAATCAATACATGTTTAGAAACTGAATGATCACCTATCTGTTAGAAAGTAGCAAACAGAAAGACAGCGAGCCGCAGACAGTGAGAGATGGATGGACCCTTGATGGACAGATGCACAATCAGGGAGGGAAGGGGTAATGGCATCCTCGGAACCTGCAAGACAACAAAGAAAATCAATACATGTTTAGAAACTGAATGATTACCTACCTGTTAACCAGGTGCAGACAGAAATACAGCGAGCCGTACACAGTGGCAGATGGATGGACCCTTGATAGACAGATGCACCATCAGGGAGGGAAGGGGTAATGGCATCCTCTAATCCTGAAAGACCACAAAGAAAATCAATACATGTATAGAACCTGAATGATCACCTACCTGTTACACAGTAGCAAACAGATAGTCAGCAAGCGTACACAGTGACAGATGGATGGACCCTTGATGGACAGATGCACAATCAGGGAGGGAAGGGGTAACGGCATCCTCAGAACCTGAAAGACAACAAAGAAAATCAATACATGTATAGAAACAGAATGATCACCTATCTCTTAACCAGGTGCAGACAGAAATACAGCGAGCCGTACACAGTGGCAGATGGATGGACCCTTGATAGACAGATGCACCATCAGGGAGGGAGGGGGTAATGGCATCCTATAAACCTGTAAGACTACAAAGAAAATCAATACATGTATAGAACCTGAATGATCACCTACCTGTTAGACAGTAGCAAACAGATAGACAGCGAGCCATAGACAGTGAGAGATGGATGGACCCTTGATGGACAGATGCACAATCAGGGAGGGAAGGGGTAACGGCATCCTCGGAACCTGAAAGACAACAAATAAAATCAATACATGTATAGAAACTGAATGATTACCTACCTGTTAACCAGGTGCAGACAGAAATACAGCGAGCCGTAAACAGTGGCAGATGGATGGACCCTTGATAGACAGATGCACCATCAGGGAGGGAAGGGGTAATGGCATCCTCTATTCCTGAAAGACAACAAAGAAAATCAATTCATGCATAGAAACTGAATGATCACCTACCTGTTAAGACAGGTGCACACAGAAAGACAGCGAGTCGTACACAGTTGCAGATGGATGGACCCTTGATGGACAGATGCACCATCAGGGAGGGAAGGGGTAACGGCATCGTCTAAACCTGTAAGGCAATAAAGAAAATCAATACATGTATAAAACCTGAATGATTACCTAGCTGTTAGATAGTAGCAAACAGATAGTCAGCAAGCCGTAAACAGTGACAGATGGATGGACCCTTGATGGACAGATGCACAATCAGGGAGGGAAGGGGTAACGGCATCCTCGGAACCTGAAAGACAACAAAGAAAATCAATACATGTATAGAAACTGAATAATCACCTACCTGTTAACCAGGTGCAGACAGATATACAGCGAGCCGTACACAGTGGCAGATGGATGGATCCTTGATGGACAGATGCACAATCAGAGAGGGAAGGGGTAATGGCATCCTCTAAACCTGTAAGACAACAAAGAATATCAATACATGTTTAGAAACTGAATGATCACCTACCTGTTAGACAGTAGCAAATAGATAGACAGCGAGCCGTAGACAGTAGCAGATGGATGGACCCTTGATGGACAGATGCACAATCAGGGAGGGAAGGGGTAATGGCATCCTCTAAACCTGTAAGACAACAAAGAAAATCAATACATGTATAGAAACTGAATGATCACCTACCTGTTAACCAGGTGCAGACAGAAATACAGCGAGCCGTATATAGTGGCAGATGGATGGACCCTTGATAGACAGATGCACCATCAGGGAGGGAAGGGGTAATGGCAACCTCTAATCCTGAAAGACAACAAAGAAAATCAATACATGTATAGAACCTGAATGATCACCTACCTGTTAGACAGTAGCAAACAGATAGACAGCGAGCCATAGACAGTGAGAGATGGATGGACCCTTGATGGACAGATGCACAATCAGGGAGGGAAGGGGTAACGGCATCCTCGGAACCTGAAAGACAACAAATAAAATCAATACATGTATAGAAACTGAATGATTACCTACCTGTTAACCAGGTGCAGACAGAAATACAGCGAGCCGTACACAGTGGCAGATGGATGGACCCTTGATAGACAGATGCACCATCAGGGAGGGAAGGGGTAATGGCATCCTCTATTCCTGAAAGACAACAAAGAAAATCAATTCATGCATAGAAACTGAATGATCACATACCTGTTAGACAGGTGCACACAGAAAGACAGCGAGTCGTACACAGTTGCAGATGGATGGACCCTTGATGGACAGATGCACCATCAGGGAGGGAAGGGGTAACGGCATCGTCTAAACCTGTAAGGCAACAAAGAAAATCAATACATGTATAAAACCTGAATGATTACCTAGCTGTTAGATAGTAGCAAACAGATAGTCAGCAAGCCGTAAACAGTGACAGATGGATGGACCCTTCATGGACAGATGCACAATCAGGGAGGGAAGGGGTAACGGCATCCTCGGAACCTGAAAGACAACAAAGAAAATCAATACATGTATAGAAACTGAATAATCACCTACCTGTTAACCAGGTGCAGACAGATATACAGCGAGCCGTACACAGTGGCAGATGGATGGATCCTTGATGGACAGATGCACAATCAGGGAGGGAAGGGGTAATGGCATCCTCTAAACCTGAAAGACAACAAAGAAAATCAATACATGTTTAGAAACTTCATGATCACCTACCTGTTAACCAGGTGCAGACAGATATACAGCGAGCCGTACACAGTGGCAGATGGATGGACCCTTGATAGACAGATGCACCATCAGGGAGGGAAGGGGTAATGGCATCCTCTAAACCTGTAAGACAACAAAGAAAATCAATACATGTTTAGAAACTGAATGATCACCTACCTGTTAGACAGTAGCAAATAGATAGACAGCGAGCCGTAGACAGTAGCAGATGGATGGACCCTTGATGGACAGATGCACAATCAGGGAGGGAAGGGGTAACGGCATCCTCGGAACCTGAAAGACAACAAATAAAATCAATACATGTATAGAAACTGAATGTTTACCTACCTGTTAACCAGGTGCAGACAGAAATACAGCGAGCCGTACACAGTGGCAGATGGATGGACCCTTGATAGACAGATGCACAATCAGGGAGGGAAGGGGTAACGGCACCCTCAGAACCTGATAGACAACAAAGAAAATCAATACATGTATACAAACTGAATGATCACCTACCTGTTAACCAGGTGCAGACAGAAATACAGCGAGCCATACACAGTGGCAGATGGATGGACCCTTGATAGACAGATGCACCATCAGGGCGGGAAGGGGTAATGGCATCGTCTAAACCTGTAAGACAACAAAGAAAATCAATACATGTATAGAAACTGAATGATAACCTACCTGTTAACCAGGTGCAGACAGAAATACAGCGAGCCGTAGATAGTGACAGATGGATGGACCCTTGATGTACAGATGCAACATCAGGGAGGAAAGGGGTAATGGAATCGTCTAAACCTGTAAGACAACAAAGAAAATCAATAACTGTTTAGAAACTGAATGATGACCTACCTGTTAGAAAGTAGCAAACAGATAGACAGTAAGCCATACACAGTGACAGACGGATGGACCCTTGATGGACAGATGCACCATCAGGGAGGGAAGGGATAATGGCATCCTCTAATCCTGAAAGACAAAGAAAATCAATACATGTATAGAAACTGAATGATCACCTACCTGTTAACCAGGTGTAGACAGAAATACAGCGAGCCGTAGACAGTGGCAGATGGATGGGCCCTTGATGAACAGACGCACCATCAGGGAGGGAAGGGGTAATGGCATCCTCTAAACCTGTAAGACAACATAGAAAATCAATAACTGTTTAGAAACTGAATGATCACCTACCTGTTAGAAAGTAGCAAACAGATAGACAGCAAGCCATACACAGTGACAGATGGATGGACACTTGATGGACAGATGCACAATCAGGGAGGGAAGGGGTAACGGCATCCTCGGAACCTGAAAGACAACAAAGAAAATCAATACATATATAGAAACTGAATGATCACCTACCTGTTAACCAGGTGCAGACAGATATACAGCGAGCCGTACACAGTGGCAGATGGATGGACCCTTGATAGACAGATGCACCATCAGGGAGGGAAGGGGTAATGGCATCCTCTAAACCTGTAAGACAACAAAGAAAATCAATACATGTTTAGAAACTGAATGATCACCTACCTGTTAGACAGTAGCAAATAGATAGACAGCGAGCCGTAGACAGTAGCAGATGGATGGACCCTTGATGGACAGATGCACAATCAGGGAGGGAAAGGGTAACGGCATCCTCGGAACCTGAAAGACAACAAATAAAATCAATACATGTATAGAAACTGAATGTTTACCTACCTGTAAACCAGGTGCAGACAGAAATACAGCGAGCCGTACACAGTGGCAGATGGATGGACCCTTGATAGACAGATGCACCATCAGGGAGGGAAGGGGTAATGACATCCTCTATTCCTGAAAGACAACAAAGAAAATCAATTCATGCATAGAAACTGAATGATCACCTACCTGTTAGACAGGCGCACACAGAAAGACAGCGAGTCGTACACAGTTGCAGATGGATGGACCCTTGATGGACAGATGCACCATCAGGGAGGGAAGGGGTAACGGCATCGTCTAAACCTGTAAGGCAACAAAGAAAATCAATACATGTATAAAACCTGAATGATTACCTAGCTGTTAGATAGTAGCAAACAGATAGTCAGCAAGCCGTAGATAGTGACAGATGGATGGACCCTTGATGTACAGATGCAACATCAGGGAGGAAAGGGGTAATGGAATCGTCTAAACCTGTAAGACAACAAAGAAAATCAATAACTGTTTAGAAACTGAATGATTACCTACCTGTTAGAAAGTAGCAAACAGATAGACAGTAAGCCATACACAGTGACAGACGGATGGACCCTTGATGGACAGATGCACCATCAGGGAGGGAAGGGGTAATGGCATCCTCTAATCCTGAAAGACAAAGAAAATCAATACATGTATAGAAACTGAATGATCACCTACCTGTTAACCAGGTGTAGACAGAAATACAGCGAGCCGTAGACAGTGGCAGATGGATGGGCCCTTGATGAACAGATGCACCATCAGGGAGGGAAGGGGTAATGGCATCCTCTAAACCTGTAAGACAACATAGAAAATCAATAACTGTTTAGAAACTGAATGATCACCTACCTGTTAGAAAGTAGCAAACAGATAGACAGCAAGCCATACACAGTGACAGATGGATGGACACTTGATGGACAGATGCACAATCAGGGAGGGAAGGGGTAACGGCATCCTCGGAACCTGAAAGACAACAAAGAAAATCAATACATGTATAGAAACTGAATGATCACCTACCTGTTAACCAGGTGCAGACAGATATACAGCGAGCCGTACACAGTGGCAGATGGATGGACCCTTGATAGACAGATGCACCATCAGGGAGGGAAGGGGTAATGGCATCGTCTAAACCTGTAAGACAACAAAGAAAATCAATACATGTTTAGAAACTGAATGATCACCTATCTGTTAGACAGTAGCAAATAGATAGACAGCGAGCCGTAGACAGTAGCAGATGGATGGACCCTTGATGGACAGATGCACAATCAGGGAGGGAAGGGGTAACGGCATCCTCGGAACCTGAAAGACAACAAATAAAATCAATACATGTATAGAAACTGAATGTTTACCTACCTGTTAACCAGGTGCAGACAGAAATACAGCGAGCCGTACACAGTGGCAGATGGATGGACCCTTGATAGACAGATGCACAATCAGGGAGGGAAGGGGTAACGGCACCCTCAGAACCTGATAGACAACAAAGAAAATCAATACATGTATACAAACTGAATGATCACCTACCTGGTAACCAGGTGCAGACAGAAATACAGCGAGCTATACACAGTGGCAGATGGATGGACCCTTGATAGACAGATGCACCATCAGGGAGGGAAGGGGTAATGGCATCGTCTAAACCTGTAAGACAACAAAGAAAATCAATACATGTATAGAAACTGAATGATAACCTACCTGTTAACCAGGTGCAGACAGAAATACAGCGAGCCGTAGATAGTGACAGATGGATGGACCCTTGATGGACAGATGCAACATCAGGGAGGAAAGGGGTAATGGAATCGTCTAAACCTGTAAGACAACAAAGAAAATCAATAACTGTTTAGAAACTGAATGATGACCTACCTGTTAGAAAGTAGCAAACAGATAGACAGTAAGCCATACACAGTGACAGACGGATGGACCCTTGATGGACAGATGCACCATCAGGGAGGGAAGGGGTAATGGCATCCTCTAATCCTGAAAGACAAAGAAAATCAATACATGTATAGAAACTGAATGATCACCTACCTGTTAACCAGGTGTAGACAGAAATACAGCGAGCCGTAGACAGTGGCAGATGGATGGGCCCTTGATGAACAGACGCACCATCAGGGAGGGAAGGGGTAATGGCATCCTCTAAACCTGTAAGACAACATAGAAAATCAATAACTGTTTAGAAACTGAATGATCACCTACCTGTTAGAAAGTAGCAAACAGATAGACAGCAAGCCATACACAGTGACAGATGGATGGACACTTGATGGACAGATGCACAATCAGGGAGGGAAGGGGTAACGGCATCCTCGGAACCTGAAAGACAACAAAGAAAATCAATACATGTATAGAAACTGAAAGATCACCTACCTGTTAACCAGGTACAGACAGATATACAGCGAGCCGTACACAGTGGCAGATGGATGGACCCTTGATAGACAGATGCACCATCAGGGAGGGAAGGGGTAATGGCATCCTCTAAACCTGTAAGACAACAAAGAAAATCAATACATGTTTAGAAACTGAATGATCACCTACCTGTTAGACAGTAGCAAATAGATAGACAGTGAGCCGTAGACAGTAGCAGATGGATGGACCCTTGATGGACAGATGCACAATCAGGGAGGGAAGGGGTAACGGCATCCTCGGAACCTGAAAGACAACAAAGAAAATCAATACATGTATAGAAACTGAATGTTTACCTACCTGTTAACCAAGTGCAGACAGAAATACAGCGAGCCGTACACAGTGGCAGATGGATGGACCCTTGATAGACAGATGCACAATCAGGGAGGGAAGGGGTAACGGCATCCTCGGAACCTGAAAGACAACAAATAAAATCAATACATGTATAGAAACTGAATGATTACCTACCTGTTAACCAGGTGGAGACAGAAATACAGCGAGCCGTACACAGTGGCAGATGGATGGACCCTTGATAGACAGATGCACCATCAGGGAGGGAAGGGGTAATGGCATCCTCTATTCCTGAAAGACAACAAAGAAAATCAATTCATGCATAGAAACTGAATGATCACCTACCTGTTAGACAGGCGCACACAGAAAGACAGCGAGTCGTACACAGTTGCAGATGGATGGACCCTTGATGTACAGATGCAACATCAGGGAGGAAAGGGGTAATGGAATCGTCTAAACCTGTAAGACAACAAAGAAAATCAATAACTGTTTAGAAACTGAATGATGACCTACCTGTTAGAAAGTAGCAAACAGATAGACAGTAAGCCATACACAGTGACAGACGGATGGACCCTTGATGGACAGATGCACCATCAGGGAGGGAAGGGGTAATGGCATCCTCTAATCCTGAAAGACAAAGAAAATCAATACATGTATAGAAACTGAATGATCACCTACCTGTTAACCAGGTGTAGACAGAAATACAGCGAGCCGTAGACAGTGGCAGATGGATGGGCCCTTGATGAACAGACGCACCATCAGGGAGGGAAGGGGTAATGGCATCCTCTAAACCTGTAAGACAACATAGAAAATCAATAACTGTTTAGAAACTGAATGATCACCTACCTGTTAGAAAGTAGCAAACAGATAGACAGCAAGCCATACACAGTGACAGATGGATGGACACTTGATGGACAGATGCACAATCAGGGAGGGAAGGGGTAACGGCATCCTCGGAACCTGAAAGACAACAAAGAAAATCAATACATGTATAGAAACTGAATGATCACCTACCTGTTAACCAGGTGCAGACAGATATACAGCGAGCCGTACACAGTGGCAGATGGATGGACCCTTGATAGACAGATGCACCATCAGGGAGGGAAGGGGTAATGGCATCCTCTAAACCTGTAAGACAACAAAGAAAATCAATACATGTTTAGAAACTGAATGATCACCTACCTGTTAGACAGTAGCAAATAGATAGACAGCGAGCCGTAGACAGTAGCAGATGGATGGACCCTTGATGGACAGATGCACCATCAGGGAGGGAAGGGGTAACGGCATCCTCGGAACCTGAAAGACAACAAATAAAATCAATACATGTATAGAAACTGAATGTTTACCTACCTGTTAACCAGGTGCAGACAGAAATACAGCGAGCCGTACACAGTGGCAGATGGATGGACCCTTGATAGACAGATGCACAATCAGGGAGGGAAGGGGTTACGGCATCCTCGGAACCTGAAAGACAACAAATAAAATCAATACATGTATAGAAACTGAATGATTACCTACCTGTTAACCAGGTGCAGACAGAAATACAGCGAGCCGTACACAGTGGCAGATGGATGGACCCTTGATAGACAGATGCACCATCAGGGAGGGAAGGGGTAATGGCATCCTCTATTCCTGAAAGACAACAAAGAAAATCAATTCATGCATAGAAACTGAATGATCACCTACCTGTTAGACAGGCGCACACAGAAAGACAGCGAGTCGTACACAGTTGCAGATGGATGGACCCTTGATGGACAGATGCACCATCAGGGAGGGAAGGGGTAACGGCATCGTCTAAACCTGTAAGGCAACAAAGAAAATCAATACATGTATAAAACCTGAATGATTACCTAGCTGTTAGATAGTAGCAAACAGATAGTCAGCAAGCCGTAAACAGTGACAGATGGATGGACCCTTGATGGACAGATGCACAATCAGGGAGGGAAGGGGTAACGGCATCCTCGGAACCTGAAAGACAACAAATAAAATCAATACATGTATAGAAACTGAATGTTTACCTACCTGTTAACCAGGTGCAGATAGAAATACAGCGAGCCATACACAGTGGCAGATGGATGGACCCTTGATAGACAGATGTACAATCAGGGAGGGAAGGGGTAACGGCATCCTCGGAACCTGAAAGACAACAAAGAAAATCAATACATGTATAGAAACTGAATAATCACCTACCTGTTAACCAGGTGCAGACAGATATACAGCGAGCCGTACACAGTGGCAGATGGATGGATCCTTGATGGACAGATGCACAATCAGGGAGGGAAGGGGTAATGGCATCCTCTCAACCTGAAAGACAACAAAGAAAATCAATACATGTTTAGAAACTTCATGATCACCTACCTGTTAACCAGGTGCAGACAGATATACAGCGAGCCGTACACAGTGGCAGATGGATGGACCCTTGATAGACAGATGCACCATCAGGGAGGGAAGGGGTAATGGCATTGTCTAAACCTGTAAGACAACAAAGAAAATCAATACATGTTTAGAAACTGAATGATCACCTACCTGTTAACCAGGTGCAGACAGAAATACAGCGAGCCATACACAGTGGCAGATGGATGGACCCTTGATAGACAGATGCACAATCAGGGAGGGAAGGGGTAACGGCATCCTCGGAACCTGAAAGACAACAAAGAAAATCAATACATGTATAGAAACTGAATAATCACCTACCTGTTAACCAGGTGCAGACAGATATACAGCGAGCCGTACACAGTGGCAGATGGATGGACCCTTGATAGACAGATGCAACATCAGGGAGGAAAGGGGTAATGGAATCGTCTAAACTTGTAAGACAACAAAGAAAATCAATACATGTTTAGAAACTGAATGATCACCTATCTGTTAGAAAGTAGCAAACAGAAAGACAGCGAGCCGCAGACAGTGAGAGATGGATGGACCCTTGATGGACAGATGCACAATCAGGGAGGGAAGGGGTAATGGCATCCTCGGAACCTGTAAGACAACAAAGAAAATCAATACATGTTTAGAAACTGAATGAGTACCTACCTGTTAACCAGGTTTAGACAGAAATACAGCGAGCCGTACACAGTGGCAGATGGATGGACCCTTGATAGACAGATGCACCATCAGGGAGGGAAGGGGTAATGGCATCCTCTAATCCTGAAAGACAACAAAGAAAATCAATACATGTATAGAACCTGAATGATCACCTACCTGTTACACAATAGCAAACAGATAGTCAGCAAGCGTACACAGTGACAGATGGATGGACCCTTGATGGACAGATGCACAATCAGGGAGGGAAGGGGTAACGGCATCCTCAGAACCTGAAAGACAACAAAGAAAATCAATACATGTATAGAAACAGAATGATCACCTATCTCTTAACCAGGTGCAGACAGAAATACAGCGAGCCGTACACAGTGGCAGATGGATGGACCCTTGATAGACAGATGCACCATCAGGGAGGGAGGGGGTAATGGCATCCTATAAACCTGTAAGACTACAAAGAAAATCAATACATGTATAGAACCTGAATGATCACCTACCTGTTAGAGAGGTGCACACAGAAAGACAGCGAGTCGTACACAGTTGCAGATGGATGGACCCTTGATGGACAGATGCACCATCAGGGAGGGAAGGGGTAACGGCATCGTCTAAACCTGTTAGGCAACAAAGAAAATCAATACATGTATAAAACCTGAATGATTACCTAGCTGTTAGATAGTAGCAAACAGATAGTCAGCAAGCCGTAAACAGTGACAGATGGATGGACCCTTGATGGACAGATGCACAATCAGGGAGGGAAGGGGTAACGGCATCCTCGGAACCTGAAAGACAACAAAGAAAATCAATACATGTATAGAAACTGAATAATCACCTACCTGTTAACCAGGTGCAGACAGATATACAGCGAGCCGTACACAGTGGCACATGGATGGATCCTTGATGGACAGATGCACAATCAGGGAGGGAAGGGGTAATGGCATCCTCTAAACCTGAAAGACAACAAAGAAAATCAATACATGTTTAGAAACTTCATGATCACCTACCTGTTAACCAGGTGCAGACAGATATACAGCGAGCCGTACACAGTGGCAGATGGATGGACCCTTGATAGACAGATGCACCATCAGGGAGGGAAGGGGTAATGGCATCCTCTAAACCTGTAAGACAGCAAAGAAAATCAATACATGTTTAGAAACTGAATGATCACCTACCTGTTAGACAGTAGCAAATAGATAGACAGCGAGCCGTAGACAGTAGCAGATGGATGGACCCTTGATAGACAGATGCACCATCAGGGAGGGAAGGGGTAATGGCATCCTCTAATCCTGAAAGACAAAGAAAATCAATACATGTATAGAAACTGAATGATCACCTACCTGTTAACCAGGTGTAGACAGAAATACAGCGAGCCGTAGACAGTGGCAGATGGATGGGCCCTTGATGAACAGACGCACCATCAGGGAGGGAAGGGGTAATGGCATCCACTAAACCTGTAAGACAACATAGAAAATCAATAACTGTTTAGAAACTGAATGATCACCTACCTGTTAGAAAGTAGCAAACAGATAGACAGCAAGCCATACACAGTGACAGATGGATGGACACTTGATAACCAGATGCACAATCAGGGGGGGAAGGGGTAACGGCATCCTCGGAACCTGAAAGACAACAAAGAAAATCAATACATGTTTAGAAACTGAATGATCACCTACCTGTTAACCAGGTGCAGACAGAAATACAGCGAGCCATAGACAGTGACAGATGGATGGACCCTTGATGGACATATGCAACATCAGGGAGGGAAGGTGTAATGGAATCGTCTAAACTTGTAAGACAACAAAGAAAATCAATACATGTTTAGAAACTGAATGATCACCTACCTGTTAGACAGTAGCAAACACATAGACAGCAAGCCGTACAAAGTGACAGATGGATGGACCCTTGATGGACAGATGCACAATCAGGGGGGGAAGGGGTAACGGCATCCTCGGAACCTGAAAGACAACAAAGAAAATCAATACATGTATAGAAACTGAATAATCACCTACCTGTTAGACAGTAGCAAACAGATAGACTGCAAGCCGTAAACGGTGACAGACGGATGGACCCTTGATGGACAGATGCACAATCAGGGAGGGAAGAGGTAATGGCATCCTCTAATCCTGAAAGACAACAAAGAAAATCAATACATGTATTGAAACTGAATTATCACATACCTGTTAAGCAGGTGCAGAAAGAAATACAGCGAGCCATACACAGTGGCAGATGGATGGACCCTTCATGAACAGACGCACCATCAGGGAGGGAAGGGGTAATGGCATCCTCTAAACCTGTAAGACAACAAAGAAAATTAATAACTGTTTAGAAACTGAATGATCACCTACCTGTTAGAAAGTAGCAAACAGATAGACAGCAAGCCATACACAGTGACAGATGGATGGACCCTTGATGGACAGATGCACAATCAGGGAGGGAAGGGGTAATGGAATCGTCTAAACTTGTAAGACAACAAAGAAAATCAATACATGTTTAGAAACTGAATGATCACCTACCTATTAGACAGTAGCAAAAAGATAGAAAGCGAGCCGTAGACAGTGACAGTTGGATGGACCCTTGATGAACAGACGCACCATCAAGGAGGGAAGGGGTAATGGCATCCTCTAAACCTGTAAGACAACAAAGAAAATCAATACATGTTTAGAAACTGAACGATCACCTACCTATTAGACAGTAGCAATCAGATAGACATCAAGCCGTACACAGTGACAAATGGATGGACCCTTGATAGACAGATGCACAATCAGGGAGGGAAGGGGTAATGGCATCCTCTAAACCTGTAAGACAACAAAGAAAATCAATATATGTATAAAACCTGAATGATTACCTACCTGTTAGATAGTAGCAAACAGATTGTCAGCAAGCCGTAAACAGTGACAGATGGATGGACCCTTGATGGACAGATGCACAATCAGAGAGGGAAGAAGTAACGGCATCCTCGGAACCTGAAAGACAACAAAGAAAATCAATATATGTTTAGAAACTGAATGATCACCTACCTGTTAGACAGTAGCAAACACATAGACAGCAAGCCATACACAGTGACAGATGGATGGACCCTTGATGAACAGACGCACCATCAGGTAGGGATGGGGTAATGGCATCGTCTAAACCTGTAAGACAACAAAGAAAATCAATACATGTTTAGAAACTGAATGATCACCTACCTGTTAGACAGTAGCAGACAGATAGAAAGTGAGCTGTACACAGTGACAGATGATTGGACCCTTGATGGACAGATGCACCATCAGGGAGGGAAGGGGTAATGGCATCCTCTAAACCTGTAAGACAAAAAAGAAAATCAATACATGTTTAGAAACTGAATGATCACCTACCTGTTAGACAGTAGCAAACAGATAGACAGCGAGCCGTAGACAGTGAGAGATGGATGGACCCTTGATGGACAGATGCACAATCAGGGAGGGAAGGGGTAATGGCATCCTCTAAACCTGAAAGACAACAAAGAAAATCAATACATGTATAGAAACTGAATGATCACCTACCTGTTAACCAGGTGCAGACAGATATACAGCGAGCTGTACACAGTGGCAGATGGATGGACCCTTGATAGACAGATGCACCATCAGGGAGGGAAGGGGTAATGGCATCCTCTAAACCTGTAAGACAACAAAGAAAATCAATAACTGTTTAGAAACTGAATGATCACCTACCTGTTAGAAAGTAGCAAACAGATAGACAGCAAGCCATACACAGTGACAGACGGATGGACCCTTGATGGACAGATGCACCATAAGGAAGGGAAGGGGTAATGGCATCCTCTAAACCTGTAAGACAACAAAGAAAATCAATATATGTTTAGAACCTGAATGATCACCTACCTGTTAGACAGTAGCAAACAGATAGACAGCAAGCCGTACACAGTGACAGATGGATGGACCCTTGATGAACAGACGCACCATCAGGAAGGGAAGGGGTAACGGCATCCTCTAAACCTTTAAGACAACAAAGAAAATCAATACATGTTTAGAAACTGAATGATCACCTACCTGTTAGACAGGTGCACACAGAAAGACAGCGAGTCGTACACAGTTGCCGATGGATGGACCCTTGATGGACAGACACAATATCAGGGAGGGAAGGGGTAACGGCATCGTCTAAACCTGTAAGACAACAAAGAAAATCAATACATGTATAAAACCTGAATGATTACCTACCTATTGTTGTAGTAAAATGTTTATTATACCTTGTGTTTGTTGACAAATCATCCTTAAATAATGATTACTCAACTTAGTATTAACAACTACATAATCATTGTGTGAAACCTTGTATTTTATATGCATCTATACAAATGATTATCCGATACTTATATCATGTAGGCTTACACACATAGCTAACAATGTATGGCTTGTTTCTAACCCACATAATACCCACTTGTAACACGTATTGGTGTGCGACATATAGAGTCACTTTGCATGGCATATTACTCACCCACTTACTAACTTACATGATATTTACTCATAAGACGTATTATAACCTTATTACATTGTATGGCCTACTAACTCACATGACATGGCCTCCTGAGACACATTAACATGTAACATATGGAGTTCTATGGTAAAGGCGGGTGATTCACGCTTAGAGACATTTGCGTTACTAAAGCTATACATCAGCATGACAAGTGAGGCCACTCCATGTGTCTGAAGTCACTGTCATGGACCATCGTGTTGGCCCCAATTGGGACTGGTGTACTTTGTTTGAACTGAAGTGATATGGAGGGGATGCTGATAGGGTCAGACGGAGCGGCCTTCTCTCTGTGTGGGTAGAGGGGATGCTGATAGGGTCGGACAAAGCGGCCTTCTCTCTGTGTGGGTAACTCCCTAACCTGCAGCTGCCTCGCACACACATAGAGAATGCTGCACTGTCCAGCTTTGAGAAAATACAAAACATAGTCAAGGTCAAGCATGATGGTGGAGTCAGACACGTGAATCTGAGTACTAACATGTGCCATCTTGCATATTCACATAGACTAATCTGTAGAAACGCCTCATCGGCAGGTTTCACGTCATTTGGGGTATAAACGTGGAGTCAGATGAGAACGGGGTCAGAACTTTGCTTTGGGATGGTTGATACACTGTCTTTAATGCATTTGTTCTCCTGGATCCAGCATTCTTAAATAAATACTTTGGTTTGCTTCTAACTTCACTCCACTCGTCTGCGACTCTTTCCACAAAACGAACACGCAAGGTGTTGCGCCCCGGAAGAGGGGTGGGGTACGGGCAACACTATGTAGACATTTTTCTACAAATTGGTGACCTCCGACGTGTGGGAAAGTTGTGACGAAAGACGGCATCCGGCACTGATCCACTCGCGCGCGCACCACAAAAAGGTAAGCAGAGCCTGTTAATCGAATTCTGCATATTGAATATCTGAAATTTGAGTGGTGAGGCGGTCCGAGTGCTGTCTGGAGGGGAGCAGGAAGCATATCAATTTATTTATGGTTAATGCCGATGGGTGATTCCGGCTAAGGGTAACTCCGACGGGTGATTCCGGAGTAGGGTTTTTCTATTTTATATGGTTAATGCCGATGGGTGATTCCGGCTAAAGGTAACTCCGACGGGTGATTCCGGAGTAGGGTTTTTCTATTTTATATGGTCAATGCCGATGGGTGATTCCGGCTAAAGGTAACTCCGACGGGTGATTCCGGAGCAAGGGTTAGGATTGGAAGCTGGCGTATCCCCCCGACATCTGACGAGGTGGTCGGATAATTGCCAGGTGGGAGACTCACCTCGAGATTGATCCACTCGCAAAGTAGTCATGGTTATTATTGTTGTGTATTTTTAATTGTATAAAGCAGAAGCGGTTCCTGCTAAAAGGGTTGTATTGTATGATTTTATTGTGATTTTGTGTATTAAAGCAGCTGTTTAATTTTGTTTCACTCGGATTGGCGACTCCGCAGGTATAGGTAATACCTGGAACATCGAACTACTATAACTAGGTTATAGTGGGACCGTGTGGGCGGCGCTTTGTCAGAGACAAGTAATTGGCCTGAATGTCTAGTTTAAAAGGAGTTCACATAAGTGCATGTGCGCACAGCGCTGTATGTCTCATATATGATATGTCCATATAAGTGCGTGCACACGGCGCTGTATGTAGTTTAAGTGTGAATGTTTAGTTTAAAAAGAGGCTGTATGGCCATATAAGTGCGTGTGAGCACGCCGCTGTGTTTCATATTTTGCCTAACTGTGTGAAAGGGGCGGAGGGCCCACAAGTGTGACTGGGTGCCAATTACAGGTACTTGCTTCTGTAAGCACGGCTCGGCCGGCTGGTCGGGGACCAGGCGTACCTAGCGTTGTGTAAAGGATACACACAAGAGCTTTTTCAGTGCGCCTGAGAGAGCCTTGACGAACACACGGTTGTGCTGTATATGATTATCAGACTGTGAAATTCTTCACTGAGCTGAAAGCTGAAATTTTTCCTCTTCTCTTTCCCTGTTATATACCGTCGAGGAGCGCGGAGCGCAGCGGCTGCTGCGGAGAAGCGCAGAGGGGGAGCCCTGGGAGGACACTGCTTGAAAAATCTCAATGCGTGAAACCCTGCGGTGTTAACGTAATCGCATTTGAGAGAGAAGTAGAGCGAAGACCCATTCAGGTGAGATCCATCCTTGATCAGCACCTTGCACACAGCATGGCTAGTAGTAGAAATTTGAGTAAAGAACTAAATGCCCTTTACGGCGTGGGAAACTGGGAATGGAAACCCTTTGAACTGCAAATACAGAGGGTAGCCCAGGGGGTTAAAGAGGGTGTGATAAATCTGAAACAGCGAGATGAGGTGCAGAAAAGTGTGATCAGCAGGTTTGAGACATGGGGACAAAAACATACGGGAGAGAGAACATGTTTAATACACTGCATTAATCAGATGAAGAAAGAGTTAGAAGACAGATCAGGTCAGGCTGAAGCAGAAATGAAGCGGGCTGGTTTGTTAAAAAGAACAAAGGCTAAAAATAGCTTTAAAGCAGCACAGGAGGACTTAGCAGAGCTGAGAGCTATCACAACTGCATTTCTGAGCATGATACCCGATTTAGTCACACTGAAAATACAGGATCCGTCCCGGCCGAAGGCGAACGCACCATCTGCGGAGAAGGCGGAAGTGGACAGTGAGTATACAAAACACAAGGGGGAGGGGCCTGACGCCCTGCCTCCGCCATACAACCCAAGACACATCCCACCTGCAGATATTCTGTTGCCAGTCTTCACCATAGACACAGGGACAGTCAGAGTGGAGCAGCAGGAAAGGGGGGGCTCAGCCCGAGAGCACACACCACTAGCTGACACCACAGCTCACAGCAGAGAGCAGGCAGCAGATAGTTACGCACACACTGCAGATCCCTTTCTACTGCGCAGACAACATGAGACCCTTAATGACAACCAGCCTGACACCCGCTGTTATGACGATCTACATGCAAAGGGGACTAATAGAACTGAGGATAAACAGCGCCATCACTGTACACAAACATTGGCCAAACCATCTATTAACCCATTACGCCAAAAAACAAAACCCACGGTCATTATTACAGCAGCTTTAGAGGGACATGAGACAACTGATGATGACTCTGACGATCACGACTGCATACCGGCTGACGAGTGCAGGGTAGTGGGACATATAAGGGACAGAACAGTAGCTGACTTGAACCGTACCCTACATGACATGGAACAGATGATACTAGCAGAACAAAGAGACTTGGAATTACGCCAACAGGCCCTTGACTGCAGCACCACAACCACAGACACAGCAGCCAAATGAGCAGACACCACAGATGATAACATCACCACAGCAACCACAAACATTCATGAACACACAAGCATACATGCCCACCCAGCCATGGCCAACACAATACCCACCATATAGTTATGGACCACGCCCATACTTCCCACAACGGCCCTACTCAAGGGGCAGGGGGCGGGGTGGTGGACGGTGGCGGGGCGGGCGCCAGCCTGGACCCGGTGCATGTCTGAGATGCGGGGCCATGGGCCACTGGGCAGCACAATGTACAGCACCACTCTCACCTGAGACGACATATCCGCACCAGGCACCACACCCACACGCGGCACCACAACCAGCCCCACGGCAGCATCCTGCTGGACAGTACAGCATGGAGCCATGGGGTGGACGCTGACGGGGCCCAGAGGAGCACCAGGACAGCAGGGCTAGGGCAGAACCCATGCTGTCATTGACTGTGGGGGCCTCCAAAATCCCTTTTCTGGTGGACACGGGAGCCACATGGTCAGTCATCACCACAGTATTACCAGCACACCTGATGAGTGAACAAACTGTGCAGGTTAGGGGCTTCTCGGGGAAACCTACATCACTGCCAAAAACAAGACAGTTACCAGTCAATACTGGTGTACAGACTGTGTCACATTCATTTTTGATTGCACCACACGCACCCTTGAACATTTGTGGTAGAGACTTATTGATGAAAATGGGGGTCACTATTTTATGTCAACCAGACGGAATTACTCTTACATGGCTAGATGGACATAACACTGTGGGTGTGATGGGGTACACGGATGGAATGTACCTGATACGGCCAGAACAGGATGAGTCAGTGGACATTTACTGGGGACTATTGTCTGAACTAACAGACCCAACACCACCACTAATTGACCTGTTTCAACAATGGTCGCCTTGGATTGGGGCTATGGCACCCTATATCCCGCCGCCCGACCCGTTCCATGTCACCCTGTTCTATGATGTAGGGGGAGATTTAACTTACTATGACACATTTCAGACAGAATTAGAGGGTACTCAGTGGTCTGTTGACACCACAGGGATTTATGTGGGTCCTGAAGGGGTGGCATCACCAGTCACACTGACACCACAACAACAATGTTGGTACAAAATGTCAGACACAGCAGCACCACACATTTCACTAGCTCTCCATCCGAAGCATGAGGCCAAGCAGTTGGGCCCTATGGTAAAAAGAGCAAACGAGGCCACGGATTGGGTCCAGACCCAGCTGCCCGGCGTCATGTTTTCACAGTCCACACAGACATACCACATCACTGATAACTCACCTATCTCAGTCACATTACAACATCAATTGCTACCTAGACACCATGGTTGTGAGGACTCTGATCACCCGCTAACAGAAGCATTATTGGCATCACTGCCTGACACACTGTGGTCCACAGGCCCAGACGATGTAGGATACATAGATCAGACACCAGTCTCATTTTCCATGGCCACTACAGAACCGATTTGGGTTCCCCAATATAGACACAAGCCAGATGCTGTTGAATCATTGGACAAAACGGTCCAGGCCTTGGTGGAGGCCGGAGTCCTGGAACCGTGCCAATCAGCATGGAACACACCGGTTTTGCCGGTTCCAAAAAAGGAACCTGGCCAATATCGGATGGCCCATGATCTGAGAGCCATAAATGCAGCATTAGCTACGGCCACTGTTCCAGTTCCCAACCCATACACTGCCCTATCAGAGTTGGGTCCGGACATGAAGTGGTTCACCTGCATTGACTTAGCTAACGCATTTTTCTGTGTGCCACTGGCAGAACACTGCAGAGATATTTGTGCATTCACACACAAAGGCACCCAATTCCGGTACAATAGGCTACCTCAGGGACTAGCCCTGTCTCCGGGCCTATTTAATCAGGCTCTGAGGCAGAGTCTGGAATCATGCCAACTGCCAGAACACTCCCTTTTGACCCAGTACGTAGATGACGTCATTATTTCAGCCACGACGCCGGAAATCTGCCTTGAGGCCACCAAGGCAGCGCTGGAATGTTTAGCAAAGGCTGGGTACAAAGTGTCCAAACAAAAGTTACAGTGCTGTAGATCTAGAGTTACTTTCCTGGGGAGGGTAGTAACACAGGGGTCGACAGGCTTGTCAGCCACACACATGTCCGCTATACTGTCACACACAAGACCGGAGACTGTTAAAGACATGTTAGCATTCTTAGGACTGACAGGCTATAGTAGACAATACATTCCTGACTTTGTTGGACGAACACAACCTCTTAGGGACATGGTGAAAACCGTGGGGATGAGAAATTTGTCTGGTAACCTGACTTGGACGGTAGAAACAGAACAGGCATTTATAGATGTTAAACAGGCCTTATCTACTGCAGCTGACCTAGCCAGACCTAACTATTCACTACCTTTTTACCTGGATGTTTCTGAAACAGACACTTTGGTTAATGGTGTACTGTTTCAGAAAAAGGGGGAAGGTAGAGCAGTGCTAATGTACTTAAGTGTTCCATTGGACCTTATAGAGAGGAGACAACCACAGTGCACAAGACATGTAGCAGGACTGACCAAATTAGTCCAGAAAACAGCACATCTGGTAGCAGGATACCCATTGCACATACTAACCACACACGGAGTAGTGGCATACATAAACTCACAGTTGTTTACACTCACTCCCTTGCGACAGAGACGCATTCACAAAGCACTGACTGCACCCAACATCACCTACACACATGAAGGAGTCAACATGGCAGAGGGGATGCTGGAAGGCCCACCACATGAGTGTGAGGAACAGGTAGAGAGGCAAGGAAAAGTAAGACCAGATTTACAGGCCACACCCATCCCAGGGTCGTGGAATTTGTGGACAGATGGGTGTGGGTACAGAACAAACACAGGTGGAATCAGAGCAGGATACGCGGTAGTCCAGGAAGCAAGGGGGGAGGCACATGAGTTTTGGACAGTCATAGCAGAAGAAGTGAAACAAAATCCATCAGCACAGAAAGCAGAACTACTAGCAGTAATCGCAGCACTAGAACTGGCAGAAGGGAGAGACGTCACTATCTACAGCGACTCAGCATACGTAGTGACAGCAGCACATGTAGACATTCCACACTGGAAGCAAGCTGGGTATGTCACAAGCGCTGGGAAACCAGTCAAACATAAAACAGAATTAATGCGATTAGAAGCAGCCATACACAAACCGAGCAAAGTAGCAATTGTAAAGTGTAAAGGACACCAAAAGGGAGACACAATGATAAACAGAGGGAATGAAGCAGCAGATGGGGCAGCAAAAAGAGCAGCAGGCTACACGGAACCCAACACCATGTTTGTGTTGGACTCCAGTGTACCCTGGGAACCGATTCCCACAGGACAAGAGCTTAGACGCCTACAGGATGAGGCAAGTCCAGAGGAGAAGTCAACGTGGCTAGCAAAGGGGGCTAGTCCAGACGGCCAGGTGTGGATGTCACAAAGGGGACAAGCAGTGTTACCAATGTCACTAGCGAAAGCAGTTCTAGAAGAAGCACACACAGTAGCACACGTAGGGAGACAACAAACACTGGAAAATCTAAAACAATGGTGGCACCCATTCATGTCAGCCTTAGTGGTAGATTACATCACCCAATGTCAGATTTGTAACACCCAGAACGTAGCAAAAGCACTTAAGCCAACACCTGGAAAGTTTCCATTGCCAGATTCACACGGAGAAGAAATTCAGATTGACTATACTGACATGATTGACTCAGTAAGGAGATACAGGTATCTCCTGGTGGTAGTAGACCGATTTTCAGGGTGGGTGGAGGCAATTCCCACCATAAAAGAGGATGCCAGGTCTGTGTGCAAGATGTTGATCAATTGTTGGATACCACAACACGGGTTCCCCAGGAAGGTTCACTCAGATAATGGGAGTCATTTTACGAGCAAGACACTGCAGTGGGTGGAGCAGTCGTTGGGGCTGCGCCATAGCTATGGTTGTGTGTATCATCCTGCCTCACAGGGTCAGGTGGAGAGGATGAATCAAAATTTAAAATCCAAGCTAGCTAAGATTACACTGACCACGGGCATGAATTGGCTAGATGCCCTCCCAATGGCCCTGATCAGCATTCGGAACTCAATTAATAGAAGCACAGGCTTCTCCCCATTTGAACTGGTCAGAGGCATAGCATTTCCAGGCCCAAAAACAAGATTGAGCCCCGATACAGGCTCGCCTGGGATTACAACAGATACATATCGACAGCTGTTTTTGAAACTAAAATCAGTGTGTGAGGATTTATCTGTACAGGTACGGAGAAACAGAGGAGGAGAAGAGGACCGCGAGATACCCCCGGAGGTGGCCGTGGCCCCATGGTTGTACCTGAGAGCCATTAAGCGAAAGTGGTCAGAGCCTCGCTGGACAGGTCCATTCCAGGTGACAGAGAGAACCAGCCACGCGGTACGACTCCAGAGCAAAGGCAGCTCGTGGTACCACCTATCTCAGTGCAAGCCAGCACTGCCACCCGGGGACCAACAGGTGCAGAAGCAAGCATCCAATCAGCAACAAGTGCCATCTGAGCACGCCTTGAGAGAGAGATGCGCGACAAGAGCGCATCTACCTGACCAACTGACACCGAGCTGACGACAAGCGACATCCGAGCACCCCCGGGCCCGAGGGGAGCCACCGAGGAGCTGTCCAGCACTGACGGTGGACCAGAACAATAAAACATTTTTTCTTTACAGGTTGCCTTGAACTATCTAAGAGATTGTAAAAAAACAAAAAACACACATTGTAACTTTAACACTTACACATATAGGGTTATAGACAATAGTTTACTAAGTAGAGGGAAACTTAGAGGGAAAACACATTTGTTGTTTAATAATGGCTTGGTACGGGAAAAGGGGGTGGCAAAGGGCAAAATACAGATAGGAATAATGTCACTTCCTCCATTGACATGGGTAAAATTGGCCGCCTGGGGCAGAGGGGTCGTGAGAGAATTTTTCCTGTCAAAATTGGTTGGTTGGCTGCCGGACAGGTTTTCGCTCTCACAAATGTAAACCACATGTCAAACACATGTTTGGAGGAACTACAAGTGTGTTGACGTGTCTTCGAGGACACGTCAAAAGGGAGATTGTTGTAGTAAAATGTTTATTATACCTTGTGTTTTGTTGACAAATCATCCTTAAATAATGATTACTCAACTTAGTATTAACAACTACATAATCATTGTGTGAAACCTTGTATTTTATATGCATCTATACAAATGATTATCCGATACTTATATCATGTAGGCTTACACACATAGCTAACAATGTATGGCTTGTTTCTAACCCACATAATACCCACTTGTAACACGTATTGGTGTGCGACATATAGAGTCACTTTGCATGGCATATTACTCACCCACTTACTAACTTACATGATATTTACTCATAAGACGTATTATAACCTTATTACATTGTATGGCCTACTAACTCACATGACATGGCCTCCTGAGACACATTAACATGTAACATATGGAGTTCTATGGTAAAGGCGGGTGATTCACGCTTAGAGACATTTGCGTTACTAAAGCTATACATCAGCATGACAAGTGAGGCCACTCCATGTGTCTGAAGTCACTGTCATGGACCATCGTGTTGGCCCCAATTGGGACTGGTGTACTTTGTTTGAACTGAAGTGATATGGAGGGGATGCTGATAGAGTCAGACGGAGCGGCCTTCTCTCTGTGTGGGTAGAGGGGATGCTGATAGGGTCGGACAAAGCGGCCTTCTCTCTGTGTGGGTAACTCCCTAACCTGCAGCTGCCTCGCACACACATAGAGAATGCTGCACTGTCCAGCTTTGAGAAAATACAAAACATAGTCAAGGTCAAGCATGATGGTGGAGTCAGACACGTGAATCTGAGTACTAACATGTGCCATCTTGCATATTCACATAGACTAATCTGTAGAAACGCCTCATCGGCAGGTTTCACGTCATTTGGGGTATAAACGTGGAGTCAGATGAGAACGGGGTCAGAACTTTGCTTTGGGATGGTTGATACACTGTCTTTAATGCATTTGTTCTCCTGGATCCAGCATTCTTAAATAAATACTTTGGTTTGCTTCTAACTTCACTCCACTCGTCTGCGACTCTTTCCACAAAACGAACACGCAAGGTGTTGCGCCCCGGAAGAGGGGTGGGGTACGGGCAACACTATGTAGACATTTTTCTACACTGTTAGATAGTAGCAAACAGATAGTCAGCAAGCCGTACACAGTGACAGATGGATGGACCCTTGATGGACAGATGCACAATCAGGGAGGGAAGAGGTAATGGCATCCTCTAATCCTGAAAGACAACAAAGAAAATCAATACATGTATTGAATCTGAATTATCACATACCTGTCAAGCAGGTGCAGAAAGAAATACAGCGAGCCATACACAGTGGCAGATGGATGGACCCTTCATGAACAGACGCACCATCAGGGAGGGAAGGGGTAATGGCATCCTCTAAACCTGTAAGACAACAAAGAAAATTAATAACTGTTTAGAAACTGAATGATCACCTACCTGTTAGAAAGTAGCAAACAGATAGACAGCAAGCCGTAGACAGTGACAGTTGGAGGGACCCTTGATGAACAGACGCACCATCAAGGAGGGAAGGGGTAATGGCATCCTCTAAACCTGTAAGACAACAAAGAAAATCAATACATGTTTAGAAACTGAATGATCACCTACCTATTAGACAGTAGCAAACAGATAGACAGCAAGCCGTACACAGTGACAAATGGATGGACCCTTGATAGACAGATGCACAATCAGGGAGGGAAGGGGTAATGGCATCCTCTAAACCTGTAAGACAACAAAGAAAATCAATAACTGTTTGGAACCTGAATGATCACCTACCTGTTAGAAAGTAGAAAACAGATAGACAGCAAGCCGTAAACAGTTACAGATGGATGGACCCTTGATGGAGAGACACAATATCAGGGAGGGAAGGGGTAACAGCATCGTCTAAACCTGTAAGACAACGGAGAAAATCAATACATGTATAAAACCTGAATGATTACCTACCTGTTAGATAGTAGCAAACAGATAGTCAGCAAGCCGTACACAGTGACAGATGGATGGACCCTTGATGGACAGATGCACAATCAGGGAGGGAAGGGGTAATGGCATCCTCAGAACCTGAAAGACAACAAAGAAAATTAATACATGTTTAGAAACTGAATGAACACCTACCTGTTAGACAGTAACAAACAGAGAGACAGCAAGCCGTACACAGTGACAAAAGGATGGACCATTGATGAACACACGCACCATCAGGTAGGGAAGGGGTAACGGCATCGTCTAAACCTGTAAGACAACAAAGAAAATCAATACATGTATAAAACCTGAATGATTATCTACCTGTTAGATAGTAGAAAACAGATAGTCAGCAAGCCGTACACAGTGACAGATGGATGGACCCTTGATGGACAGATGCACAATCAGGGAGGGAAGGGGTAACGGCACCCTCAGAACCTGATAGACAACAAAGAAAATCAGTACATGTATACAAACTGAATGATCACCTATCTCTTAACCAGGTGCAGACAGAAATACAGCGAGCCGTACACAGTGGCAGATGGATGGACCCTTGATAGACAGATGCACCATCAGGGAGGGAGGGGGTAATGGCATCCTATAAACCTGTAAGACTACAAAGAAAATCAATACATGTATAGAACCTGAATGATCACCTACCTGTTAGACAGTAGCAAACAGATAGACAGCGAGCCGTAGACAGTGAGAGATGGATGGACCCTTGATGGACAGATGCACAATCAGGGAGGGAAGGGGTAACGGCATCCTCGGAACCTGAAAGACAACAAATAAAATCAATACATGTATACAAACTGAATGATTACCTACCTGTTAACCAGGTGCAGACAGAAATACAGCGAGCCGTACACAGTGGCAGATGGATGGACCCTTGATAGACAGATGCACCATCAAGGAGGGAAGGGGTAATGGCATCCTCTATTCCTGAAAGACAACAAAGAAAATCAATTCATGCATAGAAACTGAATGATCACCTACCTGTTAGACATGCGCACACAGAAAGACAGCGAGTCGTACACAGTTGCAGATGGATGGACCCTTGATGGACAGATGCACCATCAGGGAGGGAAGGGGTAACGGCATCGTCTAAACCTGTAAGGCAACAAAGAAAATCAATACATGTATAAAACCTGAATGATTACCTAGCTGTTAGATAGTAGCAAACAGATAGTCAGCAAGCCGTAAACAGTGACAGATGGATGGACCCTTGATGGACAGATGCACAATCAGGGAGGGAAGGGGTAACGGCATCCTCGGAACCTGAAAGACAACAAAGAAAATCAATACATGTATAGAAACTGATTAATCACCTACCTGTTAACCAGGTGCAGACAGATATACAGCGAGCCGTACACAGTGGCAGATGGATGGATCCTTGATGGACAGATGCACAATCAGGGAGGGAAGGGGTAATGGCATCCTCTAAACCTGAAAGACAACAAAGAAAATCAATACATGTTTAGAAACTTCATGATCACCTACCTGTTAACCAGGTGCAGACAGATATACAGCGAGCCGTACACAGTGGCAGATGGATGGACTCTTGATAGACAGATGCACCATCAGGGAGGAAAGGGGTAATGGCATCCTCTAAACCTGTAAGACAACAAAGAAAATCAATACATGTTTAGAAACTGAATGATCACCTACCTGTTAGACAGTAGCAAATAGATAGACAGCGAGCCGTAGACAGTAGCAGATGGATGGACCCTTGATGGACAGATGCACAATCAGGGAGGGAAGGGGTAACGGCATCCTCGGAACCTGAAAGACAACAAATAAAATCAATACATGTTTAGAAACTGAATGATCACCTATCTCTTAACCAGGTGCAGACAGAAATACAGCGAGCCGTACACAGTGGCAGATGGATGGACCCTTGATAGAGAGATGCACCATCAGGGAGGGAGGGGGTAATGGCATCCTATAAACCTGTAAGACTACAAAGAAAATCAATACATGTATAGAACCTGAATGATCACCTACCTGTTAGACAGTAGCAAACAGATACACAGCGAGCCGTAGACAGTGAGAGATGGATGGACCCTTGATGGACAGATGCACAATCAGGGAGGGAAGGGGTAACGGCATCCTCGGAACCTGTAAGACAACAAAGAAAATCAATACATGTTTAGAAACTGAATGATTACCTACCTGTTAACCAGGTGCAGACAGAAATACAGCGAGCCGTACACAGTGGCAGATGGATGGACCCTTGATAGACAGATGCACCATCAGGGAGGGAAGGGGTAATGGCATCCTCTAATCCTGAAAGACAACAAAGAAAATCAATACATGTACACAGTGGCAGATGGATGGACCCTTGATAGACAGATGCACCATCAGGGAGGGAGGGGGTAATGGCATCCTATAAACCTGTAAGACTACAAAGAAAATCAATACATGTATAGAACCTGAATGATCACCTACCTGTTAGACAGTAGCAAACAGATAGACAGCGAGCCGTAGACAGTGAGAGATGGATGGACCCTTGATGGACAGATGCACAATCAGGGAGGGAAGGGGTAACGGCATCCTCGGAACCTGAAAGACAACAAATAAAATCAATACATGTATAGAAACTGAATGATTACCTACCTGTTAACCAGGTGCAGACAGAAATACAGCGAGCCGTACACAGTGGCAGATGGATGGACCCTTGATAGACAGATGCACCATCAAGGAGGGAAGGGGTAATGGCATCCTCTATTCCTGAAAGACAACAAAGAAAATCAATTCATGCATAGAAACTGAATGATCACCTACCTGTTAGACAGGCGCACACAGAAAGAC
Organism: Salminus brasiliensis; assembly: GCF_030463535.1. Taxonomy (NCBI): domain Eukaryota; kingdom Metazoa; phylum Chordata; class Actinopteri; order Characiformes; family Bryconidae; genus Salminus; species Salminus brasiliensis. Next base: position 17,411,972 of record NC_132880.1, read on the forward strand.
AGCGAGTCGTACACAGTTGCAGATGGATGGACCCTTGATGGACAGATGCACCATCAGGGAGGGAAGGGGTAACGGCATCGTCTAAACCTGTAAGGCAACAAAGAAAATCAATACATGTATAAAACCTGAATGATTACCTAGCTGTTAGATAGTAGCAAACAGATAGTCAGCAAGCCGTAAACAGTGACAGATGGATGGACCCTTGATGGACAGATGCACAATCAGGGAGGGAAGGGGTAACGGCATCCTCGGAACCTGAAAGACAACAAAGAAAATCAATACATGTATAGAAACTGAATAATCACCTACCTGTTAACCAGGTGCAGACAGATATACAGCGAGCCGTACACAGTGGCAGATGGATGGATCCTTGATGGACAGATGCACAATCAGGGAGGGAAGGGGTAATGGCATCCTCTAAACCTGAAAGACAACAAAGAAAATCAATACATGTTTAGAAACTTCATGATCACCTACCTGTTAACCAGGTGCAGACAGATATACAGCGAGCCGTACACAGTGGCAGATGGATGGACCCTTGATAGACAGATGCACCATCAGGGAGGAAAGGGGTAATGGCATCCTCTAAACCTGTAAGACAACAAAGAAAATCAATACATGTTTAGAAACTGAATGATCACCTACCTGTTAGACAGTAGCAAATAGATAGACAGCGAGCCGTAGACAGTAGCAGATGGATGGACCCTTGATAGACAGATGCACAATCAGGGAGGGAAGGGGTAACGGCATCCTCGGAACCTGAAAGACAACAAATAAAATCAATACATGTTTAGAAACTGAATGATCACCTATCTCTTAACCAGGTGCAGACAGAAATACAGTGAGCCGTACACAGTGGCAGATGGATGGACCCTTGATAGAGAGATGCACCATCAGGGAGGGAGGGGGTAATGGCATCCTATAAAACTGTAAGACTACAAAGAAAATCAATACATGTATAGAACCTGAATGATCACCTACCTGTTAGACAGTAGCAAACAGATACACAGCGAGCCGTAGACAGTGAGAGATGGATGGACCCTTGATGGACAGATGCACAATCAGGGAGGGAAGGGGTAACGGCATCCTCGGAACCTGAAAGACAACAAATAAAATCAATACATGTATAGAAACTGAATGATTACCTACCTGTTAACGAGGTGCAGACAGAAATACAGCGAGCCGTACACAGTGGCAGATGGATGGACCCTTGATAGACAGATGCACCATCAGGGAGGGAAGGGGTAATGGCATCCTCTATTCCTGAAAGACAACAAAGAAAATCAATTAATGCATAGAAACTGAATGATCACCTACCTGTTACACAGGTGCACACAGAAAGACAGCGAGTCGTACACAGTTGAAGATGGATGGACCCTTGATAGACAGACGCACCATCAGGGAGGGAAGGGGTAATGGCATCCTCTAAACCTGTAAGACAACAAAGAAAATCAATACATGTTTAGAAACTGAATGATCACCTACCTGTTAGACAGTAGCAAATAGATAGACAGCGAGCCGTAGACAGTAGCAGATGGATGGACCCTTGATGGACAGATGCACAATCAGGGAGGGAAGGGGTAACGGCATCCTCGGAACCTGAAAGACAACAAATAAAATCAATACATGTATAGAAACTGAATGATTACCTACCTGTTAACCAGGTGCAGACAGAAATACAGCGAGCCGTACACAGTGGCAGATGGATGGACCCTTGATAGACAGATGCACAATCAGGGAGGGAAGGGGTAACGGCATCCTCAGAACCTGATAGACAACAAAGAAAATCAATACATGTATACAAACTGAATGATCACCTACCTGTTAACCAGGTGCAGACAGAAATACAGCGAGCCATACACAGTGGCAGATGGATGGACCCTTGATGTACAGATGCAACATCAGGGAGGAAAGGGGTAATGGAATCGTCTAAACCTGTAAGACAACAAAGAAAATCAATAACTGTTTAGAAACTGAATGATGACCTACCTGTTAGAAAGTAGCAAACAGATAGACAGTAAGCCATACACAGTGACAGACGGATGGACCCTTGATGGACAGATGCACCATCAGGGAGGGAAGGGGTAACGGCATCCTCGGAACCTGAAAGACAACAAAGAAAATCAATACATGTATAGAAACTGAATGATCACCTACCTGTTAACCAGGTGCAGACAGAAATACAGCGAGCCGTAGATAGTGACGGATGGACCCTTGATGTACAGATGCAACATCAGGGAGGAAAGGGGTAATGGAATCGTCTAAACTTGTAAGACAACAAAGAAAATCAATACATGTTTAGAAACTGAATGATCACCTATCTGTTAGAAAGTAGCAAACAGAAAGACAGCGAGCCGCAGACAGTGAGAGATGGATGGACCCTTGATGGACAGATGCACAATCAGGGAGGGAAGGGGTAATGGCATCCTCGGAACCTGTAAGACAACAAAGAAAATCAATACATGTTTAGAAACTGAATGATCACCTACCTGTTACACAGTAGCAAACAGATAGTCAGCAAGCATACACAGTGACAGATGGATGGACCCTTGATGGACAGATGCACAATCAGGGAGGGAAGGGGTAACGGCATCCTCAGAACCTGAAAGACAACAAAGAAAATCAATACATGTATAGAAACAGAATGATCACCTATCTCTTAACCAGGTGCAGACAGAAATACAGCGAGCCGTACACAGTGGCAGATGGATGGACCCTTGATAGACAGATGCACCATCAGGGAGGGAGGGGGTAATGGCATCCTATAAACCTGTAAGACTACAAAGAAAATCAATACATGTATAGAACCTGAATGATCACCTACCTGTTAGACAGTAGCAAACAGATAGACAGCGAGCCATAGACAGTGAGAGATGGATGGACCCTTGATGGACAGATGCACAATCAGGGAGGGAAGGGGTAACGGCATCCTCGGAACCTGAAAGACAACAAATAAAATCAATACATGTATAGAAACTGAATGATTACCTACCTGTTAACCAGGTGCAGACAGAAATACAGCGAGCCGTACACAGTGGCAGATGGATGGACCCTTGATAGACAGATGCACCATCAGGGAGGGAGGGGGTAATGGCATCCTATAAACCTGTAAGACTACAAAGAAAATCAATACATGTATAGAACCTGAATGATCACCTACCTGTTAGACAGTAGCAAACAGATAGACAGCGAGCCGTAGACAGTGAGAGATGGATGGACCCTTGATGGACAGATGCACAATCAGGGAGGGAAGGGGTAACGGCATCCTCGGAACCTGAAAGACAACAAATAAAATCAATACATGTATAGAAACTGAATGATTACCTACCTGTTAACGAGGTGCAGACAGAAATACAGCGAGCCGTACACAGTGGCAGATGGATGGACCCTTGATAGACAGATGCACCATCAGGGAGGGAAGGGGTAATGGCATCCTCTATTCCTGAAAGACAACAAAGAAAATCAATTAATGCATAGAAACTGAATGATCACCTACCTGTTACACAGGTGCACACAGAAAGACAGCGAGTCGTACACAGTTGGAGATGGATGGACCCTTGATGGACAGATGCACCATCAGGGAGGAAAGGGGTAATGGCATCCTCTAAACCTGAAAGACAACAAAGAAATTCAATACATGTTTAGAAACTTCATGATCACCTACCTGTTAACCAGGTGCAGACAGATATACAGCGAGCCGTACACAGTGGCAGATGGATGGACCCTTGATAGACAGACGCACCATCAGGGAGGTAAGGGGTAATGGCATCCTCTAAACCTGTAAGACAACAAAGAAAATCAATACATGTTTAGAAACTGAATGATCACCTACCTGTTAGACAGTAGCAAATAGATAGACAGCGAGCCGTAGACAGTAGCAGATGGATGGACCCTTGATGGACAGATGCACAATCAGGGAGGGAAGGGGTAACGGCATCCTCGGAACCTGAAAGACAACAAATAAAATCAATACATGTATAGAAACTGAATGATTACCTACCTGTTAACCAGGTACAGACAGAAATACAGCGAGCCGTACAAAGTGGCAGATGGATGGACCCTTGATAGACAGATGCACAATCAGGGAGGGAAGGGGTAACGGCATCCTCAGAACCTGATAGTCAACAAAGAAAATCAATACATGTATACAAACTGAATGATCACCTACCTGTTAACCAGGTGAAGACAGAAATACAGCGAGCCATACACAGTGGCAGATGGATGGACCCTTGATGGACAGATGCACAATCAGGGAGGGAAGGGGTAACGGCATCCTCGGAACCTGAAAGACAACAAATAAAATCAATACATGTATAGAAACTGAATGATTACCTACCTGTTAACCAGGTGCAGACAGAAATACAGCGAGCCGTACACAGTGGCAGATGGATGGACCCTTGATAGACAGATGCACAATCAGGGAGGGAAGGGGTAACGGCATCCTCAGAACCTGATAGACAACAAAGAAAATCAATACATGTATACAAACTGAATGATCACCTACCTGTTAACCAGGTGCAGACAGAAATACAGCGAGCCATACACAGTGGCAGATGGATGGACCCTTGATGTACAGATGCAACATCAGGGAGGAAAGGGGTAATGGAATCGTCTAAACCTGTAAGACAACAAAGAAAATCAATAACTGTTTAGAAACTGAATGATGACCTACCTGTTAGAAAGTAGCAAACAGATAGACAGTAAGCCATACACAGTGACAGACGGATGGACCCTTGATGGACAGATGCACCATCAGGGAGGGAAGGGGTAACGGCATCCTCGGAACCTGAAAGACAACAAAGAAAATCAATACATGTATAGAAACTGAATGATCACCTACCTGTTAACCAGGTGCAGACAGAAATACAGCGAGCCGTAGATAGTGACAGATGGATGGACCCTTGATGTACAGATGCAACATCAGGGAGGAAAGGGGTAATGGAATCGTCTAAACTTGTAAGACAACAAAGAAAATCAATACATGTTTAGAAACTGAATGATCACCTATCTGTTAGAAAGTAGCAAACAGAAAGACAGCGAGCCGCAGACAGTGAGAGATGGATGGACCCTTGATGGACAGATGCACAATCAGGGAGGGAAGGGGTAATGGCATCCTCGGAACCTGTAAGACAACAAAGAAAATCAATACATGTTTAGAAACTGAATGATCACCTACCTGTTACACAGTAGCAAACAGATAGTCAGCAAGCATACACAGTGACAGATGGATGGACCCTTGATGGACAGATGCACAATCAGGGAGGGAAGGGGTAACGGCATCCTCAGAACCTGAAAGACAACAAAGAAAATCAATACATGTATAGAAACAGAATGATCACCTATCTCTTAACCAGGTGCAGACAGAAATACAGCGAGCCGTACACAGTGGCAGATGGATGGACCCTTGATAGACAGATGCACCATCAGGGAGGGAGGGGGTAATGGCATCCTATAAACCTGTAAGACTACAAAGAAAATCAATACATGTATAGAACCTGAATGATCACCTACCTGTTAGACAGTAGCAAACAGATAGACAGCGAGCCGTAGACAGTGAGAGATGGATGGACCCTTGATGGACAGATGCACAATCAGGGAGGGAAGGGGTAACGGCATCCTCGGAACCTGAAAGACAACAAATAAAATCAATACATGTATAGAAACTGAATGATTACCTACCTGTTAACGAGGTGCAGACAGAAATACAGCGAGCCGTACACAGTGGCAGATGGATGGACCCTTGATAGACAGATGCACCATCAGGGAGGGAAGGGGTAATGGCATCCTCTATTCCTGAAAGACAACAAAGAAAATCAATTAATGCATAGAAACTGAATGATCACCTACCTGTTACACAGGTGCACACAGAAAGACAGCGAGTCGTACACAGTTGCAGATGGATGGACCCTTGATGGACAGATGCACCATCAGGGAGGAAAGGGGTAATGGCATCCTTTAAACCTGAAAGACAACAAAGAAAATCAATACATGTTTAGAAACTTCATGATCACCTACCTGTTAACCAGGTGCAGACAGATATACAGCGAGCCGTACACAGTGGCAGATGGATGGACCCTTGATAGACAGACGCACCATCAGGGAGGGAAGGGGTAATGGCATCCTCTAAACCTGAAAGACAACAAAGAAAATCAATACATGTTTAGAAACTTCATGATCACCTACCTGTTAACCAGGTGCAGACAGATATACAGCGAGCCGTACACAGTGGCAGATGGATGGACCCTTGATAGACAGACGCACCATCAGGGAGGGAAGGGGTAATGGCATCCTCTAAACCTGTAAGACAACAAAGAAAATCAATACATGTTTAGAAACTGAATGATCACCTACCTGTTAGACAGTAGCAAATAGATAGACAGCGAGCCGTAGACAGTAGCAGATGGATGGACCCTTGATGGACAGATGCACAATCAGGGAGGGAAGGGGTAACGGCATCCTCGGAACCTGAAAGACAACAAATAAAATCAATACATGTATAGAAACTGAATGATTACCTACCTGTTAACCAGGTACAGACAGAAATACAGCGAGCCGTACACAGTGGCAGATGGATGGACCCTTGATAGACAGATGCACAATCAGGGAGGGAAGGGGTAACGGCATCCTCAGAACCTGATAGACAACAAAGAAAATCAATACATGTATACAAACTGAATGATCACCTACCTGTTAACCAGGTGAAGACAGAAATACAGTGAGCCATACACAGTGGCAGATGGATGGACCCTTGATGTACAGATGCAACATCAGGGAGGAAAGGGGTAATGGAATCGTCTAAACCTGTAAGACAACAAAGAAAATCAATAACTGTTTAGAAACTGAATGATGACCTACCTGTTAGAAAGTAGCAAACAGATAGACAGTAAGCCATACACAGTGACAGACGGATGGACCCTTGATGGACAGATGCACCATCAGGGAGGGAAGTGGTAACGGCATCCTCGGAACCTGAAAGACAACAAAGAAAATCAATACATGTATAGAAACTGAATGATCACCTACCTGTTAACCAGGTGCAGACAGAAATACAGCGAGCCGTAGATAGTGACAGATGGATGGACCCTTGATGTACAGATGCAACATCAGGGAGGAAAGGGGTAATGGAATCGTCTAAACTTGTAAGACAACAAAGAAAATCAATACATGTTTAGAAACTGAATGATCACCTATCTGTTAGAAAGTAGCAAACAGAAAGACAGCGAGCCGCAGACAGTGAGAGATGGATGGACCCTTGATGGACAGATGCACAATCAGGGAGGGAAGGGGTAATGGCATCCTCGGAACCTGTAAGACAACAAAGAAAATCAATACATGTTTAGAAACTGAATGATTACCTACCTGTTAACCAGGTGCAGACAGAAATACAGCGAGCCGTACACAGTGGCAGATGGATGGACCCTTGATAGACAGATGCACCATCAGGGAGCGAAGGGGTAATGGCATCCTCTAATCCTGAAAGACAACAAAGAAAATCAATACATGTATAGAACCTGAATGATCACCTACCTGTTACACAGTAGCAAACAGATAGTCAGCAAGCATACACAGTGACAGATGGATGGACCCTTGATGGACAGATGCACAATCAGGGAGGGAAGGGGTAACGGCATCCTCAGAACCTGAAAGACAACAAAGAAAATCAATACATGTATAGAAACAGAATGATCACCTATCTCTTAACCAGGTGCAGACAGAAATACAGCGAGCCGTACACAGTGGCAGATGGATGGACCCTTGATAGACAGATGCACCATCAGGGAGGGAGGGGGTAATGGCATCCTATAAACCTGTAAGACTACAAAGAAAATCAATACATGTATAGAAACAGAATGATCACCTATCTCTTAACCAGGTGCAGACAGAAATACAGCGAGCCGTACACAGTGGCAGATGGATGGACCCTTGATAGACAGATCCACCATCAGGGAGGGAAGGGGTAATGGCATCCTCTAATTCAGAAAGACAACAAAGAAAATCAATTCATGCATAGAAACTGAATGATCACCTACCTGTTAGACAGGTGCACACAGAAAGACAGCGAGTCGTACACAGTTGCAGATGGATGGACCCTTGATGGACAGATGCACCATCAGGGAGGGAAGGGGTAACGGCATCCTCGGAACCTGAAAGACAACAAATAAAATCAATACATGTATAGAAACTGAATGATTACCTACCTGTTAACCAGGTGCAGACAGAAATACAGCGAGCCGTACACAGTGGCAGATGGATGGACCCTTGATAGACAGATGCACCATCAGGGAGGGAAGGGGTAATGGCATCCTCTAATCCTGAAAGACAAAGAAAATCAATACATGTATAGAAACTGAATGATCACCTACCTGTTAACCAGGTGCAGACAGAAATACAGCGAGCCATAGACAGTGACAGATGGATGGACCCTTGATGGACATATGCAACATCAGGGAGGGAAGGGGTAATGGAATCGTCTAAACTTGTAAGACAACAAAGAAAATCAATACATGTTTAGAAACTGAATGATCACCTACCTGTTAGACAGTAGCAAACACATAGACAGCAAGCCGTACAAAGTGACAGATGGATGGACCCTTGATGGACAGATGCACAATCAGGTAGGGAAGGGGTAATGGCATCCTCTAAACCTGTAAGACAACAAAGAAAATCAATACATGTTTAGAAACTGAATGATCACCTACCTGTTAGACAGTAGCAAATAGATAGACAGCGAGCCGTAGACAGTAGCAGATGGATGGACCCTTGATGGACAGATGCACAATCAGGGAGGGAAGGGGTAACGGCATCCTCGGAAATTGAAAGACAACAAATAAAATCAATACATGTATAGAAACTGAATGATTTCCTACCTGATAACCAGGTGCAGACAGAAATACAGCGAGCCGTACACAGTGGCAGATGGATGGACCCTTGATAGACAGATGCACCATCAGGGAGGGAAGGGGTAATGGCATCCTCTAATCCTGAAAGACAAAGAAAATCAATACATGTATAGAAACTGAATGATCACCTACCTGTTAACCAGGCGTAGACAGAAATACAGCGAGCCGTAGACAGTGGCAGATGGATGGGCCCTTGATGAACAGACGCACCATCAGGGAGGGAAGGGGTAATGGCATCCTCTAAACCTGTAAGACAACAAAGAAAATCAATACATGTTTAGAAACTGAATGATCACCTACCTGTTAGACAGTAGCAAACACATAGACAGCAAGCCGTACAAAGTGACAGATGGATGGACCCTTGATGGACAGATGCACAATCAGGTAGGGAAGGGGTAACAGCATCCTCGGAACCTGAAAGACAACAAAGAAAACCAATACATGTATAGAAACTGATTGACCACCTACCTGTTAACCAGGTGCAGATAGAAATACAGCGAACCGTAGACAGTGACAGATGGATGGACCCTTGATGGACAGATGCACCATCAGGGAGGGAAGGGGTAATGGCATCGTCTAAACCTGTAAGACAACAAAGAAAATCAATACATGTTTAGAAACTGAATGATCACCTACCTGTTAGACAGTAGCAGACAGATAGAAAGTGAGCCGTACACAGTGACAGATGATTGGACCCTTGATGGACAGATGCACCATCAGGGAGGGAAGGGGTAATGGCATCCTCGGAACCTGAAAGACAACAAAGAAAATCAATACATGTATAGAAACTGAATAATCACCTACCTGTTAACCAGGTGCAGACAGATATACAGCGAGCCCTACACAGTGGCAGATGGATGGACCCTTGATAGACAGATGCACCATCAGGGAGGGAAGGGGTAATGGCATCCTCTAAACCTGTAAGACAACAAAGAAAATCAATAACTGTTTAGAAACTGAATGATCACCTACCTGTTAGAAAGTAGCAAACAGATAGACAGCAAGCCATACACAGTGACAGACGGATGGACCCTTGATGGACAGATGCAATATCACGGAGGGAAGGGGTAACGGCATCGTCTAAACCTGTAAGACAACAAAGAAAATCAATACATGTATAGAACCTGAATAATCACCTACCTGTTAGACAGTAGCAAACAGATAGACAGCAAGCCGTACACAGTGAAAGATGGATGGACCCTTGATGAACAGACACACCATCAGGGAGGGAAGGGGTAATGGCATCCTCTAAACCTGTAAGACAACATAGAAAATCAATAAATGTATAGAAACTGAATGATCACCTACCTGTTAAGCAGGTGCAGAAAGAAATACAGCGAGCCATACACAGTGGCAGATGGATGGACCCTTGATGAACAGACGCAGCATCAGGGAGGGAAGGGGTAATGGCATCGTCTAAACCTGTAAGACAACAAAGGAAATCAATACATGTTTAGAAACTGAATGATCACCTACCTCTTAGAAAGTAGCAAACAGATAGACAGCAAGCCGTACACAGTGACAGACAGATGGACCCTTGATGGACAGACGCAATATCAGGGAGGGAAGAGGTAACGGCATCGTCTAAACCTGTAAGACAACAAAGAAAATCAATACATGTATAAAATCTGAATGATTACCTACCTGTTAGACAGTAGCAAACAGATAGTCAGCAAGCCGTACACAGTGACACTTGGATGGACCCTTGATGGACAGATGCACAATCAGGGAGGGAAGGGGTAACGGCATCCTCAGAACCTGATAGACAACAAAGAAAATCAATACATGTATAGAAACTGAATGATAACCTACCTGTTAACCAGGTGCAGATAGAAATAAAGAGAGCCGTAGATAGTGACAGATGGATGAACCCTTGATGGACAGATGCAACATCAGGGAGGGAAGAGGTAATGGCATCCTCTAAACCTGTAAGACAACAAAGAAAATCAATACATGTTTAGAAACTGAATGATCATCTATCTGTTAGAAAGTAGCATACAGATAGACAGCAAGCCGTACACAGTGACAGACGGATGGACCCTTGATGGACAGATGCACCATCAGGGAGGGAAGGGGTAATGTCATCCTCTAAACCTGTAAGACAACAAAGAAAATCAATACATGTTTAGAAACTGACTGATCACCTACGTGTTAAACAGTAGCAAAGAGATAGACAGCGAGCCGTAAGCAGTGAGAGATGGATGAACCCTTGATGGACAGATGCAACATCAGGGAGGGAAGGGGTAATGGCATCCTCTAAACCTGTAAGACAACAAAGAAAATCAATACATGTATAAAACCTGAATGATCACCTACCTGTTAGACAGGTGCAGACAGAAAGACAGCGAGCCGTACACAGTTGCAGATGGATGGACCCTTGATGGACAGACAATATCAGGGAGGGAAGGGGTAACGGTATCGTCTAAACCTGGAAGACAACAAAGAAAGTCAATACATGTATAAAACCTGAATGATTATCTACCTGTTAGATAGTAGAAAACAGATAGTCAGCAAGCCGTACACAGTGACAAATGGTGGACCCTTGATGGACAGATGCACAATCAGGGAGGGAAGGGGTAACGGCATCCTCGGAACCTGAAAGACAACATAGAAAATCAATACATGTATAGAAACTGAATGATAACCTACCTGTTAACCAGGTGTAGACAGAAATACAGCGAGCCATACACAGTGGCAGATGGATGGACCCTTGATAGACAGATGCACCATCAGGGAGGGAGGGGGTAATGGCATCCTCTAAACATGTAAGACAACAAAGAAAATCAATACATGTATAGAACCTGAATGATCACCTACCTGTTAGACAGTAGCAAACAGATAGACACCAAAACGTACACAGTGACAGATGGATGGACCCTTGATGAACACACGCACCATCAGGGAGGGAAGGGGTAATGGCATCCTCTAAACCTGTAAGACAACAAAGAAAATCAATTCACGCATAGAAACTGAATGATTACCTACCTGTTAGATAGTAGCAAACAGATAGTCAGCAAGCCGTACACAGTGGCAGATGGATGGACCCTTGATGGACAGATGCACAATCAGAGAGGGAAGAAGTAACGACATCCTCGGAACCTGAAAGACAACAAAGAAAATCAATATATGTTTAGAAACTGAATGATCACCTACCTGTTAGACAGTAGCAAACACATAGACAGCAAGCCGTAAACAGTGACAGATGGATGGACCCTTGATGGACAGACAATATCAGGGAGGGAAGGGGTAACGGCATCGTCTAAACTTGGAAGACAACAAAGAAAGTCAATACATGTATAAAACCTGAATTATTATCTACCTGTTAGATAGTAGAAAACAGATAGTCAGCAAGCCGTACACAGTGACAGATGGTGGACCCTTGATGGACAGATGCACAATCAGCGAGAAGAGGGGTAACGGCATCCTCGGAACCTGAAAGACAACAAAGAAAATCAATACATGTATAGAAACTGAATGATAACCTACCTGTTAACCAGGTGCAGACAGAAATACAGCGAGCCATACACAGTGGCAGATGGATGGACCCTTGATAGACAGATGCACCATCAGGGAGGGAAGGGGTAATGGCATCGTCTAAACCTGTAAGTCAACAGAGAAAAACAATACATGTATAGAAACAGAATGATCACCTATCTCTTAACCAGGTGCAGACAGAAATACAGCGAGCTGTACACAGTGGCAGATGGATGGACCCTTGATAGACAGATGCTGGACAGATGATGGACAGATGCACCATCAGGGAGGGAAGGGGTGACGGCATCGTCTAAACCTGTAAGACAACAAAGAAAATCAATACATGTATAAAACCTGAATGATTACCTACCTGTTAGATAGTAGCAAACAGATAGTCAGCAAGCCGTACACAGTGGCAGATGGATGGACCCTTGATGGACAGATGCACAATCAGAGTGGGAAGAAGTAACGACATCCTCGGAACCTGAAAGACAACAAAGAAAATCAATATATGTTTAGAAACTGAATGATCACCTACCTGTTAGACAGTAGCAAACACATAGACAGCAAATCATACACAGTGACAGATGGATGGACCCTTGATGAACAGACGCACCATCAGGTAAGGATGGGGTAATGGCATCGTCTAAACCTGTAAGACAACAAAGAAAATCAATACATGTTTAGAAACTGAATGATCACCAACCTGTTAGACAGTAGCAGACAGATAGAAAGTGAGCCGTACACAGTGACAGATGATTGGACCCTTGATGGACAGATGCACCATCAGGGAGGGAAGGGGTAATGGCATCCTCTAAACCTGTAAGACAACAAAGAAAATCAATACATGTATAGAAACTGAATCATAACCTACCTGTTAACCAGGTGCAGACAGAAATACAGCGAGCCGTAGATAGTGACAGATGGATGGACCCTTGATGTACAGATGCAACATCAGGGAGGAAAGGGATAATGGAATCGTCTAAACTTGTAAGACAACAAAGAAAATCAATACATGTTTAGAAACTGAATGATCACCTACCTGTTAGAAAGTAGCAAACAGAAAGACAGCAAGCCATACACAGGGACAGACGGATGGACCCTTGATGGACAGATGCACCATCAGGGAGGGAAGGGGTTATGGCATCCTCTTAACCTGTACGACAACAAAGAAAATCAATACATGTATAGAACCTGAATGATCACCTACCTGTTACACAGTAGCAAACAGATAGTCAGCAAGCGTACACAGTGACAGATGGATGGACCCTTGATGGACAGATGCACAATCAGGGAGGGAAGGGGTAACGGCATCCTCAGAACCTGAAAGACAACAAAGAAAATCAATACATATATAGAAACAGAATGATAACCTACCTGTTAACCAGGTGCAGACAGAAATACAGCGAGCCATACACAGTGGCAGATGGATGGACCCTTGATAGACAGATGCACCATCAGGGAGGGAAGGGGTAATGGCATCGTCTAAACCTGTAAGTCAACAAAGAAAATCAATACATATATAGAAACAGAATGATAACCTACCTGTTAACCAGGTGCAGACAGAAATACAGCGAGCCATACACAGTGGCAGATGGATGGACCCTTGATAGACAGATGCACCATCAGGGAGGGAAGGGGTGACGGCATCGTCTAAACCTGTAAGACAACAAAGAAAATCAATACATGTATAAAACCTGAATGATTACCTACCTGTTAGATAGTAGCAAACAGATAGTCAGCAAGCCGTACACAGTGGCAGATGGATGGACCCTTGATGGACAGATGCACAATCAGAGAGGGAAGAAGTAACGACATCCTCGGAACCTGAAAGACAACAAAGAAAATCAATATATGTTTAGAAACTGAATGATCACCTACCTGTTAGACAGTAGCAAACACATAGACAGCAAGCCATACACAGTGACAGATGGATGGACCCTTGATGAACAGACGCACCATCAGGTAAGGATGGGGTAATGGCATCGTCTAAACCTGTAAGACAACAAAGAAAATCAATACATGTTTAGAAACTGAATGATCAACTACCTGTTAGACAGTAGCAGACAGATAGAAAGTGAGCCGTACACAGTGACAGATGATTGGACCCTTGATGGACAGATGCACCATCAGGGAGGGAAGGGGTAATCCTGTAAGACAACAAAGAAAATCAATACATGTATAGAAACTGAATCATAACCTACCTGTTAACCAGGTGCAGACAGAAATACAGCGAGCCATAGATAGTGACAGATGGATGGACCCTTGATGTACAGATGCAACATCAGGGAGGAAAGGGATAATGGAATCGTCTAAACTTGTAAGACAACAAAGAAAATCAATACATGTTTAGAAACTGAATGATCACCTACCTGTTAGAAAGTAGCAAACAGAAAGACAGCAAGCCATACACAGGGACAGACGGATGGACCCTTGATGGACAGATGCACCATCAGGGAGGGAAGGGGTTATGGCATCCTCTTAACCTGTACGACAACAAAGAAAATCAATACATGTATAGAACCTGAATGATCACCTACCTGTTACACAGTAGCAAACAGATAGTCAGCAAGCGTACACAGTGACAGATGGATGGACCCTTGATGGACAGATGCACAATCAGGGAGGGAAGGGGTAACGGCATCCTCAGAACCTGAAAGACAACAAAGAAAATCAATACATATATAGAAACAGAATGATAACCTACCTGTTAACCAGGTGCAGACAGAAATACAGTGAGCCATACACAGTGGCAGATGGATGGACCCTTGATAGACAGATGCACCATCAGGGAGGGAAGGGGTAATGGCATCGTCTAAACCTGTAAGTCAACAGAGAAAATCAATACATGTATAGAAACAGAATGATCACCTATCTCTTAACCAGGTGCAGACAGAAATACAGCGAGCTGTACACAGTGGCAGATGGATGGACCCTTGATAGACAGATGCTGGACAGATGCACCATCAGGGAGGGAAGGGGTGACGGCATCGTCTAAACCTGTAAGACAACAAAGAAAATCAATACATGTATAAAACCTGAATGATTACCTATCTATTAGATAGTAGCAAACAGATAGTCAGCAAGCCATACACAGTGGCAGATGGATGGACCCTTGATGGACAGATGCACAATCAGAGTGGGAAGAAGTAACGACATCCTCGGAACCTGAAAGACAACAAAGAAAATCAATATATGTTTAGAAACTGAATGATCACCTACCTGTTAGACAGTAGCAAACACATAGACAGCAAATCATACAAAGTGACAGATGGATGGACCCTTGATGAACAGACGCACCATCAGGTAAGGATGGGGTAATGGCATCGTCTAAACCTGTAAGACAACAAAGAAAATCAATACATGTTTAGAAACTGAATGATCACCTACCTGTTAGACAGTAGCAGACAGATAGAAAGTGAGCCGTACACAGTGACAGATGATTGGACCCTTGATGGACAGATGCACCATCAGGGAGGGAAGGGGTAATGGCATCCTCTAAACCTGTAAGACAACAAAGAAAATCAATACATGTATAGAAACTGAATCATAACCTACCTGTTAACCAGGTGCAGACAGAAATACAGCGAGCCGTAGATAGTGACAGATGGATGGACCCTTGATGTACAGATGCAACATCAGGGAGGAAAGGGATAATGGAATCGTCTAAACTTGTAAGACAACAAAGAAAATCAATACATGTTTAGAAACTGAATGATCACCTACCTGTTAGAAAGTAGCAAACAGAAAGACAGCAAGCCATACACAGGGACAGACGGATGGACCCTTGATGGACAGATGCACCATCAGGGAGGGAAGGGGTTATGGCATCCTCTTAACCTGTACGACAACAAAGAAAATCAATACATGTATAGAACCTGAATGATCACCTACCTGTTACACAGTAGCAAACAGATAGTCAGCAAGCGTACACAGTGACAGATGGATGGACCCTTGATGGACAGATGCACAATCAGGGAGGGAAGGGGTAACGGCATCCTCAGAACCTGAAAGACAACAAAGAAAATCAATACATATATAGAAACAGAATGATCACCTATCTCTTAACCAGGTGCAGACAGAAATACAGCGAGCTGTACACAGTTGCAGATGGATGGACCCTTGATAGACAGATGCACCATCAGGGAGGGAGGGGGTAATGGCATCCTCTAAACCTGTAAGACAACAAAGAAAATCAATTCATGCATAGAAACTGAATGATCACCTACCTGTTGGACAGGTGCACACAGAAAGACAGCGAGTCGTACACAGTTGCAGATGGATGGACCCTTGATGGACAGATGCACCATCAGGGAGGGAAGGGGTAACGGCATCGTCTAAACCTGTAAGACAACAAAGAAAATCAATACATGTATAAAACCTGAATGATTACCTACCTGTTAGATAGTAGCAAACAGATAGTCAGCAAGCCGTAAACAGTGACAGATGGATGGACCCTTGATGGACAGATGCACAATCAGAGAGGGAAGAAGTAACGGCATCCTCGGAACCTGAAAGACAACAAAGAAAATCAATATATGTTTAGAAACTGAATGATCACCTACCTGTTAGACAGTAGCAAACACATAGACAGCAAGCCATACACAGTGACAGATGGATGGACCCTTGATGAACAGACGCACAATCAGGTAGGGATGGGGTAATGGCATCGTCTAAACCTGTAAGACAACAAAGAAAATCAATACATGTTTAGAAACTGAATGATCACCTACCTGTTAGACAGTAGCAGACAGATATACAGCGAGCCGTACAAAGTGGCAGATGGATGGACGCTTGATAGAGAGATGCACCATCAGGGAGGGAAGGGGTAATGGCATCCTCCAAACCTGTAAGACAACAAAGAAAATCAATAACTGTTTAGAAACTGAATGATCACCTACCTGTTAGAAAGTAGCAAACAGATAGACAGCAAGCCATACACAGTGACAGACGAATGGACCCTTGATGGACAGATGCACCATCAGGGAGGGAAGGGGTAATGGCATCGTCTAAACTTGGAAGACAACAAAGAAAGTCAATACATGTATAAAACCTGAATTATTATCTACCTGTTAGATAGTAGAAAACAGATAGTCAGCAAGCCGTACACAGTGACAGATGGTGGACCCTTGATGGACAGATGCACAATCAGCGAGAAGAGGGGTAACGGCATCCTCGGAACCTGAAAGACAACAAAGAAAATCAATACATGTATAGAAACTGAATGATAACCTACCTGTTAACCAGGTGCAGACAGAAATACAGCGAGCCATACACAGTGGCAGATGGATGGACCCTTGATAGACAGATGCACCATCAGGGAGGGAAGGGGTAATGGCATCGTCTAAACCTGTAAGTCAACAGAGAAAAACAATACATGTATAGAAACAGAATGATCACCTATCTCTTAACCAGGTGCAGACAGAAATACAGCGAGCTGTACACAGTGGCAGATGGATGGACCCTTGATAGACAGATGCTGGACAGATGATGGACAGATGCACCATCAGGGAGGGAAGGGGTGACGGCATCGTCTAAACCTGTAAGACAACAAAGAAAATCAATACATGTATAAAACCTGAATGATTACCTACCTGTTAGATAGTAGCAAACAGATAGTCAGCAAGCCGTACACAGTGGCAGATGGATGGACCCTTGATGGACAGATGCACAATCAGAGTGGGAAGAAGTAACGACATCCTCGGAACCTGAAAGACAACAAAGAAAATCAATATATGTTTAGAAACTGAATGATCACCTACCTGTTAGACAGTAGCAAACACATAGACAGCAAATCATACACAGTGACAGATGGATGGACCCTTGATGAACAGACGCACCATCAGGTAAGGATGGGGTAATGGCATCGTCTAAACCTGTAAGACAACAAAGAAAATCAATACATGTTTAGAAACTGAATGATCACCAACCTGTTAGACAGTAGCAGACAGATAGAAAGTGAGCCGTACACAGTGACAGATGATTGGACCCTTGATGGACAGATGCACCATCAGGGAGGGAAGGGGTAATGGCATCCTCTAAACCTGTAAGACAACAAAGAAAATCAATACATGTATAGAAACTGAATCATAACCTACCTGTTAACCAGGTGCAGACAGAAATACAGCGAGCCGTAGATAGTGACAGATGGATGGACCCTTGATGTACAGATGCAACATCAGGGAGGAAAGGGATAATGGAATCGTCTAAACTTGTAAGACAACAAAGAAAATCAATACATGTTTAGAAACTGAATGATCACCTACCTGTTAGAAAGTAGCAAACAGAAAGACAGCAAGCCATACACAGGGACAGACGGATGGACCCTTGATGGACAGATGCACCATCAGGGAGGGAAGGGGTTATGGCATCCTCTTAACCTGTACGACAACAAAGAAAATCAATACATGTATAGAACCTGAATGATCACCTACCTGTTACACAGTAGCAAACAGATAGTCAGCAAGCGTACACAGTGACAGATGGATGGACCCTTGATGGACAGATGCACAATCAGGGAGGGAAGGGGTAACGGCATCCTCAGAACCTGAAAGACAACAAAGAAAATCAATACATATATAGAAACAGAATGATAACCTACCTGTTAACCAGGTGCAGACAGAAATACAGCGAGCCATACACAGTGGCAGATGGATGGACCCTTGATAGACAGATGCACCATCAGGGAGGGAAGGGGTAATGGCATCGTCTAAACCTGTAAGTCAACAAAGAAAATCAATACATATATAGAAACAGAATGATAACCTACCTGTTAACCAGGTGCAGACAGAAATACAGCGAGCCATACACAGTGGCAGATGGATGGACCCTTGATAGACAGATGCACCATCAGGGAGGGAAGGGGTGACGGCATCGTCTAAACCTGTAAGACAACAAAGAAAATCAATACATGTATAAAACCTGAATGATTACCTACCTGTTAGATAGTAGCAAACAGATAGTCAGCAAGCCGTACACAGTGGCAGATGGATGGACCCTTGATGGACAGATGCACAATCAGAGAGGGAAGAAGTAACGACATCCTCGGAACCTGAAAGACAACAAAGAAAATCAATATATGTTTAGAAACTGAATGATCACCTACCTGTTAGACAGTAGCAAACACATAGACAGCAAGCCATACACAGTGACAGATGGATGGACCCTTGATGAACAGACGCACCATCAGGTAAGGATGGGGTAATGGCATCGTCTAAACCTGTAAGACAACAAAGAAAATCAATACATGTTTAGAAACTGAATGATCAACTACCTGTTAGACAGTAGCAGACAGATAGAAAGTGAGCCGTACACAGTGACAGATGATTGGACCCTTGATGGACAGATGCACCATCAGGGAGGGAAGGGGTAATCCTGTAAGACAACAAAGAAAATCAATACATGTATAGAAACTGAATCATAACCTACCTGTTAACCAGGTGCAGACAGAAATACAGCGAGCCGTAGATAGTGACAGATGGATGGACCCTTGATGTACAGATGCAACATCAGGGAGGAAAGGGATAATGGAATCGTCTAAACTTGTAAGACAACAAAGAAAATCAATACATGTTTAGAAACTGAATGATCACCTACCTGTTAGAAAGTAGCAAACAGAAAGACAGCAAGCCATACACAGGGACAGACGGATGGACCCTTGATGGACAGATGCACCATCAGGGAGGGAAGGGGTTATGGCATCCTCTTAACCTGTACGACAACAAAGAAAATCAATACATGTATAGAACCTGAATGATCACCTACCTGTTACACAGTAGCAAACAGATAGTCAGCAAGCGTACACAGTGACAGATGGATGGACCCTTGATGGACAGATGCACAATCAGGGAGGGAAGGGGTAACGGCATCCTCAGAACCTGAAAGACAACAAAGAAAATCAATACATATATAGAAACAGAATGATAACCTACCTGTTAACCAGGTGCAGACAGAAATACAGTGAGCCATACACAGTGGCAGATGGATGGACCCTTGATAGACAGATGCACCATCAGGGAGGGAAGGGGTAATGGCATCGTCTAAACCTGTAAGTCAACAGAGAAAATCAATACATGTATAGAAACAGAATGATCACCTATCTCTTAACCAGGTGCAGACAGAAATACAGCGAGCTGTACACAGTGGCAGATGGATGGACCCTTGATAGACAGATGCTGGACAGATGCACCATCAGGGAGGGAAGGGGTGACGGCATCGTCTAAACCTGTAAGACAACAAAGAAAATCAATACATGTATAAAACCTGAATGATTACCTATCTATTAGATAGTAGCAAACAGATAGTCAGCAAGCCATACACAGTGGCAGATGGATGGACCCTTGATGGACAGATGCACAATCAGAGTGGGAAGAAGTAACGACATCCTCGGAACCTGAAAGACAACAAAGAAAATCAATATATGTTTAGAAACTGAATGATCACCTACCTGTTAGACAGTAGCAAACACATAGACAGCAAATCATACAAAGTGACAGATGGATGGACCCTTGATGAACAGACGCACCATCAGGTAAGGATGGGGTAATGGCATCGTCTAAACCTGTAAGACAACAAAGAAAATCAATACATGTTTAGAAACTGAATGATCACCTACCTGTTAGACAGTAGCAGACAGATAGAAAGTGAGCCGTACACAGTGACAGATGATTGGACCCTTGATAGACAGATGCACCATCAGGGAGGGAAGGGGTAATGGCATCCTCTAAACCTGTAAGACAACAAAGAAAATCAATACATGTATAGAAACTGAATCATAACCTACCTGTTAACCAGGTGCAGACAGAAATACAGCGAGCCGTAGATAGTGACAGATGGATGGACCCTTGATGTACAGATGCAACATCAGGGAGGAAAGGGATAATGGAATCGTCTAAACTTGTAAGACAACAAAGAAAATCAATACATGTTTAGAAACTGAATGATCACCTACCTGTTAGAAAGTAGCAAACAGAAAGACAGCAAGCCATACACAGGGACAGACGGATGGACCCTTGATGGACAGATGCACCATCAGGGAGGGAAGGGGTTATGGCATCCTCTTAACCTGTACGACAACAAAGAAAATCAATACATGTATAGAACCTGAATGATCACCTACCTGTTACACAGTAGCAAACAGATAGTCAGCAAGCGTACACAGTGACAGATGGATGGACCCTTGATGGACAGATGCACAATCAGGGAGGGAAGGGGTAACGGCATCCTCAGAACCTGAAAGACAACAAAGAAAATCAATACATATATAGAAACAGAATGATCACCTATCTCTTAACCAGGTGCAGACAGAAATACAGCGAGCTGTACACAGTTGCAGATGGATGGACCCTTGATAGACAGATGCACCATCAGGGAGGGAGGGGGTAATGGCATCCTCTAAACCTGTAAGACAACAAAGAAAATCAATTCATGCATAGAAACTGAATGATCACCTACCTGTTGGACAGGTGCACACAGAAAGACAGCGAGTCGTACACAGTTGCAGATGGATGGACCCTTGATGGACAGATGCACCATCAGGGAGGGAAGGGGTAACGGCATCGTCTAAACCTGTAAGACAACAAAGAAAATCAATACATGTATAAAACCTGAATGATTACCTACCTGTTAGATAGTAGCAAACAGATAGTCAGCAAGCCGTAAACAGTGACAGATGGATGGACCCTTGATGGACAGATGCACAATCAGAGAGGGAAGAAGTAACGGCATCCTCGGAACCTGAAAGACAACAAAGAAAATCAATATATGTTTAGAAACTGAATGATCACCTACCTGTTAGACAGTAGCAAACACATAGACAGCAAGCCATACACAGTGACAGATGGATGGACCCTTGATGAACAGACGCACAATCAGGTAGGGATGGGGTAATGGCATCGTCTAAACCTGTAAGACAACAAAGAAAATCAATACATGTTTAGAAACTGAATGATCACCTACCTGTTAGACAGTAGCAGACAGATATACAGCGAGCCGTACAAAGTGGCAGATGGATGGACCCTTGATAGAGAGATGCACCATCAGGGAGGGAAGGGGTAATGGCATCCTCCAAACCTGTAAGACAACAAAGAAAATCAATAACTGTTTAGAAACTGAATGATCACCTACCTGTTAGAAAGTAGCAAACAGATAGACAGCAAGCCATACACAGTGACAGACGAATGGACCCTTGATGGACAGATGCACCATCAGGGAGGGAAGGGGTAATGGCATCCTCTAAACCTGTAAGACAACAAAGAAAATCAATACATGTTTAGAACCTGAATGATCACCTACCTGTTAGACAGTAGCAAACAGATAGACAGCAAGCCGTACACAGTGACAGATGGATGGACCCTTGATGAACAGACGCACCATCAGGGAGGGAAGGGGTAACGGCATCCTCTAAACCTTTAAGACAACAAAGAAAATCAATACATGTTTAGAAACTGAATGATCACCTACCTGTTAGACAGGTGCACACAGAAAGACAGCGAGTCGTACACAGTTGCAGATGGATGGACCCTTGATGGACAGACACAATATCAGGGAGGGAAGGGGTAACGGCATCGTCTAAACCTGTAAGACAACAAAGAAAATCAATACATGTATAAAACCTGAATGATCACCTACCTGTTAGACAGTAGCAAACAGATAGTCAGCAAGCCGTACACAGTGACAGATGGATGGACCCTTGACGGACAGATGCAACATCAGGGAGGGAAGGGGTAATGGCATCCTCTAAACCTGTAAGACAACAAAGAAAATCAATAAATGTTTAGAAACTGAATGATTACCTTCCTCTTAGAAAGTAGCAAACAGATAGACTGCAAGCCGTAAACGGTGACAGACGGATGGACCCTTGATGGACAGATGCACAATCAGGGAGGGAAGAGGTAATGGAATCGTCTAAACTTGTAAGACAACAAAGAAAATCAATACATGTATAGAAACTGAATGATCACCTACCTGTTAAGCAGGTGCAGAAAGAAATACAGCGAGCCATACACAGTGGCAGATGGATGGACCCTTCATGAACAGACGCACCATCAGGGAGGGAAGGGGTAATGGTAACCTCTAAACCTGTAAGACAACAAAGAAAATCAATAACTGTTTAGAAACTGAATGATCACCTACCTGTTAGACAGTAGCAAACAGATAGTCAGCAAGCCGTACACAGTGACAGATGGATGGACCCTTGACGGACAGATGCAACATCAGGGAGGGAAGGGGTAATGGCATCCTCTAAACCTGTAAGACAACAAAGAAAATCAATAACTGTTTAAACTGAATGATCACCTACCTGTTAGACAGTAGCAAACAGATAGTCAGCAAGCCGTACACAGTGACAGATGGATGGACCCTTGACGGACAGATGCAACATCAGGGAGGGAAGGGGTAATGGAATCGTCTAAACTTGTAAGACAACAAAGAAAATCAATACATGTTTAGAAACTGAATGATCACCTACCTATTAGACAGTAGCAAACACATAGACAGCAAGCCGTGCACAGTGACAGATGGATGGACCCTCGATGCACAGATGCACAATCAGAGAGGGAAGGGGTAACGGCATCCTTGAAACCTGTAAGACAACAAAGAAAATCAATACATGTATAAAACCTGAATGATTACCTACCTGTTAGACAGTAGCAAACAGATAGACTGCAAGCCGAAAACGGTGACAGACGGATGGACCCTTGATGGACAGATGCACCATCAGGGAGGGAAGGGGTAATGGCATCCTGTAAACCTGTAAGACAACAAAGAAAATCAGTACATGTTTAGAAACTGAATGATCACCTACCTTTTAGAAAGTAGCAAACAGATAGACAGCGAGCCTAGACAGTGACAGATGGATGGACCCTTGATGGATATATGCAACATCTGGGAGGGAAGGGGTAATTGCATCATCTAAACCTGTAAGACAACAAAGGAAATCAATACATGTTTATAAACTGAATGATCACCTACCTCTTAGAAAGTAGCAAAAAGATAGACAGCAAGCCGTACACAGTGAAAGATGGATGGACCCTTAATGGACAGATGCACAATCAGGGAGGGAAGGGGTAACCGCATCCTCGGAACCTGAAAGACAACAAAGAAAATCAATACATGTATAGAAACTGAATGATCTCCTACCTGTTAACCAGGTGCAGACAGAAACACAGCGAACCGTAGATAGTGACAGATGGATGGACCCTTGATGGACAGATGCACAATCAGGGGGGGAAGGGGTAATGGCATCCTCTAAACCTGTAAGACAACAAAGGAAATCAATACATGTTTAGAAACTGAATGACCACCTACCTGTTAGAAAGTAGCAAACAGATAGACAGCAAGCCATACACAGTGACAGATGGATGGACACTTGATGGACAGATGCACAATCAGGGAGGGAAGGGGTAACAGCATCCTCGGAACCTGAAAGACAACAAAGAAAATCAATACATGTATAGAAACTGAATGATTACCTACCTGTTAACCAGGTGCAGACAGAAATACAGCGAGCCGTACACAGTGGCAGATGGATGGACCCTTGATGAACAGACGCACCATCAGGGAGGGAAGGGGTAATGGAATCGTCTAAACTTGTAAGACAACAAAGAAAATCAATACATGTTTAGAAACTGAATGATCACCTACCTGTTAGACAGTAGCAAACAGATAGACAGCGAGCCGTAGACAGTGACAGTTGGATGGACCCTTGATGGACAGACAATATCAGAGAGGGAAGGGGTAACGGCATCATCTAAACCTGTAAGACAACAAAGAAAATCAATACATGTATAAAACCTGAATGATTACCTACCTGTTAGATAGTAGCAAACAGATAGTCAGCAAGCCGTACACAGTGACAGATGGATGGACCCTTGATGGAGAGATGCACAATCAGGGAGCGAAGGGGTAACGGCATCCTCGGAACCTGAAAGTCAACAAAGAAAATCAATACATGTATAGAAACTGAATGATCACCTACCTGTTAGACAGTAGCAGACAGATAGAAAGTGAGCCGTACACAGTGACAGATGATTGGACCCTTGATGGACAGATGCACAATCAGGGAGGGAAGGGGTAACGGCATCCTCGGAACCTGAAAGACAACAAAGAAAATCAATATATGTTTAGAAACTGAATGATCACCTACCTGTTAGACAGTAGCAAACACATAGACAGCAAGCCATACACAGTGACAGATGGATGGACCCTTGATGGACAGATGCACCATCAGGGAGGGAAGGGGTAATGGCATCCTTGAAACCTGTAAGACAACAAAGAAAATCAATACATGTATAAAACCTGAATGATTACCTACCTGTTAGACAGTAGCAAACAGATAGACTGCAAGCCGAAAACGGTGACAGACGGATGGACCCTTGATGGACAGATGCACCATCAGGGAGGGAAGGGGTAATGGCATCCTGTAAACCTGTAAGACAACAAAGAAAATCAGTACATGTTTAGAAACTGAATGATCACCTACCTTTTAGAAAGTAGCAAACAGATAGACAGCGAGCCTAGACAGTGACAGATGGATGGACCCTTGATGGATATATGCAACATCTGGGAGGGAAGGGGTAATTGCATCATCTAAACCTGTAAGACAACAAAGGAAATCAATACATGTTTATAAACTGAATGATCACCTACCTCTTAGAAAGTAGCAAAAAGATAGACAGCAAGCCGTACACAGTGAAAGATGGATGGACCCTTAATGGACAGATGCACAATCAGGGAGGGAAGGGGTAACCGCATCCTCGGAACCTGAAAGACAACAAAGAAAATCAATACATGTATAGAAACTGAATGATCTCCTACCTGTTAACCAGGTGCAGACAGAAACACAGCGAACCGTAGATAGTGACAGATGGATGGACCCTTGATGGACAGATGCACAATCAGGGGGGGAAGGGGTAATGGCATCCTCTAAACCTGTAAGACAACAAAGGAAATCAATACATGTTTAGAAACTGAATGACCACCTACCTGTTAGAAAGTAGCAAACAGATAGACAGCAAGCCATACACAGTGACAGATGGATGGACACTTGATGGACAGATGCACAATCAGGGAGGGAAGGGGTAACAGCATCCTCGGAACCTGAAAGACAACAAAGAAAATCAATACATGTATAGAAACTGAATGATTACCTACCTGTTAACCAGGTGCAGACAGAAATACAGCGAGCCGTACACAGTGGCAGATGGATGGACCCTTGATGAACAGACGCACCATCAGGGAGGGAAGGGGTAATGGAATCGTCTAAACTTGTAAGACAACAAAGAAAATCAATACATGTTTAGAAACTGAATGATCACCTACCTGTTAGACAGTAGCAAACAGATAGACAGCGAGCCGTAGACAGTGACAGTTGGATGGACCCTTGATGGACAGACAATATCAGAGAGGGAAGGGGTAACGGCATCATCTAAACCTGTAAGACAACAAAGAAAATCAATACATGTATAAAACCTGAATGATTACCTACCTGTTAGATAGTAGCAAACAGATAGTCAGCAAGCCGTACACAGTGACAGATGGATGGACCCTTGATGGAGAGATGCACAATCAGGGAGCGAAGGGGTAACGGCATCCTCGGAACCTGAAAGTCAACAAAGAAAATCAATACATGTATAGAAACTGAATGATCACCTACCTGTTAGACAGTAGCAGACAGATAGAAAGTGAGCCGTACACAGTGACAGATGATTGGACCCTTGATGGACAGATGCACAATCAGGGAGGGAAGGGGTAACGGCATCCTCGGAACCTGAAAGACAACAAAGAAAATCAATATATGTTTAGAAACTGAATGATCACCTACCTGTTAGACAGTAGCAAACACATAGACAGCAAGCCATACACAGTGACAGATGGATGGACCCTTGATGAACAGACGCACCATCAGGTAGGGATGGGGTAATGGCATCGTCTAAACCTGTAAGACAACAAAGAAAATCAATACATGTTTAGAAACTGAATGATCACCTACCTGTTAGACAGTAGCAGACAGATATACAGCGAGCCGTACAAAGTGGCAGATGGATGGACCCTTGATAGAGAGATGCACCATCAGGGAGGGAAGGGGTAATGGCATCCTCCAAACCTGTAAGACAACAAAGAAAATCAATAACTGTTTAGAAACTGAATGATCACCTACCTGTTAGAAAGTAGCAAACAGATAGACAGCAAGCCATACACAGTGACAGACGAATGGACCCTTGATGGACAGATGCACCATCAGGGAGGGAAGGGGTAATGGCATCCTCTAAACCTGTAAGACAACAAAGAAAATCAATACATGTTTAGAACCTGAATGATCACCTACCTGTTAGACAGTAGCAAACAGATAGACAGCAAGCCGTACACAGTGACAGATGGATGGACCCTTGATGAACAGACGCACCATCAGGGAGGGAAGGGGTAACGGCATCCTCTAAACCTTTAAGACAACAAAGAAAATCAATACATGTTTAGAAACTGAATGATCACCTACCTGTTAGACAGGTGCACACAGAAAGACAGCGAGTCGTACACAGTTGCAGATGGATGGACCCTTGATGGACAGACACAATATCAGGGAGGGAAGGGGTAACGGCATCGTCTAAACCTGTAAGACAACAAAGAAAATCAATACATGTATAAAACCTGAATGATCACCTACCTGTTAGACAGTAGCAAACAGATAGTCAGCAAGCCGTACACAGTGACAGATGGATGGACCCTTGACGGACAGATGCAACATCAGGGAGGGAAGGGGTAATGGCATCCTCTAAACCTGTAAGACAACAAAGAAAATCAATAAATGTTTAGAAACTGAATGATTACCTTCCTCTTAGAAAGTAGCAAACAGATAGACTGCAAGCCGTAAACGGTGACAGACGGATGGACCCTTGATGGACAGATGCACAATCAGGGAGGGAAGAGGTAATGGAATCGTCTAAACTTGTAAGACAACAAAGAAAATCAATACATGTATAGAAACTGAATGATCACCTACCTGTTAAGCAGGTGCAGAAAGAAATACAGCGAGCCATACACAGTGGCAGATGGATGGACCCTTCATGAACAGACGCACCATCAGGGAGGGAAGGGGTAATGGTAACCTCTAAACCTGTAAGACAACAAAGAAAATCAATAACTGTTTAGAAACTGAATGATCACCTACCTGTTAGACAGTAGCAAACAGATAGTCAGCAAGCCGTACACAGTGACAGATGGATGGACCCTTGACGGACAGATGCAACATCAGGGAGGGAAGGGGTAATGGCATCCTCTAAACCCGTAAGACAACAAAGAAAATCAATAACTGTTTAAACTGAATGATCACCTACCTGTTAGACAGTAGCAAACAGATAGTCAGCAAGCCGTACACAGTGACAGATGGATGGACCCTTGACGGACAGATGCAACATCAGGGAGGGAAGGGGTAATGGAATCGTCTAAACTTGTAAGACAACAAAGAAAATCAATACATGTTTAGAAACTGAATGATCACCTACCTATTAGACAGTAGCAAACACATAGACAGCAAGCCGTGCACAGTGACAGATGGATGGACTCTCGATGCACAATCAGAGAGGGAAGGGGTAACGGCATCCTTGAAACCTGTAAGACAACAAAAAAAATCAATACATGTATAAAACCTGAATGATTACCTACCTGTTAGACAGTAGCAAACAGATAGACTGCAAGCCGAAAACGGTGACAGACGGATGGACCCTTGATGGACAGATGCACCATCAGGGAGGGAAGGGGTAATGGCATCCTGTAAACCTGTAAGACAACAAAGAAAATCAGTACATGTTTAGAAACTGAATGATCACCTACCTTTTAGAAAGTAGCAAACAGATAGACAGCGAGCCTAGACAGTGACAGATGGATGGACCCTTGATGGATATATGCAACATCTGGGAGGGAAGGGGTAATTGCATCGTCTAAACCTGTAAGACAACAAAGGAAATCAATACATGTTTATAAACTGAATGATCACCTACCTCTTAGAAAGTAGCAAAAAGATAGACAGCAAGCCGTACACAGTGAAAGATGGATGGACCCTTAATGGACAGATGCACAATCAGGGAGGGAAGGGGTAACCGCATCCTCGGAACCTGAAAGACAACAAAGAAAATCAATACATGTATAGAAACTGAATGATCTCCTACCTGTTAACCAGGTGCAGACAGAAACACAGCGAACCGTAGATAGTGACAGATGGATGGACCCTTGATGGACAGATGCACAATCAGGGGGGGAAGGGGTAATGGCATCCTCTAAACCTGTAAGACAACAAAGGAAATCAATACATGTTTAGAAACTGAATGACCACCTACCTGTTAGAAAGTAGCAAACAGATAGACAGCAAGCCATACACAGTGACAGATGGATGGACACTTGATGGACAGATGCACAATCAGGGAGGGAAGGGGTAACAGCATCCTCGGAACCTGAAAGACAACAAAGAAAATCAATACATGTATAGAAACTGAATGATTACCTACCTGTTAACCAGGTGCAGACAGAAATACAGCGAGCCGTACACAGTGGCAGATGGATGGACCCTTGATGAACAGAGGCACCATCAGGGAGGGAAGGGGTAATGGAATCGTCTAAACTTGTAAGACAACAAAGAAAATCAATACATGTTTAGAAACTGAATGATCACCTACCTGTTAGACAGTAGCAAACAGATAGACAGCGAGCCGTAGACAGTGACAGTTGGATGGACCCTTGATGGACAGACAATATCAGAGAGGGAAGGGGTAACGGCATCATCTAAACCTGTAAGACAACAAAGAAAATCAATAAATGTATAGAAACTGAATGATCACCTACCTGTTAAGCAGGTGCAGAAAGAAATACAGCGAGCCATACACAGTGGCAGATGGATGGACCCTTGATGAACAGACGCAGCATCAGGGAGGGAAGGGGTAATGGCATCGTCTAAACCTGTAAGACAACAAAGGAAATCAATACATGTTTAGAAACTGAATGATCACCTACCTCTTAGAAAGTAGCAAACAGATAGACAGCAAGCCGTACACAGTGACAGACAGATGGACCCTTGATGGACAGACGCAATATCAGGGAGGGAAGAGGTAACGGCATCGTCTAAACCTGTAAGACAACAAAGAAAATCAATACATGTATAAAACCTGAATGATTACCTACCTGTTAGACAGTAGCAAAGAGATAGTAAGCAAGCCGTTTACAGTGACAGATGGATGGACCGTTGATGGACAGATGCACAATCAGGGAGGGAAGGGGTAATGGCATCCTCTAATCCTGAAAGACAACAAAGAAAATCAATACATGTTTAGAAACTGAATGGTCACCTACCTGTTAGACAGTAGCAAACAGATACACAGCGAGCCGTAGATAGTGAGAGATGGATGGACCCTTGATGGACAGATGCACAATCAGGGAGGGAAGGGGTAACGGCATCCTCGGAACCTGAAAGACAACAAAGAAAATCAATACATGTATAGAAACTGAATGATAACCTACCTGTTAACCAGGTGCAGAAAGAAAAACAGTGAGCCGTAGACAGTGACAGATGGATGGACCTTTGATGGACAGATGCAACATCAGGGAGGGAAGGGGTAATGGAATCGTCTAAACTTGTAAGACAACAAAGAAAATCAATACATGTATAAAACCTGAATGATTACCTACCTGTTAGACAGTAGCAAAGAGATAGTCAGCAAGCCGTTTACAGTGACAGATGGATGGACCGTTGATGGACAGATGCACAATCAGGGAGGGAAGGGGTAATGGCATCCTCTAATCCTGAAAGACAACAAAGAAAATCAATACATGTTTAGAAACTGAATGGTCACCTACCTGTTAGACAGTAGCAAACAGATACACAGCGAGCCGTAGATAGTGAGAGATAGATGGACCCTTGATGGACAGATGCACAATCAGGGAGGGAAGGGGTAACGGCATCCTCGGAACCTGAAAGACAACAAAGAAAATCAATACATGTTTAGAAACTGAATGGTCACCTACCTGTTAACCAGGTGCAGAAAGAAAAACAGTGAGCCGTACACAGTGACAGATGGATGGACCTTTGATGGACAGATGCAACATCAGGGAGGGAAGGGGTAATGGAATCGTCTAAACTTGTAAGACAACAAAGAAAATCAAAACATGTATAAAATCTGAATGATTACCTACCTGTTAGACAGTAGCAAACAGATAGTCAGCAAGCCGTACACAGTGACACTTGGATGGACCCTTGATGGACAGATGCACAATCAGGGAGGGAAGGGGTAACGGCATCCTCAGAACCTGATAGACAACAAAGAAAATCAATACATGTATACAAACTGAATGATCACCTACCTGTTAGACAGTAGCAGACAGATAGAAAGTGAGCCGTACACAGTGACAGATGATTGGACCCTTGATGGACAGATGCACCATCAGGGAGGGAAGGGGAAATGGCATCCTCGGAACCTGAAAGACAACAAAGAAAATCAATACATGTATAGAAACTGAATGATAACCTACCTGTTAACCAGGTGCAGATAGAAATAAAGAGAGCCGTAGATAGTGACAGATGGATGAACCCTTGATGGACAGATGCAACATCAGGGAGGGAAGAGGTAATGGCATCCTCTAAACCTGTAAGACAACAAAGAAAATTAATACATGTTTAGAAACTGAATGATCACCTATCTGTTAGAAAGTAGCATACAGATAGACAGCAAGCCGTACACAGTGACAGACGGATGGACCCTTGATGTACAGATGCACCATCAGGGAGGGAAGGGGTAATGTCATCCTCTAAACCTGTAAGACAACAAAGAAAATCAATACATGTTTAGAAACTGACTGATCACCTACGTGTTAAACAGTAGCAAAGAGATAGACAGCGAGCCGTAAGCAGTGAGAGATGGATGAACCCTTGATGGACAGATGCAACATCAGGGAGGGAAGGGGTAATGGCATCCTCTAAACCTGTAAGACAACAAAGAAAATCAATACATGTATAAAACCTGAATGATCACCTACCTGTTAGACAGGTGCAGACAGAAAGACAGCGAGCCGTACACAGTTGCAGATGGATGGACCCTTGATGGACAGACAATATCAGGGAGGGAAGGAGTAACGGCATCGTCTAAACCTGGAAGACAACAAAGAAAGTCAATACATGTATAAAACCTGAATGATTATCTACCTGTTAGATAGTAGAAAACAGATAGTCAGCAAGCCATACACAGTGACAAATGGTGGACCCTTGATGGACAGATGCACAATCAGGGAGGGAAGGGGTAACGGCATCCTCGGAACCTGAAAGACAACATAGAAAATCAATACATGTATAGAAACTGAATGATAACCTACCTGTTAACCAGGTGTAGACAGAAATACAGCGAGCCATACACAGTGGCAGATGGATGGACCCTTGATAGACAGATGCACCATCAGGGAGGGAAGGGGTAATGGCATCGTCTAAACCTGTAAGTCAACAAAGAAAATCAATACATGTATAGAAACAGAATGATCACCTATCTCTTAACCAGGTGCAGACAGAAATACAGCGAGTTGTACACAGTGGCAGATGGATGGACCCTTGATAGACAGATGCACCATCAGGGAGGGAAGGGGTAATGGCATCGTCTAAACCTGTAAGTCAACAAAGAAAATCAATACATGTATAGAAACAGAATGATCACCTATCTCTTAACCAGGTGCAGACAGAAATACAGCGAGTTGTACACAGTGGCAGATGGATGGACCCTTGATAGACAGATGCACCATCAGGGAGGGAAGGGGTAATGGCATCCTCTAAACCTGTAAGACAACAAAGAAAATCAATTCACGCATAGAAACTGAATGATCACCTACCTGTTAGACAGGTGCACACAGAAAGACAGCGAGTCGTACACAGTTGCAGATGGATGGACCCTTGATGGACAGATGCACCATCAGGGAGGGAAGGGGTGACGGCATCGTCTAAACCTGTAAGACAACAAAGAAAATCAATACATGTATAAAACCTGAATGATTACCTACCTGTTAGATAGTAGCAAACAGATAGTCAGCAAGCCGTACACAGTGGCAGATGGATGGACCCTTGATGGACAGATGCACAATCAGAGAGGGAAGAAGTAACGACATCCTCGGAACCTGAAAGACAACAAAGAAAATCAATATATGTTTAGAAACTGAATGATCACCTACATGTTAGACAGTAGCAAACACATAGACAGCAAGCCGTAAACAGTGACAGATGGATGGACCCTTGATGGACAGACAATATCAGGGAGGGAAGGGGTAACGGCATCGTCTAAACCTGGAAGACAACAAAGAAAGTCAATACATGTATAAAACCTGAATTATTATCTACCTGTTAGATAGTAGAAAACAGATAGTCAGCAAGCCGTACACAGTGACAGATGGTGGACCCTTGATGGACAGATGCACAATCAGCGAGGGAAGGGGTAACGGCATCCTCGGAACCTGAAAGACAACAAAGAAAATCAATACACGTATAGAAACTGAATGATAACCTACCTGTTAACCAGGTGCAGACAGAAATACAGCGAGCCATACACAGTGGCAGATGGATGGACCCTTGATAGACAGATGCACCATGAGGGAGGGAAGGGGTAATGGCATCGTCTAAACCTGTAAGTCAACAGAGAAAATCAATACATGTATAGAAACAGAATGATCACCTATCTCTTAACCAGGTGCAGACAGAAATACAGCGAGCTGTACACAGTGGCAGATGGATGGACCCTTGATAGACAGATGCTGGACAGATGATGGACAGATGCACCATCAGGGAGGGAAGGGGTGACGGCATCGTCTAAACCTGTAAGACAACAAAGAAAATCAATACATGTATAAAACCTGAATGATTACCTACCTGTTAGATAGTAGCAAACAGATAGTCAGCAAGCCGTACACAGTGGCAGATGGATGGACCCTTGATGGACAGATGCACAATCAGAGAGGGAAGAAGTAACGACATCCTCGGAACCTGAAAGACAACAAAGAAAATCAATATATGTTTAGAAACTGAATGATCACCTACCTGTTAGACAGTAGCAAACACATAGACAGCAAGCCATACACAGTGACAGATGGATGGACCCTTGATGAACAGACGCACCATCAGGTAGGGATGGGGTAATGGCATCGTCTAAACCTGTAAGACAACAAAGAAAATCAATACATGTTTAGAAACTGAATGATCACCTACCTGTTAGACAGTAGCAGACAGATAGAAAGTGAGCCGTACACAGTGACAGATGATTGGACCCTTGATGGACAGATGCACCATCAGGGAGGGAAGGGGTAATGGCATCCTCTAAACCTGTAAGACAACAAAGAAAATCAATACATGTATAGAAACTGAATCATAACCTACCTGTTAACCAGGTGCAGACAGAAATACAGCGAGCCGTAGATAGTGACAGATGGATGGACCCTTGATGTACAGATGCAACATCAGGGAGGAAAGGGATAATGGAATCGTCTAAACTTGTAAGACAACAAAGAAAATCAATACATGTATAGAACCTGAATGATCACCTACCTGTTACACAGTAGCAAACAGATAGTCAGCAAGCATACACAGTGACAGATGGATGGACCCTTGATGGACAGATGCACAATCAGGGAGGGAAGGGGTAACGGCATCCTCAGAACCTGAAAGACAACAAAGAAAATCAATACATGTATAGACCCTGAATGATCACCTACCTATTAGACAGTAGCAAACACATAGACAGCAAGCCGTGCACAGTGACAGATGGATGGACCCTTGATGCACAGATGCACAATCAGAGAGGGAAGGGGTAACGGCATCCTCAGAACCTGAAAGACAACAAAGAAAATCAATACATGTATAAAACCTGAATGATTACCTACCTGTTAGACAGTAGCAAACAGATAGACTGCAAGCCGAAAACGGTGACAGACGGATGGACCCTTGATGGACAGATGCACCATCAGGGAGGGAAGGGGTAATGGCATCCTGTAAACCTGTAAGACAACAAAGAAAATCAGTACATGTTTAGAAACTGAATGATCACCTACCTGTTAGAAAGTAGCAAACAGATAGACAGCGAGCCGTAGACAGTGACAGATGGATGGACCCTTGATGGATATATGCAACATCTGGGAGGGAAGGGGTAATTGCATCGTCTAAACCTGTAAGACAACAAAGGAAATCAATACATGTTTATAAACTGAATGATCACCTACCTCTTAGAAAGTAGCAAACAGATAGACAGCAAGCCGTACACAGTGACAGATGGATGGACCCTTGACGGACAGATGCAACATCAGGGAGGGAAGGGGTAATGGAATCGTCTAAACTTGTAAGACAACAAAGAAAATCAATACATGTTTAGAAACTGAATGATCACCTACCTATTAGACAGTAGCAAACACATAGACAGCAAGCCGTGCACAGTGACAGATGGATGGACCCTTGATGCACAGATGCACAATCAGAGAGGGAAGGGGTAACGGCATCCTTGAAACCTGTAAGACAACAAAGAAAATCAATACATGTATAAAACCTGAATGATTACCTACCTGTTAGACAGTAGCAAACAGATAGACTGCAAGCCGAAAACGGTGACAGACGGATGGACCCTTGATGGACAGATGCACCATCAGGGAGGGAAGGGGTAATGGCATCCTGTAAACCTGTAAGACAACAAAGAAAATCAGTACATGTTTAGAAACTGAATGATCACCTACCTGTTAGAAAGTAGCAAACAGATAGACAGCGAGCCGTAGACAGTGACAGATGGATGGACCCTTGATGGATATATGCAACATCTGGGAGGGAAGGGGTAATTGCATCGTCTAAACCTGTAAGACAACAAAGGAAATCAATACATGTTTATAAACTGAATGATCACCTACCTCTTAGAAAGTAGCAAACAGATAGACAGCGAGCCGTACACAGTGACAGATGGATGGACCCTTGATGGACAGATGGACAATCAGGGAGGGAAGGGGTAACGGCATCCTCGGAACCTGAAAGACAACAAAGAAAATCAATACATGTATAGAAACTGAATAATCACCTACCTGTTAGACAGTAGCAAACAGATAGACAGCAAGCCGTACACAGTGACAGATGGATGGACCCTTGATGAACAGACACACCATCAGGGAGGGAAGGGGTAATGGCATCCTCTAAACCTGTAAGACAACAAAGAAAATCAATAAATGTTTAGAAACTGAATGATTACCTTCCTCTTAGAAAGTAGCAACCAGATAGACTGCAAGCAGTAAACGGTGACAGACGGATGGACCCTTGATGGACAGATGCACAATCAGGGAGGGAAGAGGTAATGGAATCGTCTAAACTTGTAAGACAACAAAGAAAATCAATACATGTATAGAAACTGAATGATCACCTACCTGTTAAGCAGGTGCAGAAAGAAATACAGCGAGCCATACACAGTGGCAGATGGATGGACCCTTCATGAACAGACGCACCATCAGGGAGGGAAGGGGTAATGGCAACCTCTAAACCTGTAAGACAACAAAGAAAATCAATAACTGTTTAGAAACTGAATGATCACCTACCTGTTAGACAGTAGCAAACAGATAGTCAGCAAGCCGTACACAGTGACAGATGGATGGACCCTTGACGGACAGATGCAACATCAGGGAGGGAAGGGGTAATGGCATCCTCTAAACCTGTAAGACAACAAAGAAAATCAATAACTGTTTAAACTGAATGATCACCTACCTGTTAGACAGTAGCAAACAGATAGTCAGCAAGCCGTACACAGTGACAGATGGATGGACTCTTGACGGACAGATGCAACATCAGGGAGGGAAGGGGTAATGGAATCGTCTAAACTTGTAAGACAACAAAGAAAATCAATACATGTTTAGAAACTGAATGATCACCTACCTATTAGACAGTAGCAAACACATAGACAGCAAGCCGTGCACAGTGACAGATGGATGGACCCTTGATGGATATATGCAACATCTGGGAGGGAAGGGGTAATTGCATCGTCTAAACCTGTAAGACAACAAAGGAAATCAATACATGTTTAGAAACTGAATGATCACCTACCTCTTAGAAAGTAGCAAACAGATAGACAGCAAGCCGTACACAGTGACAGATGGATGGACCCTTAATGGACAGATGCACAATCAGGGAGGGAAGGGGTAACGGCATCCTCGGAACCTGAAAGACAACAAAGAAAATCAATACATGTATAGAAACTGAATGATCTCCTACCTGTTAACCAGGTGCAGACAGAAACACAGCGAACCGTAGATAGTGACAGATGGATGGACCCTTGATGGACAGATGCACAATCAGGGGGGGAAGGGGTAATGGCATCCTCTAAACCTGTAAGACAACAAAGGAAATCAATACATGCTTAGAAACTGAATGACCACCTACCTGTTAGAAAGTAGCAAACAGATAGACAGCAAGCCATACACAGTGACAGATGGATGGACACTTGATGGACAGATGCACAATCAGGGAGGGAAGGGGTAACAGCATCCTCGGAACCTGAAAGACAACAAAGAAAATCAATACATGTATAGAAACTGAATGATTACCTACCTGTTAACCAGGTGCAGACAGAAATACAGCGAGCCGTACACAGTGGCAGATGGATGGACCCTTGATGAACAGACGCACCATCAGGGAGGGAAGGGGTAATGGAATCGTCTAAACTTGTAAGACAACAAAGAAAATCAATACATGTTTAGAAACTGAATGATCACCTACCTGTTAGACAGTAGCAAACAGATAGACAGCGAGCCGTAGACAGTGACAGTTGGATGGACCCTTGATGAACAGACGCACCATCAGGGAGGGAAGGGGTAATGGCATCCTCTAAACCTGTAAGACGACAAAGAAAATCAATACATGTATAAAACGTGAATGATTACCTACCTGTTAGATAGTAGCAAACAGATAGTCAGCAAGCCGTACACAGTGACAGATGGATGGACCCTTGATGGAGAGATGCACAATCAGGGAGCGAAGGGGTAACGGCATCCTCGGAACCTGAAAGTCAACAAAGAAAATCAATACATGTATAGAAACTGAATGATCACCTACCTGTTAGACAGTAGCAGACAGATAGAAAGTGAGCCGTACACAGTGACAGATGATTGGACCCTTGATGGACAGATGCACAATCAGGGAGGGAAGGGGTAACGGCATCCTCGGAACCTGAAAGACAACAAAGAAAATCAATACATGTATAGAAACTGAATGATCACCTACCTGTTAACCAGGTGCAGACAGAAATACAGCGAGCCATAGACAGTGACAGATGGATGGACCCTTGATGGACATATGCAACACCAGGGAGGGAAGGGGTAATGGAATCGTCTAAACTTGTAAGACAACAAAGAAAATCAATACATGTTTAGAAAATGAATGATCACCTACCTATTAGACAGTAGCAAACACATAGACAGCAAGCTGTACACAGTGACAGATGGATGGACCCTTGATGGACAGATGCACAATCAGGTAGGGAAGGGGTAACAGCATCCTCGGAACCTGAAAGACAACAAAGAAAACCAATACATGTATAGAAACTGAATGATCACCTACCTGTTAACCAGGTGTAGATAGAAATACAGCGAGCCGTAGACAGTGACAGATGGATGGACCCTTGATGGACAGATGCACCATCAGGTAGGGAAGGGGTAACAGCATCCTCGGAACCTGAAAGACAACAAAGAAAACCAATACATGTATAGAAACTGAATGATCACCTACCTGTTAACCAGGTGTAGATAGAAATACAGCGAGCCGTAGACAGTGACAGATGGATGGACCCTTGATGGACAGATGCACCATCAGGTAGGGAAGGGGTAACAGCATCCTCGGAACCTGAAAGACAACAAAGAAAACCAATACATGTATAGAAACTGAATTATCACCTACCTGTTAACCAGGTGTAGATAGAAATACAGCGAGCCGTAGACAGTGACAGATGGATGGACCCTTGATGGACAGATGCACCATCAGGGAGGGAAGGGGTAATGGCATCGTCTAAACCTGTAAGACAACAAAGAAAATCAATACATGTTTAGAAACTGAATGATCACCTACCTGTTAGACAGTAGCAGACAGATAGAAAGTGAGCCGTACACAGTGACAGATGATTGGACCCTTGATGGACAGATGCACCATCAGGGAGGAAAGGGGTAACAGCATCCTCGGAACCTGAAAGACAACAAAGAAAATCAATACATGTATAGAAACTGTATAATCACCTACCTGTTAACCAGGTGCAGACAGATATAAAGCGAGCCGTACACAGTGACAGATGATTGGACCCTTGATGAACAGACACACCATCAGGGAGGGAAGGGGTAATGGCATCCTCTAAACCTGTAAGACAACTAAGAAAATCAATACATGTATAGAAATAGAATGATAACCTACCTGTTAACCAGGTGCAGAAAGAAAAACAGTGAGCCGTAGACAGTGACAGATGGATGGACCCTTGATGTACAGATGCAACATCAGGGAGGAAAGGTATAATGGAATCGTCTAAACTTGTAAGACAACAAAGAAAATCAATACATGTTTAGAAACTGAATGATCACCTACCTGTTAGAAAGTAGCAAACAGAAAGACAGCAAGCCGTACACAGTGACAGACGGATGGACCCTTGATGGACAGATGCACCATCAGGGAGGGAAGGGGTTATGGCCTCCTCTAAACCTGTAAGACAACAAAGAAAATCAATACATGTATAGAACCTGAATGATCACCTACCTGTTACACAGTAGCAAACATATAGTCAGCAAGCGTACACAGTGACAGATGGATGGACCCTTGATGGACAGATGCACAATCAGGGAGGGAAGGGGTAACAGCATCCTCCAAACCGGAAAGACAACAAAGAAAATCAATACATGTATAGAAACAGAATGATCACCTATCTCTTAACCAGGTGCAGACAGAAATACAGCGAGCTGTACACAGTGGCAGATGGATGGACCCTTGATAGACAGATGCAATATCAGGGAGGGAGGGGGTAATGGCATCCTCTAAACATGTAAGACAACAAAGAAAATCAATACATGTATAAAACCTGAATGATCACCTACCTGTTAGACAGTAGCAAACAGAAAGACAGCAAAACGTACACAGTGACAGATGGATGGACCCTTGATGGACAGATGCACAATCAGAGAGGGAAGGAGTAACGGCATCCTCAGAACCTGAAAGACAACAAAGAAAATCAATATATGTTTAGAAACCGAATGATCACCTACCTGTTAGACAGTAGCAAACACATAGATAGCAAGCCATACACAGTGACAGATGGATGGACCCTTGATGAACAGATGCACCATCAGGTAGGGATGGGGTAATGGCATCGTCTAAACCTGTAAGACAACAAAGAAAATCAATACACGTTTAGAAACTGAATGATCACCTACCTGTTAGACAGTAGCAGACAGACATAAAGTGAGCCGTACACAGTGACAGATGATTGGACCCTTGATGGACAGATGCACCATCAGGGAGGGAAGGGCTAATGGCATCCTCTAAACCTGTAAGACAACAAAGAAAATCAATAACTGTTTAGAAATTGAATGATCACCTACCTGTTAGACAGTAGCAAACAGATAGACAGCGAGCCGTAAACAGTGACAGATGGATGGACCCTTGATGAACAGACGCACCATCAGGGAGGGAAGGGGTAACGGCATCCTCTAAACCTTTAACACAACAAAGAAAATCAATACATGTATAGAACCTGAATGATCACCTACCTGTTAGACAGTAGCAGACAGATAGAAAGTGAGCCGTACACAGTGACAGATGATTGGACCCTTGATGGACAGATGCACCATCAGGGAGGAAAGGGGTAACGGCATCCTCGGAACCTGAAAGACAACAAAGAAAATCAATACATGTATAGAAACTGTATAATCACCTACCTGTTAACCAGGTGCAGACAGATATACAGCGATCCGTACACAGTGGCAGATGGATGGACCCTTGATAGACAGATGCACCATCAGGAAGGGAAGGGGTAATGGCACCCTCTAAACCTGTAAGACAACAAAGAAAATCAATAACTGTTTAGAAACTGAATGATCACCTACCTGTTAGAAAGTAGCAAACAGATAGACAGCAAGCCATACACAGTGACAGACGGATGGACCCTTGATGGACAGACGCACCATCAGGGAGGGAAGGGGTAATGGCATCCTCTAAACCTGTAAGACAACTAAGAAAATCAATACATGTATAGAAATTGAATGATAACCTACCTGTTAACCAGGTGCAGAAAGAAAAACAGTGAGCCGTAGACAGTGACAGATGGATGGACCCTTGATGTACAGATGCAACATCAGGGAGGATAGGGATAATGGAATCGTCTAAACTTGTAAGACAACAAAGAAAATCAATGCATGTTTAGAAACTGAATGATCACCTACCTGTTAACCAGGTGCAGACAGAAATACAGCGAACCGTAGACAGTGAGAGATGGACGGACCCTGGATGGACATATGCAACATTAGGGAGGGAAGGGGTAATGGCATCCTCTAAACCTGTAAGACAACAAAGAAAATCAATACATGTTTAGAAACTGAATGATCACCTACCTGTTAGATAGTAGCAAACAGAAAGACAGTGAGTCGTACACAGTTGCAGATGGATGGACCCTTGATGGACAGATGCACCATCAGGGAGGGAAGGGGTAACGGCATCGTCTAAACCTGTAAGACAACAAAGAAAATCAATACATGTATAAAACCTGAAT
Organism: Salminus brasiliensis; assembly: GCF_030463535.1. Classification (NCBI taxonomy): domain Eukaryota; kingdom Metazoa; phylum Chordata; class Actinopteri; order Characiformes; family Bryconidae; genus Salminus; species Salminus brasiliensis. Next base: position 17,454,108 of record NC_132880.1, read on the forward strand.
GATTACCTACCTGTTAGATAGTAGCAAACAGATAGTCAGCAAGCCGTAAACAGTGAAAGATGAATGGACCCTTGATGAACAGACACACCATCAGGGAGGGAAGGGGTAATGGCATCCTCTAAACCTGTAAGACAACTAAGAAAATCAATACATGTATAGAAATTGAATGATAACCTACCTGTTAACCAGGTGCAGAAAGAAAAACAGTGAGCCGTAGACAGTGACAGATGGATGGACCCTTGATGTACAGATGCAACATCAGGGAGGAAAGGGATAATGGAATCGTCTAAACTTGTAAGACAACAAAGAAAATCAATACATGTTTAGAAACTGAATGATCACCTACCTGTTAGAAAGTAGCAAACAGAAAGACAGCAAGCCGTACACAGTGACAGACGGATGGACCCTTGATGGACAGATGCACCATCAGGGAGGGAAGGGGTTATGGCATCCTCTAAACCTGTAAGACAACAAAGAAAATCAATACATGTATAGAACCTGAATGATCACCTACCTGTTACACAGTAGCAAACATATAGTCAGCAAGCGTACACAGTGACAGATGGATGGACCCTTGATGGACAGATGCACAATCAGAGAGGGAAGGAGTAACGGCATCCTCGGAACCTGAAAGACAACAAAGAAAATCAATATATGTTTAGAAACCGAATGATCACCTACCTGTTAGACAGTAGCAAACACATAGATAGCAAGCCATACACAGTGACAGATGGATGGACCCTTGATGAACAGATGCACCATCAGGTAGGGATGGGGTAATGGCATCGTCTAAACCTGTAAGACAACAAAGAAAATCAATACATGTTTAGAAACTGAATGATCACCTACCTGTTAGACAGTAGCAGACAGATAGAAAGTGAGCCGTACACAGTGACAGATGATTGGACCCTTGATGGACAGATGCACCATCAGGGAGGGAAGGGCTAATGGCATCGTCTAAACCTGTAAGACAACAAAGAAAATCAATAACTGTTTAGAAACTGAATGATCACCTACCTGTTAGACAGTAGCAAACAGATAGACAGCGAGCCGTAAACAGTGACAGATGGATGGACCCTTGATGAACAGACGCACCATCAGGGAGGGAAGGGGTAACGGCATCCTCTAAACCTATAACACAACAAAGAAAATCAATACATGTATAGAACCTGAATGATCACCTACCTGTTAGACAGTAGCAGACAGATAGAAAGTGAGCCGTACACAGTGACAGATGATTGGACCCTTGATGGACAGATGCACAATCTGGGAGGGAAGGGGTATCGGCATCCTCGGAACCTGAAAGACAACAAAGAAAATCAATACATGTATAGAAACTGAATGATCACCTACCTGTTAACCAGGTGCAGACAGAAATACAGCGAACCGTAGACAGTGAGAGATGGATGGACCCTGGATGGACATATGCAACATTAGGGAGGGAAGGGGTAATGGCATCCTCTAAACCTGTAAGACAACAAAGAAAATCAATACATGTTTAGAAACTGAATGATCACCTACCTGTTAGACAGTAGCAAACAGAAAGACAGCGAGTCGTACACAGTTGCAGATGGATGGACCCTTGATGAACAGATGCACCATCAGGTAGGGATGGGGTAATGGCATCGTCTAAACCTGTAAGACAACAAAGAAAATCAATACATGTTTAGAAACTGAATGATCACCTACCTGTTAGACAGTAGCAGACAGATAGAAAGTGAGCCGTACACAGTGACAGATGATTGGACCCTTGATGGACAGATGCACAATCAGAGAGGGAAGGAGTAACGGCGTCCTCGGAACCTGAAAGACAACAAAGAAAATCAATATATGTTTAGAAACCGAATGATCACCTACCTGTTAGACAGTAGCAAACACATAGATAGCAAGCCATACACAGTGACAGATGGATGGACCCTTGATGAACAGATGCACCATCAGGTAGGGATGGGGTAATGGCATCGTCTAAACCTGTAAGACAACAAAGAAAATCAATACATGTTTAGAAACTGAATGATCACCTACCTGTTAGACAGTAGCAAACAGATAGACAGCAAGCCGTACACAGTGACAAATGGATGGACCCTTGATGGACAGATGCACAATCAGGGAGGGAAGTGGTAATGGCATCCTCGGAACCTGAAAGACAACAAAGAAAATCAATACATGTATAGAAACTGAATGATCACCTACCTGTTAACCAGGTGCAGACAGAAATACAGCGAGCCGTACACAGTAGCAGATGGATGGACCCTTGATAGACAGATGCACCATCAGGGAGGGAAGTGGTAATGGCATCCTCAAAACCTGTAAGACAACAAAGGAAATTAATACATGTTTAGAAACTGAATGATCACCTACCTGTTAGACAGTAGCAAACACATAGACAGCGAGCCGTAGACAGTGAGAGATGGATGGACCCTTGATGGACAGATGCACAATCAGGGAGGGAAGGGGTAACGGCATCCTCGAAACCTGAAAGACAACAAAGAAAATAAATACATGTTTAGAAACTGAATGATCACCTACCTGTTAACCAGGTGCAGACAGAAATACAGCGAGCCATAGACAGTGACAGATGGATGGACCCTTGATGGACATATGCAACATCAGGGAGGGAAGGGGTAATGGAATCGTCTAAACTTGTAAGACAAAAAAGAAAATCAATACATGTTTAGAAACTGAATGATCACCTACCTATTAGACAGTAGCACACACATAGACAGCAAGCTGTACACAGTGACAGATGGATGGACCCTTGATGGACAGATGCACAATCAGGTAGGGAAGGGGTAACAGCATCCTCGGAACCTGAAAGACAACAAAGAAAATCAATACATGTATAGAAACTGAATGATCACCTACCTGTTAACAAGGTGCAGACAGAAATACAGCGAACCGTAGACAGTGACAGATGGATGGACCCTTGATGGACATATGCAACGACTGGGAGGGAAGGGGTAACGGCATCCTCTAAACCTCTAAGACAACAAAGAAAATCAATACATGTTTAGAAACTGAATGATCACCTACCTGTTAGACAGTAGCAAACAGATAGACAGCGAGCCGTACCCAGTGACAGATGGATGGACCCTTGATGAACAGACGCACCATCAGGGAGGGAAGGGGTAACGGTATCCTCTAAACCTTTAACACAACAAAGAAAATCAATACATGTATAGAACCTCAATGATCACCTACCTGTTAGACAGTAGCAGACAGATAGAAAGTGAGCCGTACACAGTGACAGATGATTGGACCCTTGATGGACAGAAGCACAATCAGGGAGGGAAGGGGTAACGGCATCCTCGGAACCTGAAAGACAACAAAGAATATCAATACATGTATAAAACCTGAATGATTACGTACCTGTTAGATAGTAGCAAACAGATAGTCAGCAAGCCATACACAGTGACAGATGGATGGACCCTTGATGGACAGATGCACAATCAGGGAGGGAAAGGGTAACGGCATCCTCGGAACCTGAAAGACAACAAAGAAAATCAATACATGTATAGAAACTGAATGATCACCTACCTGTTAACCAGGTGCAGACAGAAATACAGCGAACCGTAGACAGTGACAGATGGATGGACCCTTGATGGACATATGCAACATCTGGGAGGGAAGGGGTAACGGCATCCTCTAAACCTGTAAGACAACAAAGAAAATCAATACATATTTAGAAACTGAATGATCACCTACCTGTTAGACAGTAGCAAACAGATAGACAGCGAGCCGTAAACAGTGACAGATGGATGGACCCTTGATGAACAGACGCACCATCAGGGAGGGAAGGGGTAACGGCATCCTCTAAACCTTTAACACAACAAAGAAAATCAATACATGTATAGAACCTGAATGATCACCTACCTGTTAGACAGTAGCAGACAGATAGAAAGTGAGCCGTACACAGTGACAGATGATTGGACCCTTGATGGACAGATGCACAATCTGGGAGGGAAGGGGTATCGGCATCCTCGGAACCTGAAAGACAACAAAGAAAATCAATACATGTATAGAAACTGAATGATCACCTACCTGTTAACCAGGTGCAGACAGAAATACAGCGAACCGTAGACAGTGAGAGATGGATGGACCCTGGATGGACATATGCAACATTAGGGAGGGAAGGGGTAATGGCATCCTCTAAACCTGTAAGACAACAAAGAAAATCAATACATGTTTAGAAACTGAATGATCACCTACCTGTTAGACAGTAGCAAACAGAAAGACAGTGAGTCGTACACAGTTGCAGATGGATGGACCCTTGATGGACAGATGCACCATCAGGGAGGGAAGGGGTAACGGCATCGTCTAAACCTGTAAGACAACAAAGAAAATCAATACATGTATAAAACCTGAATGATTACCTACCTGTTAGATAGTAGCAAACAGATAGTCAGCAAGCCGTAAACAGTGACAGATGGATGGACCCTTGATGGACAGATGCACAATCAGAGAGGGAAGGAGTAACGGCATCCTCGGAACCTGAAAGACAACAAAGAAAATCAATATATGTTTAGAAACCGAATGATCACCTACCTGTTAGAAAGTAGCAAACACATAGATAGCAAGCCATACACAGTGACAGATGGATGGACCCTTGATGAACAGATGCACCATCAGGTAGGGATGGGGTAATGGCATCGTCTAAACCTGTAAGACAACAAAAAAAATCAATACATGTTTAGAAACTGAATGATCACCTACCTGTTAGACAGTAGCAGACAGATAGAAAGTGAGCCGTACACAGTGACAGATGATTGGACCCTTGATGGACAGATGCACCATCAGGGAGGGAAGGGCTAATGGCATCCTCTAAACCTGTAAGACAACAAAGAAAATCAATAAATGTTTAGAAACTGAATGATCACCTACCTGTTAGACAGTAGCAAACAGATAGACAGCGAGCCGTAAACAGTGACAGATGGATGGACCCTTGATGAACAGACGCACCATCAGGGAGGGAAGGGGTAACGGCATACTCTAAACCTTTAACACAACAAAGAAAATCAATACATGTATAGAACCTGAATGATCACCTACCTGTTAGACAGTAGCAGACAGATAGAAAGTGAGCCGTACACAGTGACAGATGGATGGACCCTTGATGGACAGATGCACAATCAGGGAGGGAAGGGGTAACGGCATCCTCAGAACCTGAAAGACAACAAAGAAAATCAATACATGTATAGAAACAGAATGATCACCTACCTGTTAGACAGTAGCAAACAGATAGACAGCAAGCCGTACACAGTGACAAATGGATGGACCCTTGATGGACAGATGCACAATCAGGGAGGGAAGTGGTAATGGCATCCTCGGAACCTGAAAGACAACAAAGAAAATCAATACATGTATAGAAACTGAATGATCACCTACCTGTTAACCAGGTGCAGACAGAAATACAGCGAGCCGTACACAGTAGCAGATGGATGGACCCTTGATAGACAGATGCACCATCAGGGAGGGAAGTGGTAATGGCATCCTCTAAACCTGTAAGACAACAAAGAAAATCAATACATGTTTAGAAACTGAATGATCACCTACCTGTTAGACAGTAGCAAACACATTGACAGCGAGCCGTAGACAGTGAGAGATGGATGGACCCTTGATGGACAGATGCACAATCAGGGAGGGAAGGGGTAACGGCATCCTCGAAACCTGAAAGACAACAAAGAAAATAAATACATGTTTAGAAACTGAATGATCACCTACCTGTTAACCAGGTGCAGACAGAAATACAGCGAGCCATAGACAGTGACAGATGGATGGACCCTTGATGGACATATGCAACATCAGGGGGGGAAGGGGTAATGGAATCGTCTAAACTTGTAAGACAACAAAGAAAATCAATACATGTTTAGAAACTGAATGATCACCTACCTATTAGACAGTAGCACACACATAGACAGCAAGCTGTACACAGTGACAGATGGATGGACCCTTGATGGACAGATGCACAATCAGGTAGGGAAGGGGTAACAGCATCCTCGGAACCTGAAAGACAACAAAGAATATCAATACATGTATAAAACCTGAATGATTACGTACCTGTTAGATAGTAGCAAACAGATAGTCAGCAAGCCGTACACAGTGACAGATGGATGGACCCTTGATGGACAGATGCACAATCAGGGAGGGAAGGGGTAACGGCATCCTCGGAACCTGAAAGACAACAAAGAAAATCAATACATGTATAGAAACTGAATGATCACCTACCTGTTAACCAGGTGCAGACAGAAATACAGCGAACCATAGACAGTGACAGATGGATGGACCCTTGATGGACATATGCAACATCTGGGAGGGAAGGGGTAACGGCATCCTCTAAACCTGTAAGACAACAAAGAAAATCAATACATATTTAGAAACTGAATGATCACCTACCTGTTAGACAGTAGCAAACAGATAGACAGCGAGCCGTACACAGTGACAGATGGATGGACCCTTGATGAACAGACGCACCATCAGGGAGGGAAGGGGTAACGGCATCCTCTAAACCTTTAACACAATAAAGAAAATCAATACATGTATAGAACCTGAATGATCACCTACCTGTTAGACAGTAGCAGACAGATTGAAAGTGAGCCGTACACAGTGACAGATGATTGGACCCTTGATGGATAGATGCACAATCAGGGAGGGAAGGGGTAACGGCACCCTCAGAACCTGATAGATAACAAAGAAAATCAATACATGTATACAAACTGAATGATCACCTACCTGTTAACCAGGTGCAGACAGAAATACAGCGAGCCGTAGATAGTGACAGATGGATGGACCCTTGATGTACAGATGCAACATCAGGGAGGAAAGGGGTAATGGAATCGTCTAAACCTGTAAGACAACAAAGAAAATCAATAACTGTTTAGAAACTGAATGATGATCTACCTGTTAGAAAGTAGCAAACAGATAGACAGTAAGCCATACACAGTGATAGACGGATGGACCCTTGATGGACAGATGCACCATCAGGGAGGGAAGGGGTAACGGCATCCTTGGAACCTGAAAGACAACAAAGAAAATCAATACATGTATAGAAACTGAATGATAACCTACCTGTTAACCAGGTGCAGACAGAAATACAGCGAGCCGTAGATAGTGACAGATGGATGGACCCTTGATGTACAGATGCAACATCAGGGAGGAAAGGGGTAATGGAATCGTCTAAACTTGTAAGACAACAAAGAAAATCAATACATGTTTAGAAACTGAATGATCACATATCTGTTAGAAATTAGCAAACAGAAAGACAGCGAGCCGCAGACAGTGAGAGATGGATGGACCCTTGATGGACAGATGCACAATCAGGGAGGGAAGGGGTAATGGCATCCTCGGAACCTGTAAGACAACAAAGAAAATCAATACATGTTTAGAAACTGAATGATTACCTACCTGTTTACCAGGTGCAGACAGAAATACAGCGAGCCGTACACAGTGGCAGATGGATGGACCCTTGATAGACAGATGCACCATCAGGGAGGGAAGGGGTAATGGCATCCTCTAATCCTGAAAGACAACAAAGAAAATCAATACATGTATAGAACCTGAATGATCACCTACCTGTTACACAGTAGCAAACAGATAGTCAGCAAGCGTACACAGTGACAGATGGATGGACCCTTGATGGACAGATGCACAATCAGAGAGGGAAGGAGTAACGGCATCCTCTAAACCTTTAAGACAACAAAGAAAATCAATACATGTTTAGAAACTGAATGATCACCTACCTGTTAGACAGGTGCACACAGAAAGACAGCGAGTCGTACACAGTTGCAGATGGATGGACCCTTGATGGACAGACACAATATCAGGGAGGGAAGGGGTAACGGCATCGTCTAAACCTGTTAGACAACAAAGAAAATCAATACATGTATAAAACCTGAATGATCACCTACCTGTTAGACAGTAGCAAACAGATAGTCAGCAAGCCGTACACAGTGACAGATGGATGGACCCTTGACGGACAGATGCAACATCAGGGAGGGAAGGGGTAATGGCATCCTCTAAACCTGTAAGACAACAAAGAAAATCAATAAATGTTTAGAAACTGAATGATTACCTTCCTCTTAGAAAGTAGCAAACAGATAGACTGCAAGCCGTAAACGGTGACAGACGGATGGACCCTTGATGGACAGATGCACAATCAGGGAGGGAAGAGGTAATGGAATCGTCTAAACTTGTAAGACAACAAAGAAAATCAATACATGTATAGAAACTGAATGATCACCTACCTGTTAAGCAGGTGCAGAAAGAAATACAGCGAGCCATACACAGTGGCAGATGGATGGACCCTTCATGAACAGACGCACCATCAGGGAGGGAAGGGGTAATGGTAACCTCTAAACCTGTAAGACAACAAAGAAAATCAATAACTGTTTAGAAACTGAATGATCACCTACCTGTTAGACAGTAGCAAACAGATAGTCAGCAAGCCGTACACAGTGACAGATGGATGGACCCTTGACGGACAGATGCAACATCAGGGAGGGAAGGGGTAATGGCATCCTCTAAACCTGTAAGACAACAAAGAAAATCAATAACTGTTTAAACTGAATGATCACCTACCTGTTAGACAGTAGCAAACAGATAGTCAGCAAGCCGTACACAGTGACAGATGGATGGACCCTTGACGGACAGATGCAACATCAGGGAGGGAAGGGGTAATGGAATCGTCTAAACTTGTAAGACAACAAAGAAAATCAATACATGTTTAGAAACTGAATGATCACCTACCTATTAGACAGTAGCAAACACATAGACAGCCAGCCGTGCACAGTGACAGATGGATGGACCCTCGATGCACAGATGCACAATCAGAGAGGGAAGGGGTAACGGCATCCTTGAAACCTGTAAGACAACAAAGAAAATCAATACATGTATAAAACCTGAATGATTACCTACCTGTTAGACAGTAGCAAACAGATAGACTGCAAGCCGAAAACGGTGACAGACGGATGGACCCTTGATGGACAGATGCACCATCAGGGAGGGAAGGGGTAATGGCATCCTGTAAACCTGTAAGACAACAAAGAAAATCAGTACATGTTTAGAAACTGAATGATCACCTACCTTTTAGAAAGTAGCAAACAGATAGACAGCGAGCCTAGACAGTGACAGATGGATGGACCCTTGATGGATATATGCAACATCTGGGAGGGAAGGGGTAATTGCATCGTCTAAACCTGTAAGACAACAAAGGAAATCAATACATGTTTATAAACTGAATGATCACCTACCTCTTAGAAAGTAGCAAAAAGATAGACAGCAAGCCGTACACAGTGAAAGATGGATGGACCCTTAATGGACAGACGCACAATCAGGGAGGGAAGGGGTAACCGCATCCTCGGAACCTGAAAGACAACAAAGAAAATCAATACATGTATAGAAACTGAATGATCTCCTACCTGTTAACCAGGTGCAGACAGAAACACAGCGAACCGTAGATAGTGACAGATGGATGGACCCTTGATGGACAGATGCACAATCAGGGGGGGAAGGGGTAATGGCATCCTCTAAACCTGTAAGACAACAAAGGAAATCAATACATGTTTAGAAACTGAATGACCACCTACCTGTTAGAAAGTAGCAAACAGATAGACAGCAAGCCATACACAGTGACAGATGGATGGACACTTGATGGACAGATGCACAATCAGGGAGGGAAGGGGTAACAGCATCCTCGGAACCTGAAAGACAACAAAGAAAATCAATACATGTATAGAAACTGAATGATTACCTACCTGTTAACCAGGTGCAGACAGAAATACAGCGAGCCGTACACAGTGGCAGATGGATGGACCCTTGATGAACAGACGCACCATCAGGGAGGGAAGGGGTAATGGAATCGTCTAAACTTGTAAGACAACAAAGAAAATCAATACATGTTTAGAAACTGAATGATCACCTACCTGTTAGACAGTAGCAAACAGATAGACAGCGAGCCGTAGACAGTGACAGTTGGATGGACCCTTGATGGACAGACAATATCAGAGAGGGAAGGGGTAACGGCATCATCTAAACCTGTAAGACAACAAAGAAAATCAATAAATGTATAGAAACTGAATGATCACCTACCTGTTAAGCAGGTGCAGAAAGAAATACAGCGAGCCATACACAGTGGCAGATGGATGGACCCTTGATGAACAGACGCAGCATCAGGGAGGGAAGGGGTAATGGCATCGTCTAAACCTGTAAGACAACAAAGGAAATCAATACATGTTTAGAAACTGAATGATCACCTACCTCTTAGAAAGTAGCAAACAGATAGACAGCAAGCCGTACACAGTGACAGACAGATGGACCCTTGATGGACAGACGCAATATCAGGGAGGGAAGAGGTAACGGCATCGTCTAAACCTGTAAGACAACAAAGAAATTCAATACATGTATAAAACCTGAATGATTACCTACCTGTTAGACAGTAGCAAAGAGATAGTAAGCAAGCCGTTTACAGTGACAGATGGATGGACCGTTGATGGACAGATGCACAATCAGGGAGGGAAGGGGTAATGGCATCCTCTAATCCTGAAAGACAACAAAGAAAATCAATACATGTTTAGAAACTGAATGGTCACCTACCTGTTAGACAGTAGCAAACAGATACACAGCGAACCGTAGATAGTGAGAGATGGATGGACCCTTGATGGACAGATGCACAATCAGGGAGGGAAGGGGTAACGGCATCCTCGGAACCTGAAAGACAACAAAGAAAATCAATACATGTATAGAAACTGAATGATAACCTACCTGTTAACCAGGTGCAGAAAGAAAAACAGTGAGCCGTAGACAGTGACAGATGGATGGACCTTTGATGGACAGATGCAACATCAGGGAGGGAAGGGGTAATGGAATCGTCTAAACTTGTAAGACAACAAAGAAAATCAATACATGTATAAAACCTGAATGATTACCTACCTGTTAGACAGTAGCAAAGAGATAGTCAGCAAGCCGTTTACAGTGACAGATGGATGGACCGTTGATGGACAGATGCACAATCAGGGAGGGAAGGGGTAATGGCATCCTCTAATCCTGAAAGACAACAAAGAAAATCAATACATGTTTAGAAACTGAATGGTCACCTACCTGTTAGACAGTAGCAAACAGATACACAGCGAGCCGTAGATAGTGAGAGATGGATGGACCCTTGATGGACAGATGCACAATCAGGGAGGGAAGGGGTAACGGCATCCTCGGAACCTGAAAGACAACAAAGAAAATCAATACATGTATAGAAACTGAATGATAACCTACCTGTTAACCAGGTGCAGAAAGAAAAACAGTGAGCCGTAGACAGTGACAGATGGATGGACCTTTGATGGACAGATGCAACATCAGGGAGGGAAGGGGTAATGGAATCGTCTAAACTTGTAAGACAACAAAGAAAATCAAAACATGTATAAAATCTGAATGATTACCTACCTGTTAGACAGTAGCAAACAGATAGTCAGCAAGCCGTACACAGTGACACTTGGATGGACCCTTGATGGACAGATGCACAATCAGGGAGGGAAGGGGTAACGGCATCCTCAGAACCTGATAGACAACAAAGAAAATCAATACATGTATACAAACTGAATGATCACCTACCTGTTAGACAGTAGCAGACAGATAGAAAGTGAGCCGTACACAGTGACAGATGATTGGACCCTTGATGGACAGATGCACCATCAGGGAGGGAAGGGGAAATGGCATCCTCGGAACCTGAAAGACAACAAAGAAAATCAATACATGTATAGAAACTGAATGATAACCTACCTGTTAACCAGGTGCAGATAGAAATAAAGAGAGCCGTAGATAGTGACAGATGGATGAACCCTTGATGGACAGATGCAACATCAGGGAGGGAAGAGGTAATGGCATCCTCTAAACCTGTAAGACAACAAAGAAAATTAATACATGTTTAGAAACTGAATGATTACCTACCTGTTAGATAGTAGCAAACAGATAGTCAGCAAGCCGTACACAGTGACAGATGGATGGACCCTTGATGGAGAGATGCACAATCAGGGAGCGAAGGGGTAACGGCATCCTCGGAACCTGAAAGTCAACAAAGAAAATCAATACATGTATAGAAACTGAATGATCACCTACCTGTTAGACAGTAGCAGACAGATACAAAGTGAGCCGTACACAGTGACAGATGATTGGACCCTTGATGGACAGATGCACAATCAGGGAGGGAAGGGGTAACGGCATCCTCGGAACCTGAAAGACAACAAAGAAAATCAATAAATGTATAGAAACTGAATGATCACCTACCTGTTAAGCAGGTGCAGAAAGAAATACAGCGAGCCATACACAGTGGCAGATGGATGGACCCTTGATGAACAGACGCAGCATCAGGGAGGGAAGGGGTAATGGCATCGTCTAAACCTGTAAGACAACAAAGGAAATCAATACATGTTTAGAAACTGAATGATCACCTACCTCTTAGAAAGTAGCAAACAGATAGACAGCAAGCCGTACACAGTGACAGACAGATGGACCCTTGATGGACAGACGCAATATCAGGGAGGGAAGAGGTAACTGCATCGTCTAAACCTGTAAGACAACAAAGAAAATCAATACATGTATAAAACCTGAATGATTACCTACCTGTTAGACAGTAGCAAAGAGATAGTCAGCAAGCCGTTTACAGTGACAGATGGATGGACCGTTGATGGACAGATGCACAATCAGGGAGGGAAGGGGTAATGGCATCCTCTAATCCTGAAAGACAACAAAGAAAATCAATACATGTTTAGAAACTGAATGGTCACCTACCTGTTAGACAGTAGCAAACAGATAGACAGCGAGCCGTAGATAGTGAGAGATGGATGGACCCTTGATGGACAGATGCACAATCAGGGAGGGAAGGGGTAACGGCATCCTCGGAACCTGAAAGACAACAAAGAAAATCAATACATGTATAGAAACTGAATGATAACCTACCTGTTAACCAGGTGCAGAAAGAAAAACAGTGAGCCGTAGACAGTGACAGATGGATGGACCTTTGATGGACAGATGCAACATCAGGGAGGGAAGGGGTAATGGAATCGTCTAAACTTGTAAGACAACAAAGAAAATCAAAACATGTATAAAATCTGAATGATTACCTACCTGTTAGACAGTAGCAAACAGATAGTCAGCAAGCCGTACACAGTGACACTTGGATGGACCCTTGATGGACAGATGCACAATCAGGGAGGGAAGGGGTAACGGCATCCTCAGAACCTGATAGACAACAAAGAAAATCAATACATGTATACAAACTGAATGATCACCTACCTGTTAGACAGTAGCAGACAGATAGAAAGTGAGCCGTACACAGTGACAGATGATTGGACCCTTGATGGACAGATGCACCATCAGGGAGGGAAGGGGAAATGGCATCCTCGGAACCTGAAAGACAACAAAGAAAATCAATACATGTATAGAAACTGAATGATAACCTACCTGTTAACCAGGTGCAGATAGAAATAAAGAGAGCCGTAGATAGTGACAGATGGATGAACCCTTGATGGACAGATGCAACATCAGGGAGGGAAGAGGTAATGGCATCCTCTAAACCTGTAAGACAACAAAGAAAATTAATACATGTTTAGAAACTGAATGATCACCTATCTGTTAGAAAGTAGCATACAGATAGACAGCAAGCCGTACACAGTGACAGACGGATGGACCCTTGATGTACAGATGCACCATCAGGGAGGGAAGGGGTAATGTCATCCTCTAAACCTGTAAGACAACAAAGAAAATCAATACATGTTTAGAAACTGACTGATCACCTACGTGTTAAACAGTAGCAAAGAGATAGACAGCGAGCCGTAAGCAGTGAGAGATGGATGAACCCTTGATGGACAGATGCAACATCAGGGAGGGAAGGGGTAATGGCATCCTCTAAACCTGTAAGACAACAAAGAAAATCAATACATGTATAAAACCTGAATGATCACCTACCTGTTAGACAGGTGCAGACAGAAAGACAGCGAGCCGTACACAGTTGCAGATGGATGGACCCTTGATGGACAGACAATATCAGGGAGGGAAGGAGTAACGGCATCGTCTAAACCTGGAAGACAACAAAGAAAGTCAATACATGTATAAAACCTGAATGATTATCTACCTGTTAGATAGTAGAAAACAGATAGTCAGCAAGCCGTACACAGTGACAAATGGTGGACCCTTGATGGACAGATGCACAATCAGGGAGGGAAGGGGTAACGGCATCCTCGGAACCTGAAAGACAACATAGAAAATCAATACATGTATAGAAACTGAATGATAACCTACCTGTTAACCAGGTGTAGACAGAAATACAGCGAGCCATACACAGTGGCAGATGGATGGACCCTTGATAGACAGATGCACCATCAGGGAGGGAAGGGGTAATGGCATCGTCTAAACCTGTAAGTCAACAAAGAAAATCAATACATGTATAGAAACAGAATGATCACCTATCTCTTAACCAGGTGCAGACAGAAATACAGCGAGTTGTACACAGTGGCAGATGGATGGACCCTTGATAGACAGATGCACCATCAGGGAGGGAGGGGGTAATGGCATCCTCTAAACATGTAAGACAACAAAGAAAATCAATATATGTATAGAACCTGAATGATCACCTACCTGTTAGACAGTAGCAAACAGATAGACACCAAAACGTACACAGTGACAGATGGATGGAACCTTGATGAACACACGCACCATCAGGGAGGGAAGGGGTAATGGCATCCTCTAAACCTGTAAGACAACAAAGAAAATCAATTCACGCATAGAAACTGAATGATCACCTACCTGTTAGACAGGTGCACACAGAAAGACAGCGAGTCGTACACAGTTGCAGATGGATGGACCCTTGATGGACAGATGCACCATCAGGGAGGGAAGGGGTGACGGCATCGTCTAAACCTGTAAGACAACAAAGAAAATCAATACATGTATAAAACCTGAATGATTACCTACCTGTTAGATAGTAGCAAACAGATAGTCAGCAAGCCGTACACAGTGGCAGATGGATGGACCCTTGATGGACAGATGCACAATCAGAGAGGGAAGAAGTAACGACATCCTCGGAACCTGAAAGACAACAAAGAAAATCAATATATGTTTAGAAACTGAATGATCACCTACATGTTAGACAGTAGCAAACACATAGACAGCAAGCCGTAAACAGTGACAGATGGATGGACCCTTGATGGACAGACAATATCAGGGAGGGAAGGGGTAACGGCATCGTCTAAACCTGGAAGACAACAAAGAAAGTCAATACATGTATAAAACCTGAATTATTATCTACCTGTTAGATAGTAGAAAACAGATAGTCAGCAAGCCGTACACAGTGACAGATGGTGGACCCTTGATGGACAGATGCACAATCAGCGAGGGAAGGGGTAACGGCATCCTCGGAACCTGAAAGACAACAAAGAAAATCAATACATGTATAGAAACTGAATGATAACCTACCTGTTAACCAGGTGCAGACAGAAATACAGCGAGCCATACACAGTGGCAGATGGATGGACCCTTGATAGACAGATGCACCATGAGGGAGGGAAGGGGTAATGGCATCGTCTAAACCTGTAAGTCAACAGAGAAAATCAATACATGTATAGAAACAGAATGATCACCTATCTCTTAACCAGGTGCAGACAGAAATACAGCGAGCTGTACACAGTGGCAGATGGATGGACCCTTGATAGACAGATGCTGGACAGATGATGGACAGATGCACCATCAGGGAGGGAAGGGGTGACGGCATCGTCTAAACCTGTAAGACAACAAAGAAAATCAATACATGTATAAAACCTGAATGATTACCTACCTGTTAGATAGTAGCAAACAGATAGTCAGCAAGCCGTACACAGTGGCAGATGGATGGACCCTTGATGGACAGATGCACAATTAGAGAGGGAAGAAGTAACGACATCCTCGGAACCTGAAAGACAACAAAGAAAATCAATATATGTTTAGAAACTGAATGATCACCTACCTGTTAGACAGTAGCAAACACATAGACAGCAAGCCATACACAGTGACAGATGGATGGACCCTTGATGAACAGACGCACCATCAGGTAGGGATGGGGTAATGGCATCGTCTAAACCTGTAAGACAACAAAGAAAATCAATACATGTTTAGAAACTGAATGATCACCTACCTGTTAGACAGTAGCAGACAGATAGAAAGTGAGCCGTACACAGTGACAGATGATTGGACCCTTGATGGACAGATGCACCATCAGGGAGGGAAGGGGTAATGGCATCCTCTAAACCTGTAAGACAACAAAGAAAATCAATACATGTATAGAAACTGAATCATAACCTACCTGTTAACCAGGTGCAGACAGAAATACAGCGAGCCGTAGATAGTGACAGATGGATGGACCCTTGATGTACAGATGCAACATCAGGGAGGAAAGGGATAATGGAATCGTCTAAACTTGTAAGACAACAAAGAAAATCAATACATGTATAGAACCTGAATGATCACCTACCTGTTACACAGTAGCAAACAGATAGTCAGCAAGCATACACAGTGACAGATGGATGGACCCTTGATGGACAGATGCACAATCAGGGAGGGAAGGGGTAACGGCATCCTCAGAACCTGAAAGACAACAAAGAAAATCAATACATGTATAGACCCTGAATGATCACCTACCTATTAGACAGTAGCAAACACATAGACAGCAAGCCGTGCACAGTGACAGATGGATGGACCCTTGATGCACAGATGCACAATCAGAGAGGGAAGGGGTAACGGCATCCTCAGAACCTGAAAGACAACAAAGAAAATCAATACATGTATAAAACCTGAATGATTACCTACCTGTTAGACAGTAGCAAACAGATAGACTGCAAGCCGAAAACGGTGACAGACGGATGGACCCTTGATGGACAGATGCACCATCAGGGAGGGAAGGGGTAATGGCATCCTGTAAACCTGTAAGACAACAAAGAAAATCAGTACATGTTTAGAAACTGAATGATCACCTACCTGTTAGAAAGTAGCAAACAGATAGACAGCGAGCCGTAGACAGTGACAGATGGATGGACCCTTGATGGATATATGCAACATCTGGGAGGGAAGGGGTAATTGCATCGTCTAAACCTGTAAGACAACAAAGGAAATCAATACATGTTTATAAACTGAATGATCACCTACCTCTTAGAAAGTAGCAAACAGATAGACAGCAAGCCGTACACAGTGACAGATGGATGGACCCTTGACGGACAGATGCAACATCAGGGAGGGAAGGGGTAATGGAATCGTCTAAACTTGTAAGACAACAAAGAAAATCAATACATGTTTAGAAACTGAATGATCACCTACCTATTAGACAGTAGCAAACACATAGACAGCAAGCCGTGCACAGTGACAGATGGATGGACCCTTGATGCACAGATGCACAATCAGAGAGGGAAGGGGTAACGGCATCCTTGAAACCTGTAAGACAACAAAGAAAATCAATACATGTATAAAACCTGAATGATTACCTACCTGTTAGACAGTAGCAAACAGATAGACTGCAAGCCGAAAACGGTGACAGACGGATGGACCCTTGATGGACAGATGCACCATCAGGGAGGGAAGGGGTAATGGCATCCTGTAAACCTGTAAGACAACAAAGAAAATCAGTACATGTTTAGAAACTGAATGATCACCTACCTGTTAGAAAGTAGCAAACAGATAGACAGCGAGCCGTAGACAGTGACAGATGGATGGACCCTTGATGGATATATGCAACATCTGGGAGGGAAGGGGTAATTGCATCGTCTAAACCTGTAAGACAACAAAGGAAATCAATACATGTTTATAAACTGAATGATCACCTACCTCTTAGAAAGTAGCAAACAGATAGACAGCGAGCCGTACACAGTGACAGATGGATGGACCCTTGATGGACAGATGGACAATCAGGGAGGGAAGGGGTAACGGCATCCTCGGAACCTGAAAGACAACAAAGAAAATCAATACATGTATAGAAACTGAATAATCACCTACCTGTTAGACAGTAGCAAACAGATAGACAGCAAGCCGTACACAGTGACAGATGGATGGACCCTTGATGAACAGACACACCATCAGGGAGGGAAGGGGTAATGGCATCCTCTAAACCTGTAAGACAACAAAGAAAATCAATAAATGTTTAGAAACTGAATGATTACCTTCCTCTTAGAAAGTAGCAAACAGATAGACTGCAAGCAGTAAACGGTGACAGACGGATGGACCCTTGATGGACAGATGCACAATCAGGGAGGGAAGAGGTAATGGAATCGTCTAAACTTGTAAGACAACAAAGAAAATCAATACATGTATAGAAACTGAATGATCACCTACCTGTTAAGCAGGTGCAGAAAGAAATACAGCGAGCCATACACAGTGGCAGATGGATGGACCCTTCATGAACAGACGCACCATCAGGGAGGGAAGGGGTAATGGCAACCTCTAAACCTGTAAGACAACAAAGAAAATCAATAACTGTTTAGAAACTGAATGATCACCTACCTGTTAGACAGTAGCAAACAGATAGTCAGCAAGCCGTACACAGTGACAGATGGATGGACCCTTGACGGACAGATGCAACATCAGGGAGGGAAGGGGTAATGGCATCCTCTAAACCTGTAAGACAACAAAGAAAATCAATAACTGTTTAAACTGAATGATCACCTACCTGTTAGACAGTAGCAAACAGATAGTCAGCAAGCCGTACACAGTGACAGATGGATGGACTCTTGACGGACAGATGCAACATCAGGGAGGGAAGGGGTAATGGAATCGTCTAAACTTGTAAGACAACAAAGAAAATCAATACATGTTTAGAAACTGAATGATCACCTACCTATTAGACAGTAGCAAACACATAGACAGCAAGCCGTGCACAGTGACAGATGGATGGACCCTTGATGCACAGATGCACAATCAGAGAGGGAAGGGGTAACGGCATCCTTGAAACCTGTAAGACAACAAAGAAAATCAATACATGTATAAAACCTGAATGATTACCTACCTGTTAGACAGTAGCAAACAGATAGACTGCAAGCCGAAAACGGTGACAGACGGATGGACCCTTGATGGACAGATGCACCATCAGGGAGGGAAGGGGTAATGGCATCCTGTAAACCTGTAAGACAACAAAGAAAATCAGTACATGTTTACAAACTGAATGATCACCTACCTGTTAGAAAGTAGCAAACAGATAGACAGCGAGCCGTAGACAGTGACACATGGATGGACCCTTGATGGATATATGCAACATCTGGGAGGGAAGGGGTAATTGCATCGTCTAAACCTGTAAGACAACAAAGGAAATCAATACATGTTTAGAAACTGAATGATCACCTACCTCTTAGAAAGTAGCAAACAGATAGACAGCAAGCCGTACACAGTGACAGATGGATGGACCCTTAATGGACAGATGCACAATCAGGGAGGGAAGGGGTAACGGCATCCTCGGAACCTGAAAGACAACAAAGAAAATCAATACATGTATAGAAACTGAATGATCTCCTACCTGTTAACCAGGTGCAGACAGAAACACAGCGAACCGTAGATAGTGACAGATGGATGGACCCTTGATGGACAGATGCACAATCAGGGGGGGAAGGGGTAATGGCATCCTCTAAACCTGTAAGACAACAAAGGAAATCAATACATGCTTAGAAACTGAATGACCACCTACCTGTTAGAAAGTAGCAAACAGATAGACAGCAAGCCATACACAGTGACAGATGGATGGACACTTGATGGACAGATGCACAATCAGGGAGGGAAGGGGTAACAGCATCCTCGGAACCTGAAAGACAACAAAGAAAATCAATACATGTATAGAAACTGAATGATTACCTACCTGTTAACCAGGTGCAGACAGAAATACAGCGAGCCGTACACAGTGGCAGATGGATGGACCCTTGATGAACAGACGCACCATCAGGGAGGGAAGGGGTAATGGAATCGTCTAAACTTGTAAGACAACAAAGAAAATCAATACATGTTTAGAAACTGAATGATCACCTACCTGTTAGACAGTAGCAAACAGATAGACAGCGAGCCGTAGACAGTGACAGTTGGATGGACCCTTGATGAACAGACGCACCATCAGGGAGGGAAGGGGTAATGGCATCCTCTAAACCTGTAAGACGACAAAGAAAATCAATACATGTATAAAACGTGAATGATTACCTACCTGTTAGATAGTAGCAAACAGATAGTCAGCAAGCCGTACACAGTGACAGATGGATGGACCCTTGATGGAGAGATGCACAATCAGGGAGCGAAGGGGTAACGGCATCCTCGGAACCTGAAAGTCAACAAAGAAAATCAATACATGTATAGAAACTGAATGATCACCTACCTGTTAGACAGTAGCAGACAGATAGAAAGTGAGCCGTACACAGTGACAGATGATTGGACCCTTGATGGACAGATGCACAATCAGGGAGGGAAGGGGTAACGGCATCCTCGGAACCTGAAAGACAACAAAGAAAATCAATACATGTATAGAAACTGAATGATCACCTACCTGTTAACCAGGTGCAGACAGAAATACAGCGAGCCATAGACAGTGACAGATGGATGGACCCTTGATGGACATATGCAACACCAGGGAGGGAAGGGGTAATGGAATCGTCTAAACTTGTAAGACAACAAAGAAAATCAATACATGTTTAGAAAATGAATGATCACCTACCTATTAGACAGTAGCAAACACATAGACAGCAAGCTGTACACAGTGACAGATGGATGGACCCTTGATGGACAGATGCACAATCAGGTAGGGAAGGGGTAACAGCATCCTCGGAACCTGAAAGACAACAAAGAAAACCAATACATGTATAGAAACTGAATGATCACCTACCTGTTAACCAGGTGTAGATAGAAATACAGCGAGCCGTAGACAGTGACAGATGGATGGACCCTTGATGGACAGATGCACCATCAGGTAGGGAAGGGGTAACAGCATCCTCGGAACCTGAAAGACAACAAAGAAAACCAATACATGTATAGAAACTGAATGATCACCTACCTGTTAACCAGGTGTAGATAGAAATACAGCGAGCCGTAGACAGTGACAGATGGATGGACCCTTGATGGACAGATGCACCATCAGGTAGGGAAGGGGTAACAGCATCCTCGGAACCTGAAAGACAACAAAGAAAACCAATACATGTATAGAAACTGAATTATCACCTACCTGTTAACCAGGTGTAGATAGAAATACAGCGAGCCGTAGACAGTGACAGATGGATGGACCCTTGATGGACAGATGCACCATCAGGGAGGGAAGGGGTAATGGCATCGTCTAAACCTGTAAGACAACAAAGAAAATCAATACATGTTTAGAAACTGAATGATCACCTACCTGTTAGACAGTAGCAGACAGATAGAAAGTGAGCCGTACACAGTGACAGATGATTGGACCCTTGATGGACAGATGCACCATCAGGGAGGAAAGGGGTAACAGCATCCTCGGAACCTGAAAGACAACAAAGAAAATCAATACATGTATAGAAACTGTATAATCACCTACCTGTTAACCAGGTGCAGACAGATATAAAGCGAGCCGTACACAGTGACAGATGATTGGACCCTTGATGAACAGACACACCATCAGGGAGGGAAGGGGTAATGGCATCCTCTAAACCTGTAAGACAACTAAGAAAATCAATACATGTATAGAAATAGAATGATAACCTACCTGTTAACCAGGTGCAGAAAGAAAAACAGTGAGCCGTAGACAGTGACAGATGGATGGACCCTTGATGTACAGATGCAACATCAGGGAGGAAAGGGATAATGGAATCGTCTAAACTTGTAAGACAACAAAGAAAATCAATACATGTTTAGAAACTGAATGATCACCTACCTGTTAGAAAGTAGCAAACAGAAAGACAGCAAGCCGTACACAGTGACAGACGGATGGACCCTTGATGGACAGATGCACCATCAGGGAGGGAAGGGGTTATGGCCTCCTCTAAACCTGTAAGACAACAAAGAAAATCAATACATGTATAGAACCTGAATGATCACCTACCTGTTACACAGTAGCAAACATATAGTCAGCAAGCGTACACAGTGACAGATGGATGGACCCTTGATGGACAGATGCACAATCAGGGAGGGAAGGGGTAACAGCATCCTCCAAACCGGAAAGACAACAAAGAAAATCAATACATGTATAGAAACAGAATGATCACCTATCTCTTAACCAGGTGCAGACAGAAATACAGCGAGCTGTACACAGTGGCAGATGGATGGACCCTTGATAGACAGATGCAATATCAGGGAGGGAGGGGGTAATGGCATCCTCTAAACATGTAAGACAACAAAGAAAATCAATACATGTATAAAACCTGAATGATCACCTACCTGTTAGACAGTAGCAAACAGAAAGACAGCAAAACGTACACAGTGACAGATGGATGGACCCTTGATGGACAGATGCACAATCAGAGAGGGAAGGAGTAACGGCATCCTCAGAACCTGAAAGACAACAAAGAAAATCAATATATGTTTAGAAACCGAATGATCACCTACCTGTTAGACAGTAGCAAACACATAGATAGCAAGCCATACACAGTGACAGATGGATGGACCCTTGATGAACAGATGCACCATCAGGGAGGGAAGGGGTAATGGCATCGTCTAAACCTGTAAGACAACAAAGAAAATCAATACACGTTTAGAAACTGAATGATCACCTACCTGTTAGACAGTAGCAGACAGACATAAAGTGAGCCGTACACAGTGACAGATGATTGGACCCTTGATGGACAGATGCACCATCAGGGAGGGAAGGGCTAATGGCATCCTCTAAACCTGTAAGACAACAAAGAAAATCAATAACTGTTTAGAAATTGAATGATCACCTACCTGTTAGACAGTAGCAAACAGATAGACAGCGAGCCGTAAACAGTGACAGATGGATGGACCCTTGATGAACAGACGCACCATCAGGGAGGGAAGGGGTAACGGCATCCTCTAAACCTGTAAGACAACAAAGAAAATCAATAACTGTTTAGAAACTGAATGATCACCTACCTGTTAGAAAGTAGCAAACAGATAGACAGCAAGCCATACACAGTGACAGACGGATGGACCCTTGATGGACAGACGCACCATCAGGGAGGGAAGGGGTAATGGCATCCTCTAAACCTGTAAGACAACTAAGAAAATCAATACATGTATAGAAATTGAATGATAACCTACCTGTTAACCAGGTGCAGAAAGAAAAACAGTGAGCCGTAGACAGTGACAGATGGATGGACCCTTGATGTACAGATGCAACATCAGGGAGGATAGGGATAATGGAATCGTCTAAACTTGTAAGACAACAAAGAAAATCAATGCATGTTTAGAAACTGAATGATCACCTACCTGTTAACCAGGTGCAGACAGAAATACAGCGAACCGTAGACAGTGAGAGATGGACGGACCCTGGATGGACATATGCAACATTAGGGAGGGAAGGGGTAATGGCATCCTCTAAACCTGTAAGACAACAAAGAAAATCAATACATGTTTAGAAACTGAATGATCACCTACCTGTTAGATAGTAGCAAACAGAAAGACAGTGAGTCGTACACAGTTGCAGATGGATGGACCCTTGATGGACAGATGCACCATCAGGGAGGGAAGGGGTAACGGCATCGTCTAAACCTGTAAGACAACAAAGAAAATCAATACATGTATAAAACCTGAATGATTACCTACCTGTTAGATAGTAGCAAACAGATAGTCAGCAAGCCGTAAACAGTGAAAGATGAATGGACCCTTGATGAACAGACACACCATCAGGGAGGGAAGGGGTAATGGCATCCTCTAAACCTGTAAGACAACTAAGAAAATCAATACATGTATAGAAATTGAATGATAACCTACCTGTTAACCAGGTGCAGAAAGAAAAACAGTGAGCCGTAGACAGTGACAGATGGATGGACCCTTGATGTACAGATGCAACATCAGGGAGGAAAGGGATAATGGAATCGTCTAAACTTGTAAGACAACAAAGAAAATCAATACATGTTTAGAAACTGAATGATCACCTACCTGTTAGAAAGTAGCAAACAGAAAGACAGCAAGCCGTACACAGTGACAGACGGATGGACCCTTGATGGACAGATGCACCATCAGGGAGGGAAGGGGTTATGGCATCCTCTAAACCTGTAAGACAACAAAGAAAATCAATACATGTATAGAACCTGAATGATCACCTACCTGTTACACAGTAGCAAACATATAGTCAGCAAGCGTACACAGTGACAGATGGATGGACCCTTGATGGACAGATGCACAATCAGAGAGGGAAGGAGTAACGGCATCCTCGGAACCTGAAAGACAACAAAGAAAATCAATATATGTTTAGAAACCGAATGATCACCTACCTGTTAGACAGTAGCAAACACATAGATAGCAAGCCATACACAGTGACAGATGGATGGACCCTTGATGAACAGATGCACCATCAGGTAGGGATGGGGTAATGGCATCGTCTAAACCTGTAAGACAACAAAGAAAATCAATACATGTTTAGAAACTGAATGATCACCTACCTGTTAGACAGTAGCAGACAGATAGAAAGTGAGCCGTACACAGTGACAGATGATTGGACCCTTGATGGACAGATGCACCATCAGGGAGGGAAGGGCTAATGGCATCGTCTAAACCTGTAAGACAACAAAGAAAATCAATAACTGTTTAGAAACTGAATGATCACCTACCTGTTAGACAGTAGCAAACAGATAGACAGCGAGCCGTAAACAGTGACAGATGGATGGACCCTTGATGAACAGACGCACCATCAGGGAGGGAAGGGGTAACGGCATCCTCTAAACCTATAACACAACAAAGAAAATCAATACATGTATAGAACCTGAATGATCACCTACCTGTTAGACAGTAGCAGACAGATAGAAAGTGAGCCGTACACAGTGACAGATGATTGGACCCTTGATGGACAGATGCACAATCTGGGAGGGAAGGGGTATCGGCATCCTCGGAACCTGAAAGACAACAAAGAAAATCAATACATGTATAGAAACTGAATGATCACCTACCTGTTAACCAGGTGCAGACAGAAATACAGCGAACCGTAGACAGTGAGAGATGGATGGACCCTGGATGGACATATGCAACATTAGGGAGGGAAGGGGTAATGGCATCCTCTAAACCTGTAAGACAACAAAGAAAATCAATACATGTTTAGAAACTGAATGATCACCTACCTGTTAGACAGTAGCAAACAGAAAGACAGCGAGTCGTACACAGTTGCAGATGGATGGACCCTTGATGGACAGATGCACCATCAGGGAGGGAAGGGGTAACGGCATCGTCTAAACCTGTAAGACAACAAAGAAAATCAATACATGTATAAAACCTGAATGATTACCTACCTGTTAGATAGTAGCAAACAGATAGTCAGCAAGCCGTAAACAGTGACAGATGGATGGACCCTTGATGGACAGATGCACAATCAGAGAGGGAAGGAGTAACGGCGTCCTCGGAACCTGAAAGACAACAAAGAAAATCAATATATGTTTAGAAACCGAATGATCACCTACCTGTTAGACAGTAGCAAACACATAGATAGCAAGCCATACACAGTGACAGATGGATGGACCCTTGATGAACAGATGCACCATCAGGTAGGGATGGGGTAATGGCATCGTCTAAACCTGTAAGACAACAAAGAAAATCAATACATGTTTAGAAACTGAATGATCACCTACCTGTTAGACAGTAGCAGACAGATAGAAAGTGAGCCGTACACAGTGACAGATGATTGGACCCTTGATGGACAGATGCACCATCAGGGAGGGAAGGGCTAATGGCATCCTCTAAACCTGTAAGACAACAAAGAAAATCAATAAATGTTTAGAAACTGAATGATCACCTACCTGTTAGACAGTAGCAAACAGATAGACAGCGAGCCGTAAACAGTGACAGATGGATGGACCCTTGATGAACAGACGCACCATCAGGGAGGGAAGGGGTAACGGCATCCTCTAAACCTTTAACACAACAAAGAAAATCAATACATGTATAGAACCTGAATGATCACCTACCTGTTAGACAGTAGCAGACAGATAGAAAGTGAGCCGTACACAGTGACAGATGGATGGACCCTTGATGGACAGATGCACAATCAGGGAGGGAAGGGGTAACGGCATCCTCAGAACCTGAAAGACAACAAAGAAAATCAATACATGTATAGAAACAGAATGATCACCTACCTGTTAGACAGTAGCAAACAGATAGACAGCAAGCCGTACACAGTGACAAATGGATGGACCCTTGATGGACAGATGCACAATCAGGGAGGGAAGTGGTAATGGCATCCTCGGAACCTGAAAGACAACAAAGAAAATCAATACATGTATAGAAACTGAATGATCACCTACCTGTTAACCAGGTGCAGACAGAAATACAGCGAGCCGTACACAGTAGCAGATGGATGGACCCTTGATAGACAGATGCACCATCAGGGAGGGAAGTGGTAATGGCATCCTCAAAACCTGTAAGACAACAAAGAAAATTAATACATGTTTAGAAACTGAATGATCACCTACCTGTTAGACAGTAGCAAACACATAGACAGCGAGCCGTAGACAGTGAGAGATGGATGGACCCTTGATGGACAGATGCACAATCAGGGAGGGAAGGGGTAACGGCATCCTCGAAACCTGAAAGACAACAAAGAAAATAAATACATGTTTAGAAACTGAATGATCACCTACCTGTTAACCAGGTGCAGACAGAAATACAGCGAGCCATAGACAGTGACAGATGGATGGACCCTTGATGGACATATGCAACATCAGGGAGGGAAGGGGTAATGGAATCGTCTAAACTTGTAAGACAAAAAAGAAAATCAATACATGTTTAGAAACTGAATGATCACCTACCTATTAGACAGTAGCACACACATAGACAGCAAGCTGTACACAGTGACAGATGGATGGACCCTTGATGGACAGATGCACAATCAGGTAGGGAAGGGGTAACAGCATCCTCGGAACCTGAAAGACAACAAAGAAAATCAATACATGTATAGAAACTGAATGATCACCTACCTGTTAACAAGGTGCAGACAGAAATACAGCGAACCGTAGACAGTGACAGATGGATGGACCCTTGATGGACATATGCAACGACTGGGAGGGAAGGGGTAACGGCATCCTCTAAACCTCTAAGACAACAAAGAAAATCAATACATGTTTAGAAACTGAATGATCACCTACCTGTTAGACAGTAGCAAACAGATAGACAGCGAGCCGTACCCAGTGACAGATGGATGGACCCTTGATGAACAGACGCACCATCAGGGAGGGAAGGGGTAACGGTATCCTCTAAACCTTTAACACAACAAAGAAAATCAATACATGTATAGAACCTCAATGATCACCTACCTGTTAGACAGTAGCAGACAGATAGAAAGTGAGCCGTACACAGTGACAGATGATTGGACCCTTGATGGACAGAAGCACAATCAGGGAGGGAAGGGGTAACGGCATCCTCGGAACCTGAAAGACAACAAAGAATATCAATACATGTATAAAACCTGAATGATTACGTACCTGTTAGATAGTAGCAAACAGATAGTCAGCAAGCCATACACAGTGACAGATGGATGGACCCTTGATGGACAGATGCACAATCAGGGAGGGAAAGGGTAACGGCATCCTCGGAACCTGAAAGACAACAAAGAAAATCAATACATGTATAGAAACTGAATGATCACCTACCTGTTAACCAGGTGCAGACAGAAATACAGCGAACCGTAGACAGTGACAGATGGATGGACCCTTGATGGACATATGCAACATCTGGGAGGGAAGGGGTAACGGCATCCTCTAAACCTGTAAGACAACAAAGAAAATCAATACATATTTAGAAACTGAATGATCACCTACCTGTTAGACAGTAGCAAACAGATAGACAGCGAGCCGTAAACAGTGACAGATGGATGGACCCTTGATGAACAGACGCACCATCAGGGAGGGAAGGGGTAACGGCATCCTCTAAACCTTTAACACAACAAAGAAAATCAATACATGTATAGAACCTGAATGATCACCTACCTGTTAGACAGTAGCAGACAGATAGAAAGTGAGCCGTACACAGTGACAGATGATTGGACCCTTGATGGACAGATGCACAATCTGGGAGGGAAGGGGTATCGGCATCCTCGGAACCTGAAAGACAACAAAGAAAATAAATACATGTATAGAAACTGAATGATCACCTACCTGTTAACCAGGTGCAGACAGAAATACAGCGAACCGTAGACAGTGAGAGATGGATGGACCCTGGATGGACATATGCAACATTAGGGAGGGAAGGGGTAATGGCATCCTCTAAACCTGTAAGACAACAAAGAAAATCAATACATGTTTAGAAACTGAATGATCACCTACCTGTTAGACAGTAGCAAACAGAAAGACAGTGAGTCGTACACAGTTGCAGATGGATGGACCCTTGATGGACAGATGCACCATCAGGGAGGGAAGGGGTAACGGCATCGTCTAAACCTGTAAGACAACAAAGAAAATCAATACATGTATAAAACCTGAATGATTACCTACCTGTTAGATAGTAGCAAACAGATAGTCAGCAAGCCGTAAACAGTGACAGATGGATGGACCCTTGATGGACAGATGCACAATCAGAGAGGGAAGGAGTAACGGCATCCTCGGAACCTGAAAGACAACAAAGAAAATCAATATATGTTTAGAAACCGAATGATCACCTACCTGTTAGAAAGTAGCAAACACATAGATAGCAAGCCATACACAGTGACAGATGGATGGACCCTTGATGAACAGATGCACCATCAGGTAGGGATGGGGTAATGGCATCGTCTAAACCTGTAAGACAACAAAAAAAATCAATACATGTTTAGAAACTGAATGATCACCTACCTGTTAGACAGTAGCAGACAGATAGAAAGTGAGCCGTACACAGTGACAGATGATTGGACCCTTGATGGACAGATGCACCATCAGGGAGGGAAGGGCTAATGGCATCCTCTAAACCTGTAAGACAACAAAGAAAATCAATAAATGTTTAGAAACTGAATGATCACCTACCTGTTAGACAGTAGCAAACAGATAGACAGCGAGCCGTAAACAGTGACAGATGGATGGACCCTTGATGAACAGACGCACCATCAGGGAGGGAAGGGGTAACGGCATACTCTAAACCTTTAACACAACAAAGAAAATCAATACATGTATAGAACCTGAATGATCACCTACCTGTTAGACAGTAGCAGACAGATAGAAAGTGAGCCGTACACAGTGACAGATGGATGGACCCTTGATGGACAGATGCACAATCAGGGAGGGAAGGGGTAACGGCATCCTCAGAACCTGAAAGACAACAAAGAAAATCAATACATGTATAGAAACAGAATGATCACCTACCTGTTAGACAGTAGCAAACAGATAGACAGCAAGCCGTACACAGTGACAAATGGATGGACCCTTGATGGACAGATGCACAATCAGGGAGGGAAGTGGTAATGGCATCCTCGGAACCTGAAAGACAACAAAGAAAATCAATACATGTATAGAAACTGAATGATCACCTACCTGTTAACCAGGTGCAGACAGAAATACAGCGAGCCGTACACAGTAGCAGATGGATGGACCCTTGATAGACAGATGCACCATCAGGGAGGGAAGTGGTAATGGCATCCTCTAAACCTGTAAGACAACAAAGAAAATCAATACATGTTTAGAAACTGAATGATCACCTACCTGTTAGACAGTAGCAAACACATTGACAGCGAGCCGTAGACAGTGAGAGATGGATGGACCCTTGATGGACAGATGCACAATCAGGGAGGGAAGGGGTAACGGCATCCTCGAAACCTGAAAGACAACAAAGAAAATAAATACATGTTTAGAAACTGAATGATCACCTACCTGTTAACCAGGTGCAGACAGAAATACAGCGAGCCATAGACAGTGACAGATGGATGGACCCTTGATGGACATATGCAACATCAGGGAGGGAAGGGGTAATGGAATCGTCTAAACTTGTAAGACAACAAAGAAAATCAATACATGTTTAGAAACTGAATGATCACCTACCTATTAGACAGTAGCACACACATAGACAGCAAGCTGTACACAGTGACAGATGGATGGACCCTTGATGGACAGATGCACAATCAGGTAGGGAAGGGGTAACAGCATCCTCGGAACCTGAAAGACAACAAAGAAAATCAATACATGTATAGAAACTGAATGATCACCTACCTGTTAAAAAGGTGCAGACAGAAATACAGCGAACCGTAGACAGTGACAGATGGATGGACCCTTGATGGACATATGCAACGACTGGGAGGGAAGGGGTAACGGCATCCACTAAACCTCTAAGACAACAAAGAAAATCAATACATGTTTAGAAACTGAATGATCACCTACCTGTTAGACAGTAGCAAACAGATAGACAGCGAGCCGTACACAGTGACAGATGGATGGACCCTTGATGAACAGACGCACCATCAGGGAGGGAAGGGGTAACGGTATCCTCTAAACCTTTAACACAACAAAGAAAATCAATACATGTATAGAACCTGAATGATCACCTACCTGTTAGACAGTAGCAGACAGATAGAAAGTGAGCCGTACACAGTGACAGATGATTGGACCCTTGATAGACAGAAGCACAATCAGGGAGGGAAGGGGTAACGGCTTCCTCGGAACCTGAAAGACAACAAAGAATATCAATACATGTATAAAACCTGAATGATTACGTACCTGTTAGATAGTAGCAAACAGATAGTCAGCAAGCCGTACACAGTGACAGATGGATGGACCCTTGATGGACAGATGCACAATCAGGGAGGGAAGGGGTAACGGCATCCTCGGAACCTGAAAGACAACAAAGAAAATCAATACATGTATAGAAACTGAATGATCACCTACCTGTTAACCAGGTGCAGACAGAAATACAGCGAACCATAGACAGTGACAGATGGATGGACCCTTGATGGACATATGCAACATCTGGGAGGGAAGGGGTAACGGCATCCTCTAAACCTGTAAGACAACAAAGAAAATCAATACATATTTAGAAACTGAATGATCACCTACCTGTTAGACAGTAGCAAACAGATAGACAGCGAGCCGTACACAGTGACAGATGGATGGACCCTTGATGAACAGACGCACCATCAGGGAGGGAAGGGGTAACGGCATCCTCTAAACCTTTAACACAATAAAGAAAATCAATACATGTATAGAACCTGAATGATCACCTACCTGTTAGACAGTAGCAGACAGATTGAAAGTGAGCCGTACACAGTGACAGATGATTGGACCCTTGATGGATAGATGCACAATCAGGGAGGGAAGGGGTAACGGCACCCTCAGAACCTGATAGATAACAAAGAAAATCAATACATGTATACAAACTGAATGATCACCTACCTGTTAACCAGGTGCAGACAGAAATACAGCGAGTCGTAGATAGTGACAGATGGATGGACCCTTGATGTACAGATGCAACATCAGGGAGGAAAGGGGTAATGGAATCGTCTAAACCTGTAAGACAACAAAGAAAATCAATAACTGTTTAGAAACTGAATGATGATCTACCTGTTAGAAAGTAGCAAACAGATAGACAGTAAGCCATACACAGTGATAGACGGATGGACCCTTGATGGACAGATGCACCATCAGGGAGGGAAGGGGTAACGGCATCCTTGGAACCTGAAAGACAACAAAGAAAATCAATACATGTATAGAAACTGAATGATAACCTACCTGTTAACCAGGTGCAGACAGAAATACAGCGAGCCGTAGATAGTGACAGATGGATGGACCCTTGATGTACAGATGCAACATCAGGGAGGAAAGGGGTAATGGAATCGTCTAAACTTGTAAGACAACAAAGAAAATCAATACATGTTTAGAAACTGAATGATCACATATCTGTTAGAAATTAGCAAACAGAAAGACAGCGAGCCGCAGACAGTGAGAGATGGATGGACCCTTGATGGACAGATGCACAATCAGGGAGGGAAGGGGTAATGGCATCCTCGGAACCTGTAAGACAACAAAGAAAATCAATACATGTTTAGAAACTGAATGATTACCTACCTGTTTACCAGGTGCAGACAGAAATACAGCGAGCCGTACACAGTGGCAGATGGATGGACCCTTGATAGACAGATGCACCATCAGGGAGGGAAGGGGTAATGGCATCCTCTAATCCTGAAAGACAACAAAGAAAATCAATACATGTATAGAACCTGAATGATCACCTACCTGTTACACAGTAGCAAACAGATAGTCAGCAAGCGTACACAGTGACAGATGGATGGACCCTTGATGGACAGATGCACAATCAGAGAGGGAAGGAGTAACGGCATCCTCTAAACCTTTAAGACAACAAAGAAAATCAATACATGTTTAGAAACTGAATGATCACCTACCTGTTAGACAGGTGCACACAGAAAGACAGCGAGTCGTACACAGTTGCAGATGGATGGACCCTTGATGGACAGACACAATATCAGGGAGGGAAGGGGTAACGGCATCGTCTAAACCTGTTAGACAACAAAGAAAATCAATACATGTATAAAACCTGAATGATCACCTACCTGTTAGACAGTAGCAAACAGATAGTCAGCAAGCCGTGCACAGTGACAGATGGATGGACCCTTGACGGACAGATGCAACATCAGGGAGGGAAGGGGTAATGGCATCCTCTAAACCTGTAAGACAACAAAGAAAATCAATAAATGTTTAGAAACTGAATGATTACCTTCCTCTTAGAAAGTAGCAAACAGATAGACTGCAAGCCGTAAACGGTGACAGACGGATGGACCCTTGATGGACAGATGCACAATCAGGGAGGGAAGAGGTAATGGAATCGTCTAAACTTGTAAGACAACAAAGAAAATCAATACATGTATAGAAACTGAATGATCACCTACCTGTTAGACAGTAGCAGACAGATAGAAAGTGAGCCGTACACAGTGACAGATGATTGGACCCTTGATAGACAGAAGCACAATCAGGGAGGGAAGGGGTAACGGCTTCCTCGGAACCTGAAAGACAACAAAGAATATCAATACATGTATAAAACCTGAATGATTACGTACCTGTTAGATAGTAGCAAACAGATAGTCAGCAAGCCGTACACAGTGACAGATGGATGGACCCTTGATGGACAGATGCACAATCAGGGAGGGAAGGGGTAACGGCATCCTCGGAACCTGAAAGACAACAAAGAAAATCAATACATGTATAGAAACTGAATGATCACCTACCTGTTAACCAGGTGCAGACAGAAATACAGCGAACCATAGACAGTGACAGATGGATGGACCCTTGATGGACATATGCAACATCTGGGAGGGAAGGGGTAACGGCATCCTCTAAACCTGTAAGACAACAAAGAAAATCAATACATATTTAGAAACTGAATGATCACCTACCTGTTAGACAGTAGCAAACAGATAGACAGCGAGCCGTACACAGTGACAGATGGATGGACCCTTGATGAACAGACGCACCATCAGGGAGGGAAGGGGTAACGGCATCCTCTAAACCTTTAACACAATAAAGAAAATCAATACATGTATAGAACCTGAATGATCACCTACCTGTTAGACAGTAGCAGACAGATTGAAAGTGAGCCGTACACAGTGACAGATGATTGGACCCTTGATGGATAGATGCACAATCAGGGAGGGAAGGGGTAACGGCACCCTCAGAACCTGATAGATAACAAAGAAAATCAATACATGTATACAAACTGAATGATCACCTACCTGTTAACCAGGTGCAGACAGAAATACAGCGAGTCGTAGATAGTGACAGATGGATGGACCCTTGATGTACAGATGCAACATCAGGGAGGAAAGGGGTAATGGAATCGTCTAAACCTGTAAGACAACAAAGAAAATCAATAACTGTTTAGAAACTGAATGATGATCTACCTGTTAGAAAGTAGCAAACAGATAGACAGTAAGCCATACACAGTGATAGACGGATGGACCCTTGATGGACAGATGCACCATCAGGGAGGGAAGGGGTAACGGCATCCTTGGAACCTGAAAGACAACAAAGAAAATCAATACATGTATAGAAACTGAATGATAACCTACCTGTTAACCAGGTGCAGACAGAAATACAGCGAGCCGTAGATAGTGACAGATGGATGGACCCTTGATGTACAGATGCAACATCAGGGAGGAAAGGGGTAATGGAATCGTCTAAACTTGTAAGACAACAAAGAAAATCAATACATGTTTAGAAACTGAATGATCACATATCTGTTAGAAATTAGCAAACAGAAAGACAGCGAGCCGCAGACAGTGAGAGATGGATGGACCCTTGATGGACAGATGCACAATCAGGGAGGGAAGGGGTAATGGCATCCTCGGAACCTGTAAGACAACAAAGAAAATCAATACATGTTTAGAAACTGAATGATTACCTACCTGTTTACCAGGTGCAGACAGAAATACAGCGAGCCGTACACAGTGGCAGATGGATGGACCCTTGATAGACAGATGCACCATCAGGGAGGGAAGGGGTAATGGCATCCTCTAATCCTGAAAGACAACAAAGAAAATCAATACATGTATAGAACCTGAATGATCACCTACCTGTTACACAGTAGCAAACAGATAGTCAGCAAGCGTACACAGTGACAGATGGATGGACCCTTGATGGACAGATGCACAATCAGAGAGGGAAGGAGTAACGGCATCCTCTAAACCTTTAAGACAACAAAGAAAATCAATACATGTTTAGAAACTGAATGATCACCTACCTGTTAGACAGGTGCACACAGAAAGACAGCGAGTCGTACACAGTTGCAGATGGATGGACCCTTGATGGACAGACACAATATCAGGGAGGGAAGGGGTAACGGCATCGTCTAAACCTGTTAGACAACAAAGAAAATCAATACATGTATAAAACCTGAATGATCACCTACCTGTTAGACAGTAGCAAACAGATAGTCAGCAAGCCGTACACAGTGACAGATGGATGGACCCTTGACGGACAGATGCAACATCAGGGAGGGAAGGGGTAATGGCATCCTCTAAACCTGTAAGACAACAAAGAAAATCAATAAATGTTTAGAAACTGAATGATTACCTTCCTCTTAGAAAGTAGCAAACAGATAGACTGCAAGCCGTAAACGGTGACAGACGGATGGACCCTTGATGGACAGATGCACAATCAGGGAGGGAAGAGGTAATGGAATCGTCTAAACTTGTAAGACAACAAAGAAAATCAATACATGTATAGAAACTGAATGATCACCTACCTGTTAAGCAGGTGCAGAAAGAAATACAGCGAGCCATACACAGTGGCAGATGGATGGACCCTTCATGAACAGACGCACCATCAGGGAGGGAAGGGGTAATGGTAACCTCTAAACCTGTAAGACAACAAAGAAAATCAATAACTGTTTAGAAACTGAATGATCACCTACCTGTTAGACAGTAGCAAACAGATAGTCAGCAAGCCGTACACAGTGACAGATGGATGGACCCTTGACGGACAGATGCAACATCAGGGAGGGAAGGGGTAATGGCATCCTCTAAACCTGTAAGACAACAAAGAAAATCAATAACTGTTTAAACTGAATGATCACCTACCTGTTAGACAGTAGCAAACAGATAGTCAGCAAGCCGTACACAGTGACAGATGGATGGACCCTTGACGGACAGATGCAACATCAGGGAGGGAAGGGGTAATGGAATCGTCTAAACTTGTAAGACAACAAAGAAAATCAATACATGTTTAGAAACTGAATGATCACCTACCTATTAGACAGTAGCAAACACATAGACAGCCAGCCGTGCACAGTGACAGATGGATGGACCCTCGATGCACAGATGCACAATCAGAGAGGGAAGGGGTAACGGCATCCTTGAAACCTGTAAGACAACAAAGAAAATCAATACATGTATAAAACCTGAATGATTACCTACCTGTTAGACAGTAGCAAACAGATAGACTGCAAGCCGAAAACGGTGACAGACGGATGGACCCTTGATGGACAGATGCACCATCAGGGAGGGAAGGGGTAATGGCATCCTGTAAACCTGTAAGACAACAAAGAAAATCAGTACATGTTTAGAAACTGAATGATCACCTACCTTTTAGAAAGTAGCAAACAGATAGACAGCGAGCCTAGACAGTGACAGATGGATGGACCCTTGATGGATATATGCAACATCTGGGAGGGAAGGGGTAATTGCATCGTCTAAACCTGTAAGACAACAAAGGAAATCAATACATGTTTATAAACTGAATGATCACCTACCTCTTAGAAAGTAGCAAAAAGATAGACAGCAAGCCGTACACAGTGAAAGATGGATGGACCCTTAATGGACAGACGCACAATCAGGGAGGGAAGGGGTAACCGCATCCTCGGAACCTGAAAGACAACAAAGAAAATCAATACATGTATAGAAACTGAATGATCTCCTACCTGTTAACCAGGTGCAGACAGAAACACAGCGAACCGTAGATAGTGACAGATGGATGGACCCTTGATGGACAGATGCACAATCAGGGGGGGAAGGGGTAATGGCATCCTCTAAACCTGTAAGACAACAAAGGAAATCAATACATGTTTAGAAACTGAATGACCACCTACCTGTTAGAAAGTAGCAAACAGATAGACAGCAAGCCATACACAGTGACAGATGGATGGACACTTGATGGACAGATGCACAATCAGGGAGGGAAGGGGTAACAGCATCCTCGGAACCTGAAAGACAACAAAGAAAATCAATACATGTATAGAAACTGAATGATTACCTACCTGTTAACCAGGTGCAGACAGAAATACAGCGAGCCGTACACAGTGGCAGATGGATGGACCCTTGATGAACAGACGCACCATCAGGGAGGGAAGGGGTAATGGAATCGTCTAAACTTGTAAGACAACAAAGAAAATCAATACATGTTTAGAAACTGAATGATCACCTACCTGTTAGACAGTAGCAAACAGAAAGACAGCGAGCCGTAGACAGTGACAGTTGGATGGACCCTTGATGGACAGACAATATCAGAGAGGGAAGGGGTAACGGCATCATCTAAACCTGTAAGACAACAAAGAAAATCAATAAATGTATAGAAACTGAATGATCACCTACCTGTTAAGCAGGTGCAGAAAGAAATACAGCGAGCCATACACAGTGGCAGATGGATGGACCCTTGATGAACAGACGCAGCATCAGGGAGGGAAGGGGTAATGGCATCGTCTAAACCTGTAAGACAACAAAGGAAATCAATACATGTTTAGAAACTGAATGATCACCTACCTCTTAGAAAGTAGCAAACAGATAGACAGCAAGCCGTACACAGTGACAGACAGATGGACCCTTGATGGACAGACGCAATATCAGGGAGGGAAGAGGTAACGGCATCGTCTAAACCTGTAAGACAACAAAGAAAATCAGTACATGTTTAGAAACTGAATGATCACCTACCTTTTAGAAAGTAGCAAACAGATAGACAGCGAGCCTAGACAGTGACAGATGGATGGACCCTTGATGGATATATGCAACATCTGGGAGGGAAGGGGTAATTGCATCGTCTAAACCTGTAAGACAACAAAGGAAATCAATACATGTTTATAAACTGAATGATCACCTACCTCTTAGAAAGTAGCAAAAAGATAGACAGCAAGCCGTACACAGTGAAAGATGGATGGACCCTTAATGGACAGACGCACAATCAGGGAGGGAAGGGGTAACCGCATCCTCGGAACCTGAAAGACAACAAAGAAAATCAATACATGTATAGAAACTGAATGATCTCCTACCTGTTAACCAGGTGCAGACAGAAACACAGCGAACCGTAGATAGTGACAGATGGATGGACCCTTGATGGACAGATGCACAATCAGGGGGGGAAGGGGTAATGGCATCCTCTAAACCTGTAAGACAACAAAGGAAATCAATACATGTTTAGAAACTGAATGACCACCTACCTGTTAGAAAGTAGCAAACAGATAGACAGCAAGCCATACACAGTGACAGATGGATGGACACTTGATGGACAGATGCACAATCAGGGAGGGAAGGGGTAACAGCATCCTCGGAACCTGAAAGACAACAAAGAAAATCAATACATGTATAGAAACTGAATGATTACCTACCTGTTAACCAGGTGCAGACAGAAATACAGCGAGCCGTACACAGTGGCAGATGGATGGACCCTTGATGAACAGACGCACCATCAGGGAGGGAAGGGGTAATGGAATCGTCTAAACTTGTAAGACAACAAAGAAAATCAATACATGTTTAGAAACTGAATGATCACCTACCTGTTAGACAGTAGCAAACAGATAGACAGCGAGCCGTAGACAGTGACAGTTGGATGGACCCTTGATGGACAGACAATATCAGAGAGGGAAGGGGTAACGGCATCATCTAAACCTGTAAGACAACAAAGAAAATCAATAAATGTATAGAAACTGAATGATCACCTACCTGTTAAGCAGGTGCAGAAAGAAATACAGCGAGCCATACACAGTGGCAGATGGATGGACCCTTGATGAACAGACGCAGCATCAGGGAGGGAAGGGGTAATGGCATCGTCTAAACCTGTAAGACAACAAAGGAAATCAATACATGTTTAGAAACTGAATGATCACCTACCTCTTAGAAAGTAGCAAACAGATAGACAGCAAGCCGTACACAGTGACAGACAGATGGACCCTTGATGGACAGACGCAATATCAGGGAGGGAAGAGGTAACGGCATCGTCTAAACCTGTAAGACAACAAAGAAAATCAATACATGTATAAAACCTGAATGATTACCTACCTGTTAGACAGTAGCAAAGAGATAGTAAGCAAGCCGTTTACAGTGACAGATGGATGGACCGTTGATGGACAGATGCACAATCAGGGAGGGAAGGGGTAATGGCATCCTCTAATCCTGAAAGACAACAAAGAAAATCAATACATGTTTAGAAACTGAATGGTCACCTACCTGTTAGACAGTAGCAAACAGATACACAGCGAGCCGTAGATAGTGAGAGATGGATGGACCCTTGATGGACAGATGCACAATCAGGGAGGGAAGGGGTAACGGCATCCTCGGAACCTGAAAGACAACAAAGAAAATCAATACATGTATAGAAACTGAATGATAACCTACCTGTTAACCAGGTGCAGAAAGAAAAACAGTGAGCCGTAGACAGTGACAGATGGATGGACCTTTGATGGACAGATGCAACATCAGGGAGGGAAGGGGTAATGGAATCGTCTAAACTTGTAAGACAACAAAGAAAATCAATACATGTATAAAACCTGAATGATTACCTACCTGTTAGACAGTAGCAAAGAGATAGTCAGCAAGCCGTTTACAGTGACAGATGGATGGACCGTTGATGGACAGATGCACAATCAGGGAGGGAAGGGGTAATGGCATCCTCTAATCCTGAAAGACAACAAAGAAAATCAATACATGTTTAGAAACTGAATGGTCACCTACCTGTTAGACAGTAGCAAACAGATACACAGCGAGCCGTAGATAGTGAGAGATGGATGGACCCTTGATGGACAGATGCACAATCAGGGAGGGAAGGGGTAACGGCATCCTCGGAACCTGAAAGACAACAAAGAAAATCAATACATGTATAGAAACTGAATGATAACCTACCTGTTAACCAGGTGCAGAAAGAAAAACAGTGAGCCGTAGACAGTGACAGATGGATGGACCTTTGATGGACAGATGCAACATCAGGGAGGGAAGGGGTAATGGAATCGTCTAAACTTGTAAGACAACAAAGAAAATCAAAACATGTATAAAATCTGAATGATTACCTACCTGTTAGACAGTAGCAAACAGATAGTCAGCAAGCCGTACACAGTGACACTTGGATGGACCCTTGATGGACAGATGCACAATCAGGGAGGGAAGGGGTAACGGCATCCTCAGAACCTGATAGACAACAAAGAAAATCAATACATGTATACAAACTGAATGATCACCTACCTGTTAGACAGTAGCAGACAGATAGAAAGTGAGCCGTACACAGTGACAGATGATTGGACCCTTGATGGACAGATGCACCATCAGGGAGGGAAGGGGAAATGGCATCCTCGGAACCTGAAAGACAACAAAGAAAATCAATACATGTATAGAAACTGAATGATAACCTACCTGTTAACCAGGTGCAGATAGAAATAAAGAGAGCCGTAGATAGTGACAGATGGATGAACCCTTGATGGACAGATGCAACATCAGGGAGGGAAGAGGTAATGGCATCCTCTAAACCTGTAAGACAACAAAGAAAATTAATACATGTTTAGAAACTGAATGATTACCTACCTGTTAGATAGTAGCAAACAGATAGTCAGCAAGCCGTACACAGTGACAGATGGATGGACCCTTGATGGAGAGATGCACAATCAGGGAGCGAAGGGGTAACGGCATCCTCGGAACCTGAAAGTCAACAAAGAAAATCAATACATGTATAGAAACTGAATGATCACCTACCTGTTAGACAGTAGCAGACAGATAGAAAGTGAGCCGTACACAGTGACAGATGATTGGACCCTTGATGGACAGATGCACAATCAGGGAGGGAAGGGGTAACGGCATCCTCGGAACCTGAAAGACAACAAAGAAAATCAATAAATGTATAGAAACTGAATGATCACCTACCTGTTAAGCAGGTGCAGAAAGAAATACAGCGAGCCATACACAGTGGCAGATGGATGGACCCTTGATGAACAGACGCAGCATCAGGGAGGGAAGGGGTAATGGCATCGTCTAAACCTGTAAGACAACAAAGGAAATCAATACATGTTTAGAAACTGAATGATCACCTACCTCTTAGAAAGTAGCAAACAGATAGACAGCAAGCCGTACACAGTGACAGACAGATGGACCCTTGATGGACAGACGCAATATCAGGGAGGGAAGAGGTAACTGCATCGTCTAAACCTGTAAGACAACAAAGAAAATCAATACATGTATAAAACCTGAATGATTACCTACCTGTTAGACAGTAGCAAAGAGATAGTCAGCAAGCCGTTTACAGTGACAGATGGATGGACCGTTGATGGACAGATGCACAATCAGGGAGGGAAGGGGTAATGGCATCCTCTAATCCTGAAAGACAACAAAGAAAATCAATACATGTTTAGAAACTGAATGGTCACCTACCTGTTAGACAGTAGCAAACAGATAGACAGCGAGCCGTAGATAGTGAGAGATGGATGGACCCTTGATGGACAGATGCACAATCAGGGAGGGAAGGGGTAACGGCATCCTCGGAACCTGAAAGACAACAAAGAAAATCAATACATGTATAGAAACTGAATGATAACCTACCTGTTAACCAGGTGCAGAAAGAAAAACAGTGAGCCGTAGACAGTGACAGATGGATGGACCTTTGATGGACAGATGCAACATCAGGGAGGGAAGGGGTAATGGAATCGTCTAAACTTGTAAGACAACAAAGAAAATCAAAACATGTATAAAATCTGAATGATTACCTACCTGTTAGACAGTAGCAAACAGATAGTCAGCAAGCCGTACACAGTGACACTTGGATGGACCCTTGATGGACAGATGCACAATCAGGGAGGGAAGGGGTAACGGCATCCTCAGAACCTGATAGACAACAAAGAAAATCAATACATGTATACAAACTGAATGATCACCTACCTGTTAGACAGTAGCAGACAGATAGAAAGTGAGCCGTACACAGTGACAGATGATTGGACCCTTGATGGACAGATGCACCATCAGGGAGGGAAGGGGAAATGGCATCCTCGGAACCTGAAAGACAACAAAGAAAATCAATACATGTATAGAAACTGAATGATAACCTACCTGTTAACCAGGTGCAGATAGAAATAAAGAGAGCCGTAGATAGTGACAGATGGATGAACCCTTGATGGACAGATGCAACATCAGGGAGGGAAGAGGTAATGGCATCCTCTAAACCTGTAAGACAACAAAGAAAATTAATACATGTTTAGAAACTGAATGATCACCTATCTGTTAGAAAGTAGCATACAGATAGACAGCAAGCCGTACACAGTGGCAGATGGATGGACCCTTGATGGACAGATGCACCATCAGGGAGGGAAGGGGTGACGGCATCGTCTAAACCTGTAAGACAACAAAGAAAATCAATACATGTATAAAACCTGAATGATTACCTACCTGTTAGATAGTAGCAAACAGATAGTCAGCAAGCCGTACACAGTGGCAGATGGATGGACCCTTGATGGACAGATGCACAATCAGAGAGGGAAGAAGTAACGACATCCTCGGAACCTGAAAGACAACAAAGAAAATCAATATATGTTTAGAAACTGAATGATCACCTACATGTTAGACAGTAGCAAACACATAGACAGCAAGCCGTAAACAGTGACAGATGGATGGACCCTTGATGGACAGACAATATCAGGGAGGGAAGGGGTAACGGCATCGTCTAAACCTGGAAGACAACAAAGAAAGTCAATACATGTATAAAACCTGAATTATTATCTACCTGTTAGATAGTAGAAAACAGATAGTCAGCAAGCCGTACACAGTGACAGATGGTGGACCCTTGATGGACAGATGCACAATCAGCGAGGGAAGGGGTAACGGCATCCTCGGAACCTGAAAGACAACAAAGAAAATCAATACATGTATAGAAACTGAATGATAACCTACCTGTTAACCAGGTGCAGACAGAAATACAGCGAGCCATACACAGTGGCAGATGGATGGACCCTTGATAGACAGATGCACCATGAGGGAGGGAAGGGGTAATGGCATCGTCTAAACCTGTAAGTCAACAGAGAAAATCAATACATGTATAGAAACAGAATGATCACCTATCTCTTAACCAGGTGCAGACAGAAATACAGCGAGCTGTACACAGTGGCAGATGGATGGACCCTTGATAGACAGATGCTGGACAGATGATGGACAGATGCACCATCAGGGAGGGAAGGGGTGACGGCATCGTCTAAACCTGTAAGACAACAAAGAAAATCAATACATGTATAAAACCTGAATGATTACCTACCTGTTAGATAGTAGCAAACAGATAGTCAGCAAGCCGTACACAGTGGCAGATGGATGGACCCTTGATGGACAGATGCACAATCAGAGAGGGAAGAAGTAACGACATCCTCGGAACCTGAAAGACAACAAAGAAAATCAATATATGTTTAGAAACTGAATGATCACCTACCTGTTAGACAGTAGCAAACACATAGACAGCAAGCCGTACACAGTGACAGACGGATGGACCCTTGATGTACAGATGCACCATCAGGGAGGGAAGGGGTAATGTCATCCTCTAAACCTGTAAGACAACAAAGAAAATCAATACATGTTTAGAAACTGACTGATCACCTACGTGTTAAACAGTAGCAAAGAGATAGACAGCGAGCCGTAAGCAGTGAGAGATGGATGAACCCTTGATGGACAGATGCAACATCAGGGAGGGAAGGGGTAATGGCATCCTCTAAACCTGTAAGACAACAAAGAAAATCAATACATGTATAAAACCTGAATGATCACCTACCTGTTAGACAGGTGCAGACAGAAAGACAGCGAGCCGTACACAGTTGCAGATGGATGGACCCTTGATGGACAGACAATATCAGGGAGGGAAGGAGTAACGGCATCGTCTAAACCTGGAAGACAACAAAGAAAGTCAATACATGTATAAAACCTGAATGATTATCTACCTGTTAGATAGTAGAAAACAGATAGTCAGCAAGCCGTACACAGTGACAAATGGTGGACCCTTGATGGACAGATGCACAATCAGGGAGGGAAGGGGTAACGGCATCCTCGGAACCTGAAAGACAACATAGAAAATCAATACATGTATAGAAACTGAATGATAACCTACCTGTTAACCAGGTGTAGACAGAAATACAGCGAGCCATACACAGTGGCAGATGGATGGACCCTTGATAGACAGATGCACCATCAGGGAGGGAAGGGGTAATGGCATCGTCTAAACCTGTAAGTCAACAAAGAAAATCAATACATGTATAGAAACAGAATGATCACCTATCTCTTAACCAGGTGCAGACAGAAATACAGCGAGTTGTACACAGTGGCAGATGGATGGACCCTTGATAGACAGATGCACCATCAGGGAGGGAGGGGGTAATGGCATCCTCTAAACATGTAAGACAACAAAGAAAATCAATATATGTATAGAACCTGAATGATCACCTACCTGTTAGACAGTAGCAAACAGATAGACACCAAAACGTACACAGTGACAGATGGATGGAAC
Source organism: Salminus brasiliensis (assembly GCF_030463535.1). Lineage (NCBI taxonomy): Eukaryota > Metazoa > Chordata > Actinopteri > Characiformes > Bryconidae > Salminus > Salminus brasiliensis. The sequence goes on from NC_132880.1 coordinate 17,498,372, forward strand.
CTTGATGAACACACGCACCATCAGGGAGGGAAGGGGTGTTGGCATCCTCTAAACCTGTAAGACAACAAAGAAAATCAATTCACGCATAGAAACTGAATGATCACCTACCTGTTAGACAGGTGCACACAGAAAGACAGCGAGTCGTACACAGTTGCAGATGGATGGACCCTTGATGGACAGATGCACCATCAGGGAGGGAAGGGGTGACGGCATCGTCTAAACCTGTAAGACAACAAAGAAAATCAATACATGTATAAAACCTGAATGATTACCTACCTGTTAGATAGTAGCAAACAGATAGTCAGCAAGCCGTACACAGTGGCAGATGGATGGACCCTTGATGGACAGATGCACAATCAGAGAGGGAAGAAGTAACGACATCCTCGGAACCTGAAAGACAACAAAGAAAATCAATATATGTTTAGAAACTGAATGATCACCTACATGTTAGACAGTAGCAAACACATAGACAGCAAGCCGTAAACAGTGACAGATGGATGGACCCTTGATGGACAGACAATATCAGGGAGGGAAGGGGTAACGGCATCGTCTAAACCTGGAAGACAACAAAGAAAGTCAATACATGTATAAAACCTGAATTATTATCTACCTGTTAGATAGTAGAAAACAGATAGTCAGCAAGCCGTACACAGTGACAGATGGTGGACCCTTGATGGACAGATGCACAATCAGCGAGGGAAGGGGTAACGGCATCCTCGGAACCTGAAAGACAACAAAGAAAATCAATACATGTATAGAAACTGAATGATAACCTACCTGTTAACCAGGTGCAGACAGAAATACAGCGAGCCATACACAGTGGCAGATGGATGGACCCTTGATAGACAGATGCACCATGAGGGAGGGAAGGGGTAATGGCATCGTCTAAACCTGTAAGTCAACAGAGAAAATCAATACATGTATAGAAACAGAATGATCACCTATCTCTTAACCAGGTGCAGACAGAAATACAGCGAGCTGTACACAGTGGCAGATGGATGGACCCTTGATAGACAGATGCTGGACAGATGATGGACAGATGCACCATCAGGGAGGGAAGGGGTGACGGCATCGTCTAAACCTGTAAGACAACAAAGAAAATCAATACATGTATAAAACCTGAATGATTACCTACCTGTTAGATAGTAGCAAACAGATAGTCAGCAAGCCGTACACAGTGGCAGATGGATGGACCCTTGATGGACAGATGCACAATCAGAGAGGGAAGAAGTAACGACATCCTCGGAACCTGAAAGACAACAAAGAAAATCAATATATGTTTAGAAACTGAATGATCACCTACCTGTTAGACAGTAGCAAACACATAGACAGCAAGCCATACACAGTGACAGATGGATGGACCCTTGATGAACAGACGCACCATCAGGTAGGGATGGGGTAATGGCATCGTCTAAACCTGTAAGACAACAAAGAAAATCAATACATGTTTAGAAACTGAATGATCACCTACCTGTTAGACAGTAGCAGACAGATAGAAAGTGAGCCGTACACAGTGACAGATGATTGGACCCTTGATGGACAGATGCACCATCAGGGAGGGAAGGGGTAATGGCATCCTCTAAACCTGTAAGACAACAAAGAAAATCAATACATGTATAGAAACTGAATCATAACCTACCTGTTAACCAGGTGCAGACAGAAATACAGCGAGCCGTAGATAGTGACAGATGGATGGACCCTTGATGTACAGATGCAACATCAGGGAGGAAAGGGATAATGGAATCGTCTAAACTTGTAAGACAACAAAGAAAATCAATACATGTATAGAACCTGAATGATCACCTACCTATTAGACAGTAGCAAACACATAGACAGCAAGCCGTGCACAGTGACAGATGGATGGACCCTTGATGCACAGATGCACAATCAGAGAGGGAAGGGGTAACGGCATCCTCAGAACCTGAAAGACAACAAAGAAAATCAATACATGTATAAAACCTGAATGATTACCTACCTGTTAGACAGTAGCAAACAGATAGACTGCAAGCCGAAAACGGTGACAGACGGATGGACCCTTGATGGACAGATGCACCATCAGGGAGGGAAGGGGTAATGGCATCCTGTAAACCTGTAAGACAACAAAGAAAATCAGTACATGTTTAGAAACTGAATGATCACCTACCTGTTAGAAAGTAGCAAACAGATAGACAGCGAGCCGTAGACAGTGACAGATGGATGGACCCTTGATGGATATATGCAACATCTGGGAGGGAAGGGGTAATTGCATCGTCTAAACCTGTAAGACAACAAAGGAAATCAATACATGTTTATAAACTGAATGATCACCTACCTCTTAGAAAGTAGCAAACAGATAGACAGCAAGCCGTACACAGTGACAGATGGATGGACCCTTGACGGACAGATGCAACATCAGGGAGGGAAGGGGTAATGGAATCGTCTAAACTTGTAAGACAACAAAGAAAATCAATACATGTTTAGAAACTGAATGATCACCTACCTATTAGACAGTAGCAAACACATAGACAGCAAGCCGTGCACAGTGACAGATGGATGGACCCTTGATGCACAGATGCACAATCAGAGAGGGAAGGGGTAACGGCATCCTTGAAACCTGTAAGACAACAAAGAAAATCAATACATGTATAAAACCTGAATGATTACCTACCTGTTAGACAGTAGCAAACAGATAGACTGCAAGCCGAAAACGGTGACAGACGGATGGACCCTTGATGGACAGATGCACCATCAGGGAGGGAAGGGGTAATGGCATCCTGTAAACCTGTAAGACAACAAAGAAAATCAGTACATGTTTAGAAACTGAATGATCACCTACCTGTTAGAAAGTAGCAAACAGATAGACAGCGAGCCGTAGACAGTGACAGATGGATGGACCCTTGATGGATATATGCAACATCTGGGAGGGAAGGGGTAATTGCATCGTCTAAACCTGTAAGACAACAAAGGAAATCAATACATGTTTATAAACTGAATGATCACCTACCTCTTAGAAAGTAGCAAACAGATAGACAGCGAGCCGTACACAGTGACAGATGGATGGACCCTTGATGGACAGATGGAAAATCAGGGAGGGAAGGGGTAACGGCATCCTCGGAACCTGAAAGACAACAAAGAAAATCAATACATGTATAGAAACTGAATAATCACCTACCTGTTAGACAGTAGCAAACAGATAGACAGCAAGCCGTACACAGTGACAGATGGATGGACCCTTGATGAACAGACACACCATCAGGGAGGGAAGGGGTAATGGCAACCTCTAAACCTGTAAGACAACAAAGAAAATCAATAACTGTTTAGAAACTGAATGATCACCTACCTGTTAGACAGTAGCAAACAGATAGTCAGCAAGCCGTACACAGTGACAGATGGATGGACCCTTGACGGACAGATGCAACATCAGGGAGGGAAGGGGTAATGGCATCCTCTAAACCTGTAAGACAACAAAGAAAATCAATAACTGTTTAAACTGAATGATCACCTACCTGTTAGACAGTTGCAAACAGATAGTCAGCAAGCCGTACACAGTGACAGATGGATGGACCCTTGACGGACAGATGCAACATCAGGGAGGGAAGGGGTAATGGAATCGTCTAAACTTGTAAGACAACAAAGAAAATCAATACATGTTTAGAAACTGAATGATCACCTACCTATTAGACAGTAGCAAACACATAGACAGCAAGCCGTGCACAGTGACAGATGGATGGACCCTTGATGCACAGATGCACAATCAGAGAGGGAAGGGGTAACGGCATCCTTGAAACCTGTAAGACAACAAAGAAAATCAATACATGTATAAAACCTGAATGATTACCTACCTGTTAGACAGTAGCAAACAGATAGACTGCAAGCCGAAAACGGTGACAGACGGATGGACCCTTGATGGACAGATGCACCATCAGGGAGGGAAGGGGTAATGGCATCCTGTAAACCTGTAAGACAACAAAGAAAATCAGTACATGTTTAGAAACTGAATGATCTCCTACCTGTTAACCAGGTGCAGACAGAAACACAGCGAACCGTAGATAGTGACAGATGGATGGACCCTTGATGGACAGATGCACAATCAGGGGGGGAAGGGGTAATGGCATCCTCTAAACCTGTAAGACAACAAAGGAAATCAATACATGCTTAGAAACTGAATGACCACCTACCTGTTAGAAAGTAGCAAACAGATAGACAGCAAGCCATACACAGTGACAGATGGATGGACACTTGATGGACAGATGCACAATCAGGGAGGGAAGGGGTAACAGCATCCTCGGAACCTGAAAGACAACAAAGAAAATCAATACATGTATAGAAACTGAATGATTACCTACCTGTTAACCAGGTGCAGACAGAAATACAGCGAGCCGTACACAGTGGCAGATGGATGGACCCTTGATGAACAGACGCACCATCAGGGAGGGAAGGGGTAATGGAATCGTCTAAACTTGTAAGACAACAAAGAAAATCAATACATGTTTAGAAACTGAATGATCACCTACCTGTTAGACAGTAGCAAACAGATAGACAGCGAGCCGTAGACAGTGACAGTTGGATGGACCCTTGATGAACAGACGCACCATCAGGGAGGGAAGGGGTAATGGCATCCTCTAAACCTGTAAGACGACAAAGAAAATCAATACATGTATAAAACGTGAATGATTACCTACCTGTTAGATAGTAGCAAACAGATAGTCAGCAAGCCGTACACAGTGACAGATGGATGGACCCTTGATGGAGAGATGCACAATCAGGGAGCGAAGGGGTAACGGCATCCTCGGAACCTGAAAGTCAACAAAGAAAATCAATACATGTATAGAAACTGAATGATCACCTACCTGTTAGACAGTAGCAGACAGATAGAAAGTGAGCCGTACACAGTGACAGATGATTGGACCCTTGATGGACAGATGCACAATCAGGGAGGGAAGGGGTAACGGCATCCTCGGAACCTGAAAGACAACAAAGAAAATCAATACATGTATAGAAACTGAATGATCACCTACCTGTTAACCAGGTGCAGACAGAAATACAGCGAGCCATAGACAGTGACAGATGGATGGACCCTTGATGGACATATGCAACACCAGGGAGGGAAGGGGTAATGGAATCGTCTAAACTTGTAAGACAACAAAGAAAATCAATACATGTTTAGAAAATGAATGATCACCTACCTATTAGACAGTAGCAAACACATAGACAGCAAGCTGTACACAGTGACAGATGGATGGACCCTTGATGGACAGATGCACAATCAGGTAGGGAAGGGGTAACAGCATCCTCAGAACCTGAAAGACAACAAAGAAAACCAATACATGTATAGAAACTGAATGATCACCTACCTGTTAACCAGGTGTAGATAGAAATACAGCGAGCCGTAGACAGTGACAGATGGATGGACCCTTGATGGACAGATGCACCATCAGGTAGGGAAGGGGTAACAGCATCCTCGGAACCTGAAAGACAACAAAGAAAACCAATACATGTATAGAAACTGAATTATCACCTACCTGTTAACCAGGTGTAGATAGAAATACAGCGAGCCGTAGACAGTGACAGATGGATGGACCCTTGATGGACAGATGCACCATCAGGGAGGGAAGGGGTAATGGCATCGTCTAAACCTGTAAGACAACAAAGAAAATCAATACATGTTTAGAAACTGAATGATCACCTACCTGTTAGACAGTAGCAGACAGATAGAAAGTGAGCCGTACACAGTGACAGATGATTGGACCCTTGATGGACAGATGCACCATCAGGGAGGAAAGGGGTAACAGCATCCTCGGAACCTGAAAGACAACAAAGAAAATCAATACATGTATAGAAACTGTATAATCACCTACCTGTTAACCAGGTGCAGACAGATATAAAGCGAGCCGTACACAGTGACAGATGATTGGACCCTTGATGAACAGACACACCATCAGGGAGGGAAGGGGTAATGGCATCCTCTAAACCTGTAAGACAACTCAGAAAATCAATACATGTATAGAAATAGAATGATAACCTACCTGTTAACCAGGTGCAGAAAGAAAAACAGTGAGCCGTAGACAGTGACAGATGGATGGACCCTTGATGTACAGATGCAACATCAGGGAGGAAAGGGATAATGGAATCGTCTAAACTTGTAAGACAACAAAGAAAATCAATACATGTTTAGAAACTGAATGATCACCTACCTGTTAGAAAGTAGCAAACAGAAAGACAGCAAGCCGTACACAGTGACAGACGGATGGACCATTGATGGACAGATGCACCATCAGGGAGGGAAGGGGTTATGGCCTCCTCTAAACCTGTAAGACAACAAAGAAAATCAATACATGTATAGAACCTGAATGATCACCTACCTGTTACACAGTAGCAAACATATAGTCAGCAAGCGTACACAGTGACAGATGGATGGACCCTTGATGGACAGATGCACAATCAGGGAGGGAAGGGGTAACAGCATCCTCCAAACCGGAAAGACAACAAAGAAAATCAATACATGTATAGAAACAGAATGATCACCTATCTCTTAACCAGGTGCAGACAGAAATACAGCGAGCTGTACACAGTGGCAGATGGATGGACCCTTGATAGACAGATGCAATATCAGGGAGGGAGGGGGTAATGGCATCCTCTTAACATGTAAGACAACAAAGAAAATCAATACATGTATAGAACCTGAATGATCACCTACCTGTTAGACAGTAGCAAACAGAAAGACAGCAAAACGTACACAGTGACAGATGGATGGACCCTTGATGAACAGACGCACCATCAGGGAGGGAAGGGGTAATGGCATCCTCTAAACCTGTAAGACAACAAAGAAAATCAATTCATGCATAGAAACTGAATGATCACCTACCTGTTAGACAGGTGCACACAGAAAGACAGCGAGTCGTACACAGTTGCAGATGGATGGACCCTTGATGGACAGATGCACCATCAGGGAGGGAAGGGGTAACGGCATCGTCTAAACCTGTAAGACAACAAAGAAAATCAATACATGTATAAAACCTGAATGATTACCTACCTGTTAGATAGTAGCAAACAGATAGTCAGCAAGCCGTAAACAGTGACAGATGGATGGACCCTTGATGGACAGATGCACAATCAGAGAAGGAAGGAGTAACGGCATCCTCAGAACCTGAAAGACAACAAAGAAAATCAATATATGTTTAGAAACCGAATGATCACCTACCTGTTAGACAGTAGCAAACACATAGATAGCAAGCCATACACAGTGACAGATGGATGGACCCTTGATGAACAGATGCACCATCAGGTAGGGATGGGGTAATGGCATCGTCTAAACCTGTAAGACAACAAAGAAAATCAATACACGTTTAGAAACTGAATGATCACCTACCTGTTAGACAGTAGCAGACAGACATAAAGTGAGCCGTACACAGTGACAGATGATTGGACCCTTGATGGACAGATGCACCATCAGGGAGGGAAGGGCTAATGGCATCCTCTAAACCTGTAAGACAACAAAGAAAATCAATAACTGTTTAGAAATTGAATGATCACCTACCTGTTAGACAGTAGCAAACAGATAGACAGCGAGCCGTAAACAGTGACAGATGGATGGACCCTTGATGAACAGACGCACCATCAGGGAGGGAAGGGGTAACGGCATCCTCTAAACCTTTAACACAACAAAGAAAATCAATACATGTATAGAACCTGAATGATCACCTACCTGTTAGACAGTAGCAGACAGATAGAAAGTGAGCCGTACACAGTGACAGATGATTGGACCCTTGATGGACAGATGCACCATCAGGGAGGAAAGGGGTAACGGCATCCTCGGAACCTGAAAGACAACAAAGAAAATCAATACATGTATAGAAACTGTATAATCACCTACCTGTTAACCAGGTGCAGACAGATATACAGCGATCCGTACACAGTGGCAGATGGATGGACCCTTGATAGACAGATGCACCATCAGGAAGGGAAGGGGTAATGGCACCCTCTAAACCTGTAAGACAACAAAGAAAATCAATAACTGTTTAGAAACTGAATGATCACCTACCTGTTAGAAAGTAGCAAACAGATAGACAGCAAGCCATACACAGTGACAGACGGATGGACCCTTGATGGACAGACGCACCATCAGGGAGGGAAGGGGTAATGGCATCCTCTAAACCTGTAAGACAACTAAGAAAATCAATACATGTATAGAAATTGAATGATAACCTACCTGTTAACCAGGTGCAGAAACAAAAACAGTGAGCCGTAGACAGTGACAGATGGATGGACCCTTGATGTACAGATGCAACATCAGGGAGGATAGGGATAATGGAATCGTCTAAACTTGTAAGACAACAAAGAAAATCAATGCATGTTTAGAAACTGAATGATCACCTACCTGTTAACCAGGTGCCGACAGAAATACAGCGAACCGTAGACAGTGAGAGATGGACGGACCCTGGATGGACATATGCAACATTAGGGAGGGAAGGGGTAATGGCATCCTCTAAACCTGTAAGACAACAAAGAAAATCAATACATGTTTAGAAACTGAATGATCACCTACCTGTTAGATAGTAGCAAACAGAAAGACAGTGAGTCGTACACAGTTGCAGATGGATGGACCCTTGATGGACAGATGCACCATCAGGGAGGGAAGGGGTAACGGCATCGTCTAAACCTGTAAGACAACAAAGAAAATCAATACATGTATAGAACCTGAATGATCACCTACCTGTTAGACAGTAGCAAACAGAAAGACAGCAAAACGTACACAGTGACAGATGGATGGACCCTTGATGAACAGACGCACCATCAGGGAGGGAAGGGGTAATGGCATCCTCTAAACCTGTAAGACAACAAAGAAAATCAATTCATGCATAGAAACTGAATGATCACCTACCTGTTAGACAGGTGCACACAGAAAGACAGCGAGTCGTACACAGTTGCAGATGGATGGACCCTTGATGGACAGATGCACCATCAGGGAGGGAAGGGGTAACGGCATCGTCTAAACCTGTAAGACAACAAAGAAAATCAATACATGTATAAAACCTGAATGATTACCTACCTGTTAGATAGTAGCAAACAGATAGTCAGCAAGCCGTAAACAGTGACAGATGGATGGACCCTTGATGGACAGATGCACAATCAGAGAAGGAAGGAGTAACGGCATCCTCAGAACCTGAAAGACAACAAAGAAAATCAATATATGTTTAGAAACCGAATGATCACCTACCTGTTAGACAGTAGCAAACACATAGATAGCAAGCCATACACAGTGACAGATGGATGGACCCTTGATGAACAGATGCACCATCAGGTAGGGATGGGGTAATGGCATCGTCTAAACCTGTAAGACAACAAAGAAAATCAATACACGTTTAGAAACTGAATGATCACCTACCTGTTAGACAGTAGCAGACAGACATAAAGTGAGCCGTACACAGTGACAGATGATTGGACCCTTGATGGACAGATGCACCATCAGGGAGGGAAGGGCTAATGGCATCCTCTAAACCTGTAAGACAACAAAGAAAATCAATAACTGTTTAGAAATTGAATGATCACCTACCTGTTAGACAGTAGCAAACAGATAGACAGCGAGCCGTAAACAGTGACAGATGGATGGACCCTTGATGAACAGACGCACCATCAGGGAGGGAAGGGGTAACGGCATCCTCTAAACCTTTAACACAACAAAGAAAATCAATACATGTATAGAACCTGAATGATCACCTACCTGTTAGACAGTAGCAGACAGATAGAAAGTGAGCCGTACACAGTGACAGATGATTGGACCCTTGATGGACAGATGCACCATCAGGGAGGAAAGGGGTAACGGCATCCTCGGAACCTGAAAGACAACAAAGAAAATCAATACATGTATAGAAACTGTATAATCACCTACCTGTTAACCAGGTGCAGACAGATATACAGCGATCCGTACACAGTGGCAGATGGATGGACCCTTGATAGACAGATGCACCATCAGGAAGGGAAGGGGTAATGGCACCCTCTAAACCTGTAAGACAACAAAGAAAATCAATAACTGTTTAGAAACTGAATGATCACCTACCTGTTAGAAAGTAGCAAACAGATAGACAGCAAGCCATACACAGTGACAGACGGATGGACCCTTGATGGACAGACGCACCATCAGGGAGGGAAGGGGTAATGGCATCCTCTAAACCTGTAAGACAACTAAGAAAATCAATACATGTATAGAAATTGAATGATAACCTACCTGTTAACCAGGTGCAGAAACAAAAACAGTGAGCCGTAGACAGTGACAGATGGATGGACCCTTGATGTACAGATGCAACATCAGGGAGGATAGGGATAATGGAATCGTCTAAACTTGTAAGACAACAAAGAAAATCAATGCATGTTTAGAAACTGAATGATCACCTACCTGTTAACCAGGTGCAGACAGAAATACAGCGAACCGTAGACAGTGAGAGATGGACGGACCCTGGATGGACATATGCAACATTAGGGAGGGAAGGGGTAATGGCATCCTCTAAACCTGTAAGACAACAAAGAAAATCAATACATGTTTAGAAACTGAATGATCACCTACCTGTTAGATAGTAGCAAACAGAAAGACAGTGAGTCGTACACAGTTGCAGATGGATGGACCCTTGATGGACAGATGCACCATCAGGGAGGGAAGGGGTAACGGCATCGTCTAAACCTGTAAGACAACAAAGAAAATCAATACATGTATAAAACCTGAATGATTACCTACCTGTTAGATAGTAGCAAACAGATAGTCAGCAAGCCGTAAACAGTGAAAGATGAATGGACCCTTGATGAACAGACACACCATCAGGGAGGGAAGGGGTAATGGCATCCTCTAAACCTGTAAGACAACTAAGAAAATCAATACATGTATAGAAATTGAATGATAACCTACCTGTTAACCAGGTGCAGAAAGAAAAACAGTGAGCCGTAGACAGTGACAGATGGATGGACCCTTGATGTACAGATGCAACATCAGGGAGGAAAGGGATAATGGAATCGTCTAAACTTGTAAGACAACAAAGAAAATCAATACATGTTTAGAAACTGAATGATCACCTACCTGTTAGAAAGTAGCAAACAGAAAGACAGCAAGCCGTACACAGTGACAGACGGATGGACCCTTGATGGACAGATGCACCATCAGGGAGGGAAGGGGTTATGGCATCCTCTAAACCTGTAAGACAACAAAGAAAATCAATACATGTTTAGAAACTGAATGATCACCTACCTGTTAGACAGTAGCAGACAGATAGAAAGTGAGCCGTACACAGTGACAGATGATTGGACCCTTGATGGACAGATGCACCATCAGGGAGGGAAGGGCTAATGGCATCCTCTAAACCTGTAAGACAACAAAGAAAATCAATAACTGTTTAGAAACTGAATGATCACCTACCTGTTAGACAGTAGCAAACAGATAGACAGCGAGCCGTAAACAGTGACAGATGGATGGACCCTTGATGAACAGACGCACCATCAGGGAGGGAAGGGCTAATGGCATCCTCTAAACCTATAACACAACAAAGAAAATCAATACATGTATAGAACCTGAATGATCACCTACCTGTTAGACAGTAGCAGACAGATAGAAAGTGAGCCGTACACAGTGACAGATGATTGGACCCTTGATGGACAGATGCACAATCTGGGAGGGAAGGGGTATCGGCATCCTCGGAACCTGAAAGACAACAAAGAAAATCAATACATGTATAGAAACTGAATGATCACCTACCTGTTAACCAGGTGCAGACAGAAATACAGCGAACCGTAGACAGTGAGAGATGGATGGACCCTGGATGGACATATGCAACATTAGGGAGGGAAGGGGTAATGGCATCCTCTAAACCTGTAAGACAACAAAGAAAATCAATACATGTTTAGAAACTGAATGATCACCTACCTGTTAGACAGTAGCAAACAGAAAGACAGCGAGTCGTACACAGTTGCAGATGGATGGACCCTTGATGGACAGATGTACCATCAGGGAGGGAAGGGGTAACGGCATCGTCTAAACCTGTAAGACAACAAAGAAAATCAATACATGTATAAAACCTGAATGATTACCTACCTGTTAGATAGTAGCAAACAGATAGTCAGCAAGCCGTAAACAGTGACAGATGGATGGACCCTTGATGGACAGATGCACAATCAGAGAGGGAAGGAGTAACGGCGTCCTCGGAACCTGAAAGACAACAAAGAAAATCAATATATGTTTAGAAACCGAATGATCACCTACCTGTTAGACAGTAGCAAACACATAGATAGCAAGCCATACACAGTGACAGATGGATGGACCCTTGATGAACAGATGCACCATCAGGTAGGGATGGGGTAATGGCATCGTCTAAACCTGTAAGACAACAAAGAAAATCAATACATGTTTAGAAACTGAATGATCACCTACCTGTTAGACAGTAGCAGACAGATAGAAAGTGAGCCGTACACAGTGACAGATGATTGGACCCTTGATGGACAGATGCACCATCAGGGAGGGAAGGGCTAATGGCATCCTCTAAACCTGTAAGACAACAAAGAAAATCAATAAATGTTTAGAAACTGAATGATCACCTACCTGTTAGACAGTAGCAAACAGATAGACAGCGAGCCGTAAACAGTGACAGATGGATGGACCCTTGATGAACAGACGCACCATCAGGGAGGGAAGGGGTAACGGCATCCTCTAAACCTTTAACACAACAAAGAAAATCAATACATGTATAGAACCTGAATGATCACCTACCTGTTAGACAGTAGCAGACAGATAGAAAGTGAGCCGTACACAGTGACAGATGGATGGACCCTTGATGGACAGATGCACAATCAGGGAGGGAAGGGGTAACGGCATCCTCAGAACCTGAAAGACAACAAAGAAAATCAATACATGTATAGAAACAGAATGATCACCTACCTGTTAGACAGTAGCAAACAGATAGACAGCAAGCCGTACACAGTGACAAATGGATGGACCCTTGATGGACAGATGCACAATCAGGGAGGGAAGTGGTAATGGCATCCTCGGAACCTGAAAGACAACAAAGAAAATCAATACATGTATAGAAACTGAATGATCACCTACCTGTTAACCAGGTGCAGACAGAAATACAGCGAGCCGTACACAGTAGCAGATGGATGGACCCTTGATAGACAGATGCACCATCAGGGAGGGAAGTGGTAATGGCATCCTCTAAACCTGTAAGACAACAAAGAAAATTAATACATGTTTAGAAACTGAATGATCACCTACCTGTTAGACAGTAGCAAACACATAGACAGCGAGCCGTAGACAGTGAGAGATGGATGGACCCTTGATGGACAGATGCACAATCAGGGAGGGAAGGGGTAACGGCATCCTCGAAACCTGAAAGACAACAAAGAAAATAAATACATGTTTAGAAACTGAATGATCACCTACCTGTTAACCAGGTGCAGACAGAAATACAGCGAGCCATAGACAGTGACAGATGGATGGACCCTTGATGGACATATGCAACATCAGGGAGGGAAGGGGTAATGGAATCGTCTAAACTTGTAAGACAAAAAAGAAAATCAATACATGTTTAGAAACTGAATGATCACCTACCTATTAGACAGTAGCACACACATAGACAGCAAGCTGTACACAGTGACAGATGGATGGACCCTTGATGGACAGATGCACAATCAGGTAGGGAAGGGGTAACAGCATCCTCGGAACCTGAAAGACAACAAAGAAAATCAATACATGTATAGAAACTGAATGATCACCTACCTGTTAACAAGGTGCAGACAGAAATACAGCGAACCGTAGACAGTGACAGATGGATGGACCCTTGATGGACATATGCAACGACTGGGAGGGAAGGGGTAACGGCATCCTCTAAACCTCTAAGACAACAAAGAAAATCAATACATGTTTAGAAACTGAATGATCACCTACCTGTTAGACAGTAGCAAACAGATAGACAGCGAGCCGTACCCAGTGACAGATGGATGGACCCTTGATGAACAGACGCACCATCAGGGAGGGAAGGGGTAACGGTATCCTCTAAACCTTTAACACAACAAAGAAAATCAATACATGTATAGAACCTCAATGATCACCTACCTGTTAGACAGTAGCAGACAGATAGAAAGTGAGCCGTACACAGTGACAGATGATTGGACCCTTGATGGACAGAAGCACAATCAGGGAGGGAAGGGGTAACGGCATCCTCGGAACCTGAAAGACAACAAAGAATATCAATACATGTATAAAACCTGAATGATTACGTACCTGTTAGATAGTAGCAAACAGATAGTCAGCAAGCCATACACAGTGACAGATGGATGGACCCTTGATGGACAGATGCACAATCAGGGAGGGAAGGGGTAACGGCATCCTCGGAACCTGAAAGACAACAAAGAAAATCAATACATGTATAGAAACTGAATGATCACCTACCTGTTAACCAGGTGCAGACAGAAATACAGCGAACCGTAGACAGTGACAGATGGATGGACCCTTGATGGACATATGCAACATCTGGGAGGGAAGGGGTAACGGCATCCTCTAAACCTGTAAGACAACAAAGAAAATCAATACATATTTAGAAACTGAATGATCACCTACCTGTTAGACAGTAGCAAACAGATAGACAGCGAGCCGTAAACAGTGACAGATGGATGGACCCTTGATGAACAGACGCACCATCAGGGAGGGAAGGGGTAACGGCATCCTCTAAACCTTTAACACAACAAAGAAAATCAATACATGTATAGAACCTGAATGATCACCTACCTGTTAGACAGTAGCAGACAGATAGAAAGTGAGCCGTACACAGTGACAGATGATTGGACCCTTGATGGACAGATGCACAATCTGGGAGGGAAGGGGTATCGGCATCCTCGGAACCTGAAAGACAACAAAGAAAATCAATACATGTATAGAAACTGAATGATCACCTACCTGTTAACCAGGTGCAGACAGAAATACAGCGAACCGTAGACAGTGAGAGATGGATGGACCCTGGATGGACATATGCAACATTAGGGAGGGAAGGGGTAATGGCATCCTCTAAACCTGTAAGACAACAAAGAAAATCAATACATGTTTAGAAACTGAATGATCACCTACCTGTTAGACAGTAGCAAACAGAAAGACAGTGAGTCGTACACAGTTGCAGATGGATGGACCCTTGATGGACAGATGCACCATCAGGGAGGGAAGGGGTAACGGCATCGTCTAAACCTGTAAGACAACAAAGAAAATCAATACATGTATAAAACCTGAATGATTACCTACCTGTTAGATAGTAGCAAACAGATAGTCAGCAAGCCGTAAACAGTGACAGATGGATGGACCCTTGATGGACAGATGCACAATCAGAGAGGGAAGGAGTAACGGCATCCTCGGAACCTGAAAGACAACAAAGAAAATCAATATATGTTTAGAAACCGAATGATCACCTACCTGTTAGAAAGTAGCAAACACATAGATAGCAAGCCATACACAGTGACAGATGGATGGACCCTTGATGAACAGATGCACCATCAGGTAGGGATGGGGTAATGGCATCGTCTAAACCTGTAAGACAACAAAAAAAATCAATACATGTTTAGAAACTGAATGATCACCTACCTGTTAGACAGTAGCAGACAGATAGAAAGTGAGCCGTACACAGTGACAGATGATTGGACCCTTGATGGACAGATGCACCATCAGGGAGGGAAGGGCTAATGGCATCCTCTAAACCTGTAAGACAACAAAGAAAATCAATAAATGTTTAGAAACTGAATGATCACCTACCTGTTAGACAGTAGCAAACAGATAGACAGCGAGCCGTAAACAGTGACAGATGGATGGACCCTTGATGAACAGACGCACCATCAGGGAGGGAAGGGGTAACGGCATACTCTAAACCTTTAACACAACAAAGAAAATCAATACATGTATAGAACCTGAATGATCACCTACCTGTTAGACAGTAGCAGACAGATAGAAAGTGAGCCGTACACAGTGACAGATGGATGGACCCTTGATGGACAGATGCACAATCAGGGAGGGAAGGGGTAACGGCATCCTCAGAACCTGAAAGACAACAAAGAAAATCAATACATGTATAGAAACAGAATGATCACCTACCTGTTAGACAGTAGCAAACAGATAGACAGCAAGCCGTACACAGTGACAAATGGATGGACCCTTGATGGACAGATGCACAATCAGGGAGGGAAGTGGTAATGGCATCCTCGGAACCTGAAAGACAACAAAGAAAATCAATACATGTATAGAAACTGAATGATCACCTACCTGTTAACCAGGTGCAGACAGAAATACAGCGAGCCGTACACAGTAGCAGATGGATGGACCCTTGATAGACAGATGCACCATCAGGGAGGGAAGTGGTAATGGCATCCTCTAAACCTGTAAGACAACAAAGAAAATCAATACATGTTTAGAAACTGAATGATCACCTACCTGTTAGACAGTAGCAAACACATTGACAGCGAGCCGTAGACAGTGAGAGATGGATGGACCCTTGATGGACAGATGCACAATCAGGGAGGGAAGGGGTAACGGCATCCTCGAAACCTGAAAGACAACAAAGAAAATAAATACATGTTTAGAAACTGAATGATCACCTACCTGTTAACCAGGTGCAGACAGAAATACAGCGAGCCATAGACAGTGACAGATGGATGGACCCTTGATGGACATATGCAACATCAGGGAGGGAAGGGGTAATGGAATCGTCTAAACTTGTAAGACAACAAAGAAAATCAATACATGTTTAGAAACTGAATGATCACCTACCTATTAGACAGTAGCACACACATAGACAACAAGCTGTACACAGTGACAGATGGATGGACCCTTGATGGACAGATGCACAATCAGGTAGGGAAGGGGTAACAGCATCCTCGGAACCTGAAAGACAACAAAGAAAATCAATACATGTATAGAAACTGAATGATCACCTACCTGTTAAAAAGGTGCAGACAGAAATACAGCGAACCGTAGACAGTGACAGATGGATGGACCCTTGATGGACATATGCAACGACTGGGAGGGAAGGGGTAACGGCATCCACTAAACCTCTAAGACAACAAAGAAAATCAATACATGTTTAGAAACTGAATGATCACCTACCTGTTAGACAGTAGCAAACAGATAGACAGCGAGCCGTAAACAGTGACAGATGGATGGACCCTTGATGAACAGACGCACCATCAGGGAGGGAAGGGGTAACGGTATCCTCTAAACCTTTAACACAACAAAGAAAATCAATACATGTATAGAACCTGAATGATCACCTACCTGTTAGACAGTAGCAGACAGATAGAAAGTGAGCCGTACACAGTGACAGATGATTGGACCCTTGATAGACAGAAGCACAATCAGGGAGGGAAGGGGTAACGGCTTCCTCGGAACCTGAAAGACAACAAAGAATATCAATACATGTATAAAACCTGAATGATTACGTACCTGTTAGATAGTAGCAAACAGATAGTCAGCAAGCCGTACACAGTGACAGATGGATGGACCCTTGATGGACAGATGCACAATCAGGGAGGGAAGGGGTAACGGCATCCTCGGAACCTGAAAGACAACAAAGAAAATCAATACATGTATAGAAACTGAATGATCACCTACCTGTTAACCAGGTGCAGACAGAAATACAGCGAACCATAGACAGTGACAGATGGATGGACCCTTGATGGACATATGCAACATCTGGGAGGGAAGGGGTAACGGCATCCTCTAAACCTGTAAGACAACAAAGAAAATCAATACATATTTAGAAACTGAATGATCACCTACCTGTTAGACAGTAGCAAACAGATAGACAGCGAGCCGTACACAGTGACAGATGGATGGACCCTTGATGAACAGACGCACCATCAGGGAGGGAAGGGGTAACGGCATCCTCTAAACCTTTAACACAATAAAGAAAATCAATACATGTATAGAACCTGAATGATCACCTACCTGTTAGACAGTAGCAGACAGATTGAAAGTGAGCCGTACACAGTGACAGATGATTGGACCCTTGATGGATAGATGCACAATCAGGGAGGGAAGGGGTAACGGCACCCTCAGAACCTGATAGACAACAAAGAAAATCAATACATGTATACAAACTGAATGATCACCTACCTGTTAACCAGGTGCAGACAGAAATACAGCGAGCCGTAGATAGTGACAGATGGATGGACCCTTGATGTACAGATGCAACATCAGGGAGGGAAGGGGTAATGGCATCCTCTAATCCTGAAAGACAACAAAGAAAATCAATACATGTATAGAACCTGAATGATCACCTACCTGTTACACAGTAGCAAACAGATAGTCAGCAAGCGTACACAGTGACAGATGGATGGACCCTTGATGGACAGATGCACAATCAGAGAGGGAAGGAGTAACGGCATCCTCGGAACCTGAAAGACAACAAAGAAAATCAATACATGTTTAGAAACTGAATGATCACCTACCTGTTAGACAGTAGCAAAGACATAGACAGCAAGCCGTACACAGTGACAGATGGATGGACCCTTGATGGACATACACAATATCAGGGAGGGAAGGGGTAACGGCATCGTCTAAACCTGTAAGACAACAAAGAAAATCAATACATGTTTAGAAACCGAATGATCACCTACCTGTTAGACAGTAGCAGACAGATAGAAAGTGAGCCGTACACAGTGACAGATGATTGGACCCTTGATGGATAGATGCACAATCAGGGAGGGAAGGGGTAACGGCATCCTCGGAACCTGAAAGACAACAAAGAAAATCAATACATGTATAGAAACTGAATGATCACCTACCTGTTAACCAGGTGCAGACAGAAATACAGCGAACCATAGACAGTGACAGATGGATGGACCCTTGATAGACATATGCAGCATCAGGGAGGGAAGGGGTAATGGCATCGTCTAAACCTGTAAGACAACAAAGAAAATCAATACATGTTTAGAAACTGAATGATCACCTACCTGTTAGACAGTAGCAAACAGATAGACAGCGAGCCGTAAACAGTGAGAGATGGATGGACCCTTGATGGACAGATGCACAATCAGGGAGGGAAGGGTTAACGGCATCCTCGGAACCTGAAAGACAACAAATAAAATCAATACATGTAAAGAAACCTAATGATTACCTACCTGTTAACCAGGTGCAGACAGAAATACAGCGAGCCGTACACAGTGGCAGATGGATGGACCCTTGATAGACAGATGCACCATCAGGGAGGGAAGGGGTAATGGCATCCTCTAATCCTGAAAGACAACAAAGAAAATCAATACATGTTTAGAAACTGAATGATCACCTACCTGTTAACGAGGTGCAGACAGAAATACAGCGAGCCGTAGACAGTGACAGATGGATGGACCCTTGATGGACATATGCAACATCAGGGAGGGAAGGGGTAATGGAATCATCTAAACTTGTAAGACAACAAAGAAAATCAATACATGTTTAGAAACTGAATGATCACCTACCTATTAGACAGTAGCAAACACATAGACAGCAAGCCGTACACAGTGACAGACGGATGGACTCTTGATGGACAGATGCACCATCAGGGAGGGAAGGGGTAATGACATCCTCTAAACCTGTAAGACAACAAAAAAAATCAATACATGTATAAAACCTGAATAATCACCTACGTGTTAGACAGGTGCAGACAGAAAGACAGCGAGCCGTAGACAGTGACAGATGGATGGACCCTTGATGGACAGATGCACCATCAGGGAGGGAGGGGGTAATGGCATCCTCTAAACCTGTAAGACAACAAAGAAAATCAATACATGTATAGAACCTGAGTAATCACCTACCTGTGAGACAGTAGCAAAGAGATAGACAGCAAGCCGTACACAGTGACAGATGGATGGACCCTTGATGAACAGACACACCATCAGGGAGGGAAGGGGTAATGGCATCCTCTAAACCTGTAAGACAACAAAGAAAATCAATACATGTTTAGAAACTGAATGATCACCTACCTGTTAGACAGTAGCAAACAGATAGACAGCGAGCCGTAAATAGTGAGAGATGGATGGACCCTTGATGGACAGATGCACAATCAGGGAGGGAAGGGTTAACGGCATCCTCGGAACCTGAAAGACAACAAATAAAATCTATACATGTATAGAAACTGAATGATTACCTACCTCTTAACCAGGTGCAGACAGAAATACAGCGAGCCGTACACAGTGGCAGATGGATGGACCCTTGATAGACAGATGCACCATCAGGGAGGGAAGGGGTAATGGCATCCTCTAATCCTGAAAGACAACAAAGAAAATCAATACATGTTTAGAAACTGAATGATCACCTACCTGTTAACGAGGTGCAGACAGAAATACAGCGAGCCGTAGAAAGTGACAGATGGATGGACCCTTGATGAACAGACACACCATAAGGGAGGGAAGGGGTAATGGCATCCTCTAAACCTGTAAGACAACAAAGAAAATCAATTCATGCATAGAAACTGAATGATCACCTACCTGTTAACCAGGCGCACACAAAGACAGCGAGTCGAACATAGTTGCAGATGGATGGACCCTTGATGGACAGACACAATATCAGGGAGGGAAGGGGTAACGGCATCGTCTAAACCTGTAAGACAACAAAGAAAATCAATATATGTATAAAACCTGAATGATTACCTACCTGTTAGATAGTAGCAAACAGATAGTCAGCAAGCCGTACACAGTGACAGATGGATGGACCCTTGATGGACAGATGCACAATCAGAGAGGGAAGGAGTAACGGCATCCTCGGAACCTGAAAGACAACAAAGAAAATCAATACATGTTTAGAAACTGAATGATCACCTACCTGTTAGACAGTAGCAGACAGATAGAAAATGAGCCGTACACAGTGACAGATGATTGGACCCTTGATGGATAGATGCACAATCAGGGAGGGAAGGGGTAACGGCATCCTCGGAACCTGAAAGACAACAAAGAAAATCAATACATGTATAGAAACTGAATGATCACCTACCTGTTAACCAGGTGCAGACAGAAATACAGCGAACCATAGACAGTGACAGATGGATGGACCCTTGATGGACATATGCAGCATCAGGGAGGGAAGGGGTAATGGCATCGTCTAAACCTGTAAGACAACAAAGAAAATCAATACATGTTTAGAAACTGAATGATCACCTACCTGTTAGACAGTAGCAAACAGATAGACAGCGAGCCGTAAACAGTGAGAGATGGATGGACCCTTGATGGACAGATGCACAATCAGGGAGGGAAGGGTTAACGGCATCCTCGGAACCTGAAAGACAACAAATAAAATCAATACATGTATAGAAACCTAATGATTACCTACCTGTTAACCAGGTGCAGACAGAAATACAGCGAGCCGTACACAGTGGCAGATGGATGGACCCTTGATAGACAGATGCACCATCAGGGAGGGAAGGGGTAATGGCATCCTCTAATCCTGAAAGACAACAAAGAAAATCAATACATGTTTAGAAACTGAATGATCACCTACCTGTTAACGAGGTGCAGACAGAAATACAGCGAGCCGTAGACAGTGACAGATGGATGGACCCTTGATGGACAGATGCACCATCAGGGAGGGAAGGGGTAATGGCATCCTCTAAACCTGTAAGACAACAAAGAAAATCAATACATGTATAAAACCTGAATGATCACCTACCTGTTAGACAGGTGCAGACAGAAAGACAGCAAGCCGTACACAGTTGCAGATGGATGGACCCTTGATGGACAGACAATATCAGGGAGGGAAGGGGTAACGGCATCGTCTAAACCTGTAAGACAACAAAGAACATCAATACATGTATAAAACCTGAATGATTATATACCTGTTAGATAGTAGAAAACAGATAGTCAGCAAGCCGTACACAGTGACAGATGGATGGACCCTTGATGGACATATGCAACATCAGGGAGCGAAGGGGTAATGGCATCATCTAAACCTGTAAGACAACAAAGAAAATCAATACATGTTTAGAAACTGAATGATCACCTACCTCTTAGAAAGTAGCAAACAGATAGACAGCAAGCCGTACACAGTGACAGACAGATGGACCCTTGATGGACAGACGCAGTATCAGGGAGGGAAGGGGTAACGGCATCGTCTAAACCTGTAAGACAACAAAGAAAATCAATACATGTATAAAACCTGAATGATTACCTACCTGTTAGATAGTAGCAAACAGATAGTCAGCAAGCCGTACACAGTGACAGATGGATGGACCCTTGATGGACAGATGCACAATCAGTGAGGGAAGGGGTAACGGCACCCTCAGAACCTGATAGACAACAAAGAAAATCAATACATGTATACAAACTGAATGATCACCTACCTGTTAACCAGGTGCAGACAGAAATACAGCGAGCCGTAGATAGTGACAGATGGATGGACCCTTGATGTACAGATGCAACATCAGGGAGGAAAGGGGTAATGGAATCGTCTAAACCTGTAAGACAACAAAGAAAATCAATAACTGTTTAGAAACTGAATGATGATCTACCTGTTAGAAAGTAGCAAACAGATAGACAGTAAGCCATACACAGTGACAGACGGATGGACCCTTGATGGACAGATGCACCATCAGGGAGGGAAGGGGTAACGGCATCCTTGGAACCTGAAAGACAACAAAGAAAATCAATACATGTATAGAAACTGAATGATAACCTACCTGTTAACCAGGTGCAGACAGAAATACAGCGAGCCGTAGATAGTGACAGATGGATGGACCCTTGATGTACAGATGCAACATCAGGGAGGAAAGGGGTAATGGAATTGTCTAAACTTGTAAGACAACAAAGAAAATCAATACATGTTTAGAAACTGAATGATCACATATCTGTTAGAAATTAGCAAACAGAAAGACAGCGAGCCGCAGACAGTGAGAGATGGATGGACCCTTGATGGACAGATGCACAATCAGGGAGGGAAGGGGTAATGGCATCCTCGGAACCTGTAAGACAACAAAGAAAATCAATACATGTTTAGAAACTGAATGATTACCTACCTGTTTACCAGGTGCAGACAGAAATACAGCGAGCCGTACACAGTGGCAGATGGATGGACCCTTGATAGACAGATGCACCATCAGGGAGGGAAGGGGTATTGGCATCCTCTAATCCTGAAAGACAACAAAGAAAATCAATACATGTATAGAACCTGAATGATCACCTACCTGTTACACAGTAGCAAACAGATACTCAGCAAGCGTACACAGTGACAGATGGATGGACCCTTGATGGACAGATGCACAATCAGGGAGGGAACGGGTAACGGCATCCTCAGAACCTGAAAGACAACAAAGAAAATCAATACATGTATAGAAGCAGAATGATCACCTATCTCTTAACCAGGTGCAAACAGATAGACAGCAAGCCGTACACAGTGACAGATGGATGGACCCTTGATGGACAGATGCACCATCAGGGAGGGAGGGGGTAATGGCATCCTCTAAACCTGTAAGACAACAAAGAAAATCAATTCATGCATAGAAACTGAATGATCACCTACCTGTTAACCAGGCGCACACAAAGACAGCGAGTCGTACATAGTTGCAGATGGATGGACCCTTGATGGACAGACACAATATCAGGGAGGGAAGGGGTAACGGCATCGTCTAAACCAGTAAGACAACAAAGAAAATCAATATATGTATAAAACCTGAATGATTACCTACCTGTTAGATAGTAGCAAACAGATAGTCAGCAAGCCGTACACAGTGACAGATGGATGGACCCTTGATGGACAGATGCACAATCAGAGAGGGAAGGAGTAACGGCATCCTCGGAACCTGAAAGACAACAAAGAAAATCAATACATGTTTAGAAACTGAATGATCACCTACCTGTTAGACAGTAGCAAAGACATAGACAGCAAGCCGTACACAGTGACAGATGGATGGACCCTTGATGGACAGACACAATATCAGGGAGGGAAGGGGTAACGGCATCGTCTAAACCTGTAAGACAACAAAGAAAATCAATAAATGTTTAGAAACTGAATGATTACCTACCTGTTAGAAAGTAGCAAAAAGATAGACTGCAAGCCGTAAACGGTGACAGACGGATGGACCCTTTATGAACAGATGCACCATCAGGGAGGAAAGGGGTAATGACATCCTCTAAACCTGTAAGACAACAAAAAAAATCAATACATGTATAAAACCTGAATAATCACCTACGTGTTAGACAGGTGCAGACAGAAAGACAGCGAGCCGTAGACAGTGACAGATGGATGGACCCTTGATGGACAGATGCACCATCAGGGAGGGAGGGGGTAATGGCATCCTCTAAACCTGTAAGACAACAAAGAAAATCAATACATGTATAGAACCTGAGTAATCACCTACCTGTGAGACAGTAGCAAAGAGATAGACAGCAAGCCGTACACAGTGACAGATGGATGGACCCTTGATGAACAGACACACCATCAGGGAGGGAAGGGGTAATGGCATCCTCTAAACCTGTAAGACAACAAAGAAAATCAATACATGTTTAGAAACTGAATGATCACCTACCTGTTAGACAGTAGCAAACAGATAGACAGCGAGCCGTAAATAGTGAGAGATGGATGGACCCTTGATGGACAGATGCACAATCAGGGAGGGAAGGGTTAACGGCATCCTCGGAACCTGAAAGACAACAAATAAAATCTATACATGTATAGAAACTGAATGATTACCTACCTGTTAACCAGGTGCAGACAGAAATACAGCGAGCCGTACACAGTGGCAGATGGATGGACCCTTGATAGACAGATGCACCATCAGGGAGGGAAGGGGTAATGGCATCCTCTAATCCTGAAAGACAACAAAGAAAATCAATACATGTTTAGAAACTGAATGATCACCTACCTGTTAACGAGGTGCAGACAGAAATACAGCGAGCCGTAGAAAGTGACACATGGATGGATCCTTGATGAACAGACACACCATCAGGGAGGGAAGGGGTAATGGCATCCTCTAAACCTGTAAGACAACAAAGAAAATCAATAAATGTTTAGAAACTGAATGATTACCTTCCTCTTAGAAAGTAGCAAACAGATAGACTGCAAGCCGTAAACGGTGACAGACGGATGGACCCTTGATGGACAGATGCACCATCAGGGAGGGAAGAGGTAATGGCATCCTCTAATCCTGAAAGACAACAAAGAAAATCAATACATGTATAGAAATTGAATGATCACCTACCTGTTAAGCAGGTGCAGAAAGAAATACAGCGAGCCATACACAGTGGCAGATGGATGGACCCTTCATGAACAGACGCACCATCAGGGAGGGAAGGGGTAACGGCATCCTCTAAACCTGTAAGACAACAAAGAAAATCAATAACTGTTTAGAAACTGAATGATCACCTACCTGTTAGAAAGTAGCAAACAGATAGACAGCAAGCCATACACAGTGACAGATGGATGGACCCTTGATGGACAGATGCACAATCAGGGAGGGAAGAGGTAATGGAATCGTCTAAACTTGTAAGACAACAAAGAAAATCAATACATGCTTAGAAACTGAATGATCACCTACCTATTAGACAGTAACAAACAGATAGACAGCGAGCCGTAGACAGTGACAGTTGGATGGACCCTTGATGAACAGACGCACCATCAAGGAGGGAAGGGGTAATGGCATCCTCTAAACCTGTAAGACAACAAAGAAAATCAATAACTGTTTAAACTGAATGATCACCTACCTGTTAGACAGGTGCAAACAGATAGACAGCAAGCCATACACAGTGACAGATGGATGGACCCTTGATGGACAGATGCACAATCAGGGAGGGAAGGGGTAATGGAATCGTCTAAACTTGTAAGACAACAAAGAAAATCAATACATGTTTAGAAACTGAATGATCACCTACCTATTAGACAGTAGCAAACAGATAGACAGCGAGCCGTAGACAGTGACAGTTGGATGGACCCTTGATGAACAGATGCACCATCAAGCAGGGAAGGGGTAATGGCATCCTCTAAACCTGTAAGACAACAAAGAAAATCAATAACTGTTTAAACTGAATGATCACCTACCTGTTAGACAGCTGCAAACAGATAGACAGCAAGCCATACACAGTGACAGATGGATGGACCCTTGATGGACAGATGCACAATCAGGGAGGGAAGGGGTAATGGAATCGTGTAAACTTGTAAGACAACAAAGAAAATCAATACATGTTTAGAAACTGAATGATCACCTACCTATTAGACAGTAGCAAAGATATAGACAGCGAGCCGTAGACAGTGACAGTTGGATGGACCCTTGATGAACAGACGCACCATCAAGAAGGGAAGGGGTAATGGCATCCTCTAAACCTGTAAGACAACAAAGAAAATCAATAACTGTTTAAACTGAATGATCACCTACCTGTTAGAAAGGTGCAGATAGAAAGACAGCGAGCCGTACACAGTTGCAGATGGACGGACCCTTGATGGACAGACAATATCAGAGAGGGAAGGGGTAACGGCATCGTCTAAACCTGTAAGACAACAAAGAAAATCAATACATGTATAAAACCTGAATGATTACCTACCTGTTAGATAGTAGCAATCAGATAGTCAGCAAACCGTACACAGTGACAGATGGATGGACCCTTGATTGGCAGATGCACAATCAGGGAGGGAAGGGGTAATGGCATCGTCTAAACCTGAAAGACAACAAAGAAAATCAATACATGTATAGAAACTGAATGGAAACCTACCTGTTAACCAGGTGCAGACAGAAATACAGCGAACCGTAGACAGTGACAGATGGATGGACCCTTGATGGACATATGCAACATCTGGGAGGGAAGGGGTAATGGCATCGTCTAAACCTGTAAGACAACAAAGGAAATCAATACATGTTTAGAAACTGAATGATCACCTACCTCTTAGAAAGTAGCAAACAGATAGACAGCAAGCCGTACACAGTGACAGACGGATGGACCCTTGATGGACAGACGCAATATCAGGGAGGGAAGAGGTAACGGCATCGTCTAAACCTGTAAGACAACAAAGAAAATCAATACATGTATAAAACCTGAATGATTACCTACCTGTTAGACAGTAGCAAACAGATAGTCAGCAAGCCGTTTACAGTGACAGATGGATGGACCGTTGATGGACAGATGCACAATCAGGGAGGGAAGGGGTAATGGCATCGTCTAAACCTGTAAGACAACAAAGAAAATCAATACATGTATAGAACCTGAATGATCACCTACCTGTTAGACAGTAGCAAACAGATAGACAGCGAGCCACAGACAGTGAGAGATAGATGGACCCTTGATGGACAGATGCACAATCAGGGAGGGAAGGGATAACGGCATCCTCGGAACCTGAAAGACAACAAAGAAAATCAATACATGTATAGAAACTGAATGATCACTTACCTGATAACCAGGTGCAGACAGAAATACAGCGAACCGTAGACAGTGACAGATGGATGGACCCTTGATGGACAGATGCAACATCAGGGAGGGAAGGGGTAATAGAATCGTCTAAACTTGTAAGACAACAAAGAAAATCAAAACATGTTTAGAAACTGAATGATTACCTACCTGTTAGAAAGCAGCAAAAAGATAGACTGTAAGCCGTAAACGGTGACAGATGGATGGACCCTTGATGAACAGACGCACCATCAGGGAGGGAAGGGGTAATGGAATCGTCTAAACTTGTAAGACAACAAAGAAAATCAATACATGTTTAGAAACTGAATGATCACCTACCTATTAGACAGTAGCAAACAGATAGAGAGCGAGCCGTAGACAGTGACAGTTGGATGGACCCTGGATGAACAGACGCACCATCAGGGAGGGAAGGGGTAATGGCATCCTCTAAACCTGTAAGACAACAAAGAAAATCAATACGTGTATAAAACCTGAATGATTACCTACCTGTTATATAGTAGCAAACAGATAGTCAGGAAGCCGTACACAGTGACAGATGGATGGACCCTTGATGGACAGACAATATCAGAGAGGGAAGGGGTAACGGCATCGTCTAAACCTGTAAGACAACAAAGAAAATCAATACATGTATAAAACCTGAATGATTACCTACCTGTTAGATAGTAGCAAACAGATAGTCAGCAAGCCGTACACAGTGACAGATGGATGGACCCTTGATGGATAGATGCACAATCAGGGAGGGAAGGGGTAACGGCATCCTCGGAACCTGAAAGACAACAAAGAAAATCAATACATGTATAGAAACTGAATGATCACCTACCTGTTAACCAGGTGCAGACAGAAATACAGCGAACCGTAGACAGTGACAGATGGATGGACCCTTGATGGACAGATGCACAATCAGGGAGGGAAGGGGTAACGGCATCCTCGGAACCTGAAAGACAACAAAGAAAATCAATACATGAATAGAAACTGAATGAACACCTATCTGTTAGAAAGTAGCAAACAGAAAGACAGCGAGCCGCAGACAGTGACAGATGGATGGACCCTTGATGGACAGATGCACAATCAGGGAGGGAAGGGGTAACGGCATCCTCAGAACCTGAAAGACAACAAAGAAAATCAATACATGTATAGAAACTGAATGATCACCTATCTCTTAACCAGGTGCAGACAGAAATACAGCGAGCCGTACACAGTGGCAGATGGATGGACCCTTGATAGACAGATGCACCATCAGGGAGGGAGGGGGTAATGGCATCCTCTAAACCTGTAAGACAACAAAGAAAATCAATACATGTATAGAACCTGAATGATCACCTACCTGTTAGACAGTAGCAAACAGATAGACAGCAAGCCGTACATAGTGACAGATGGATGGACCGTTGATGGACAGATGCACAATCAGGGAGGGAAGGGGTAACGGCATCCTCGGAACCTGAAAGACAACAAATAAAATGAATACATGTATAGAAACTGAATGATAAACTACCTGTTAACCAGGTGCAGACAGAAATACAGCGAGCCGTAGATAGTGACAGATGGATGGACCCTTGATGGAAAGATGCACAATCAGGGGAGGAAGGGGTAATGGCATCCTCTAAACCTGTAAGACAACAAAGAAAATCAATACATGTTTAGAAACTGAATGATCACCTATCTGTTAGAAAGTAGCAAACAGAAAGACAGCAAGCCGTACAAAGTGACAGACGGATGGACCCTTGATGGACAGATGCACCATCAGGAAGGGAAGGGGTAATGGCATCGTCTAAACCTGTAAGACAACAAAGAAAATCAATACATGTATAGAACCTGAATGATCACCTACCTGTTAGACAGTAGCAAACAGATAGACAGCAAGCCACAGACAGTGAGAAATGGATGGACCCTTGATGGACAGATGCACAATCAGGGAGGGAAGGGGTAACGGCATCCTCGGAACCTGAAAGACAACAAAGAAAATCAATACATGTATAGAAACTGAATGATTACCTACCTGTTAACCAGGTGCAGACAGAAATACAGCGAGCCGTACACAGTGGCAGATGGATGGACCCTTGATAGACAGATGCACCATCAGGGAGGGAAGGGGTAATGGCATCCTCTAATCCTGAAAGACAACAAAGAAAATCAATACATGTTTAGAAACTGAATGATAACCTACTTGTTAACCAGGTGCAGACAGATATACAGCAAGCCATACACAGTGGCAGATGGATGGAACCTTGATAGACAGATGCACCATCAGGGAGGGAAGGGGTAATGGCATCCTCTAAACCTGTAAGAACACAAAGAAAATCAATAACTGTTTAGAAACTGAATGATCACCTACCTGTTAGGAAGTAGCAAACAGATAGACAGCAAGCCATACACAGTGACAGACGGATGGACCCTTGATGGACAGACGCAATATCAGGGAGGGAAGGGGTAACGGCATCGTCTAAACCTGTAAGACAACAAAGAAAATCAATACATGTATAGAAACTGAATAATCACCTACGTGTTAGACAGGTGCAGACAGAAAGACAGCGTGCCGTAGACAGTGAAAGATGGATGGACCCTTGATGGACAGAGGTACCATCAGGGAGGGAAGGGGTAATGGCATCGTCTAAACCTGTAAGACAACAAAGAAAATCAATACATGTATAGAAACTGAATAATCACCTACCTGTTAGACAGTAGCAAAGAGATAGACAGTAAGCCGTACACAGTGAAAGATGGATGGACCCTTGATGAACAGACACACCATCAGGGACGGAAGGGGTAATGGCATCCTCTAAACCTGTAAGACAACAAAGAAAATCAATAAATGTTTAGAAACTGAATGATTACCTTCCTCTTAGAAAGTAGCAAAAAGATAGACAGTAAGCCGTACACAGTGACAGACGGATGGACCCTTGATGGACAGATGCACAATCAGGAAGGGAAGGGGTAATGGCATCCTCTAAACCTGAAAGACAACAAAGAAAATCAATACATGTATAGAAACTGAATGATCACCTACCTGTTAACCAGGTGCAGAAAGATATACAGTGAGCCGTACACAGAGGCAGATGGATGGACCCTTGATAGACAGATGCACCATCAGGGAGGGAAGGGGTAATGGCATCCTCTAAACCTGTAAGACAACAAAGAAAATCAATAACTGTTTAGAAACTGAATGATCACCTACCTGTTAGAAAGTAGCAAACAGATAGACAGCAAGCCATACACAGTGACAGACGGATGGACCCTTGATGGACAGATGCACTCTCAGGGAGGGAAGGGGTAATGGCATCCTCTAAACCTGTAAGACAACAAAGAAAATCAATACATGTATAAAACCTGAATGATCACCTACCTGTTAGACAGGTGCAGACAGAAAGACAGCGAGCCGTACACAGTTGCAGATGGATGGACCCTTGATGGACAGACAATATCAGGGAGGGAAGGGGTAACGGCATCGTCTAAACCTGTAAGACAACAAAGAAAATCAATACATGTATAAAACCTGATTGATTATCTACCTGTTAGAAAGTAGAAAACAGATAGACAGCGAGCCGTAGACAGTGAGAGATGGATGGACCCTTGATGGACAGATGCACAATCAGGGAGGGAAGGGGTAATGGCATCCTCTAAACATGAAAGACAACAAAGAAAATCAATACATGTATAGAAACTGAACGAACACCTACCTGTTAACCAGGTGCAGACAGAAATACAGCGAACCATAGACAGTGACAGATGGATGGACCCTTGATGGACATATGCAACATCAGGGAGGGAAGGGGTAATGGCATCAACTAAACCTGTAAGACAACAAAGAAAATCAATACATGTTTAGAAACTGAATGATCACCCACCTCTTAGAAAGTAGCAAACAGATAGACAGCAAGCCGTACACAGTGACAGACAGATGGACCCTTGATGGACAGACGCAATATCAGGGAGGGAAGGGGTAACGGCATCGTCTAAACCTGTAAGACAACAAAGAAAATCAATACATGTATAGAAACTGAATGATAACCTACCTGTTAACCATGTGCAGACAGAAATACAGCGAGCCGTAGATAGTGACAGATGGATGGACCTTTGATGTACAGATGCAACATCAGGGAGGAAAGGGGTAATGGAATCGTCTAAACCTGTAAGACAACAAAGAAAATCAATAACTGTTTAGAAACTGAATGATGACCTACCTGTTAGAAAGTAGCAAACAGATAGAGAGTAAGCCATACACAGTGTCAGACGGATGGACCCTTGATGGACAGATGCACCATCAGGGAGGGAAGGGGTAACGGCATCCTCGGAACCTGAAAGACAACAAAGAAAATCTATACATGTATAGAAACTGAATGATAACCTACCTGTTAACCAGGTGCAGACAGAAATACAGCGAGCCGTAGATAGTGACAGATGGATGGACCCTTGATGTACAGA
This sequence comes from Salminus brasiliensis, assembly GCF_030463535.1. Taxonomy (NCBI): domain Eukaryota; kingdom Metazoa; phylum Chordata; class Actinopteri; order Characiformes; family Bryconidae; genus Salminus; species Salminus brasiliensis. The sequence goes on from NC_132880.1 coordinate 17,530,133, forward strand.
TGCAACATCAGGGAGGAAAGGGATAATGGAATTGTCTAAACCTGTAAGACAACAAAGAAAATCAATACATGTTTAGAAACTGAATGATCACCTATCTGTTAGAAAGTAGCAAACAGAAAGACAGCAAGCCATACACAGTGACAGACGGATGGACCCTTGATGGACAGATGCACCATCAGGGAGGGAAGGGGTAATGGCATCCTCTAAACCTGTAAGACAACAAAGAAAATAAATACATGTTTAGAAACTGAATGATCACCTACCTGTTACACAGTAGGAAACAGATAGACAGCGAGCCGCAGACAGTGAGAGATGGATGGACCCTTGATGGACAGATGCACAATCAGGGAGGGAAGGGGTAATGGCATCCTCGGAACCTGAAAGACAACAAATAAAATCAATACATGTACAGAAAATAAATGATCACCTACCTCTTAACCAGGTGCAGACAGAAATACAGCGAGCCGTACACAGTGGCAGATGGACGGACCCTTGATAGACAGATGCACCATCAGGGAGGGAAGGAGTAACGGCATCCTCGGAACCTGAAAGACAACAAAGAAAATCAATACATGAATAGAAACTGAATGAACACCTATCTGTTAGAAAGTAGCAAACAGAAAGACAGCGAGCCGCAGACAGTGAGAGATGGATGGACCCTTGATGGACAGATGCACCATCAGGAAGGGAAGGGGTAATGGCATCGTCTAAACCTGTAAGACAACAAAGAAAATCAATACATGTATAGAACCTGAATGATCACCTACCTGTTAGACAGTAGCAAACAGATAGACAGCAAGCCACAGACAGTGAGAAATGGATGGACCCTTGATGGACAGATGCACAATCAGGGAGGGAAGGGGTAACGGCATCCTCGGAACCTGAAAGACAACAAAGAAAATCAATACATGTATAGAAACTGAATGATTACCTACCTGTTAACCAGGTGCAGACAGAAATACAGCGAGCCGTACACAGTGGCAGATGGATGGACCCTTGATAGACAGATGCACCATCAGGGAGGGAAGGGGTAATGGCATCCTCTAATCCTGAAAGACAACAAAGAAAATCAATACATGTTTAGAAACTGAATGATAACCTACTTGTTAACCAGGTGCAGACAGATATACAGCAAGCCATACACAGTGGCAGATGGATGGAACCTTGATAGACAGATGCACCATCAGGGAGGGAAGGGGTAATGGCATCCTCTAAACCTGTAAGAACACAAAGAAAATCAATAACTGTTTAGAAACTGAATGATCACCTACCTGTTAGGAAGTAGCAAACAGATAGACAGCAAGCCATACACAGTGACAGACGGATGGACCCTTGATGGACAGACGCAATATCAGGGAGGGAAGGGGTAACGGCATCGTCTAAACCTGTAAGACAACAAAGAAAATCAATACATGTATAGAAACTGAATAATCACCTACGTGTTAGACAGGTGCAGACAGAAAGACAGCGTGCCGTAGACAGTGAAAGATGGATGGACCCTTGATGGACAGAGGTACCATCAGGGAGGGAAGGGGTAATGGCATCGTCTAAACCTGTAAGACAACAAAGAAAATCAATACATGTATAGAAACTGAATAATCACCTACCTGTTAGACAGTAGCAAAGAGATAGACAGTAAGCCGTACACAGTGAAAGATGGATGGACCCTTGATGAACAGACACACCATCAGGGACGGAAGGGGTAATGGCATCCTCTAAACCTGTAAGACAACAAAGAAAATCAATAAATGTTTAGAAACTGAATGATTACCTTCCTCTTAGAAAGTAGCAAAAAGATAGACAGTAAGCCGTACACAGTGACAGACGGATGGACCCTTGATGGACAGATGCACAATCAGGAAGGGAAGGGGTAATGGCATCCTCTAAACCTGAAAGACAACAAAGAAAATCAATACATGTATAGAAACTGAATGATCACCTACCTGTTAACCAGGTGCAGAAAGATATACAGTGAGCCGTACACAGAGGCAGATGGATGGACCCTTGATAGACAGATGCACCATCAGGGAGGGAAGGGGTAATGGCATCCTCTAAACCTGTAAGACAACAAAGAAAATCAATAACTGTTTAGAAACTGAATGATCACCTACCTGTTAGAAAGTAGCAAACAGATAGACAGCAAGCCATACACAGTGACAGACGGATGGACCCTTGATGGACAGATGCACTCTCAGGGAGGGAAGGGGTAATGGCATCCTCTAAACCTGTAAGACAACAAAGAAAATCAATACATGTATAAAACCTGAATGATCACCTACCTGTTAGACAGGTGCAGACAGAAAGACAGCGAGCCGTACACAGTTGCAGATGGATGGACCCTTGATGGACAGACAATATCAGGGAGGGAAGGGGTAACGGCATCGTCTAAACCTGTAAGACAACAAAGAAAATCAATACATGTATAAAACCTGATTGATTATCTACCTGTTAGAAAGTAGAAAACAGATAGACAGCGAGCCGTAGACAGTGAGAGATGGATGGACCCTTGATGGACAGATGCACAATCAGGGAGGGAAGGGGTAATGGCATCCTCTAAACATGAAAGACAACAAAGAAAATCAATACATGTATAGAAACTGAACGAACACCTACCTGTTAACCAGGTGCAGACAGAAATACAGCGAACCATAGACAGTGACAGATGGATGGACCCTTGATGGACATATGCAACATCAGGGAGGGAAGGGGTAATGGCATCAACTAAACCTGTAAGACAACAAAGAAAATCAATACATGTTTAGAAACTGAATGATCACCCACCTCTTAGAAAGTAGCAAACAGATAGACAGCAAGCCGTACACAGTGACAGACAGATGGACCCTTGATGGACAGACGCAATATCAGGGAGGGAAGGGGTAACGGCATCGTCTAAACCTGTAAGACAACAAAGAAAATCAATACATGTATAGAAACTGAATGATAACCTACCTGTTAACCATGTGCAGACAGAAATACAGCGAGCCGTAGATAGTGACAGATGGATGGACCTTTGATGTACAGATGCAACATCAGGGAGGAAAGGGGTAATGGAATCGTCTAAACCTGTAAGACAACAAAGAAAATCAATAACTGTTTAGAAACTGAATGATGACCTACCTGTTAGAAAGTAGCAAACAGATAGAGAGTAAGCCATACACAGTGTCAGACGGATGGACCCTTGATGGACAGATGCACCATCAGGGAGGGAAGGGGTAACGGCATCCTCGGAACCTGAAAGACAACAAAGAAAATCTATACATGTATAGAAACTGAATGATAACCTACCTGTTAACCAGGTGCAGACAGAAATACAGCGAGCCGTAGATAGTGACAGATGGATGGACCCTTGATGTACAGATGCAACATCAGGGAGGAAAGGGATAATGGAATTGTCTAAACCTGTAAGACAACAAAGAAAATCAATACATGTTTAGAAACTGAATGATCACCTATCTGTTAGAAAGTAGCAAACAGAAAGACAGCAAGCCATACACAGTGACAGACGGATGGACCCTTGATGGACAGATGCACCATCAGGGAGGGAAGGGGTAATGGCATCCTCTAAACCTGTAAGACAACAAAGAAAATAAATACATGTTTAGAAACTGAATGATCACCTACCTGTTACACAGTAGGAAACAGATAGACAGCGAGCCGCAGACAGTGAGAGATGGATGGACCCTTGATGGACAGATGCACAATCAGGGAGGGAAGGGGTAATGGCATCCTCGGAACCTGAAAGACAACAAATAAAATCAATACATGTACAGAAAATAAATGATCACCTACCTCTTAACCAGGTGCAGACAGAAATACAGCGAGCCGTACACAGTGGCAGATGGACGGACCCTTGATAGACAGATGCACCATCAGGGAGGGAAGGAGTAACGGCATCCTCGGAACCTGAAAGACAACAAAGAAAATCAATACATGAATAGAAACTGAATGAACACCTATCTGTTAGAAAGTAGCAAACAGAAAGACAGCGAGCCGCAGACAGTGAGAGATGGATGGACCCTTGATGGACAGATGCACAATCAGGGAGGGAAGGAGCAATGAAATCCTCGGAACCTGTAAGACAACAAAGAAAATCAATACATGTTTAGAAACTGAATGATTATCTATCCGTTAACCAAGTGCAGACAGAAATACAGCGAGCCGTACACAGTGGCAGATGGATGGACCCTTGATAGACAGATGCACCATCAGGGAGGGAAGGGGTAATGGCATCCTCTAATCCTGAAAGATAACAAAGAAAATCAATACATGTATAGAACCTGAATGATCACCTACCTGTTACACAGTAGCAAACAGATAGTCAGCAAGCGTACACAGTGACAGATGGATGGACCCTTGATGGACAGATGCACAATCAGGGAGGGAAGGGGTAACGGCATCCTCAGAACCTGAAAGACAACAAAGAAAATCAATACATGTATAGAAACTGAATGATAACCTATCTCTTAACCAGGTGCAGACAGAAATACAGCGAGCCGTACACAGTGGCAGATGGATGGACACTTGATAGACAGATGCACCATCAGGGAGGGAGGGGGTAATGGCATCCTCTAAACCTGTAAGACAACAAAGAAAATCAATACATGTATAGAACCTGAATGATCACCTACCTGTTAGACAGTAGCAAACAGATAGACAGCAAGCCGTACATAGTGACAGATGGATGGACCGTTGATGGACAGATGCACAATCAGGGAGGGAAGGGGTAACGGCATCCTCGGAACCTGAAAGACAACAAATAAAATCAATACATGTTTAGAAACTTAATGATCACCTACCTGTTAGACAGTAGCAAACACATAGACAGCAAGCCGTACACAGTGACAGATGGATGGACCCTTGATGGACAGACACAATATCAGGGAGGGAAGGGGTAACGGCATCGTCTAAACCTTTAAGACAAAAAAGAAAATCAAAACATGTTTAGAAACTGAATGATCACCTACCTGTTAGACAGGTGCACACAGAAAGACAGCGAATCGTACACAGTTGCAGATGGATGTACCCTTGATGGACAGACACAATATCAGGGAGGGAAGGGGTAACGGCATCGTCCAAACATGTAAGACAACAAAGAAAATCAATACATGTATAAAACCTGAATGATTACCTACCTGTTAGATAGTAGCAAACAGATAGTCAGCAAGCCGTACACAGTGACAGATGGATGGACCCTTGATGGACAGATGCACAGTCAGAGAGGGAAGGAGTAACGGCATCCTCAGAACCTGAAAGACAACAAAGAAAATCAATACATGTTTAGAAACTGAATGATCACCTACCTGTTAGACAGTAGCAGACAGATAGAAAGTGAGCCGTACACAGTGAAAGATGATTGGACCCTTGATGGACAGATGCACAATCAGGGAGGGAAGGGGTAACGGCATCCTCGGAACCTGAAAGACAACAAAGAAAATCAATACATGTATAGAAACTGAATGATCACCTACCTGTTAACCAGGTGCAGACAGAAATACAGCGAACCATAGACAGTGACAGATGGATGGACCCTTGATGGACATATGCAACATCAGGGAGGGAAGGGGTAATGGCATCGTCTAAACCTGTAAGAACACAAAGAAAACCAATAACTGTTTAGAAACTGAATGATCACCTACCTGTTAGGAAGTAGCAAACAGATAGACAGCAAGCCATACACAGTGACAGACGGATGGACCCTTGATGGACAGACGCAATATCAGGGAGGGAAGGGGTAACGGCATCGTCTAAACCTGTAAGACAACAAAGAAAATCAATACATGTATAGAAACTGAATAATCACCTACGTGTTAGACAGGTGCAGACAGAAAGACAGCGAGCCGTAGACAGTGACAGATGGATGGACCCTTGATGGACAGATGCACCATCAGGGAGGGAAGGGGTAATGGCATCGTCTAAACCTGTAAGACAACAAAGAAAATCAATACATGTATAGAAACAGAATAATCACCTACCTGTTAGACAGTAGCAAAGAGATAGACAGAAAGCCGTACACAGTGAAAGATGGATGGACCCTTGATGAACAGACACACCATCAGGGACGGAAGGGGTAATGGCATCCTCTAAACCTGTAAGACAACAAAGAAAATCAATAACTGTTTAGAAACTGAATGATCACCTACCTGTTAGAAAGTAGCAAACAGATAGACAGCAAGCCATACACAGTGACAGATGGATGGACCCTTGATGGACAGACGCAATATCAGGGAGGGAAGGGGTAACGGCATCGTCTAAACCTGTAAGACAACAAAGAAAATCAATACATGTATAGAAACTGAATGATAACCTACCTGTTAACCATGTGCAGACAGAAATACAGCGAGCCGTAGATAGTGACAGATGGATGGACCTTTGATGTACAGATGCAACATCAGGGAGGAAAGGGGTAATGGAATCGTCTAAACCTGTAAGACAACAAAGAAAATCAATAACTGTTTAGAAACTGATTGATGACCTACCTGTTAGAAAGTAGCAAACAGATAGAGAGTAAGCCATACACAGTGACAGACGGATGGACCCTTGATGGACAGATGCACCATCAGGGAGGGAAGGGGTAACGGCATCCTCGGAACCTGAAAGACAACAAAGAAAATCAATACATGTATAGAAACTGAATGATAACCTACCTGTTAACCAGGTGCAGACAGAAATACAGCGAGCCATAGACAGTGACAGATGGATGGACCCTTGATGTACATATGCAACATCAGAGAGGGAAGGGGTAATGGCATCGTCTAAACCTGTAAGACAACAAAGAAAATCAATACATGCATAGAAACTGAATGATCACCTACCTGTTAACCAGGTGTAGACAGAAATACAGCGAGCCGTAGACAGTGGCAGATGGATGGACCCTTGATGAACAGACGCACCATCAGGGAGGGAAGGGGTAATGGCATCCTCTAAACCTGTAAGACAACATAGAAAATCAATAACTGTTTAGAAACTGAATGATCCCCTACCTGTTAGAAAGTAGCAAACAGATAGACAGCAAGCCATACACAGTGACAGATGGATGGACACTTGATGGACAGATGCACAATCAGGGAGGGAAGGGATAACGGCATCCTCGGAACCTGAAAGACAACAAAGAAAATCAATACATGTTTAGAAACTGAATGATCACCTACCTGTTAACCATGTGCAGACAGAAATACAGCGAGCCATAGACAGTGACAGATGGATGGACCCTTGATGTACATATGCAACATCAGGGAGGGAAGGGGTAATGGAATCGTCTAAACTTGTAAGACAAAAAAGAAAATCAATACATGTTTAGAAACTGAATAATCACCTACCTGTTAGACAGTAGCAGACAGATAGAAAGTGAGCCGTACACAGTGACAGATGATTGGACCCTTGATGGACAGATGCACCATCAGGGAGGGAAGGGGTAACGGCATCCTCGGAACCTGAAAGAGAACAAAGAAAATCAATACATGTATAGAAACTGAATAATCACCTACCTGTAAACCAGGTGCAGACAGATATACAGCGAGCCGTACACAGTGGCAGATGGATGGACCCTTGATAGACAGATGCACCATCAGGGAGGGAAGGGGTAATGGCGTCCTCTAAACCTGTAAGAGAACAAAGAAAATCAATAACTGTTTAGAAACTGAATGATCACCTACCTGTTAGAAAGTAGCAAACAGATAGACAGCAAGCCATACACAGTGACAGACGGATGGACCCTTGATGGACAGACGCAATATCAGGGAGGGAAGGGGTAACGGCATTGTCTAAACCTGTAAGACAACAAAGAAAATCAATACATGTATAGAAACTGAATAATCACCTACGTGTTAGACAGGTGCAGACAGAAAGACAGCGAGCCGTAGACAGTGACAGATGGATGGACCCTTGATGGACAGATGCACCATCAGGGAGGGAAGGGGTAATGGCATCGTCTAAACCTGTAAGACAACAAAGAAAATCAATACATGTATAGAACCTGAATAATCACCTACCTGTTAGACAGTAGCAAACAAATAGACAGCAAGCCGTACACAGTGACAGACGGATGGACCCTTGATGGACAGATGCACAATCAGGGAGGGAAGGGGTAATGGCATCCTCTAAACCTGTAAGACAACAAAGAAAATCAATACATGTTTAGAAACTGACTGATCACCTACCTGTTAACCAGGTGCAGACAGATATATAGTGAGCCGTACACAGAGGCAGATGGATGGATCCTTGATAGACAGATGCACCATCAGGGAGGGAAGGGGTAATGGCATCCTCTAAACCTGTAAGACAACAAAGAAAATCAATAACTGTTTAGAAACTGAATGATCACCTACCTGTTAGAAAGTAGCAACAGATAGACAGCAAGCCATACACAGTGACAAAAGGATGGACCCTTGATGGACAGATGCACCATCAGGGAGGGAAGGGGTAATGGCATCGTCTAAACCTGTAAGACAACAAAGAAAATCAATACATGTATAGAAACTGAATGATCACCTACCTGTTAACCAGGTGCAGACAGAAATACAGCGAACCGTAGACAGTGACAGATGGATGGACCCTTGATGGACATATGCAACATCAGGAAGGGAAGGGGTAATGGCATTCTCTAAGCCTGTAAGACAACAAAGAAAACCAATAACTGTTTAGAAACTAAATGATCACCTACCTGTTAGAAAGTAGCAAACAGATAGACAGCAAGCCATACACAGTGACAGACGGATGGACCCTTGATGGACAGATGCACCATCAGGGAGGGAAGGGGTAATGGCATCCTCTAAACCTGTAAGACAACAAAGAAAATCAATACATGTTTACAAACTGAATGATCATCTACCTGTTAACCAGGTGCAGACAGAAATACAGCGAGCCATACACAGTGGCAGATGGATGGACCCTTGATAGACAGATGCACCATCAGGGAGGGAAGGGGTAATGGCATCGTCTAAACCTGTAAGACAACAAAGAAAATCAATACATGTATAAAACCTGAATGATCACCTACCTGTTAGACAGGTGCAGACAGAAAGACAGCGAGCCGTACACAGTTGCAGATGGATGGACCCTTGATGGACAGACAATATCAGGGAGGGAAGGGGTAACGGCATCGTCTAAACCTGTAAGACAACAAAGAAAATCAATACATGTATAAAACCTGATTGATTATCTACCTGTTAGAAAGTAGAAAACAGATAGACAGCGAGCCGTAGACAGTGAGAGATGGATGGACCCTTGATGGACAGATGCACAATCAGGGAGGGAAGGGGTAATGGCATCCTCTAAACCTGAAAGACAACAAAGAAAATCAATACATGTATAGAAACTGAATGAACACCTACCTGTTAACCAGGTGCAGACAGAAATACAGCGAACCGTAGACAGTGACAGATGGATGGACCCTTGATGGACATATGCACCATCAGGGAGGGAAGGGGTAATGGCATCAACTAAACCTGTAAGACAACAAAGAAAATCAATACATGTTTAGAAACTGAATGATCACCCACCTCTTAGAAATTAGCAAACAGATAGACAGCAAGCCGTACACAGTGACAGACAGATGGACCCTTGATGGACAGACGCAATATCAGGGAGGGAAGGGGTAACGGCATCGTCTAAACCTGTAAGACAACAAAGAAAATCAATACATGTATAGATACTGAATGATAACCTACCTGTTAACCATGTGCAGACAGAAATACAGCGAGCCGTAGATAGTGACAGATGGATGGACCTTTGATGTACAGATGCAACATCTGGGAGGAAAGGGGTAATGGAATCGTCTAAACCTGTAAGACAACAAAGAAAATCAATAACTGTTTAGAAACTGAATGATGACCTACCTGTTAGAAAGTAGCAAACAGATAGAGAGTAAGCCATACACAGTGACAGACGGATGGACCCTTGATGGACAGATGCACCATCAGGGAGGGAAGGGGTAACGGCATCCTCGGAACCTGAAAGACAACAAAGAAAATCAATACATGTATAGAAACTGAATGATAACCTACCTGTTAACCAGGTGCAGACAGAAATACAGCGAGCCGTAGATAGTGACAGATGGATGGACCCTTGATGTACAGATGCAACATCAGGGAGGAAAGGGATAATGGAATCGTCTAAACTTGTAAGACAACAAAGAAAATCAATACATGTTTAGAAACTGAATGATCACCTATCTGTTAGAAAGTAGCAAACAGAAAGACAGCAAGCCATCCACAGTGACAGACGGATGGACCCTTGATGGACAGATGCACCATCAGGGAGGGAAGGGGTAATGGCATCCTCTAAACCTGTAAGACAACAAAGAAAATAAATACATGTTTAGAAACTGAATGATCACCTACCTGTTACACAGTAGCAAACAGATAGACAGCGAGCCGCAGACAGTGAGAGATGGATGGACCCTTGATGGACAGATGCACAATCAGGGAGGGAAGGGGTAATGGCATCCTCGGAACCTGAAAGACAACAAATAAAATCAATACATGTACAGAAACTAAATGATTACCTACCTCTTAACCAGGTGCAGACAGAAATACAGCGAGCCGTACACAGTGGCAGATGGACGGACCCTTGATAGACAGATGCACCATCAGGGAGGGAAGGGATAATGGCATCCTCTAATCCTGAAAGACAACAAAGAAAATCAATACATGTATAGAACCTGAATGATCACCTACCTGTTACACAGTAGCAAACAGATAGTCAGCAAGCGTACACAGTGACAGATGGATGGACCCTTGAAGGACAGATGCACAATCAGGGAGGGAAGGGGTAATGGCATCCTCTAAACCTGAAAGACAACAAAGAAAATCAATACATGTATAAAACCTGAATGATTACCTGCCTGTTAGATAGTAGCAAACAGATAGTCAGCAAGCCGTACACAGTGACAGATGGATGGACCATTGATGGACAGATGCACAATCAGAGAGGGAAAGAGTAACGGCATCCTCGGAACCTGAAAGACAACAAAGAAAATCAATACATGTTTAGAAACTGAATGATCACCTACCTGTTAGACAGTAGCAAACACATAGACAGCAAGCCGTACACAGTGACAGATGGATGGACCCTTGATGGACAGACACAATATCAGGGAGGGAAGGGGTAACGGCATCGTCTAAACCTTTAAGACAAAAAAGAAAATCAAAACATGTTTAGAAACTGAATGATCACCTACCTGTTAGACAGGTGCACACAGAAAGACAGCGAATCGTACACAGTTGCAGATGGATTGACCCTTGATGGACAGACACAATATCAGGGAGGGAAGGGGTAACGGCATCGTCTAAACATGTAAGACAACAAAGAAAATCAATACATGTATAAAACCTGAATGATTACCTACCTGTTAGATAGTAGCAAACAGATAGTCAGCAAGCCGTACACAGTGACAGATGGATGGACTCTTGATGGACAGATGCACAATCAGAGAGGGAAGGAGTAACGGCATCCTCAGAACCTGAAAGACAACAAAGAAAATCAATACATGTTTAGAAACTGAATGATCACCTACCTGTTAGACAGTAGCAGACAGATAGAAAGTGAGCCGTACACAGTGAAAGATGATTGGACCCTTGATGGACAGATGCACAATCAGGAAGGGAAGGGGTAACGGCATCCTCGGAACCTGAAAAACAAAGAAAATCAATACATGTATAGAAACTGAATGATCACCTACCTGTTAACCAGGTGCAGACAGAAATACAGCGAACCATAGACAGTGACAGATGGATGGACCCTTGATGGACATATGCAACATCAGAGAGGGAAGGGGTAATGGCATCGTCTAAACCTGTAAGACAACAAAGAAAATCAATACATGCATAGAAACTGAATGATCACCTACCTGTTAACCAGGTGTAGACAGAAATACAGCGAGCCGTAGACAGTGGCAGATGGATGGACCCTTGATGAACAGACGCACCATCAGGGAGGGAAGGGGTAATGGCATCCTCTAAACCTGTAAGACAACATAGAAAATCAATAACTGTTTAGAAACTGAATGATCCCCTACCTGTTAGAAAGTAGCAAACAGATAGACAGCAAGCCATACACAGTGACAGATGGATGGACACTTGATGGACAGATGCACAATCAGGGAGGGAAGGGATAACGGCATCCTCGGAACCTGAAAGACAACAAAGAAAATCAATACATGTTTAGAAACTGAATGATCACCTACCTGTTAACCAGGTGCAGACAGAAATACAGCGAGCCATAGACAGTGACAGATGGATGGACCCTTGATGTACATATGCAACATCAGGGAGGGAAGGGGTAATGGAATCGTCTAAACTTGTAAGACAAAAAAGAAAATCAATACATGTTTAGAAACTGAATAATCACCTACCTGTTAGACAGTAGCAGACAGATAGAAAGTGAGCCGTACACAGAGACAGATGATTGGACCCTTGATGGACAGATGCACCATCAGGGAGGGAAGGGGTAACGGCATCCTCGGAACCTGAAAGAGAACAAAGAAAATCAATACATGTATAGAAACTGAATAATCACCTACCTGTAAACCAGGTGCAGACAGATATACAGCGAGCCGTACACAGTGGCAGGTGGATGGACACTTGATAGACAGATGCACCATCAGGGAGGGAAGGGGTAATGGCGTCCTCTAAACCTGTAAGAGAACAAAGAAAATCAATAACTGTTTAGAAACTGAATGATCACCTACCTGTTAGAAAGTAGCAAACAGATAGACAGCAAGCCATACACAGTGACAGACGGATGGACCCTTGATGGACAGACGCAATATCAGGGAGGGAAGGGGTAACGGCATTGTCTAAACCTGTAAGACAACAAAGAAAATCAATACATGTATAGAAACTGAATAATCACCTACGTGTTAGACAGGTGCAGACAGAAAGACAGCGAGCCGTAGACAGTGACAGATGGATGGACCCTTGATGGACAGATGCACCATCAGGGAGGGAAGGGGTAATGGCATCGTCTAAACCTGTAAGACAACAAAGAAAATCAATACATGTATAGAACCTGAATAATCACCTACCTGTTAGACAGTAGCAAACAAATAGACAGCAAGCCGTACACAGTGACAGACGGATGGACCCTTGATGGACAGATGCACAATCAGGGAGGGAAGGGGTAATGGCATCCTCTAAACCTGTAAGACAACAAAGAAAATCAATACATGTTTAGAAACTGACTGATCACCTACCTGTTAACCAGGTGCATACAGAAAGACAGCGAGTCGTACACAGTTGCAGATGGATGGACCCTTGAAGGACAGATGCACCATCAGGGCCGGAAGGGGTAATGGCATCCTCTAAACCTGTAAGACAACATAGAAAATCAATAACTGTTTAGAAACTGAATGATCATCTACCTGTTAGACAGGTGCATACAGAAAGACAGCGAGTCGTACACAGTTGCAGATGGATGGACCCTTGAAGGACAGATGCACCATCAGGGACGGAAGGGGTAATGGCATCCTCTAAACCTGTAAGACAACAAAGAAAATCAATAAATGTTTAGAAACTGAATGATTACCTTCCTCTTAGAAAGTAGCAAACAGATAGTCAGCAAGCCGTACACAGTGACAGACGGATGGACCCTTGATGGACAGATGCACAATCAGGGAGGGAAGAGGTAATGGCATCCTCTAATCCTTAAAGACAACAAAGAAAATCAATACATGTATAGAAACTGAATGATCACCTACCTGTTAAGCAGGTGCAGAAAGAAATACAGCGAGCCATACACAGTGGCAGATGGATGGACCCTTGATGAACAGACGAACAATCAGGGAGGGAAGGGGTAATGGCATCGTCTAAACCTGTAAGACAACAAAGGAAATCAATACATGTTTAGAAACTGAATGATCACCTACCTCTTAGAAAGTAGCAAACAGATAGACAGCAAGCCGTACACAGTGACAGACGGATGGACCCTTGATGGACAGATGCACAATCACGGAGGGAAGGGGTAACGGCATCCTCTAATCCTGAAAGACAACAAAGAAAATCAATACATGTATAGAAACTGAATGATCACCTACCTGTTAGACAGGTGCAGACAGAAAGACAGTGAGCCGTACACAGTTGCAGATGGATGGACCCTTGATGGACAGACAATATCAGGGAGGGAAGGGGTAACGGCATCGTCAAAACCTGTAAGACAACAAAGAAAATCAATACATGTATAGAAACTGAATGATAACCTACGTGTTAACCAGGTGCAGACAGAAATACAGCGAGCCGTAGATAGTGACAGATGGATGGACCCTTGATGTACAGATGCAACATCAGGGAGGAAAGGGGTAATGGAATCGTCTAAACCTGTAAGACAACAAAGAAAATCAAAAACTGTTTAGAAACTGAATGATGACCTACCTGTTAGAAAGTAGCAAACAGAGAGACAGTAAGCCATACACAGTGACAGACGGATGGACCCTTGATGGACAGATGCACAATCAGGGAGGGAAGGGGTAACGGCATCCTCGGAACCTGAAAGACAACAAAGACAATCAATACATGTATAGAAACTGAATGATAACCTACCTGTTAACCAGGTGCAGACAGAAATACAGCGAGCCGTAGATAGTGAAAGATGGATGGACCCTTGATGTACAGATGCAACATCAGGGAGGAAAGGGATAATGGAATCGTCTAAACTTGTAAGACAACAATGAAAATCAATACATGTTTAGAAACTGAATGATCACCTACCTGTTACACAGTAGCAAACAGATAGTCAGCAAGCGTACACAGTGACAGATGGATGGACCCTTGATGGACAGATGCACAATCAGGGAGGGAAGGGGTAACGGCATCCTCAGAACCTGAAAGACAACAAAGAAAATCAATACATGTATAGAAACAGAATAATCACCTATCTTTTAACCAGGTGCAGACAGAAATACAGCGAGCCGTACACAGTGGCAGATGGATGGACTCTTGATAGACAGATGCACCATCAGGGAGGGAGGGGGTAATGGCATCCTCTAAACCTGTAAGACAACAAAGAAAATCAATACATGTATAGAACCTGAATGATCACCTACCTGTTAGACAGGTGCATACAGAAAGACAGCGAGTTGTACACAGTTGCAGATGGATGGACCCTTGAAGGACAGATGCACCATCAGGGAGGGAAGGGGTAACGGCATCGTCTAAACCTGTAAGACAACAAAGAAAATCAATACATGTTTAGAAACTGAATGATCACCTACCTGTTAGATAGTAGCAAACAGATAGACAGCAAGCCGTAAACAGTGACAGATGGATGGACCCTTGATGAACAGATGCACCATCAGGTAGGGATGGGGTAATGGCATCCTCTAAACCTGTAAGACAACAAAGAAAATCAATACATGTTTAGAAACTGAATGATCACCTACCTGTTAGACAGTAGCAAAGAGATAGACAGCGAGCCGTAGACAGTGAGAAATGGATGGACCCTTGATGGACAGATGCACAATCAGGGATGGAAGGGGTAATGGCATCCTCTAAACCTGAAAGACAACAAAGAAAGTCATTACATGTATAGAAACTGAATGATCACCTACCTGTTAACCAGGTGCAGACAGATATACAGCGAGCCGTACAAAGTGGCAGATGGATGGACCCTTGATAGACAGATGCACCATCAGGGAGGGAAGGGGTAATGGCATCCTCTAAACCTGTAAGACAACAAAGAAAATCAATAACTGTTTAGAAACTGAATGATCACCTACCTGTTAGAAAGTAGCAAACAGATAGACAGCAAGCCATACACAGTGACAGATGGATGGACCCTTGATGGACAGATGCACCATCAGGGAGGGAAGGGGTAATGGCATCCTCTAAACCTGTAAGACAACAAAGAAAATCAATACATGTTTGGAAACTGAATGATCACCTACCTCTTAGAAAGTAGCAAACAGATAGACAGCAAGCCGTACACAGTGACAGACGGATGGACCCTTGATGGACAGACGCAATATCAGGGAGGGAAGGGGTAACGGCATTGTCTAAACATGTAAGACAACAAAGAAAATCAATACATGTATAGAACCTGAATGATCACCTACCTGTTAGACAGTAGCAAACAGATAGACAGCAAGCCGTACAGTGACAGATGGATGGACCCTTGATGAACAGACGCACCATCAGGGAGGGAAGGGGTAACGGCATCCTCTAAACCTTTAAGACAACAAAGAAAATCAATACATGTTTAGAAACTGAATGATCACCTACCTGTTAGACAGGTGCACACAGAAAGACAGCGAGTTGTACACAGTTGCAGATGGATGGACCCTTGATGGACAGACACAATATCAGGGAGGGAAGGGGTAACGGCATCGTCTAAACCTGTAAGACAACAAAGAAAATCAATACATGTATAAAACCTGAATGATTACCTACCTGTTAGATAGTAGCAAACAGATAGTCAGCAAGCCGTACACAGTGACAGATGGATGGACCCTTGATGGATAGATGCAAAATCAGAGAGGGAAGGAGTAACGGCATCCTCGGAACCTGAAAGACAACAAAGAAAATCAATACATGTTTAGAAACTGAATGATCATCTACCTATTAGACAGTAGCAAACACATAGACAGCAAGCCGTGCACAGTGACAGATGGATGGACCCTTAATGGACAGATGCACAATCAGGGAGGGAAGGGGTAACGGCATCCTCGGAACCTGAAAGTCAACAAAGAAAATCAATACATGTATAAAACCTGAATGATTACCTACCTGTTAGACAGGAGCAAACAGAAAGTCAGACAGCCGTTTACAGTGACAGATGGATGGGCCGTTGATGGACAGATGCACAATCAGGGAGGGAAGGGGTAACCGCATCCTCTAACACGTAGGTGATCATTCAGTTTCTAAACATGTATTGATTTTCTTTGTTGTCTTTCAGGTTCCGAGGATGCCGTTACTCCTTCCCTCTCTGATTGTTCATCTGTCCATCAAGGGTCCATCCATCTGTCACTGTGTACGGCTCGCTGTCTATCTGTTTGCTACTGTCTAACAGGTAGGTGATCATTCAGTTCTAAACAATCAGGGAGGGAAGGGGTAACGGCATCCTCGGAACCTGAAAGACAACAAATAAAATCAATACATGTATAGAAACTGAATGATTACCTACCTGTTAACCAGGTGCAGACAGAAATACAGCGAGCCGTACACAGTGGCAGATGGATGGACCCTTGATAGACAGATGCACCATCAGGGAGGGAAGGGGTAACAGCATCCTCGGAACCTGAAAGACAACAAAGAAAACCAATGCATGTATAGAAACTGAATGATCACCTACCTGTTAACCAGGTGCAGATAGAAATACAGCGAGCCGTAGACAGTGACAGATGGATGGACCCTTGATGGACAGATGCACCATCAGGGAGGAAAGAGGTATCGGCATCGTCTAAACCTGAAAGACAACAAATAAAATCAATACATGAATAGAAACTGAATGATCACCTACCTGTTAACCAGGTGCAGACAGAAATACATCGAGCCGTAGATAGTGACAGATGGATGGACCCTTGATGGACAGATGCACCATCAGGGAGGGAAGGGGTATCGGCATCGTCTAAACCTGTAAGACAACAAAGAAAATCAATACATGTTTAGAAACTGAATGATCACCTACGTGTTAGACAGTAGCAAACAGATAGACACAAAGCCGTACACAGTGACAGACGGATGGACCCTTGATGGACAGACGCAATATCAGGGAGGGAAGGGGTAACGGCATCGTCTAAACATGTAAGACAACAAAGAAAATCAATACATGTATAGAAACTGAATGATCACCTACCTGTTAACCAGGTGCAGACAGAAATACAGCGAACCGTAGACAGTGACAGATGGATGGACCCTTGATGGATATATGCAACATCTGGGAGGGAAGGGGAAATGGCATCGTCTAAACCTGTAAGACAACAAAGGAAATCAATACATGTTTAGAAAATGAATGATCACCTACCTCTTAGAAAGTAGCAAACAGATAGACAGCAAGCCGTACACAGTGACAGACGGATGGACCTTTGATGGACAGACGCAATATCAGGGAGGGAAGAGGTAACGGCATCGTCTAAACCTGTAAGACAACAAAGAAAATCAATACATGTATAAAACCTGAATGATTACCTACCTGATAGACAGTAGCAAACAAATAGTCAGCAAGCCGTACACAGTGACAGATGGATGGACCCTTGACGGACAGATGCAACATCAGGGAGGGAAGGGGTAATGGAATCGTCTAAACTTGTAAGACAACAAAGAAAATCAATACATGTTTAGAAACTGAATGATCACCTACCTATTAGACAGTAGCAAACAGATAGACAGCGAGCCGTAGACAGTGACAGTTGGATGGACCCTTGATGAACAGAAGCACCATCAGGGAGGGAAGGGGTAATGGCATCCTCTAAACCTGTAACACAACAAAGAAAATCAATACATGTATAAAACCTGAATGATTACCTACCTGTTAGATAGTAGCATACAGATAAACAGCGAGCCGTAGACAGTGAGAGACGCACCATCAGGGAGGGAAGGGGTAACGGCATCCTCTAAACCTTTAAGACAACAAAGAAAATCAATACATGTTTAGAAACTGAATGATCACCTACCTGTTAGACAGGTGCAGACAGAAATACAGCGAGCCATACACAGTGGCAGATGGATGGACCCTTGATGAACAGACGCACCATCAGGGAGGGAAGGGGTAACGGCATCCTCTAAACCTTTAAGACAACAAAGAAAATCAATACATGTTTAGAAACTGAATGATCACCTACCTGTTAGACAGGTGCAGACAGAAATACAGCGAACCGTAGACAGTGACAGATGGATGGACCCTTGATGGACATATGCAACATCAGGGAGGGAAGGGGTAATGGCATCGTCTAAACCTGTAAGACAACAAAGAAAATCAATACATGTTTAGAAACTGAATGATCACCTACCTGTTAGACAGTAGCAAACAGATAGACAGCGAGCCGTAGACAGTGAGAGATGGATGGACCCTTCATGGACAGATGCACAATCAGGGAGGGAAGGGGTAACGGCATCCTCTAATCCTGAAAGACAACAAAGAATATCAATACATGTATAGAAACTGAATGATCACCTACCTGTAAACCAGGTGCAGACAGAAATACAGCGAGCCGTACACAGTGGCAGATGGATGGACCCTTGATAGACAGATGCACCATCAGGGAGGGAAGGGGTAATGGCATCGTCTAAACTTGTAAGACAACAAAGAAAATCAATAAATGTTTAGAAACTGAATGATTACCTTCCTCTTAGAAAGTAGCAAACAGATAGACTGCAAGCCGTAAACGGTGACAGACGGATGGACCCTTGATGGACAAATGCACAATCATGGAGGGAAGAGGTAATGGCATCCTCTAATCCTGAAAGACAACAAAGAAAATCAATACATGTATAGAAACTGGATGATCACCTACCTGTTAAGCAGGTGCAGAAAGAAATACAGCGAGCCATACACAGTGGCAGATGGATGGACCCTTGATGAACAGATGCACCATGAGGGAGGAAAGGGGTAATGGCATCGTCTAAACCTGTAAGACAACAAAGGAAATCAATACATGTTTAGAAACTGAATGATCACCTACCTCTTAGAAAGTAGCAAACAGATAGACAGCAAGCCGTACACAGTGACAGACGGATGGACCCTTGATGGACAGACGCAAAATCAGGGAGGGAAGAGGTAACGGCATCGTCTAAACCTGTAAGACAACAAAGAAAATCAATACATGTATAAAACCTGAATGATTACCTACCTGTTAGACAGTAGCAAACAGATAGACACCAAGACATACACAGTGACAGATGGATGGACCCTTGATGGACAGATGCACAATCAGTGAGGGAAGGGGTAACGGCATCCTCAGAACCTGATAGACAACAAGGAAAATCAATACATGTATAGAAACTGAATGATCACCTACCTGTTAACCAGGTGCAGAAAGAAATACAGCGAGCTATACACAGTGGCAGATGGATGGACCCTTGATAGACAGATGCACCATCAGGGAGGGAAGGGGTAATGGCATCGTCTAAACCTGTAAGACAACAAAGAAAATCAATATATGTATAGAACCTGAATGATCACCTACCTGTTAGACAATAGCAAAGAGATAGACAGCAAGCCGTACACAGTGACAGATGGATGGACCCTTGATAAACAGACGCACCATCAGAGAGGGAAGGGGTAATGGCATCCTCTAAACCTGAAAGACAACAAAGAAAATCAATACATGTATAAAACCTGAATGATTATCTACCTGTTATATAGTAGCAAACAGATAGTCAGCAAGCCGTACACAGTGACAGATGGATGGACCCTTGATGGACAGACAATATCAGAGAGGGAAGGGGTAATGGCATCGTCTAAACCTGTAAGACAACAAAGAAAATCAATACATGTATAGAAACTGAATGATAAACTACCTGTTAACCAGGTGCAGACAGAAATACAGCGAGCCGTAGATAGTGACAGATGGATGGACCCTTGATGGACAGATGCAGAATCAGGGAGGGAAGGGGTAATGGCATCCTCTAAACCTGTAAGACAACAAAGAATATCAATACATGTAAAGAACCTGAATGATCACCTACCTGTTAACCAGGTGCAGACAGAAATACAGCGAGCCGTAGATAGTGACAGATGGATGGACCCTTGATGGACAGATGCAACATCAGGGAGGGAAGGGGTAATGGAATCGTCTAAACCTGTAAGACAACAAAGAATATCAATACATGTAAGGAACCTAAATGATCACCTACCTGTTGGACATGTGCAACCAGATAGACAGCGAGCCGTACACAGTGACAGATGGATGGACACTTGATGGACAGATGCACCATCAGGGAGAAAACGGGAAATGGCATCCTCTAAACCTGTAAGACAATAAAGAAAATCAATACATGTATAGAAACTGAATTATCACCTACCTGTTAACCAGGTGCAGACAGATAGACAGCGAGCCGTACACAGTGGCAGATAGATGGACTTTTGATGGACAGATGAACCATCAGGGAGGGAAGGGGTAATGGCATCCTCTAAACCTGTGTCGTCTCGGTTCGTCTTCCTCTGGAGATGGACTTGTTATTCAAAAAGGAGAGTCTGTAACCACCGTCTTTAGTTGTAACAATAATATATTTTATTTCAATCGAAAGAACAGTGTGGATAGAGTCTGCCAATTCTGGGTGCCCCTCGGTCTCTCTCTCTTCCCGACTTAGGAATACCTTGAGTTTTTATACCCTATTTCACGTCATATTCTGTTGGAATGTTGCCATATATGGAATGTTTGCATTTCATCCATAAGGAACAGTCATTAGCTCCACCATTACATACGTGGTCCATGGCCACATCTGGACAGCGTTTAAATCACTGACACGTCTGCCCAAAGGGATGTCCAATACTAAACAGCATCTTATGTCTGTTCAATTTGTGTATATTTGGTCAAGAAACGGGGCCCCCTTTCTTTTCTACATCTACCCTGTGTGGCTTACCATATCACTCCTCAACTCCATACCATTCCTTCAGGCCTATGAACATCTGCAAAGCCAATGAATATACTACACCTGTAAGACAACAAAGAAAATCAATACATGTATAGAAACTGAATGATCACCTACCTGTTGGACAGGTGCAGACAGACAGACAGCGAGCCGTACACAGTTGCAGAGGGATGGACACTTGATGGACAGATGCACCATCAGGGAGGGAAGGGGTAATGGCATTGTCTAAACCTGTAAGACAACAAAGAAAATCAATACATGTTTAGAAACTGAATGATCACCTACCTGTTAGACAGGTGCAGACAGAAAGACAGTGAGCCGTACACAGTTGCAGATGGATGGACCCTTGATGGACACACAATATCAGGGAGGGAAGGGGTAACGGCATCGTCTAAACCTGTAAGACAACAAAGAAAATCAATACATGTATAGAAACTGAATGATAACCTACGTGTTAACCAGGTGCAGACAGAAATACAGCGAGCCGTAGATAGTGACAGATGGATGGACCCTTGATGTACAGATGCAACATCAGGGAGGAAAGGGGTAATGGAATCGTCTAAACTTGTAAGACAACAAAGAAAATCAATACATGTATAGAACCTGAATGATCACCTACCTGTTAGACAGGTGCATACAGAAAGACAGCGAGTCGTACACAGTTGCAGATGGATGGACCCTTGAAGGACAGATGCACCATCAGGGAGGGAAGGGGTAACGGCATCGTCTAAACCTGTAAGACAACAAAGAAAATCAATACATGTTTAGAAACTGAATGATCACCTACCTGTTAGACAGTAGCAAACAGATAGACAGCAAGCCGTAAACAGTGACAGATGGATGGACCATTGATGGACAGATGCACAATCAGAGAGGGAAGGAGAAACGGCATCCTCGGAACCTGAAAGACAACAAAGAAAATCAATACATGTTTAGAAACTGAATGATCACCTACCTGTTAGACAGTAGCAAACACAGACAGCAAGCCATACACAGTGACAGATGGATGGACCCTTGATGAACAGACGCACCATCAGGTAGGGATGGGGTAATGGCATCCTCTAAACCTGTAAGACAACAAAGAAAATCAATACATGTTTAGAAACTGAATGATCACCTACCTGTTAGACAGTAGCAAAGAGATAGACAGCGAGCCGTAGACAGTGAGAAATGGATGGACCCTTGATGGACAGATGCACAATCAGGGATGGAAGGGGTAATGGCATCCTCTAAACCTGAAAGACAACAAAGAAAGTCATTACATGTATAGAAACTGAATGATCACCTACCTGTTAACCAGGTGCAGACAGATATCCAGCGAGCCGTACAAAGTGGCAGATGGATGGACCCTTGATAGACAGATGCACCATCAGGGAGGGAAGGGGTAATGGCATCCTCTAAACCTGTAAGACAACAAAGAAAATCAATAACTGTTTAGAAACTGAATGATCACCTACCTGTTAGAAAGTAGCAAACAGATAGACAGCAAGCCATACACAGTGACAGATGGATGGACCCTTGATGGACAGATGCACCATCAGGGAGGGAAGGGGTAATGGCATCCTCTAAACCTGTAAGACAACAAAGAAAATCAATACATGTTTAGAAACTGAATGATCACCTACCTCTTAGAAAGTAGCAAACAGATAGACAGCAAGCCGTACACAGTGACAGACGGATGGACCCTTGATGGACAGACGCAATATCAGGGAGGGAAGGGGTAACGGCATTGTCTAAACATGTAAGACAACAAAGAAAATCAATACATGTATAGAACCTGAATGATCACCTACCTGTTAGACAGTAGCAAACAGATAGACAGCAAGCCGTACAGTGACAGATGGATGGACCCTTGATGAACAGACGCACCATCAGGGAGGGAAGGGGTAACGGCATCCTCTAAACCTTTAAGACAACAAAGAAAATCAATACATGTTTAGAAACTGAATGATCACCTACCTGTTAGACAGGTGCACACAGAAAGACAGCGAGTTGTACACAGTTGCAGATGGATGGACCCTTGATGGACAGACACAATATCAGGGAGGGAAGGGGTAACGGCATCGTCTAAACCTTTAAGACAACAAAGAAAATCAATACATGTTTAGAAACTGAATGATCACCTACCTGTTAGACAGGAGCAAACAGAAAGTCAGACAGCCGTTTACAGTGAGAGATGGATGGACCGTTGATGGACAGATGCACAATCAGGGAGGGAAGGGGTAACCGCATCCTCTAACACGTAGGTGATCATTCAGTTTCTATACATGTATTGATTTTCTTTGTTGTCTTTCAGGTTCCGAGGATGCCGTTACTCCTTCCCTCTCTGATTGTTCATCTGTCCATCAAGGGTCCATCCATCTGTCACTGTGTACGGCTCGCTGTCTATCTGTTTGCTACTGTCTAACAGGTAGGTGATCATTCAGTTCTAAACAATCAGGGAGGGAAGAGGTAACGGCATCCTCGGAACCTGAAAGACAACAAATAAAATCAATACATGTATAGAAACTGAATGATTACCTACCTGTTAACCAGGTGCAGACAGAAATACAGCGAGCCGTACACAGTGGCAGATGGATGGACCCTTGATAGACAGATGCACCATCAGGGAGGGAAGGGGTAACAGCATCCTCGGAACCTGAAAGACAACAAAGAAAACCAATGCATGTATAGAAACTGAATGATCACCTACCTGTTAACCAGGTGCAGATAGAAATACAGCGAGCCGTAGACAGTGACAGATGGATGGACCCTTGATGGACAGATGCACCATCAGGGAGGAAAGAGGTATCGGCATCGTCTAAACCTGAAAGACAACAAATAAAATCAATACATGAATAGAAACTGAATGATCACCTACCTGTTAACCAGGTGCAGACAGAAATACAGCGAGCCGTAGATAGTGACAGATGGATAGACCCTTGATGGACAGATGCACCATCAGGGAGGGAAGGGGTATCGGCATCGTCTAAACCTGTAAGACAACAAAGAAAATCAATACATGTTTAGAAACTGAATGATCACCTACGTGTTAGACAGTAGCAAACAGATAGACAGCAAGCCGTACACAGTGACAGACGGATGGACCCTTGATGGACAGACGCAATATCAGGGAGGGAAGGGGTAACGGCATCGTCTAAACATGTAAGACAACAAAGAAAATCAATACATGTATAGAAACTGAATGATCACCTACCTGTTAACCAGGTGCAGACAGAAATACAGCGAACCGTAGACAGTGACAGATGGATGGACCCTTGATGGATATATGCAACATCTGGGAGGGAAGGGGTAATGGCATCGTCTAAACCTGTAAGACAACAAAGGAAATCAATACATGTTTAGAAAATGAATGATCACCTACCTCTTAGAAAGTAGCAAACAGATAGACAGCAAGCCGTACACAGTGACAGACGGATGGACCTTTGATGGACAGACGCAATATCATGGAGGGAAGAGGTAACGGCATCGTCTAAACCTGTAAGACAACAAAGAAAATCAATACATGTATAAAACCTGAATGATTACCTACCTGATAGACAGTAGCAAACAAATAGTCAGCAAGCCGTACACGGTGACAGATGGATGGACCCTTGACGGACAGATGCAACATCAGGGAGGGAAGGGGTAATGGAATCGTCTAAACTTGTAAGACAACAAAGAAAATCAATACATGTTTAGAAACTGAATGATCACCTACCTATTAGACAGTAGCAAACAGATAGACAGCGAGCCGTAGACAGTGACAGTTGGATGGACCCTTGATGAACAGAAGCACCATCAGGGAGGGAAGGGGTAATGGCATCCTCTAAACCTGTAACACAACAAAGAAAATCAATACATGTATAAAACCTGAATGATTACCTACCTGTTAGATAGTAGCATACAGATAAACAGCGAGCCGTAGACAGTGAGAGACGCACCATCAGGGAGGGAAGGGGTAACGGCATCCTCTAAACGTTTAAGACAACAAAGAAAATCAATACATGTTTAGAAACTGAATGATCACCTACCTGTTAGACAGGTGCAGACAGAAATACAGCGAGCCATACACAGTGGCAGATGGATGGACCCTTGATGAACAGACGCACCATCAGGTAGGGAAGGGGTAACGGCATCCTCTAAACCTTTAAGACAACAAAGAAAATCAATACATGTTTAGAAACTGAATGATCACCTACCCGTTAGACAGGTGCACACAGAAAGACAGCGAGTCGTACACAGTTGCAGATGGATGGACCCTTGATGGACAGACACAATATCAGGGAGGGAAGGGGTAACGGCATCGTCTAAACCTGTAACACAACAAAGAAAATCAATACATGTATAAAACCTGAATGATTACCTACCTGTTAGATAGTAGCATACAGATAAACAGCGAGCCGTAGATAGTGAGAGATGGATGGACCCTTGATGGACAGATGCACAATCAGGGAGGGAAGGGGTAACGGCATCCTCGGAACCTGAAAGACATCAAAGAAAATCAATACATGTATAGAAACTGAATGATCACCTACCTGTTAACCAGGTGCAGACAGAAATACAGCGAACCGTAGACAGTGACAGATGGATGGACCCTTGATGGACATATGCAACATCAGGGAGGGAAGGGGTAATGGCATCGTCTAAACCTGTAAGACAACAAAGAAAATCAATACATGTTTAGAAACTGAATGATCACCTACCTGTTAGACAGTAGCAAACAGATAGACAGCGAGCCGTAGACAGTGAGAGATGGATGGACCCTTCATGGACAGATGCACAATCAGGGAGGGAAGGGGTAACGGCATCCTCGGAACCTGAAAGACAACAAAGAAAATCAATACATGTATAGAAACTAAATGATCACCTACCTGTAAACCAGGTGCAGACAGAAATACAGCGAGCCGTACACAGTGGCAGATGGATGGACCCTTGATAGACAGATGCACCATCAGGGAGGGAAGGGGTAATGGCATCGTCTAAACTTGTAAGACAACAAAGAAAATCAATAAATGTTTAGAAACTGAATGATTACCTTCCTCTTAGAAAGTAGCAAACAGATAGACTGCAAGCCGTAAACGGTGACAGACGGATGGACCCTTGATGGACAAATGCACAATCATGGAGGGAAGAGGTAATGGCATCCTCTAATCCTGAAAGACAACAAAGAAAATCAATACATGTATAGAAACTGGATGATCACCTACCTGTTAGACAGTAGCAAACAGATAGACACCAAGACATACACAGTGACAGATGGATGGACCCTTGATGGACAGATGCACAATCAGTGAGGGAAGGGGTAATGGCATCCTCTAAACCTGTAAGACAACAAAGAAAATCAATACATGTATAGAACCTGAATGATCACCTACCTGTTAGACAGTAGCAAACAGATAGACAGCGAGCCAAACACAGTGACAGATGGATGGACCCTTGATGGACAGATGCACCATCAGGGAGGGAAGGGGAAATGGCATCCTCTGAACCTGTAAGACAACAAGGTAAATCAATACATGTATAGAACCTGAATGATCACCTACCTGTTAGACAGTAGCAAACAGATAGACAGCGAGCCGTACACAGTGACAGATGGACGGACCATTGATGGACAGATGCACCATCAAGGAGGGAAGGGGAAATGGCATCCTCTTAACCTGTAAGACAACAAGGAAAATCAATACATGTATAGAACCTGAATGATCACCTACCTGTTAGACAGTAGCAAACAGATGGACAGCGAGCCGTACACAGTGGCAGATGGACGGACCCTTGATGGACAGATGCACCATTAGGGATGGAAGGGAAAATGGCATCCTCTAAACCTGTAAGACAACAAAGAAAATCAATACATGTATAGAAACTGAATGATCACCTACCTGTTAACCAGATGCAGACAGATAGACAGCGAGCCATACACAGTGGTAGATGGATGGATGCTTGATGGATAGATGCACCATCAGGGAGGGAAGGGGTAATGGCATCCTCTAAACCTGTAAGACAACAAAGAAAGTCAATACATGTATAGAAACTGAATGATCACCTACCTGTTAGACAGGTGCAGACAGATAGACAGCGAGCCGTACACAGTGACAGATGGATGGACCCTTGATGGACAGATGCAACATCAGGTAGGGAAGGAGTAATGGCATCTTCTAAATCTGTAAGACAAAAAAGAAAATCAATACATGTATAGAAACTGAATGATCACCTACCTGTTGGACAGCGAGCCGTACACAGTGGCAGATGGATGGACCCTTGATGGACAGATGCACTATCAGGGAGGGAAAGGGAAATGGCATCCACTGAACCTGTAAGACAACAAAGAAAATCAATACATGCATAGAAACTGAATGATCACCTACCTGTTAGACAGTAGCAAAAAGATAGACAGCAAGCCGTACACAGTGACAGATGGACGGACACTTGATGGACAGATGCACCATCAGGGAGGGAAGGGGTAATGGCATCGTCTAAACCTGTAAGACAACAAAGAAAATCAATACATGCATAAAAACTGAACGATCATCTACCTGTTAACCAGGTGCAGAAAGATAGACAGCGAGCCGTACACAGTGGCAGATGGATGGACCCTTGATGGACAGATGCACCATCAGGGAGGGAAAGGGAAATGGCATCCACTGAACCTGTAAGACAACAAAGATAATCAATACATGTATAGAAACTGAATGATCACCTACCTGTTAGACAGTAGCAAACAGATAGACAGCAAGCCGTACACAGTGACAGATGGAGGGACCCTTGATGGACAGATGCACCATCAGGGAGAAAATGGGAAATGGCATCCTCTGAACCTGTAAGACAACAAAGAAAATCAATACATGTATAGAAACTGAATGATCCCCTAATTCTTACACACTTGCAGTCAGAGAGATAGAGAGACACACACACAGTTGCAATGGACAGACCCTTGTTTGATGGATCCACCATTAGGAAGGAGGGGGGGGGGGTCCTGGAGTCCTAAAAGCTTGTAAGACAACAAAAGAAAGTCAATTCATGTATAGAAACTGAATGATCACCTACCTGTTAGACAGGTGCAGACAGAAAGACAGCGAGCCGTACACAGTGACAGATGGACGGACCCTTGATGGACAGATGCACCATCAGGGATAGAAGGGAAAAAGGCATCATCTAAACCTGCAAGACAACAAAGAAAATCAATACATGTATAGAACCTGAATGATCACCTACCTGTTAGACAGTAGCAAACAGATAGACAGCGAGCCAAACACAGTGACAGATGGATGGACCCTTGATGGACAGATGCACCATCAGGGAGGGAAGGGGAAATGGCATCCTCTGAACCTGTAAGACAACAAGGTAAATCAATACATGTATAGAACCTGAATGATCACCTACCTGTTAGACAGTAGCAAACAGATAGACAGCGAGCCGTACACAGTGACAGATGGACAGACCCTTGATGGACAGATGCACCATCAAGGAGGGAAGGGGAAATGGCATCCTCTTAACCTGTAAGACAACAAGGAAAATCAATACATGTATAGAACCTGAATGATCACCTACCTGTTAGACAGTAGCAAACAGATGGACAGCGAGCCGTACACAGTGGCAGATGGACGGACCCTTGATGGACAGATGCACCATTAGGGATGGAAGGGAAAATGGCATCCTCTAAACCTGTAAGACAACAAAGAAAATCAATACATGTATAGAAACTGAATGATCACCTACCTGTTAACCAGATGCAGACAGATAGACAGCGAGCCGTACACAGTGGTAGATGGATGGATGCTTGATGGATAGATGCACCATCAGGGAGGGAAGGGGTAATGGCATCCTCTAAACCTGTAAGACAACAAAGAAAGTCAATACATGTATAGAAACTGAATGATCACCTACCTGTTAGACAGGTGCAGACAGATAGACAGCGAGCCGTACACAGTGACAGATGGATGGACCCTTGATGGACAGATGCAACATCAGGTAGGGAAGGAGTAATGGCATCTTCTAAATCTGTAAGACAAAAAAGAAAATCAATACATGTATAGAAACTGAATGATCACCTACCTGTTGGACAGCGAGCCGTACACAGTGGCAGATGGATGGACCCTTGATGGACAAATGCACCATCAGAGAGGGAAGGGGTAACGGCATCCTCTAAACCTGTAAGACAACAAAGAAAGTCAATACATGCATAGAAACTGAATGATCACCTACCTGTTAGACAGGTGCAGACAGATAGACAGCGAGCCGTACACAGTGGCAGATGGATGGACCCTTGATGGAAAGATGCACCATCAGGGAGGGATGGGGTAATGGCATCGTCTAAACCTGTAAGACAACAAAGAAAATCAATACATGCATAGAAACTGAACGGTCACCTACCTGTTAGACACGTGCAGACAGATAGACAGCGAGCCGTACACAGTTGCAGATGGATGGCCCCTTGATGGACAGATGCACTATCAGGGAGGGAAAGGGAAATGGCATCCACTGAACCTGTAAGACAACAAAGAAAATCAATACATGCATAGAAACTGAATGATCACCTACCTGTTAGACAGTAGCAAACAGATAGACAGCAAGCCGTACACAGTGACAGATGGACGGACCCTTGATGGACAGATGCACCATCAGGGAGGGAAGGGGTAATGGCATCCTCTAAACCTGTAAGACAACAAAGAAAATCAATACATGTATAGAAACTGAATGATCACCTAAGTTTTAGAAAGTAGCAAACAGATAAACAGCAAGCCGTACACAGTGACAGACGGATGGACCCTTGATAGACAGATGCACCATCAGGGAGGGAAGGGGAAATGGCATCCTTTGAACCTGTAAGACAACAAAGAAAATCAATACATGTATAGAAACTGAATGATCACCTACATGTTAAACAGTAGCAAACAGATGGACAGTAAGCCGTACAAAATGAGTGACGGATGGTCCCTTTATGGAAAGATGCACCATCAGGGAGGGAAGGGGTAATGGCATCCTCTAAACCTGTAAGACAACAAAGAAAATCAATACATGTATAGAAACTGAATGATCACCTACCTGTTAGACAGGTGCAGACAGATAGACAGCGAGCCGTACACAGTGGCAGATGGACGGACCCTTGATGGACAGATGCACCATTAGGGATGGAAGGGGAAATGGCATCCTCTAAACCTGTAAGACAACAAAGAAAATCAATACATGTACAGAAACTGAATGATCACCTACCTGTTAACCAGGTGCAGACAGATAGACAGCGAGCCGTACACAGTGGTAGATGGATGGACGCTTGATGGATAGATGCACCATCAGGGAGGGAAGGGGTAATGGCATCCTCTAAACCTGTAAGACAACAAAGAAAGTCAATACATGTATAGAAACTGAATGATCACCTACCTGTTAGACAGGTGCAGACAGAAATACAGCGAGCCGTACACAGTGGCAGATGGATGGACCCTTGATGGACAGATGCTCCATCAGAGAGGAAAGGGGTAATGGCATCCTCTAAACCTGTAAGACAACAAAGAAAATCAAAAAATTTATAGAAACTGAATGATGACATAACTCTTACACACTTGCAGTCAGATAGATAGCGAGTCACACACATAGTTGCAATGGACAGACCCTTGTTTGACGGATCCACCATTAGGAAGGAGGGGGGGGGGGTCCTGGAGTCCTGAAAGCCTGTAAGACAACAAAGAAAGTCAATACATGTATAGAAACTGAATGATCACCTACCTGTTAACCAGGTGCAGACAGATAGACAGCGAGCCGTACACAGTGGCAGATGGATGGACTCTTGATGGACAGATGCACCATCAGGGAGGGAAGGGGTAACGGCATCCTCGGAACCTGAAAGACAACAAAGAAAATCAATACATGTATAGAAACTGAATGATCACCTACCTGTTAAACAGTAGCAAACAGATAGACAGTAAGCCGTACAAAGTGAGTGACGGATGGTCCCTTTATGGAAAGATGCACCATCAGGGAGGGAAGGGGTAATGGCATCCTCTAAACCTGTAAGACAACAAAGAAAATCAATACATGTATAGAAACTGAATGATCACCTACCTGTTAGACAGGTGCAGACAGATAGACAGCGAGTTGTACACAGTGGCAGATGGATGGACGCTTGATGTATAGATGCACCATCAGGGAGGGAAGGGGTAATGGCATCCTCGAAACCTGTAAGACAACAAAGAAAATACATGTATAGAAACTGAATGATGACATAACTCTTACACACTTGCAGTCAGATAGATAACAAATTCTTATTGTGAGGACCTTAATACCATTTTGAAAATACAGTAAAGATAAAATGAATCAGTCCATAGCAAAATCTTAACTCAACAATTCATATTTGACCTTGGCCTTGGAGATGTATGGAGACAACAGAACCCAACGGCCATAGAATGTACCTAGTTCCACCAGTCATACTCCTGTATTCTTGCCAGTAAAACTGTTATACCATACATTTCTAAAACAGCAATTCATCCCATAGTCATCTCAGGCCTTGCACGAATCAGCATGCACTTTCAGATTAAACACACACAGAACAAAACCTTGATGGCACCTCAACATATCACTACTCAAAGACTCAGACTTTGATACCTTTTTCAGGAGAGAATGGGCATCCTTCATGGAAATAAACGATCAGAAATCTCCTCAATACTTCTATGGGAAACAGCAAAAGCAGCACTTGGGGGGGAAATTATATCTTAGTGCAGAAAAAACAGTGAACAAGAAATGCAAAACAAAAGTGGGAAAAAAAATTCAACAACCAAATGGAACCAATGCAGAAAAACCCACAAAATAAACTCTAAAAATAATAAAAGTACACCAGCATAAACAGGACACAATCATTAACGAGAAAGTTCTTACTCTCACAACTTAGGCAAAATCACTTTGAACACAACGACAAATATGGAAAATACCTTGCTAATCCACTCAAAATAAATAAAGAAAAAATGGCCATAGCTACAATTCAGGAACCATCAGGAACTATCACTCAAGATCTTAAATCAATAAACAATATTTTAAAAATGTACTATAACAATCTGCCCTCTAATACTAAAAATGTAAAATGAGAGGACATCAATGCCTTCTTAAATAACATACTACTACCCAAATGAAATAACCAGCAGGCAGCAGACCTAGACATTCCATTAACCACTGAAGAAACAGAGAAAGCTCTTAACAGAAGTGCCAAATAGTAAAGCCCCAGACCCAGATGGATACCCTCCTGAGTTCTACAAACTCTTCTGGCAAGTTATCTCCCCACTCTATCAGAATGGTAATTTAAATAAAACATACATCACATATTCCAACACAAATGAATATTGCATTAATATCAGTAATATTTAAACCAAATAAGGATCCTAGTCAGTGCTCAAGCTATCCCAATATCACTCAACACAGATCTTATAATAATAAGTAAAGCTCGATCAGTAAGATTAGAAGAAGTTATGTCCTACTTCAGACATCTAGATCAACCAGGATTTATTTGACAAAGTAAACTTCCTTTTTACAGCACTACAAAAGTTTGGCTTTGGGCAATCCTTTATATACTGGTTTAAACTATTATACTCCTCACCTATGGCATCAGTTGTCAACAATAACTTGCACAAACTTCTCCCTACATTGTGAAACCAGGCAATGATGCTCACTCTCACCATTATTATTTGCATTATTTATTGAACTATTAGCTGCTGCCATAAGACAGAATTACAAAACCATTGGTATCAAAACTCATAGCCCCACCCACAAGTCTATATGCAGATGATAACTTGCTTTATCTTCAAAATCCCACACAATCGATCAAAGTAGTCACGGCCGTCATCAACACCTACTCGCACATATCCGATTACTCTATAAACTGGCATAAATCTATTATTTTACCAATTTGTGAAACAAACTGGAATGCTGCATTCCAAAACCTATTGCTTCCATGTACTACAAATCACATCACATACATTGGAATAAACATCTTCTCTAGGATATCTGATTGATTTTTTTACAATTACACCCCACTGTTAAAGTCACTAGAAGATGACCTAAACCGATGGATGAACTTACCCATCTTAATTTTTGGACGCATTGCAATAATCAAAATAGCAGTTCTACCAAAGATCCACTACCATTTCTCTATGATTCCAATTGAACCAAACAAAAAGTGGTTTGACAGCTCTACTGAAGAATCAAAAACACAAAAATAAAACAAAAAATAAACCAACATTACAAAATAATAAAACTCATGGTGGCCTAGATGCTCAGGATTTTAATGGAAACCAACTTCACTATTTAATTAAATGGAGCCAAAATATTACAGTAATCAGTGGTTAGAGATAGAACAAACACACTGCACTGAAATATGATTCCTTTCCTTAATAGCCATTCCTTAATAAGACTTTAAGCACAGCAACATCCTCAACTCTTTGACATGACCCCCAGCTTGCATACACCAATATGGAATAACCTAGACTTCACAAAAACAAATCCCCTCTAATCTTTAAGCAATGGAAAGAAAAAGGTATTACCCATCTACACCATCTTTTCAATAATAATACATTCATGAGTTTTAATGAACTATGCCTAAAATAGAACATTGAATCAAATCAATATTTAAACTATCACCAATTAAAGAGCATTAAAAAAATAAAATTAGTATTACCAACAACCCTCTTAAACCACCCCATTATAAAAAGTCTAAACAAAATCACTAATCAGAAAAAAACTCCCCTCAAAACTCCTCACCAGTACCAACACCACCATATATATCCCATGCAGTAAATGGGAAGA
This sequence comes from Salminus brasiliensis, assembly GCF_030463535.1. Taxonomy (NCBI): domain Eukaryota; kingdom Metazoa; phylum Chordata; class Actinopteri; order Characiformes; family Bryconidae; genus Salminus; species Salminus brasiliensis. The sequence continues at coordinate 17,564,416 of NC_132880.1, forward strand.
AGAACTTAGTATCAACATAAGTAACGACCACTGAAAACAGATCTGCAAAAATACTTTCCTAATTAGTAAAAACACAAATACACAGTTAATCCAGTATAAGGTCTTACACAGAACACATACACTACACAACAACAGATGTTCCAAATGAGTTTAAATGAAACAGACATATGTGCACAATTTACACTTAACACCACAGACAATTACTTTTTTACTTTCATCTTTCTATTACACACTGGATAAATTTATTATCAGATCACTTAACACAAGAACAAATCTCAGCTGCACTCAGCTGCATATTTTCACCTCCCTTAACATCTTTAAAGTGGCCTTTTAATTCCTTACTAATCTAAAACAAAGCAAAACAGAATTTATATGTGTATATATGGGTGTGTGAGTGAGAGCAGGGATGGATGTGTGGGTGTGCACTTGTAGCTGTACATGTGTGCAGGTGTAGATGGTACGTACAGCAGAGCTGGTGGGTGGGGTAAAGGTTAAACTGAGGGCGAGTCGGGCTACGTAGTCTTGATCAGAGGCAAGAAAGTGAGTGTTTGTAATCTTCACATGGGCTGTCTGAAAGGAATTTCTCACACATTTCATACTTACTCAGGTATGAGCAGAGTTGTAGAGCCACAGCATTTTCTAATATCTTGGACAGAAATGTTACGTTTGAGATGGGTCTGTAATTGATAGTACACTAGGATCAAGATTTGGTTTCTTAATAAAAGGTTTTATAACTGCTAATTTCAGGGATTTGGGTACATGGCCTTAGCTAAGGGATGAATTTTCTATTCTAATCTTCTAAAGAGGTCTGATTATAATTGGGAGCATTTCGGTCAGTATTTTTGAGGGAATCGGGTCAAGTGTACAGGTTGTAAAATTTACTGAGGAAATAATTTTTTGTAGTTCTGGCTGTGGAAGTGGGTACTCTTTGGGCCCGATATTTAATAGGTTCTTACAACAAAATCCCCAACAATGAGTGTAACAAGAGGAATAGTTAATTAGACCGGATGGAGTGTGACGCACTGTGTTGTATTGAGATGGAACTGAAGGCAAGCTGTTATTAAAAGAGTTCTGAGTTCCTACAAGTTATTCCCAACTCCTTTATTTGGATATGCTAGTCTGAAACGCAAAAGATAGCATAAAACATGGTGGCAGCGGTGCGAAGTGAACTTTACCGAAGAGAAAGAAAGACTCATGGAAGTGCCAGAGAGCAGACGCCGGTAAAAAGGCAGGGACGGTGGGCTCGGACTGAAGCCACTCCCGGCGCTAGACTGGAATGCCCCAAACCTGTCCAAAGCATGGAAGTCATGGAAAGAGGAATTTACCCTGTATGTCGACATAGCACTAGACACAACGGATGAGAAAACGAATGGTGGTAAAAGTTTTCAAAGATCTCATAGGAGAGACGGGAAGAGAACTTTGTGAGACGCTGTGAGCTTCAGTGAGGCGAGAGGAGCTTAACCTTAGCACTTTAATGAAATGGGTGAAAATGTCGACAAGTATGCAACCGATTTGAGAATGCTGGCAGCCACATGCAACTTTGGAGAGATTGGGGACTCACTAATAAGGGACAGAATTGTTTGCGGCATTCAAAGCACACATTTGCAAGAAGCAAGAACGCTTACTCCGTGAGTCAGCTTTGACGATGGAAAAGTGCTTACAGATATTTAGAGCAGCAGAACTGTCAAAGGAGAACACAAAGACAATTGAAGGACAGTGTGTAGAGGTGCACACAGTGAAAAGAACAAAACAATTGCAGCCCATACAGTGTAAATACTGTGGGGACAAAACACTACTGGAAAAAAGAGAGCCATCCAGCTTTTGGGAAAGAGTGCAAACTCTCCTTACTCTCCAGTGTGACTCGTCGGAGACGAGGAGCAGCACTCCAGGCAGGCAGGCCAGCCAATAGCCTATGGCAGCAGAGCTCTCATACCCACTGAACAGGGTTATGCACAGATAGAAAAAGAATGCTTGGCCATTCTGTTTGGCACGGAAAAATTCCATCAGTATACATATGGCAGGAAAGTGAAAGTGCAGTCTGATCATAAGCCTTTGGAAACCATTATGAGAAAGCCCTTGTTCAATGCACCAAAGAGATTGCAACGAATGCTACGGAGGCTGCAGAAATATGATATCAGTGTCACATATGTGCCTGGACGACTGATGTATGTAGCAGACACACTAAGCAGAGCTAACCTACCAGAATGGGACACTGCAGGTTCAGTTGAGGCTGAAATTGAGTAAACTGAATTGAATAAACATGATCCAATATCTGCCCATTTCAGAGGAAAGGCTGCGGAACATTCAGGCTGAAACAGAAAAGGACAAAGCGCTGCAGTCCCTAAAACAGCTCAAGGTGAGCTAGGTGAGACCTTTCTTTTCTATGCAGAATGAACTTAGTGTGCAACATGGTGTGCTATTCAGAGGGGAGCGAAAAGTATTCCCAGTCAGTATGAGACAGGAAATTAAGGAGAGAATACATTCTTCACATTTGGGCATTGAAAGCTGTCTGCGCAGGGCCAGAGAATGTGTTTGTTGGCCAGGAATGACTGAGACCCTAAAAACATACATAGGAAATTGTGCAGTGTGCAGGGCAACAGACACAAAGCAGCAAAAAGAGACACCGCACCCACATTACATTCCGCTGAGGCCTTGGGCAAATGTCAGATCTGACTTCTTTGCATTCAATGGCAGAAACTACTTGATCACAGTTGATACTCAAACTTCTGGGAGGTCGACCATCTTCCAGCCACAAGTTTAGCCACTGTTGTCCACATGCTGAAAGCTCACTTTGCATGGCACAGCATTCCAAATGTTGTGGTTTCGAATAATGGTTCACAGTTTTTCTCACGGGAGTTCAGAAAGTTCGGCAAAGCATGGGACCTCATCAGTCTGAAACGCAAGAGATAAAACATAAAACAATGAGAACACCGTCTGGAGTAGTTGCCCTTGCCGCTGGAGCATGCAGAGCCATAGACAAAGTCGATAAAGGCCCAGGTGCTTCAGCGTTGAACAATATCTCTCTCGGCAAATCACTCCAAGAAAAAACATAAACAAACATCAGCTCCCACCTTAGGCCTTCCACTTCCTTTTTGTTTTCCTTTTTTAAACTTTTGCACATCTGCTGAAGAAATATTTAAGAAAAACTGGTTGACTTATTTACTGTAAATGCAGTGTCTTATCGGCTAATGTTACTGAAAACGTATACACCACTCTGCTACCCCTGTAAGGTTAAAAACAACAGCCAAAATGACAATGGTATGATGTAAGCTAATTACAAATAATGCTAATGATAGTGGGTACGATACACACACAGTGCAGCATATGGAATGATAAAGCATCTGGTGCTAAGGTGGTGGTATGAGGGCCCCAAATGAAAATCTGCTTAGGGCCCCATAAAGTCTTGGGATGGCCCTGATCTTGCTGATGCTCTTAGGGCCTCTCCATGGCCACCATGTTTCTTAAAAGTAAACACAGAGGTTAGTTAGTTAGTAAAGCAAAGTAATGTAAAGTAAGACACATAGCAGACAGCACAAGCATTAAAACTATGAGAAACAAGCCAAAGCTAATATTAAAGAATTCTCCATCAGTAAAAGAAATGACTGGGAGGGAGTCACGTGAGAGCAACGAGCAGTATGGCTGCTTGGTAGAAGTTGTCCTAAGCCCCATTAACTTACATCCTAACTAATCCGCATATTTCTCTATGAGCTGCATGGGAAGCACGTAGATACTCTGGGGAGCCCTGTGCAAGATCTGGAAAACAGGAGCCGTCACATAATGTCAGATTGTTGGGCTTAAAAGAGGGCATTAAAGGGGAGAACTTGATTGCATGCGTTGAAAAGATACTGTCAGAGGGCCTGCACATGCACATTAACAACGAATTCAAAATTGAAAGAGCACACTGCTCTCCCGGATCTCGTCCGGATGAATCATGATAAAGACAGCAAGAGATAAAGTCTTAAAGCTGCGAGAGAGAAAGGAGGTGCAGTGTGGAGTGAATGCAACGTTTCCTTGTTTCCAGACATGACGAAGGAGCTGGCAGAGAGGAGGAAAACTCTCATTCGCGAAACGCTTGCTGTATGACAAGAAAGAGAGGTTCTGTTTAGCCTTTCCTGCAGCACTGCAGTTTGCATGGAAGGGGAGAAACGGAGTTTGACGTCACAACTGAGGCTGTCAAGTTCATCGAGAAGCAAGTTACTGATGGAGAATAAACTATGAAACATCCACTAGCATAAGGAGACTGAGATGTATGATGGGGCTGGATAGCTTTGTGTAGCTGTTTAGGCTATAACCTAGTAGACATCTCTGACATTCCACTGACCTAAGTTAAGTTCTCTTTTTTATTTGCTTTCCCTTTTTTCTCTTTGTTGTTAGTTTTGTGGACATGGATTTAACAAGAAGAGAATCCTCAGCTGGCTGCTAGAGACATGTTTCTGTTCATGTTCTCTCCTCTGCTGTGGAGAAAAGATTTTTGTTGGCCTGTTTGGCTATGTTGGTTCATTTGAGAATAACAGGTATCATGCTCAGTGATACAAAAGCAGTAGCCTATATTTTGAAATTAGGAAGGTCAGATGACATGGGACGATTGCTATGCCAATCTTTTATTTCAGTTTTGTTCTCATCATATGAACGACAAACAGTGCTTATGTTAGTTTCCTGGAATATTAATGGTTGTGGGAACCCTGAGAAAAAGAAAAAGCTATGTTTATATCTTTTTTTTTTATTTATATCTATGAGAGCTGATATAGCAGTCATTCAAGAAATACATTTCCAGGATGATAAAGCAAACATTTTTAAAAGAGACTGACATCGATATGTTTACTATAGTTCTATTTTTATTGGAGTTCATATTTTGGTCCATAAGAGGTTAAACTTTTTTTTTTTTTTTGCTGAAGGAGTATAAGGATAGTAATGGTGGATTTATTTATATAGAAGCCAATATAAACGGGGGGTAAATAACACTATGTAATATCTATGCTCCAAACAAATATTGGGAAATGCGCAAGGACAAATACTTTTGGCAGGAGACTTCAATCAGGGATTAGATGGGATATTAGATAAAAGTAAATACTCCGGTATCTCAACACCAAAGGATAAAGCTGCCATTCACATGCTGATGGAGGACAAAGGCCTGATTGAGGTAAATCCTAGAAATCGGGAAAACACATTTTACTCCCACTGCCATAAATCCTACTCAATAAGGGGCTTTTATTTTGATCTCCCAGAGACCAACCAATGCTATCATTGATAGCACCATCAACGCTATGTGTGAATATACATTCAGACAGGCTTAGAAGAGGTAGATAGAGAATGAACACATCTCTACTACAGGATGAGTTATTTTCTAAAGAACCTGCAGAGGACCCATCCTCGTTTTAATTTGGGTAGCACAGACAGCGTGGCAATGGTTTGGGAGGCATCTAAAGCATACATTAGGAGTAAAATGATTGCACAGACTTTGACAAGGGAAAAATAGCTCAATGACTATATTAAAATGTTGGAAGCAGAACTAAATAGCATGGAAAAAGAGTTGGTCAGACATTACTCTGAAAGCTTATTTAAAAACATTTGTAAATGTAAGTTTCAAATTCATTACATTTTCAATAAAAAAAACGGAATATGCAGACTTATGGCTAGTGTAACTGAGGTTATAAAAGCCTGATTAAAGTACATTTTATTAGTAAAAGTAAAAAGTATTAAACAGTATTAAGCAGATTTGAGCTAATATTAATGAATTTGTAATTAAAAAAATAAATAAATCACAGATAAGCAGATTTATAATAAATACTGAAACTAAATAAATACAGACACATTCTTTTTGGAAAAATAAAGTTTTTTAAGTCCAGAAATAATTAATGTTATTTTTTTTAGATTATTTTACATATTTAAGCATTACATTTTACCTACCAGCCAATAAGGTGATTAGTTAGATTTACATGCGCAGGAAATATGGCTGACCTTGACCTAGATCTTCCTTTCTGGTCAAGCAGCCACCATGAGCAGTGGTGTTCCCTGGAGGAGAAAGTGTAAAAAAGTTATTAGTGCTTGGTAATTATGATACTGAAACCCAGCTAACACTTTATTGTACCCTTGTACGGGCTAACACTAGACAGTTAAAAGAACAATGCTCTGTCCACATCATTCCAGCAATAAGAGCAGGAGGTTCTCTTATAACATTTTCTAAGGGTATCGATGATGTCTTTAATGAATTCTATAAGAACCTGCTTTAATGGAGCCCAATATTTTTTATCAAACATCTTCCAAATTTATCAAATTTATCTTTATCAAGCAGCTCTTCTATTAAGTTCTATTGAGATCATATGAGGCTATGTTAGCTAGAATAAGGGGCCAAGAAAAAACATAACAAAACAAAAAAAAAACACAAAGCAGCTCACAGACTTAGCTTCTCTGTCTGTGGCCTGCTCTGAGTTGTCAGGTTTTAGCGTATTGAGACGGTGTCTGTGCCCCAAAAAATTTAACCAGCTTGTTTTAATAATTTAATTAGTGTTAAATTCTCACATTCAAACGATAACAGCACCACCTCAGACCTAAAGCTCTGTCTACTTAATGGGCTTACACTAGAAAGCAGTCATTGTACATGAAATTAAGTGATCAGAAATTAGATGTCTGAAACCTGAATTAGACCTGATCAATATTTAGCACCAAATGTAGCCATGCCGCAGGTTATAATTATGTATATATCCCTAGATTATCAGGTAGAGGAGGTGGAGTATGCATAATCTACCAGAATACACATGATTTTCAAAAACACTAACACCTTCACTTCTCTACATTAATATATCCATTCCGGTCACAAATAATAATGCATTCACACTAATATTTATAGGCCTCCAGGGCCCTACTCTGAATTTTTAAAAGAATTTAGTCATGCTGTAGACTTGGCAGTGTGCAGTGACAAAGTTCTAATAGTAGGAGACATTAATATACATTTTGAAAAAGCAGACAATCCATTAACAAAGGCAATCCAAAACATAACTGGACCCACACATTACTGTAATCACACCCTAGATTTAGTCTTGACCCTGGGTGTTAGCATTGATAATCCAAATATTCTACCTCAAAGCGTAGTAATATCAGACCATTATCTAATCTCCTATGAGCTACATTTTAGGTCAAAAATGTTCATTTGGCCCTTGCCACTTTCTAAAACACGCAATAAACCCATTGGCTGCTGTACAGTTTACTGAAAACCTCCCAGATCTATTGAACCTAGCTTACACTCCATCAGACCAAACAGAGCAAGATAGAATAAAAAACAGTCTTTAAAATACCCATCAATTAACCTTAGACAAAGTGGCTCCGCTTAAATGTAAAACGACAAAGCAAAAAAAGCTCGCACAGTGGTACAGTGATCAAACTCGTACCTTAAAACCAACAGTGCGGAAACTAGAGCGGAAATGGCAGACGACCAAACTAGAGGTGTTCCACTCTGTCTGGAAGGACAGCCTTAGGCCCTTATTAAATCTCCCTCAGCGTATTTGGCCTCGCTGAGCAAGAATAACAAAACAAATTCCAGAGTACTTTTTAAGTGAGATTTCTAAACTTACTGAAAGTCAGGCAGATACTCAACCCCAGATTCCATCTTCTTTAACCAGTAATGCTTTTATGGACTATTTAATATTAAAATAGAATGCATTAAAACATAAATCCAACCCTCCTTATTAAATCAAACATGGCTGTTGCCTGGTGTAGCTGTTTTAGAACATACCTTCATTGTGGAACAAAGGTTGGAAGCCTTCTACCCGCTTCCACATCCAGAACTAGAAATAAAATTTCCTCAGCAAATTGCACAAACTGTACATTGGACCCAATTGCCTAAAAAATACTAGAATAAATACTCCCAATTATAATCAGACCTCTTTTAACAATAGTAAATTCATCCCTTAGCTTAGGGCATGTACCCAAAATCCTTAAATTAGCAGTTATAAAACCTTTGATCAAGAAAACAAATCTTCATTCTAATGTATTGTCTAATTACAGACTCATCTTGAACTTAACATTTATATCCAAGATATTAGGAAAAAGCTGTGGCCCAACAACTCTGCTCATACCTGAGTAAGAATGACATGAATGAGAAATTCCTATCTGGATTCAGACCCCATCGTAGCACAGAGACAGTCCTAGTGAAGATTACAAACGATCTGTTTCTTGACTCTCATCAAGGGTACATATGTTTATTAGCCCTACTCAACCGCAGTGCAGCCTTTGATACAATAGATTACACTATTCTACTAGAAAGATTAGAGAATGTGGTTGGAATCACAGGAACAGCCCTATCGTGGTTCTATCTAACTGAATACTATCTGTTCATAAAGGTAAAAGATTTATCTTAAAATTACACAAATTAAGATATAGAGTTCTGCAAGACTCGCTATTATTTACATTGTACATGTTACCACTGGGCACAGTTATAAGCAGACATGATGTTAATTTGCATTGTTATACAGATGACACACAGCTCTATATATCAGACAAACCTGATGATAAATCTAGATTAAAGAAAACTGAGGACTGCATGAAGGATATAAAACTCTGGATATCACAGAATTTCCTTCTTCTTAGCAGTAACAAAATAGAGGTTCTCCTTTTAGGTCCAAAAGACACTAGAAATAAACTATTTCTATTTAGACTTAATGTTAGACTTGGCTGATTTTTCCATTATTCCTGGTCCAGCGGCTAAAAATCATTTGATTGAAACAAACAAACAGCAGGTAAGCAAGTGAAGACCTATCAGTGAGGATAAACAGACAGACAGAAAGAGCATTGTGGATGGACGGATGGAGAAGAGTTTTAGAGGGAGAGACAGGATAGCACCCATAAAAACTTTCTAAGCTCTGTTAACATGGCTGCGCATTATCTCACTCCCCATACCCAATTTCACCACTTTCACCAGTGGTACTATTTCCACATATTTCTCAGACTAGGAGAAGCTGCATTTGCAAACACTAATAAATGAAACTTCAACAAAACGCTTCTGGCTGTCTTACTAATGAGCTAAAAAAAAGTCGCTTCTTTGTATAGTAAAGCTAATTTTAAGTTTGGAAAGCTTAGTCAAGTTAGTTTGATATTGGCTCTATTGATCCTAAAATCTCAAACATTTTTTTTTTAACCGATGAAAAACTAGAGAAACTACAATCATTATATGTCCTCAACATTCCAGACTTTCCATTTTGACAAGGATATTTAATCAGAATAGCCAAGAATAGTGTGCAGAAACCAAAAACTCTCAGAGAGATAAAGATTTATATTATATCCATATTTTAACCGAATACTGTTCCAGTGAAACATCCATATAGCATATAAATCTAAAATCAGCTGTAGTGTACAGAGACACATATGAAATGACTACTACCCTCAGAATAGCCTGCTTACAATTTGCAAAAAAGTACTTAAGAGAGCCTACAGAATTCTGAAGAAAGGTCTTGTGGACAGATGAGACTAAGATTAACCTATATCAGAGTGATGGAAAGACAGAAATTGTGGACTGCTCACTAGTGCTTGAAGGGGGGTAAAAGTTTGTCTGCACTCACCCTCTTATTAACAGTACTTACTTGGAGTCCATAGAAACAATCCAAAACATAGGAGTTGGAAAGCTCTCACGACGTGGTTTGGATTTCAGACATCCTTCTTTCTGAAGTTTATAATTCTGGGTGTTTCCTTGTGAAAGGAAAGTCTGTACAATGAAAGTCCTTGGTTTGAGTTGCTGAGAGTAAATTCAGGAGTGATACCCTTGTCCTACTGTCCTCTGTGTGTAAAGTTTACCCCATTGTCCATATGAAGGGCAAGTTGGTTGCGAGGACTGCAAATAGAAAAACAAACAAACAGAAAACAAGAAAGCCAAAGAGCACAAAACCTCACAAATAAAACTTACACAAAGCTTGGCTGAATATATAAAGAATTAAACAATATCAAACTTACCATGAGTATTAGAACCTATAGTTCCACCAGTAAGGGCCTCCATTACAGTGAGGCCTGAAGTCAGCCACAGCTAAACCACCTTGCTGCTGCAGGTTTCCCTCCTTTTGACTTATTGGTCTACTTTCAATATACTGCCACATAGTGGATGGAGTAGGAATTACCATGGAAAAACCCTGTCACAACACTGGAGTCAGCTATGGCTTCAAGTAGGCCTAAGTTATAGGATTTTTTATGCAAATATAGAAAATAGACAATAAACAAGTGGCTTAAAGGTCAAACCACAACAGGCCCAATGAGACCTAAAGAACCAGCACAATAGGCCCAATGAGACCTTAGTAACATCACAACAGGCCCAATGAGACCTAAAAAAAACCTTTTAGAATAAAAGTCCTGAGCTCAGCCAACACTGATAAATACACTAATTACAAATCAATACACATAACTTATCATCAAAATGACTGCATTTTCAGCTAAAAAACACTATTCTGTCAATGGTCATATCTGATATGAAGACATATTAGAATAACCTAGTATGTTTTGAAATCAACAAAATCTGTGTGAAATATGTGTGACTGTCTTCTATAAATATTTTGTCATTGTAAGGCAAATGCTGTGCCAAGGTCTTACAATATATTTTTTTTATTTTCGTGACAAATATATATATATATATATATATATATATATATATATATATATATATATATATATATATTTAATATAATATAATATAATATAATATAATATAATGTAATTTAATGCATTTATATCCATGTGTTAATTTGTTATATTTTATTTAACAAAGTTAGTGAGGTAATGTTTACATTAATCGTGATGCCCGTAAAGCCGCGGGGGCACTGTAGCATAGCTGCTGCTTTTTCATTTCTTCACAGAAATTAATTCTAGCATTTTTAAACAACCTCTGCTCTGAAACCTTTTCTTGGTGCTGGTTGTTCAGTCCGACCCACCGTGTTGTATGTGCCCTAAAAATGTTCATAAAATGTTTTGGCAGAATTGTTAGTGTTGTGGGGTAATATCTTTTCATTAGGGGCCAAAATCCCTGGCAGCGCCCATGTGTGCTCAGAGAACTGTGTAACCGAGGGCAGGAGAAATATCAGTTGCGTCCTCCAAATTGCTCGATGCCAACATGAGTGTATTTACACAAACGTGCACCAATCACCCAAAACTAGAGCTGAAACGGTATGAAAATATAATTTCACGATTATAGTAACATTACATTTTTATATAGTTATCAGTATTATCATGTGCTGTTACAATGTGCTGAACAGTTCAAATATAGTGAATTACATACTGAAATCATTTCAGTAACACTGCAGGCTTTCCTGTTGAATGCCCACTCTGTAAACAAGGGAATAGCAAATGTAAAATGTACAAGTTTGTGCCACCAGTTCTCGACAAAACTGCATGCTGCACTCGATGGATTTCAGGCTTTTATAACTGTAATTGCGGCAGTAGTGGCGTGGTGGCGCCGTAACATAATCAGTACAGTGCACCAGGGAAGATACCTCCAAAAGTCAGCGTGCTGTGAGCCGCAGAATGAAGTCTTACCACACAGTGTGTCTCACCTGTGGTGCTGTGTCTCTGTAAGCAGCTCAAACCTCAAAGCTACCTGAGAGTTACCTGCATCAGAGTTGAGGGCAGAAACACTCCTAAAGATTCATCTCTGAAACTGATACTGCAGCACGCTCAGTGTTTACTCTCCCGAGGCCCCGTCTCAAATCACTCCCTCTTCACTATGTAGTGCACTTTGTGGGTCATGAAATAGGAGCACTTCCACCAAACAGTGCATGATAATCATTTCTATTCAGCAGTAGGTTCGAAAATTCCCTATGTAAGCCCGTAGAATCATCAGGGACATTTTTCACTCCAGCCTATACTTCCATCCGGGAGGAGATAAAGGACCATCCTTGCCAGAACTGCTACCAGAAATCCACAACGCTGCTAATCTGCTAGCTGTCCTTTCAGCAGTTCCCCTCTCCTTTTCAGACCCCGCTAGCGACAGTTCTAGTGACTATTTCTGATGTTATTAGAGACTTTCTGAGACTCTGAGGTGAACACACATGTTCCTCAGTTACTGTCCTCAGCAGCGGGTGCTGCCGTGAGCCCCGTCCCACAACACCCACAGTGCTATGTCTCACAGTCAGAGCAGACCCACACGGCTCCATGGCCACAATGCAAAATAACCTAACCCTGCCCCCTATTTACAGAGCGGGATGTAAATATAAATGCAGTCTTCAGAAAGACCCGAAAATAAATCACTGCATTTAACTTACACAGTCTCAGTCACTCACTCACCTCAAAAAAAAAAAAAAAAAAGGAAACAAAAACACTGTGGTTAAACGTACAGTAGCAGTTTCACCCCACAACAGTCTTTTGATTCAATTTCATATTCTAACATTTAACAACACAGGTCATGAAGATATTTTGTGAAGTAGAAGCCTTTTTTAAAGGATAATTTTTTTTAAATTGTGTTCATTTATTCAGAGTTCATTTGTCGTTCTAACACATTTAGATTTAGGGTGTTTGTACTCACTTTGTTATCCCTTTATTCTACAGCTTCAAACACAAGCAAATGATCAATTATGCAAATTAGGCGATGACGTCATTTAGCGACTTCTGGCAACTTTTAGGACAGACAACAGCTCCTTTCCTTACTGAGCAGTTGGAAACACTACACCTACCCCTGTCAGCGCTGTGTTCAATCAACCAATTAACCACTAAGTTCAGCTCTATTCAGGATCTGTTGGAGAATATGCTCCGCATTATGAAGACACACACACTAGGTTAGCAAGTGCTACCTTCTCAATAAAGCTGTACAGGAAGATCCTGGTCATCTTAGCTCTTCTATTTGAAACAGATTTGGAAGTCATGTTAAGAAACAGCTGTTTTGATGTTTAGTTCAGCAATAGGTCTGTGGGTTGGAGTTAAGTGCAAGCTAGGCTGCTAATGACGTAGATTAGCTTAACACTGAAGTGCTCTCCTGACTCCAGCTTTAGCAGTCAGTGAGCTTTTCTCTAGTCCTACATGCTCTAAATGTATGTAGTCAAGTGAGCACTAAATTAGAGCAGTTTAAGCTTTAATTTGGGTCAATTACAGCTAAGGTTACCTGAGGCTTTTTAAAAAGGTCTCTCTGTTAGCCTCGACTCTTGTCTTATAAGAGGCTGCACTGCAAGGGTTAAGTGTCTTTCTTATATTATAGTTATAAGATGCTAATTTTAAACTTGTCAGGGGAAAACCACTTAGAAAAACTAAGTGATGCCATTCGCACGAGCCCCTGACAAGTTTAAAATTAGCATCTGGGTGGCATTTTTGGGCAATTCAGTGGCCACGTCCTAGTGCCAGATGCTGATTAGGAACTGAACCCCCTTTCAAAATGTGCCTCAGCTCTTTACGTATTGGATAGGCTTGACTTTGGGCTTATATTATCTTACTAAACTGAGAAATCCTGCTTTGTGAAAATCCCCCAAGGAGTGGCTAAATGTTTACATAGGATACATCTGATTATGTTAGATGAACAGAATTACTGAACACATTTGATTCATTTAGTTGCTCTTGGCGTGCAGGAATCCCACCAATGCAGAGTATGTTTAAGTTGCCAAAGCTTTAATAATGAAGAGCCCTTTCCTGAGGGATGTTGAGGAGAATGGTGATATAAGTTTGTTTAAGAATAATTTTATTATTGTTGGTCACAGAAGAGTAGTTGGTGTAATATTGGTGGAGAGATTTGAGTAATTCTCTTTTTTTGGTTGGGACTGATAACTTGTGTCTTTGATGAAGGAATCATGCATTGTTGGAGAGGATGCAACGTCTGAGGACCCCATTAAGGTGTTGCATAAAAAGGACAGGAAGACACAACCTGATTTGAAGATCGTGAAGGACCTCATGAAGAAGACCTTTGCATCGGCAAAATCTTTGCCGTGTTAGGATAAAATATGATAATTTTTTATAACCTTTACATTTTACCTCCAAAAACCTAATAAAGATGGATTTCTGTTTCTGATGCTCGTTTTATTAATGCTAAAGGTGAGGATGTTTACTACTATATAAACAGCATTGAAAGACCTTTCTGGTACACTTTAGTCACACTAGGGTCCAGAAAGGCTTGTCACTGGGTGCTGTCTCTAAAAGCACATGTTGGTAACTTTTGCAAAGGGGACACAGTTGTACCATAGTTTGAAAGTACATTTTAGCTTCTTAGGTACTTAATATTAAAATATGTGTCCTCCAGACTATCTGTGTGACAGTGGAGTACGGCAGCTCCACTGTAGCAGACGGAGGCCATGCAGTAGGTGGTGTGAGATATGCCTTCCATGAGAAACGTTCCTTATCAGCACTGTGTGGAAAGAGCTTTTAGCTGTTGTGGCTTTTTAACAAAACTATCTGTAAAAATTAATTAATCTTCATTGACAAAATTTGCAGAATCTTCTGCAATTTACCAAAAAAAAAACAATTTATGTGGATATATCACTGCCAAATACTGTTAATCATGCATTTAACAATGTAGAAATGCAGGACAATATGTGAGCAAAGAAAGAAATATTCAGTTACATAGTCACATTTTAAAAAGTTATAAAGTGTGATTTATTCTTACATTTCTAATAGTTCAAGTCAAGTGGCTTTTATTGTGATTTCAGCTCTGTACAAGTACACAATGAAATGAAATGGTGTTTTTTTCAGAACAAAAGGAGCAACATGAAACAAAACCAGAAGAAAAACAATACAGTACAGAACAGACTGTAAAAGCACAACATGCAGAAATAGGTCACAACATTAAACTAAAAAGACAATACAATAACTACAATAACTACGACTCCTCACTGAGTAGAGGTGGTGATTATAAGGTGTGTAACCCTGTTAAAATAAGCTCCTATTTCTGAGCTCTTCTATAGAGTCTGTGCTTTTCCCCTTCTCTCCCCTCTTCATTTCTCCTTACAGTCTTCAAGCGGGACTCTGTTGTGTCCAGAGCTGATGCTGAGTCTCCATTTTTTCCACATCTGTGTGTTTGAATTCAATTTCATTCAATTCAACAAGCTTTTTGTAAAATTCAGCAAAATGTTCTCACTCTCCACTCTGTTTTTGTGATGGAGTAAAGACCAGTGTTAGTCCTCAGCCCCGGCTCTGTAAACGAAAAGCGACCTAAAAACCTCGAACAGAGAAACTCGAGACTGTTCCAGCCAATCAGCAACAGGGGTCATTCGTACTTGTGCAGAGGATGAGGGAAAGGGATTGGGCAGGAGGGACAGGGCAGACTGCTCATAGGTGTATCTGGTACGTGTTGAATGGCACCTGTTGCTGATTGGCTGGATCAATCTTGTGTTTCTCTGACCTGAGAAAGAGTTGTATTGTGCTATTATATAGCCTTGACTTTGGGCTTCAGTTATCAGGCTAAAATGAGACCTCCTGCTTTATGAAATGCACTGCAGAACACCATCTGGTAACACTAACTAGCTGAGCTGAACTCTATTTCTGTATGATTTTTTTGTACTTGTTTGGGAGTGACAGCTAATACAGGAGGTGCTATAGAGTCGGGTTTAACAGACTCTGTTGCGACTGGGTCTGCAGGCTCGACATGTCACAATCTTCTAAATGAAGCTTCTCTAATTTAATAGTAACAAATAGTACACAGTGTTAGAAATCCAGCGTCCAGGAGACAGATTCAGGAGTCAGGAGACTGGATCTTCAGTGTTGATGAGTTTATTGATACACACAGAGATGTACAACTCGATCGGTCACGGTCAACCCAGTCTGATTAGGGGTATTTTGAGAGGGCCTTATATACATTGGAAATTCTGGGAGGAGAAAGGTTGATGAAGAGGAGTTTAAGGAGGAGTAGGAGGGGGATGAAGAATAGGTCACTTGGAGTATCAACAGCAGGGGGTGATATTTATCAGTTTAAAGAGAGGTAGGAGGTGGGTGAAGTTGAGGGGGGGTTGATGGTATACAAAGAGAGAGAGTGACCACTTTAGGCCGGCAGACGAAGGGTAACAAAAGGTGAGACAAAGGATTAAGATAACCATTTGATAACAAGTTGAAACCACATGAAAGTAATGTTCGAAAAGACCATATTTTCTCTCAACAGGAAGAGCAAAACATAAGGAACACACCTATACAGATAAAGATGTATTGTAAAGGTAGGAAATTCATAAGAAATTATGCAAAATGAATCATCATGCACTCACAGTACCTTGAAGACATTTAAATATATTAAAGCACACTTCACCACAACCAGAAAGTCTGGTATTTAATAAAATCTTAATTAACAGAAACAATATAGATTACAAGCAATACACAGTTTATATAATGTACCAATTTGTTTATCTTGGATATGTCACATGAAAGTTCTGCAAGCTGAAGCAAGAGCATTTCACATTGCTTTGCCAAATCACTGCATTCCGGACAAGTTCTGCAGTTCCAGACAGCCATACCTGTAGCATAAAAACAAATAAGAAATAATTCATGCAAACAGAGCATTAAAATCCTCTTACACATCCATGCTTATAATCAACTCTAGAACTGGGGACACCAGGTATACACACACAATTGACATATCGCACATTGGGGACAGCCTCATGATCTACACACGTTATGGTAGATCATGGTAAAACATGCCTCATCTCTAACGGAGCAGGAAGACCAGTCTGTCTCAGGGTTCTTCTGCATGCAGCTCACAGAGTGTTCTCCTTGTTCCTATATTAAATATTGTGTTAAGACGTTATTTTTTGCAAGAATAAAACTTAATTGCCTCTCTAAGGCGAGAGCTTACGCTTTAAGAGTTAAGTGGCAGGTGTTGGGGGTACGGCCAATATTAGGCCAATATGTCCCGGCAAGCGCTAGCATCTATTTCTAACATTACCCAGCGTAGTACAAATGGAGCAGGTTGTGGTGAAGGGCTATTGCAATTCCCAAACCAGGCAATAATGCAGCTGCTTAGGATGCTCTCCACAGTCCCCCTGTAGAACATGGTGAGGACTGGAGGAAGAATGTGAGCTTTCCTCAGTCTCTGCAGGAAATAGAGGCGCTGCAGGGCTTTCTCGGCAGGTGTTGAGGGACCACATGAGGTGAGAATAATACAATCACTGTGAATAATATTTATTCCTTCCAGACAAACCTCATGTGAGCATTCACTTGGATTTCTAAGTAGGCCTACAAAGACTAAGGAATTGCTTATTAGTCATCAGTCTTTAAAGTGTGCTGTAGATTTTGTATGACCAAACAAGGAACTCCAGATCCATGGCTTTTCCATTCCAGTATGAAAATTAATTGGTTGAAAAATAGCTGAACAGTGGTGTGGTAGCAAACTAACTACCATGTGTTCAACACAAATATGGCTTGGTTTGCATAAATTGTACTGTAGCCAACTAGCTCTCCTCCTCCTTTGGTGAGCTGTAGTCTCATCCAGATTTGTTATATATTAAAGATGCTAATCAAGTCCCCTGTCAAATATTACTGGTTAGGTTGCTCAGATCATTAGTGGATTAAGAGCCCATGGTTTAAGGATTATTGTTGGGTGAAATGTACTCTTTCCACTATTTTTGCCATTTATTTGTCTTAATCAATTATGAATTTTCTTGTTTTACAGATACAGATTGTCAGAATTCAAGGCTGAAACTGTGGATGAAGTGAAGTATGTTTAGCAGTATCGTCTCATATGATGAAAAACTATGAGTGTAGTCATAAGTGTAGGACACAGGGTTTAAGAGAAATTGACCAAAACTGTCTAACAGTTTGTTTTCCAATCCCATGTGGAATTTGTACAAAATACGAAGGAACAATGAAGGAGGTCCTTGAGAGATGGTCAGCTCTGCTCACTGAGAGACAGGTAATCAGTCACACAAGTCATGTCAGATTTACTCTATACTGTATATCCTATTCAAATATGTTATTTAATGTCTGTCCGTGTCTCCTCAGATTAGTAAAAGGTGATTAGTAAAAGAGTAAAAGTGCCCTCACCACAAACCTTTTACTGTCTTTTATCCACCTACTTGATGATCGTGTCCTAACAACAGCTGAAGGTGAACAAAGCAGCAGTCATGAATGAAAAGAAACTGCGTCTGCCCTGAGAAAACTGTAAGTACATAATCTGCTGAGGGTAAAATATCACTGTTCATGATTGTCATAATATTTTAATCACTAATTACATAACTCTAATAATATCCTCTAGAACAACTGCAGCCTTGCTTGGTCTGCCACACTCAGAAGATCCAGAAGATTTCATCAAGATGTCAAGATGTAAGCCTGTACCTTTATTGTGCTGCAAAACTGTGGTGCATGTATAGATTTTAACAGGTACTTGTGCAGGTGCTATAGATGCAGCATTATTGGGAAGTCCTGGGCATATCCCAGTTTACAAAATAAGGGCTTTGTTCTATAGGTTGTAAACTGGCAGTAATGAGTTAATTGACCTCGTCAGTTAAGTGATCAAAAATCCACTCTCTCTCCATTAGCACAACTGATCAAACTGATCAGCTGCTCCTCAAACCATTGTGTGAGCTGGGCAAATATAGCTGAAAAGTAAGCAAGGATGGTTGCAAGGAGGCTCACTCAGGAGACTCTTCATGTTTA
The DNA here is from genome assembly GCF_030463535.1 of Salminus brasiliensis. Lineage (NCBI taxonomy): Eukaryota > Metazoa > Chordata > Actinopteri > Characiformes > Bryconidae > Salminus > Salminus brasiliensis. The sequence goes on from NC_132880.1 coordinate 17,582,935, forward strand.
TTTGTGGCAGAGAAGACTATTGTACACTGCTCAAAAAAATAAAGGGAACACTCAAATAACACATCATGGGTCTGAATGAATGAAATATTCTCATTCAGTTGAATGTGCTGACAACATAATCACACAAAAATCATAAATGGAAATCAAATGTATTAACCAATGGAGGCCTGAATTTGGAGTCACACAGAAAATTAAAGTGGAAAAACATACAGGCTAATTCAACTTTGATGTAATGTCCTTAAAACAAGTCAAAATGAGGCTCAGTATTGAGTGTGGCCTCCACGTGCCTGTATGACCTCCCTACAACGCCTGGGCATGCTCCTGATGAGGTGGCAGATGGTCTCCTGAGGGATCTCCTCCCAGACCTGGACTAAAGCATCCGCCAACTCCTGGACCGTCTGTGGTGCAACGTGACATTGGTGGATGGAGCGAGACATGATGTCCCAGATGTGCTCAATCGGATTCAGGTCTGGGGAACGGGTGGGCCAGTCTATAGCTTCAATGCTTTCATCTTGCAGGAACTGCTGATACACTTCAGCCACATGAGGTCTAGCATTGACCTGCATTGGGAGGAACCCATGGCCAAATGCACCAGCATATGGTCTCACAAAGGGGTCTGAGGATCTCATCTCGGTACCTAATGGCAGTCAGGCTATCTCTGGCGAGAACATGGAGGGCTGTGTGGCCCCCAAAAGAAATGCCACCCCACACCATTACTGACCCACTGCCAAACCGGTCATGCTGAAGGATGTTGCAGGCAGCAGATCGCTCTCCACGGCGTCTGCAGACTCTGTCACGTCTGTTACATGTGCTCAGTGTGAACCTGCTTTCATCTGTGAAGAGCACAGGGCGCCAGTGGCGAATTTGCCAATCCTAGTGTTCTCTGGCAAATGCCAAGTGTCCTGCACGGTGTTGGGCTGTGAGCACCACAAGGCTCTGGCAGTGCTCCTCCTGTTCCTCCTTGCACAAAGGCGAAGGTAGCGGTCCTGCTGCTGGGTTGTTGCCCTCCTACGGCCTCCTCCACGTCTCCTGGTGTACTGGCCTGTCTCCTGGTAGCGCCTCCAACAGCATGTGAAATTGATTGTCAATCAGTGTTGCTTCCTAAGTGGACAGTTTGATTGAACAAAAGTTTGATTTACCTGGAGTTATATTGTGTTTTTTTAAGTGTTCCCTTTATTTTTTTTGAGCAGTGTATTACACAACCTAAAAGATGCAGCTTTGCCTTTTATGGTGTAAATGTTGAGTATCCACAAGCTAGGAAGTGTTCTTCTGAGCTTTTACAGTGAGTTGTAATGAAGCTCACACAAGACCAGGCCTCTGCAGGAACATACAGAACATACATAATGTGCTGTGTAACATCTCTCCACTTGATCGCCAACAGCTATTAATAAGTGAAATCGCTATTTTAGGCTTTTGTTAGTTTTTTATGTAAATGTAATTTTAGCTTTGTCAGTCTACTTCATTGTTAATGTGTTGAATATTATGACCTGTGTTAAAGCATAGAGTCTTATAGTCTGGTTTAAATTGTACAGTAACAGAAATGAGAGCCTATACTGCTGTTCACACCACACCACACACTAGATGGCAGCAAAGAGGACTAAACCGGGTGAGTGGGTGTGTGTTGGGTCAGATGGGCACTGTTATTTAAATGGCCATGTAGCCACATTTAGGGGAAACAGAAAAAAAGGCAGGGATTCATGTATTTAGTGTTGTAGAGTGAATGACTGCACTTGTGTTCTATTAGCAGCTAAATCGTTTAATCATCAATTTAACAGGTAAGGAGACAAGGTCTTTCTCTTCTTTCAGATGTAGATTTAGATTTACTAATAGAAAGGTATCAAAATTAATAAAAAAAATAAAGTTGTTTCTCGTTTCATTTCATAGTTTTGCACAAACTAACGGTGGTAACGACTAACCATGGGGTGCTAAGATCAGCTGTGACAGTTTAGCCAGGTCTGAGCTCAGTACTTGTGTTTTAGTGTGTTACTGTCTTGCAAACTCCATCTGACTGATCTCATTCATGGCTGCTTATATTCATTAAATAAAGTGTTTGTAGATGTGAGTTAAACATCAACCATCCAAGAAATCAGGATAGTCTCCAGGAGATTTGGTGACAACTGATCTACTATTGCAGTAACTCTCCTATCTGATCACAATCCTCTGCTACTTAGTCAATAAGTGGAACCCGACTCTTGGTCCTGCACTGTTGAAAGAAATAGACCAGTATGAATTGTTAGTGCTGGTTTAGTTATTCTCCAGTGTTGAACAGTAGAAGGGCAGCACCGATCTTGTGAGTGGGGAATCAATCACAGTTCTCAGGCCAAGCAATGAATGTTGTAAAATAAAATAATAATTAAAAAATTATCATTTCCAATTTGGAAAAGATTTCAAGTTGTTCCAGTATTTTTATTTTTACTTTTACTAGCTTAACCAATGCACTGCCAAACTAAACTGAAGGGATAAATTATTCTGTGTATAGAAATGATGAAATCTGCAGAAAATACTTGTGCCTAATGAAATTGTCACAATAATATTCATAAAATATTTATTTTGATTTCTCTAGGAAAACAATGTGACTTCAAGATCTGCAAGATCTAAGCTATTTGATGTGAAGATATGCATGCACTGCATTAATTGATGTTAGAAATCCATTTTAAAGGCATTTTACACCTGAAAGTCTTGATTTATTTTGCTCTGATAGTTTAGCGAGTGCAATAAAGAACTTTGCTACGTCTCATCACCATCACTTACAGGAGTCTCCCTGTACTTGATGGTTTGAAGAAGGGCGTGTGTCAGACGTTGACGAGTGGCCTTTCCAAATGTTGATTTCTGCCTCCCTACCAGAATCCATTTCCCTTTTTGTGCACATGTCTTGCAGCAGAATGAGCGTAATAGATTACCCTCTGATTCCTTTTATTTATGTTTAGAAATAAGAGTTCATCTACAGTTGCAGTAGATACAGAAATCTCCAGCATAATCTGTTGACCCCAAACGGCTGCATGACAAGCTTGCACATGAAGTGCAGTCAGGTTTTGGCACAACACAATGGTTCTTTTTTTATTCTACTGATGATAATATGTCTCAACGTCCTGTACTTGGAACAAAAGTCCAAATCTGTTTGGTCTTACTAAATGTTGGACCTTTGGTTCGGGCCGTGGTTCGCGGCACCTTTCACACCAGTTGGGATCAAACTGATCAGTCCAGGTCCACAGTCCACATAATGTAGGTGTGAAAGCACCCTTAATTTTAAAATGCATTTTGGGCAATCAGATCATAAAGTGGGCAGCCAAGACACACCACTGTGTGGTGTCCAGCAGACCAATTGCCTTTTGATTTCCTAATTTAATGTCTTTATGTGAGTCTCTGTTGTCAGACAAGTGCCAGATATGTTTAATATGTTCTAGCTAAGGCAAGTAAAATATTAAAAAAAACAATATCAATGTTCGGACAATGAACTTTCATTCTACATATTTTCAGGGGAGTAATGCATCAAGACAGGCTTATAATGCAGATCTATACTAACTGAGTTTACTTTTTAAAATAATTCTGTTGAAGCATGGTTCAAAATCAATGTCGGATTTTTGTTTGTTCATTTTCAAATATTTTTTATTTATTATTACTTTTGTCAGATTTAAATTATTTCTGTGACCATTGTGGGTTTTTCTTTCATTAACCGAGGGGTACCAACAATTTTGTTTATTTTATATATATATATATATATATATATATATTATTATACTGTATATATAAATATAAAAGAAAGGTTGGTGCAGAAATTAATTCTGATTGTTATGATATGGTATGGGCTCAGAGGAAAGATTATGTTATAAAAAAATTGTTTAGTTTTTTTTTATGGGATCAACTGGATAAAGGTGAACTAATGTTAGTCTGTGCTCTCTGTTTTGATGATCAATGACGTCATTCTGTGACAGACAGGCCTGATTCTGGATCCTAACAGGGTACATTAGATTACCTTATAAACATCTAGAAGAAGAAATAAGGAGAGGAGAGATGAGTGAGGGAGAGTCACAAACGAGGGTTCCCAACGAGGTCAACTAATGCAACTGCAAGAGCCAGGAGCTCACTGCTGACTGGACTTTCCCTTACCAGCAGCTCTGCATCTAAACCAGTTCAGACCTCCCAATAAGACCAGTGCAAGTGGGGGTCAGCTGGTTTAGTGGAGCAGAAGCTCAGCAGAATTATTTATTTATTTGTTTATTTAGTCTTAAAGGAATCATAAAATCTAAAATCTTATACATTTACAGTCTGTATTCATTCTGCACTGTGATGCTTTGCTATGGGAGACAGAACTCACCTCCTCTCTCTAAAGCACTCAAACACACACTGTTTGGGTTTAAAAGTGCCCCCTACAGGAGTAAGAGCTCACCCCTTTAGAAAATATAAGCTAATAAATCTCTCAGAATAAAACCTTTGTGGTTCTCAGAAACAAAGCTGCTTACAGTGTGAAGACCAGAGTGAGGAGTAAGAGGAGATCAAACCCATTAGATCTTTATTATAGAAAATCTGTTAAGGTCGTTCAGGTTCAGGTCAGACAGGGTCACTGCAGTGAAATTGTGCTCTTTCAGTGTTCTGTAATTTTAAGGATTTTACACACAGAGCTAGCTGAGTGTAACAGCGCCCCCCTGTGGAGAAGTTGATTTTTAAAGTGAAAAGGAAAAGTTCACTCTCCAGTGTAAATTCTTCCTCCCAGCAGTAAATCCTCTCCCAGCTTCAAAACACTTTAAAGCTTTAAAGAAGCTCCTGAAGGAAGAAAATTACCATTGCATCCATGTAGAGGAGCTAGCACTGCTGTAGAATTAGCTGACTGATTGACGCTGTGTTGTGTAGATCTTTCTCTCTGATGCTAATTAAGAGCACAGGTGTGTGATTTTTTTTATTTCCATGTAAAATTCCCATTTTGGAGAGAAGGTGTGGATCCAGCAGTGATGGTGTAGATCATTAAGTAGACAGAGGGTTTGTTTGAATGAGGACAGAAGATTTGGAGATGAGCTCATTTGGTATTTGGTGGAGTCACACAGGATGCTTTCCTGTGAATTTCTACAGAAAGTTCTCCTTCTGTATTCATTTGAATATGTGGCTTTAAAAAAGCAAGTATTTAATTTAGGGATCTCTTGGATTAGATTACAGGTCGATGTAATCAGGTGATCAGTAATCTGTAAACCAACCTATTTTGAAGGAACCCTCCCAAAACTTTTATTATGCCCTCTGTTCATTTTCCTCTATTCTCTTCCTCGTTTAGGTGGAATGATGGTGAATGGCCTAACAGAGAGAGTGATGGGGAGGAGAGTTAGGTTGTTAAACAGTGGAGTTCATTGGTTTATAACTATAATTGAAGGGTGTATGATACCAAAAAGCATGCATACCACTGTCTAAAGTGTATATTGAGCAGTGAATCCAGATTTCAGATGTTGCCCAGTGTAGTGTAAATTACCTTATGCTGTATGGTGGAGATTAGTGTTGCTACACGTTAAATGTGTTTATCGGGATGTTTGTCCAGGCACATCCTGATTACACAGAGTGAGAAGTGTACCTGGGTCAATAGGGGAGGTGCTTAATTGAATTTGTTTAACCCATCCTGAGAAGCTAAGCAGTGTCAGACCAGGTTAGTACTTGGATGGGAGACTGGCTGGGAATGTCAGGTGTAAGCTTTTCTTATCCTGGAGACATTTAAAGCTTACATTTCCATGTGCTTTATATCTTTTGCACAAATTTGTATTTTAAACTATTTTGTGTTTTAAACGTTGATGTGTTGAAATGGAATACTTTTACTTTTTTTAACAAATATGGCCTCAGCTATAAAATATTAATGCTCTAGTTCTCAGTCTGCTGCCGCTTATGCCAATCCACCCTAAAAATGCCTGATCTCATCTGATCTCAGAAGCTAAACAGGGTTAGGTCTGGTTAGTACCTGAATGGGAGACTGTCTGGAAGTACCAGGTGTTGTAATTTAAGCTGACATTTCCATGAGCTTTATATCATTTGCACAAATTTGTATTTTAAACTCTTCTGTGTTTTAAACGTTGATGTGTTGAAATGGAATGCTTTTACTTGGTTTTGAACAAATATGGTCTCAGCTATTAAATATTAATGCTCTAGTTTTCTTCCACCTCTACATATACACTTCCACCCTGAGAATGCCTGATCTTGTCTGATTTCAGATGCTAAGTAGGATCGGGCCTGCTTACTACCTGAATGGGAGACTGTCTGGGAATGTCAGGTGCTGTGAGCTTTCCCAATCCTACAAACAATTAAAGCTAATATTTCTGTGTGCTTTCTATCTTTCGCACAAATATGTATTTTAAACTTGTTTGTGTTGTTGATGTTGAAATGGAATGCTTTTACTCGGTTTTGAACAAATATGGCCTCAGCTATAAAAATGTAATGTTCTAGTTCTCAGTGATCCTGACTGCTTATGCCGTTTCACCCTGAGAACGACTGATCTCCTCTGATCTCAAAAGCTATGCAGGGTTAGAATCTGAATGGGAGACTGTCTGGGAATATCAGGTGTTGTAACCATTTCCAATCCTCCAAATAGTTAAAGCTTACATTCACATGTGCTTAATATCTTTTGTACAAATTGGTAATTTAAACTCATTTGTTTTGTAAATGTTGATGTGTTGAAATGGAATGCTTTTACTTGGTTTGGAACAAAAATGTTTTAAAAATAATTTTAATGCTATACTTCTCATTCAGCTTCTGCTTTTGCCATTCTACTCTGAGAACTCCTGCTCTTGTCTGATCTCCAAAGCTACCCAGGGTCAAGCCTGGGTATTACCGAAATGGGAGACTGTCTAGGAATACCAGGTGTTGTAAGCATTTCCAAACCTGCAAACAATTTTAAATGTTGGTGTGTTGAAATGAAATGCTTTTTCTTGGTTTTGAACAAATATGGTCTCAGTTATGAAATTTAAGTGCTCTAATTCTCAGGCAGTTTCCACTTAAGCCAAACCACCTTAAAAACGCCTGATCTCGTCTAATCTCAGGAGCTAAGCAAAATAGGGCCTGGTTAGTACCTGAATGGGAGACTGTCTGGGAATACCAGGTGTTGTAAGCTTTTCCAATCCTGTAAACAATTTTAAATGTTGGTGTGTTGAAATGAAATGCTTTTTCTTGGTTTTGAACAAATATGGTCTCAGCTATGAAATTTAAGTGCTCTAATTCTCAGGCAGCTTCCACTTAAGCCAATCCACCTTAAAAACACCTGATCTCGTCTAATCTCAGAAGCTAAGTAAAATAGGGCCTGGTTAGTACCTGAATGGGAGACTGTCTGGGAATACCAGGTGTTGTAAGCTTTTCCAGTCCTACAAACAATTAAAGCTAATATTTCCATGTGCTTTCTATCTTTCGCACAAATACGTATTTTAAACTCGTTTGTGTTGTTTGTGTTGTTGATGTGTTGAAATGGAATGCTTTTACTTAGTTTTGAACAAATATGGTCTCAGCTATAAAATTTTAATGTTCTAGTTGTCAGTGATCCTCTGCTTACGCCATTCCACCCAAAATGGGAGACTGTCAAGGAATACCAGGTGTTGTAAGCATTTCCAATCCTGCAAACATTTTGCATAACATGCTTACATTTTCATGTTATTTATATATTTGCCCAAATTTGTATTTTAAACTCTTTTGTGTCGTAAATGTTGGTGTGTTGAAATGAAATGCTTTTACTTGGTTTTGAAGAAATATGGTCTCAGCTATGAAATTTGAATGCTAAGATTATCAGTCTTCCTCTGTTTATGCCATTCCATTGTGAGAATGCCTGACCTTGTCTGATCTGAGAAGCTAAGCAGGGTCTGGCCTGTTTAGTACCTGAATGGCAGACTGTCTGGGTATACATTTACATTTAAGGCATTTAGCATATGCTCTTATCCAGAGCAACTTACAAAAGTGCTTTGCTATTTTCCCCAGGAAAAACCTCAGCTAGTTTGAATAGACAAAAAATTCAAAGATACTTTTTAGAAGTTTAGGCGCTACTAAACACAAGTCAATAAGGATTCGCCCAAGTATTCTTGGAAGGGTGGGTCTTAAGTCTGTGTTTGAAGACAGTGAGCGACTCAGCCGTTTGGACACCCAGAGGAAGCTCGTTCAACCACTTTGGTGCCAGGACAGAAAAAAGCCTGGACGCTTATCTTCCGAGCTTTTGAGGGGCGGCAGGTCGAGCCGAGCCGTACTTAAATCTCGTCTGATCTCAGAAGCTAAGCAGCGTCAGGTCTGGTTAGTACCTGAATGGGAGACTGTCTGGGAATATCAGGTGCTTTAAGCTTTTCCAATCCTGCGAACAATTAAAGCTTATATTTCTGAAATACTATATCTATATCTTTCTATATATGGATATTCATTATCTATGCAGATGTTCATAGACCTGAAGGAATGGTATGGAGAAATAATATAGTGAGGCCTGTGGGTTAGGAAAGGAGAGCGAGATCCATTCCCAGGCCTATTTTGATAAACTACATGAACTGAACAAATACAGGATGTTGTTTAGATTGGACATACTTTCCATTGTATGTGACAGGGGTCAAGCTGTGTCTTCACCACGTAGACCATGTATGTTAAACAATGGTGGGGGCTGATTTATATCCCTTATGGATAAGATGCGGACATAAGACAACATAAGATGTGTAGTAGGGTATAAAACGCAAGGTTGTCCTCTGTCTAGGGAGAGAGAGCAGAGGGGCACCAAGAATTGGCAGGCTCTCTCCACACTGTACTTTTGATTGGAATAAAATGTTTCATTATTGCAACTAAAAGACATTGGTCACAAGTCTCCTTTCCAAGAGAAGTCCTTCCACGAATGCCTCATCTTTTCTTTTATTTTCTTGGTCTTTTTCTTGTTTGTCTGTCTTTTGTCTTTTTCTTCTAGTCTTTTTTGTGTTCGTATTCTGTTTCTGTCTTTGTCTTCTTTGTCTTCTTCTTTTTCTTTGTATTTTATCTTTGTCTTTTTTCTTCTTAGTATTTGTCTTTTCCTTTTTTTTTGTTTTCCTTTTCTTGGTCTTCGTCTTCTTTGTCTTTTTTTTTTTGGTTTCTTTGTCTTTCTTCTTTGTCTTTCTTCTTTTATTGTCTTTGTGTTATTTTTCTTTTTTATCTTCTTTTTCTTTTTGTTATTTTTCTTCTTTTTCCTCTTTGTCTTTGTCTTCTCTGTCTTTTGTCTTTTGTTTCTTTAAGCCCCAGGTTCTTTAGTCACTACACCACCCACTCTACTGGGGACAATGTCTACAGCACTTACATGACATTATTTGAGTTTTTCAGTGACAGGCAGGTCTGATTCTGGATCTTAACAGGATACGTTAGATTCCCTAATAAACATCTAGAAGAAGAAATGAAGAGAGATGAGGAAGGGACAGTCCAGCTCCACTGGAAACAGGTTTGGACTCACCGAGTTGATGCCTCCATTCGGTTCTTCTGCTCAGTTCTTTAGTGTTCTCCCACTCTAACGCACTTCATACTGGTTCCAACAGCGACTGGAAGTTCCTCTAAACAGAGAACCATGTAAAGTCAGGTCAGGAGGAGGACACCTACTGACCCTGACCTACTGGAGAGAATGGCGCACTGCACTGAGCCTCGCTGTGACGTCACGGATGATGTCATAAAGGAGGGTTCCCAGCTGCACTGGGATCAATGCCAGGAGCTCACTGCTGACTGGACTTTCCTTTACCAGCAGCTCTGCCTCAAAACCAGTACAGACCTCCCAGTAAGACCAGTGCAGGCGGGGGTCAGTTGGTTTAGTGGAAGAAGAGCTCTGAGAATTATTTATTTATTTGTTTATTTAGTCTTAAAGGAATCATAAAAGCTAAAATCTCACACATTTAGAGTCTGTGTTCATTCTGCACTATGATGTTTTACTGTGGGTGGCACTACATATACATTATAAATAACACGTTTACCAGAAACAGAGATGCTACGACAAACATATGTCTGCCCTTACTGGAGTAACACCGGTGTAATTGGCGCTTTGTCTCCGCCTAGCGGCCAGAATCTGTAACTGACTGTAACTATCATAAAAGAAATGACGAGGCTCGTTTCGTTTGACCCAGTGACTCTGCTGCTGCTGGAGGAACAAGAATTACTCGAGACCCTCTCATATTGTAGATATTAGATCTATCATTTGATATTATAATACTGGGATAAAATCCATATTAGAGAATATTGTAACCTACAACTCGATGTCTTTTGTTCAGGC